>NC_083326.1:30843080-32043080 GCF_963455315.2 Globicephala melas | reverse complement strand
TCTGGGACACCTATAATTCCAATGTTGGTGCATTTAGTGTCATCCCAGAGGTCTCTGAGATTGTCTTCAATTCTTTTCTTTCTTTTTTCTTTATTCTGCTCCTCAACAGTTATTTCTACCATTTCTTCCTCCTGTTCACTTATGCATTCTTCTGCCTCTGTTATTGATTCCTTCTAGTGTATTTTTCATTTCAGTTATTGTGTTGTTCATCTCTCTTTGTTCTTCTATATCTTTATTAAACATTTCTTATATTTTCTCAATCTGTGCCTCCATTCTATTTCTGAGATTTTGGATCATGTTTACTACCATTATTCTGAATTCTTTTTCAGGTAGATTGCTTATTTCCTCTTCATTTATTTGGTCTTTTAGGTTTTTACCTTGCTCCTTCATCTGTGACATATTTTTTTGCCATCTCATTTTTTTTATTTTATATTTTTTTATGACTGGGATTGTGTTCCTGTCTTACTGATTGTTTGGCCTGAGGCTTCCAACACTGGGGTTTGCAGGCTATTGGGAGCTGGGTCTTGGTGCTGAGGTGAGGAACTCCATGAGATCTCCCTCCAATGAATATTCCTTGGGGTCTGAGGTTCTCTGTTAGTTCAGTGGTTTGGACTCGGAGCTCCCACCGCAGGAGCTTTGGCCCAACCCCGAGCTAGTGAACTAAGATCCTGCAAGCTGCCTGTGGTGGCAAAAAAAAAAAAAAAAAAAAAAAAAAAAAAAAAACCAGAAAACAAAAAACACAACAATAACAAAGTAAAAAATAAAATTAGACTAGGAAACTAACAGATATGTTAGGAAGAATATAAAAATAAAAAATATACATGAATCAACAACCAGATGGTACTTCAGTTCCACAATAGTAAAGAAGAGGAAGAGGGAAAAGAAAAATAAAAACAAAAATGAGGGAAAATGCCTCAGCTGTGGAGGGCAGGGCCTAAGCAAGGGTGAGGTTTGGGTGGTGAGTGGGGCAATGCTCAAGACCCACAAGGCTGGAAAAGGCCCTAGGGGTTATGTGGGCTTAGGCTTAGGCTTATGAAACAGAAGGGGCCCAAGTGTGCCCCCCACCCCTGGTCTCAGAGGGCAGGGAACCTCACCTGGGAGCCCAGCAGGCTTCCTGGGCTTAAGTGGGTGGGACAAATGCCCTTCTCTCCTCTCCTGTTCCTCCAGTCTGGGGGGAGCTCTCCTGCCTTCCTCTCCTGATCTCCCCAGCCTCCTTCCTATGCTCCCAAGGACCTATATGGCCTGGAGGGGGCTTTGGAGGATGGGATACCAGCCTGGGAGCTCAGCAGTATCCCTGTGCCTGAGTGGGTGGGGCAATTTTCCTCTGTTCTTCTTCCACTCCTCCCAGAGGGCCTCTCCCACCTGCCTCACCTGTTCTTCCCTTGGCCTCCTTCCTATGCCCCCAAGGACACATGTGGCCTGGATGGGGTTTTGGAGGTGTGGTACCGGCCTGGGGGTTCAGCAGGCTCCCCAGCCCGAGTGGGCCAGGTGATTGCACTCTGCTCCTCTCCTGCTCTTCCCAGAGAGTCCCTCCCCACTGCTTCTCCTGATCTCCCTGGCCTCAGGGACACCCTTCCTTTCTGGCTTCCACTTGTCCTACCCCTCAGTTCCCCTAAATCCTACCAGTTCACTTTGGAGTTCCTCCTGTCTCCATGGGCATGAGTCCCCCACCAGCAGCTAGCAGGTGCCCTAGTTGTGGGGAGACACTACCTCCCCATCTTCCCACACCGTCATCTTGACTCTGCCTCCCTAAAATTTTTTTGAAGTAGTAAGAACTATATAAGATAATGTCTGCCTCAGCTTTCACCCTCCATGGTGGGGTTACTTGATGCCTATAGTTTTCAGGCTTGACTTTCCTCTGATGTCTGAAAAAAACCTTTGTAAACATCAAAGAGTTGTACATGTATATAACACATTAATAGTAGTAGTAGTATCATTTTTGTTTGTGAAACAAGTGCCATGTCAAACACATATGTGCTAGAAATTATCAATCTCAGACTTAAATACAAGCAGAATTCACTCATATTCCATATTTCAAAAATCAAGTTTATTTTTATTATAAATGTAATGCCTGCTTATAATAGAGAGTTTACTACATAAAAAATAGACAAAAAGTCATGTTTCTGTCACTCAAAGCCAACACAATCTGATGTGTTTTTCTTTAGAGATTTCCTGTGAAAATGTGTAGTTTGTTTGTTTTACATGGTAGTGATCATACTTTACATCATGTTTAATATAACATTATAACATTTAAATGACTTTTTCATTTAACATTGTAACATAAGGATATTCTTGTGTTATTTTAACCCTCAAGAAACATCATTTTTAGTAACATAAAATTTTAACCACTGAATATGTTATAGTCTGCTTATGTCTCATAAAAAAATATTAAGGGTCTGTGATTTCTGCCATTTTAACTTGCTCTTTTGTGAGAGTCTTTTAATTTTTCTTAAGTTAGAGTATATCTGACTTTACCAGCACAAAACTCAGAATGAGGTGGAAAATTATGGGAAGGGTATGAAAAGAGAGACTCAATACAAACACTCTTGTCAAGTTATCTTGATAGTATAGAAGAATTTCTCTTATTAAGTGGAATTATCTAGATCAGTGAGTCTACACATTTTGTCTGTAAAGAACTAGATGGTAGACATTTTGGTCTCTGCAGACCATATGGTCTTTTTGTAAAAGCAACCATGAATGATTTGTAAATGAATAGGTTTCATTTAAAAATAAAAATTCCAATAAAACTTTATTTATAAAAATAGGTATTGGTCTGAATTTGACTCCTGGGCAATAGTTTGCTGATCCTTCCTCCTGGTTATTGTTCTAGATATCTGTATTTTGAATGTGCCATATAGGTCTCAAAATGTGGACTTTATTGTTTAAGGACATAACTATGGTAAAGTACCTAGAGTGACAGTCTTGTTAATCACTTTCCCTACAGGAGAGCATATTACAGATAGAGGTATTCTTCCCATATTCATTCTATAATAACAAATACTTAAGTATGCTAGGTACAGTTGTAAGTGCATTAGATATACTTACTCAATGAAACTTTAATAAAACTGTGGAGTTTGTTCAATGTGTTAGGTTCATTCATCTGATCCCTTTGATTCCTCGAAAATCTTTCATCCCTTGCTCCAATGTACATATTCTCTCCTCTTTTTTCGGAAACTAGGCTGTTGTTGGAGAGGATAGCATAAGTCATTTAAACCAACTGTAATGGTAATAGCATCAGGAAACAGTATCTCATGGCATAATTTTCCGTTAATGAGCGATTTGGAACAATCTTTCTTCGTCCCTAATTCTCACCTATAAAATGTGGGACGTGATGAGATGAGTGTTTTTTATGGCTCCCTGTGAATCAGAATAACCTTGGGGGGAATTTTTATCTCTACTTTTTGCATATCTTTAGGACTGAGATCTGGGTATCTATGCTTATTAAGCTTGAATGGATTCTCATCAAGTGGTCCCAGTGGTCCTCAACCTTGCTGCGTACTGCAGTCACCTAAGAAGCTTTATAGATTCTGATTCTTCAATCACACATCTAGAGATTCTCATTTCATTGGTTTGGGATTTGGTCTGGGCATGAGTACTTTTTAAATCTTCCCAGGCGATTTTCTTTTCTCAGTACTGATAATATATGATTTCACATAATTAACTCAAAATACACAGTGAAATATGGCATTTAGATTATGGATAACAGTGATTATCCAAGGTCATGTTCAAGTTATTGTTTCTTCTGGGCATATCCAAACTTATCCAAATAGTTTTGAGAATGTTACATAACTTCAATCATTGTCTCTGGTCTGGAGCATGGGAATCTGCCTTCAAAACAGAGTCTTCAAGTGTTTATTACCTATACAAAACTTACGTACTGTTGATATAGTAGATCCAATATGAGCTAGGCCTTAAAAGATGTGTTGGAGTTATATAATAGCAGTTAAAATTTATTGAATGCTAGACACTGTTTCTAATGGTTTAAGTGTATTACCTCACTTAATCATGTCCCCCACCAAAAGAATATGAGTTAGGCACTTTTATTATTATCCTTATTTGACGGATAAGGAAACTGAGGCATGGGGAACCTAAGCAACTTGCCCAAGGTCACACAGATGGTAAGTGTCAGAGTCAAGATCCGGGGCCAGGTAGTCTACTCCAGACCTTATACACTAAACCACTTTTTCTCTAAACAAGAAGGAAGAGCACGTCAATTCATGATGAATTACATATAAACGAAATTCATAAATGGCCTGGAAAGTAAGTATTTTTCTTGACATTTTGTTGAAAGGAGGAGAGAATTATGGTTCGGTCCCTAGGCATACAGCTGACCCTGGGGTGCCACTTAGGGATGGAGAAAACATGATAAAAAATTATAGTTCAAGCCCTGATCCTGAAGCCAGTCTTCCCAGGGATGAAGAGGTTAGCAGGTCTGTTGTGAAGGATCCCTGAGCCCAAGGAATATTTAACAAGACTATAGATTATCAAGAGGTTACTATTAACTATGTGACCTATATGACCTATTTGATACTCTTACAGTGGAATCCATCTGGGGGATCTAGATGTAAGCACAAAACCAGAGCAATTTAATTAACTACCCTTCCCACTCTCTTGTGAGGCTAGAATCAGGTAGACTTATGGTAAAGAAAATGTTTTCTTCAGAGAGTAGGAAGTCAATATTTGGTATTTTTATTTTTTTTAAATTTTTTATCTTTTTAATATGTTTGTGTTTGTGTGTGTGTGTGTGTGTGTGTGCGCGCGCGCGTGCACTTACTTTCTGTTTCCCTTTTTTTTTTTTCTTTGCGGTACGCGGGCCTCTCACTGTTGTGTCTTCTCCCACTGCGGAACACAGTCTCCAGACGCGCAGGCTCAGCGGCCATGGCTCATGGGCCCAGCCGCTCCGTGGCATGTGGGATCCTCCCGGACCGGGGCACGAACCCGTGTCCCCTGCATCAGCAGGCGGACTCTCAACCACTGCACCACCAGGGAAGCCCTGGAGGTATTTTTAGCTTGAACAAATATTATATTTTTGTGGGCATTCTGGGCATGATCATGGGAAACAATGAAAGGCTGGTACAAGCAGGGCAGTAGCAGAGTATTGAAGATAGTAAGTGGGGCAGAACTGAAGCTGGTGGCAGAAGAGCTGCTGGGACTGTGTCAGCTGGATCAGCATTGCCTTCTTCCTGTGCTGTGTAGCAGCCTGCAGCAATGGCCACGGAATTAATCTCTGAACAGACAAATAAACCAAAGGTGAGACAGAACCAATAAGCTTGACAATGTTGCAGGGCACGATAAAACGTCCTTTAATTTGGTGGTTTGTAAGGACCGTTCCTTCTTGTATATTTTCACTGGCCTCTCAAATACACCCTTCTCAACACTGAAGAAAAAAGCTGTTGTAAAGTCCATATGAAATATGAAGCACATCAGACAGAAATTAGATAGCTAATGTGAAATTTGTGTTACTATTTAGCTGATCTTATCTAATAAGGACCTGTCAACAGGTGCTATCTGTAGCCATATATTGTTTTAAAATGTAGGTCTTGGGTTTCCCTGGTGACGCAGTGGTTAAGAGTCTGCCTGCTGATGCAGGGGACGTGGGTTCATGCCCCGGTCCGGGAGGATCCCACATGCCGCGGAGTGGCTAGGCCCGCGAGCCATGGCCGCTGAGCCTGTGCGTCCGGAGCCTGTGCTCCGCAACGGAGAGGCCATAGCAGTGACAGGCCCACGTACCGCAAAAAAAAAAAAAAAAAGTTGGTCTTATTATTCTAGTATGGTGAAGCCAACAGATCAGGAGAAAATTGCCATTGAAAAGGGAGTTACTAACAGTTCCCAAGAAGAGGGGGCACAGCATGCCATGCAGGACCGTACAAGGAGGCACCAGGATGGATCAGGAGGCAGAGGGAGCCAGGAAAAATTTGGGCAAGAGCCTTCACTGTGGTTTATGACAGAAGGAATGGGCCAGGCAAGGTAAGCTGACTATTTAGGGTTGACTAAATGAATAATTTCATCTGATTCCAGGGCATAGGGCATGCTCCTAGCTGCCTGATACCTGGCAGTGGGGTGACTAGGTCAGGAAATATTGGTCTAGCATATAAGAGCCCCATAGGGAAAGATGGGGGTTGGCTCTGGACTGGTTCGTGTGCATATGAAAAGCATGCTCTGAGTGCAAGTTTACTATCTCTAGGAATTAGCTAGCCCTGGAACGAGCAGTCTCTACAGGATCATCAGGGCTCCAGATGGCAAAATATCAGAAAATATAGAAAATAGCATGATTAGTACCTAAATGGTGGGTGCTTTATTTTAGGACTTAATGCTAACAATAACATTATTTGTTGAGAATGACTGAAACTATGAACACTACAGTTGAACCTGGCTTTTTTGCACGGATTTGAATCAATTTATAGAATGGATGGTTTGTCTTGTGTGCAAAAATAAGTAAGAAAGCAGAGTTGACCAACCACTATCCACATTTCAAGACAACTGGGCTGCTCTTTGCTTTCCTTTGCATACAATAAAGTTGGGTGAACTTCGATACACTCCAGAAATCTAATTCATCCTACTGTATGCTCCAAGTTACCTCTGCTTGAGTTTCTTAATCATAAACACTTATTTTGAATATTAGAGTGCTGATGCAATATAGTTTGTTTTGCTCACAATATATTTTATTAATATCATAAACTAATTTTAAAGTCCTATAGAATTATTAAGAATCTGAAAGAGCCTCTTAATTTTTATGTATAATGCTCTACTGTACTCTAAGAGAAAATTTAAATGGTTAGAATGCTATTTAAAAAAAATGAATCCTCCAGGACACATCCTTTGAGAATATCAAGTGTCTACTATCTGTAGTTATACTATTCAGTTACTTTAAGAATTATTTGATAAAACAGACCACAATTTTTATAATGTGGGTTTCCTTTTGAGAAATCCTAATTTGAATTGCATTACAAAAGAAATACATACTCTTTGTAGAAAATATTAACAAATAAAACAAACCTCAAAGATAATTACTTCTAAAAATTTGAAATGTATAGTTTTAGGTATAAAATATTTTTATTGAAAACTGAATCACCCCATGGGTGCCTACTATTTGTAACGTACTTTTTTTTTTTTTTTTTTGTGGTACGAGGGCCTCTCACTGTTGCGGCCTCTCCCGTTGCGGAGCACAGGCTCCGGACGCGCAGGCCCAGCGGCCATGGCTCACGGGCCCAGCCACTCCGCATACCCGCGTCCCCTGCATCGGCAGGCGGACTCTCAACCACTGCGCCACCAGGGAAGTCCTGTAACTTACATATTTAATAAGTTGTCACGAATATATTGTTATATCTAAAAATTGTTACTACATAATAATGGCTAATATCCCATGATATGTTTACACTAAGGTTTATTTAAGCAATCCCCTATTGTAGGATATTTACATTATTAAATATGTTATTAATTTCCTTAAGTTATATTATTAGACCTGGGAATGATGAGTCAAAGAACATTCATGTTTTCAATTCTTTTAGTAAAAAATAATAATAATAATAACTCCCACAGAAATTGGTATAATTTACAGTCTCTTCACAAGTGTAGAAGTATCAGTTTGATAGTCAAGAAGTTATTCATTGTTTTCATTTACATTTATTCCATTACTTGTAAATGCTACCATTTTTTTCATATGCCTATTTTTAGTTTGTATTAATTCATTGGTATAATGCCTGTCTGTATTTTACCCCTTTTGTTTTTTGGTGGGTTTATAATTTTTTATTTCTTAGGACTCACTATCTTTATAACACACTAACTGTAGTAAATTCTGATGCCCTGAATCACATACCCTTGACTTACCTCTGATTTTATCCATAGCTGTGGATAAGAGTGCTGTTCAAGGTCAGATTCTCTGACATGCCCATCATATCTATCTGCCTCCTGTTTTAGGGAATTCTCCAAAGTCTTGCAGACTAGTTGGATGGTGTGGGTTAATCCTCACCCAATGGGAGATGAGAGACAGTGAAGCAATCCTCCAGTCTCCCTACACTGGATGGTTAATTCTGGGAAGCATGTTGCGTTGCGTGCTTCTTAGAGGTCCCACTGGCTACCATGGCCTTCAGCAGTGACACTGATAATGTACCATTCTTTGTTTCCTCTTCTTTCCTGTTTCACTCTTCCCTGCTCTCTCATTCTTTCTTCTTGTCATTACCTCCTACATAAGCTACCTGCACTCAATCCTTGTCCCAGTCTCTGTGTCAAGGGACTATGAGGCTCTGGTATTAATTTTAAATTTCTCTGCAGCTTGGGCCAAGAAAATTTGTTTTTATCTAAATTGGCTTTTTACATCTGTTGATATTTTTTTCTCTAGGGCTCCAGATGTTCCTGTACATCTTGTACAAGTATATTAGTTTCTTCTTGTTGCTGTAACAAATTGCCATAAAACAAATTGGTTTAAAACAACACAAATTTGTTAGCTTCTAATTCTGGATGTCAGAAGTCCAAAATGGGTCTTACTGGGCTAAAACATAAGTGTTGACAGAGCAGTATTCTTTTCTGGAGGCTTGAGGAGAGAATCTAGTACCTGCCTTTTCATTTTATAGAGACCACATGTGTTTCTTGGCTGATGGCCCCTAACTCCATGTTCAAAGCCAATAGCATTTTCTAATCTTTAACTCTGACCCTCCTGCCTCCTTCCTATAAGGACCCTTCTTATAGGGGTTGTGTTTACTTTGATCACACCCATACAATCCAGAATAAATTCCCTACTTTAAGACCCTTCATCTAATTATAACTTCAAAGCCTCTTTTGTCATGTAAAGTGACATATTCAATGGTTCTGAGGATCAGAATGTGGACATCTTTGGGGAGCCGTTATTGTGACTACCATACCAAGGTATGCTGAAACTTTAATTCTTGGCATCAAATTATAGATTACAATTTGTGAAAATTTTCTGATTTGTGAATCTGTAATTGCCAAAATTTACTCTATGAATAGAGTTACTTCCAATGATATTCTTAGAGATCTTGGTTATTTCAACAAGCTCAGCAAAACGCCTGTCACTGTTTGTGGAACAAATGCTCTTCCTTATATGTGGGACTCTGCCTTAACGCCCAGGTCTGTGCTGGGGTGCCAGACCCTCCATTGTAGTCAGCATGTAGTTCTCATTTATAAACTGTGACAGTGGGAATGCTTAAAGTTCATCCTCTTTGGGGGGAAAATTAACATCTTCATTAGGGTCCAAATATACCATTATACTTTCTGAAAAACAAAATTCAGCCCTCTTTCTGGATGATTCATCTCAGAGTTTTTCAGCTTAAATATTTCATATCTACATTAGATGTACGTTAGTAATTGGCTTGGGTGGGATTTGAGGATCACTTGCTAGCTTAGCTTCTTAAAGAAAGTTAAAGTTTTTGATTTTATTTATTTTTTTATGTGAGATTTTTTTTGATATTATTTATGTTTTTACACAGCAGGTTCTTATTACTTATCTATTTTATACATATTAGTGTATATATGTCAATCCCAATCTCTCAATTCATCCTGCCACCACCCCCTGCCCCTGCTTTCCCACCTTGGTGTCCATATGTTTGTTCTCTACATCTCTTGTCTCTATTTCTGCCTTGAAAACCGGTTCATCCATACCATTTTTCTAGATTCCACATATATGCATTAATATACTATATTTGTTTTTCTCTTTCTGCCTTACTTCACTCTTTATGACAGTCTCTAGGTCCATCCATGTGTCTACAAATGATCCAGTTTTGTATGTTTTATGGTGGAGTAGTAGCCCATTGTATATATGTACTTCTTTATCCATTCACCTGTTGATGGGCATTTAGGTTGTTTCCATGACCTGGCTATTGTAAATAGTGCTGCAACAAACATTGGGGTGCATGTGTCTTTTTGAAGTATGGTTTTCTCTGGGTATATGCCCAGTAGTGGGATTGCTGGGTCATATGGTAATTCTATTTTTAGTTTTTTAAGGAACCTCCGTACTGTTCTCCACAGTGGCTGTATCAATTTACATTCCCACTAACACTGCAAGAGTGTTCCCTTTTCTCCACACCCTCCCCAGCATTTATTATTTGTAGATTTTCTGATAATGCCCATTCTAACCTGTGTGAGGTGATACCCTATTGTAGTTTTGATTTGCTTTTCTCTAAAAATTAGTGATGTTGAGCAACTTTTCATGTGCCTCTTGGCCATCTGTATATCTTCTTTGGAGAAATATCTATTTAGGTCTTCAGCCTATTTTTTGATTGTTGTTTTTTTTTTTTTTAATATTGAGCTGCATGAGCTGTTTATATATTTTATTTTATTTATTTATATTTTTAACATCTTTATTGGATTATAATTGCTTTACAATTATGTGTTAGTTTCTGCTTTATAACAAAGTGAATCAGCTATAAATATACATATACCCCCATATCTCCTCCCTCTTGCATCTCCCTCCCACCCTCCCTATCCCACCCCTCTAGATCAGCACTGAGCTGATCTCCCTGTGCTACATTTTAGAGATTAATCCTTTGTCTGCTGATTTGTTTGCAAATATTTTTTTCCCATTCTGATGGTTGTCTTTTAGTCTTGTTTATGATTTCCTTTGTTGTGCAAAACTTTTAAGTTCCGTTAGGTCCCATTTGTTTATTTTTGCCTTTATTTCCATTCCTCTAGGAGCTGGGCCAAAAAAGATCTTGCTGTGATTTATGTCAAAGAGTGTTCTCCTATGTTTATCTCTAAGAGTTTTATAGTATCTGGTCTTACATTTAGGTCTTTAATCCATTTTGAGTTTATTTTTGTGTATAGTGTTAGGGAGTGTTCTAAATTCATTCTTTTACATGTACCTGTCCAGTTTTCCCAGCACCACTTATTGAAGAATCTGTCTTTTCTCCATTGTATTTCCTTGCCTCTTTTGTCATAGATTAGTTGACCGTAGGTATGGGGTTTATCTCTTGCTTTTCTATCCTGTTCCATTGATCTTTATTTCTGTTTTGTGCCAGTACCATATTGTCTTTTTTCCTTTTTTTTTCTTTTTGCGGTACGCGGGCCTCTCACTGTTGTGGCCTCTTCCATTGCAGAGCACAGGCTCTGGATGCGCAGGCTCAGCGGCCATGGCTCACGGGCCTAGCCTCTCCGCGGCATGTGGGATCCTCTCGGATCGGGGCATGAACCCGTGTCCCCTGCATCGGCAGGCGGACTCTCAACCACTGCGCCACCAGGGAAGCCCCATATTGTCTTGATTAGTGTAGCTTTGTAGTATAGTCTGAAGTCAGGGAGTCAGATTCCTCCAGCTCCATTTTTTTCCCAAGATTGCTTTTGCTATACAGGGTGTTTTGTGTCTCCATACAAATTTTAAGATTTTTTTGTCCTAATTCGGTGAAGAATGCCATTGGTAATTTGATAGGGATTTAACTGAACAGTAGATTGCTTTGGATAGTATAGCCATTTTCATATTGATTCTTCCAATCCAAGAATATGATATCTCTCCATCTGTTTGTGTCATCTTTGATTTCCTTCATCAGTGTCTTATAGTTTTCTGAGTACAGGTCTTTTACCTCCTTAGGTGGGTTTACTCCTAGGTATTTATTCTTTTTGTTGCAGTGGTGAATGGGATTGTTTCCTTAAGTTCTCTTTCAGATTTTTCATCATTAGTGTATAGGAATGCAAGAGATTTCTGCGTTTATTTAATATTCTGCAACTTTACCAAATAGACTGATTAGCTCTAGTAGTTTTCTGGTGGCATATTTAGGCTTCTCTATGTATAATATCATGTCACCTGCAAACAGTGACAATTTTACTTCTTCTTTTCCAATTTTGATTACATTTATTTCTTTTTCTTCTCTGATTGTTGGGGCTCATACTTCCAAAACTATGTTGAAACAGAGTGGCAAGAGTGGACATCCTTGTCTCTTTCCTGATCTTAGAGGAAATGGTTTCAGTTTTTCACCATTGAGAATGATGTTTGCTGTGGGTTTAGTCATATATGGCCTTTATTATGTTGAGGTAGGTTCTCTCTATGCCTACTTTCTGAAAAGTTTTTATCATAAATCAGTGTTGAATTTTGTCAAAAGCTTTTCCTGCATCTATTGAGATTATCATATTGTTTTTATCCTTCAATTTGTTAATATGGTGTATCACATCATCTTTTTTGTGTATATTGAAGAATCCTTGCATCCCTGGGATAAATCTCACTTAATCATGGTGTATGATCCTTTTAAAGTGGTGTTGGATGCTGTTTGCTAGTATTTTGTTGAGGATTTTTGCATCTACATTCATCACTGATATTGGTCTGTAATTTTCTTTTTTGCAGTATCTTTGTCAGGCTTATGGTGGCCACATAAAATGAGTTAGGGAGTTTTCGTTCTTCAGCAAATTTTTGGAAGAGTTTGAGAAGAATGGGTGTTAGCTCTTCTCTAAGTATTCAATAGAATTCACCTGTGAAGCCATCTGGTCCTGGACTTTTGTTTGTTGGAAGATTTTTAATCACAGTTTCAATTTCATTACTTGTGATTGGTCTGTTCATATTTTCTATTTCTTCCTGGTTCAGTCTTGGAAGGTTTTTTCTTCCTAAGAATTTGTCCATTTCTTCCAAGTTGTCCATTTTATTGGCATAGAGTTGCTTGTAACAGTCTCTTATGATCCTTTGTATTTCTGTGGTGTCCATTGTACCTTCTCCTTTTTCATTTCTAGATTTATTGATTTGAGTTCTCTCCCTCTTTTTCTTGATAAGTCTGGCTAAGGGTTTATCAATTTTATTTGTCTTCTCAAAGAACCAGCTTTTAGTTTTATTGATCTTTGTTATTGATTTCTTCATTTCTGTTTCATTTATTTCTGCTCTGACCTTTATAAATTCTTTCCTTCTGCTAACTTTGGATTTTGCTTGTTCTTCTTTCTCTAATTCCTTTAGGTGCAAAGGTAGATTGTTTATTTGAGATTTTTCTTGTTTCTTGAGGTAGGGTTGTATTGCTCTAAAATTCCCTCTTAGAACTGCTTTTGCTGCATCCCATAGGTTTTGGGCCCTCGTGTTTTCATTGTCATTTGTCTCTACGTATTTTTTGATTTCCTCTTTGATGTCTTCAGTGATCTCTTGGTTATTTACTAATGTATTGTTTAGCCTCCATGTGTTTGTGCTTTTTACATTTTTCTCCCTCTAATTGATTTCTAATTTCATAGTTCTGTTGTCAGAAAAGATGCTTGATATGACTTCAATTTTCTAAAATTTACCAAGGCTTGATTTACCCAGAATGTGATCTATCTTGGAAGATGTTCCATGTGCACTTGAGTGGAAAGTGTAATCTGCTGTTTTTCAATGGAATGCCTATAAATACCAACTAAACCTCTCTGGTCTATTTTGTCATTTAAATCTTGTGTTTCCTTATTAATTTTCTGTCTGGATGATCTGTCCATTGGTGTAAGTGAGGTGTTACAGTCCCTCATTATTACTGTGCTACTGTTGATTTCCTGTTTTATAGCTGTTAGCATTTGCCTTATGTATTGAGGTGCATCTATGTTGGGTGCATATATATTTATAATTGTTATGTCTTCTCCTTGGATTGATCACTTGAACATTATGTAGTGTCCTTCTTTTTCTCTTGTAACATTCTTTATTTTAAAGTCTATTTTATCTGATATGAGTATTGCTATTCCTGCTTTCTTTTGATTTCCATTTGCATGGAATATCATTTTCCATCCCCTCACTTTCAGTCTGTATGTGTCCCTAGGTCTGAAGTGGGTCTCTTATAGGCAGCATGTACATAGGTCTTGTTTTTGTATCCATTCAGCAAGCCTGTGTTTTTGGTTGGATCATTTAATCCATTCACATTTAAGGTGATTATCGATATGTATGTTCCTATTACCATTTTCTTAATTGTTTTAGGTTTCTTTTTCTTTCTAGTGTGTTTCCCACTTAGAGGAGTTCCTTTACATTTGTTATAGAACTGGTTTGGTGGTGCTGAATTCTCTTAGTTTTTGCTTGTCTGTAAAGCTCTTGATTTCTCCATCAAATCTGAATGAGATCCTTGCTGGTAGAGTAACCTTGGTTGTTGGTTCTTCCCTTTCATCATTTTAAATATATTGTGCCACTCCCTTCTGGCTTGTAGATTTTCTGCTGAGAAAATCAGCTGTTAACCTTATGAGTGTTCCCTTGTATGTTTTCATTTTTCCCTTGTTGGTTTTAATAATTTTTCTTTGTCTTTAATTTTTTTCAATTTGCTTACTGTGTGTCTCGGTGTGTTTCTCCTTGGGTTTATCCTGCCTGGGACTCTGTGCTTTCTGGACTTGTGTGGCTATTTCCTTTCCCATGTTAGGGAAATTTTCATCTATAATCTCTTCAAATATTTTCTCAGGTCCTTTCTCTCTTCTCCTTCTGGGACCCCTATAATGCAAATGTTGGTGCATTTAATGTTGCCCCAGAGGTCTCTTAGGCTGTCTTCATTTCTTTTCATTCTTTTTTCTTTATTCTGCTCCATAGCAGTGAACTCCACCATTCTGTCTTCCAGGTCAGTTATCCGTTCTTCTACCTCAGTTATTCTGACCTTGATTCCTTCTAGTGTATTCTTCATTTCAGTTATTTTATGTTCATCTCTCTTTTTTGTTCTTTAATTCATCTAGGTCTTTGTTAAACATTTCTTGCATCTTCTCCATCTTTGCTTCAATTCTTTTCCCGAGGTCCTTGATCATATTCACTATCATTATTCTGAATTCTATTTCTGGAAAGTTGCCTATCTCCCTTCATTTAATTGTTTTCCTGAGGTTTTATCTGGTTTCTTCATCTGTTATATATTCCTCTGCCTTTTCATTTTGTCTGTCTTTCTGTGAATGTGTTTTTTCTTCTACAGGCTTCAGCTTTGTAGTTCTTCTTGCTTCTGCTGTCTTCCCTCTGGTGGATGAGGCTATCTAAGAGGCTTGTGCAAGCTTCCTGATGGGAGGGGCTGGTGGTGGGTACAGCTGGTTGCTGCTCTGGTGGCCAGAGCTCAATAAAACTTTAATACACATTTCTGCTGATGGGTGGGGCTTGGTTCCCTCTCTGTTGGTTGTTTGGCCTGAGCTGACCCAGCACTGGAGACTAGAGGCTCTTTGGTGGAACTAATGGTGGACTCCGGGAAGGCTCATGCCAATGAGTATTTCCCAGAACCTTTGCTTCCAGTATCCTTGTCCCCATGGTGAGACACAGCCACCCCTTGCCTCTGCAGAAGACCCTCCAACACTAGCATGTAGGTCTAGTTCAATCTCCTATGGGATCACTGCTCCTTCCCCTGGGTTCTGATGCACACACTACTTTGTGTTTTCCCTCCAAGCATGCATTCTCTGTTTCCCCCAGTCCTGTTGAAGTCCTGCATTCACATCCCACTAGCCTTCAAAGTCTGATTCTCTGGGAATTCCTCCTCCCATTGCCAGACCCCCAGGTTGGGAGGCCTTACATTGGGCTCAATACCTTCACTGCAATGGGGGGACTTCTGTGATGTAATTGTTCTCCAGTTTGTGAGTCACCCACCCAAAGTTTATGGGATTTGATTTTATTGTGATTGTGCCCCTCTCCCCATCTCATTGCAACTTCTCATTTGTCTTTGGGTGTGGAATATCATTTTAGGTGAGTTCCAGTGTCTTCCTATCGATGATTGTTCAGCAGTTAGTTGTGATCCTGGTACTCTCGCAAGAGGTAGTGATCACACGTCCTTCTACTCTGCCATCTTCTAAAGTTATTGATTTTATAAGGTTGGATTGTGTTCTGCCCTAGGCAGTACAGTAGGCTAAGTCTGTGTAATACTGAATTCAGTAACAAAGTTGAGTGGGCTGGAGTCTTAGGGAAAGAGCATCAAAGATAAGTTTGGAGTCTAGCTGTTGTACCCACTGGCTGTGTGTTCTTTGGTAATGTATTTAACCTCTCTGTACCTTACTTTTCTTGTCAAGTAATTTGAGAGGTACAATAATCTATTTCCTGAGGAAGGAGCAATCAGAAAATGCATGAAATAGTATGCACTATGTAGTCTATCATCTGACATAGTTGACGTTTTATAATAATTACTTGGCAATTCTCCCCTTTCCTTCTGACATCAGAATTTTTCCTTTTGTACTGTGTCATTTAAACTAACAGACAAAATGACATCATTTTTTTCCATTTAAAAATTCTCTCACTTAAACTGTACTTACGTCTTAAGATAACAGCCATTTCTTGTTCCTTTTTCCCATTCATGGTAACATTTTCCAAAGAGTAGTCAGGACTTTCTGTCTCCAATTGTTCTTCTCTCTGTGTCTCTCTATTCCTACCTTAGTGAGGTACAATTTATGTATCATAAAATTTACCCATTTTGCATGAACAACTTGATGTTTAAAGTGAATAAATGTTCATGGAATGATGTTTTTGAATGAGGGGTCCCTGGGATCAGGCTGAGGCTGAGACTTCCTTGACTTCTTTCTCTTTCTTACCCTGATTCTCCCACTCATTTACTGCTTTCTCCTGGGGACACTTACTTAATAAATCACTCCCACTTGAACCCTTGGCTCTGTGTCACCTTCCAGGAGAATGTAACCTTGACAGATGGCCAAATGTCAGAACTTGTCTCAGTCACAGTCAGGATTTATTTTCTAGGCTTGAAAGGAGCAGGCAGTCATCACAACAGATATGGAAGCAAAGTTAGAGTCTTGAATCAATGTGACATCCAGAGAGTCTTCTGGAGAGATAAGAAGACCAGGGTCTTCAGTGGGCGGTATGAACACTTACTCTGAACAGTGGTTGAAACAGATGATCACTGGCCATGTGTATTATCCAGACCCACCTTCTTTCCTTAGACCCATCACTTTTGTATCCTGGGGCCAGGTTCTGTTATTCCATGTCTAGGTCACTGGTGTACTCTGCCCCTATCTTCCCAGGCACAACTTGTGTTTGTATTTGGGTCTTCTCCAAGGACCATATTTTGGCCATACCGGGGAGGGTCCTGGAGTTCTTAGATATTCTTCACTCAAATCCTCTTTCTTCCCCCAAGGCCTGTACTTCCTCACCTTGGACTTAAATGTTACTTACCTACTTTCAGATACCTTGAGAATAAGCTGTGAGATCTTCAGTTCAACCTTATATGAAAAAGTACACAAAGTGGAAGAGGAAGAGAACTTTTGGGAGAAGCACATCCATGAGGGAGGTGGAGAAAGAGTTTATACCCACATAGCATTTGGGCTGTACCCATCTCCATCACTTATGTGGGTATCCTAATTACAACTCAGTAGAGGTCAGGTAGGGGTGAGGTAGGTTTAGTAGGTTTTATTTATCATGCTGATAAAGCATATGTCTTTAAATCATTGTCAGTGAAATTGGATGGGTAGGTATTTAAAGAATAAACTTTAGTTTTATACAACACTTATTCATGGGAAAGAACTAATTCTATTAAGATTTTTACCATTTTTTGTCTGTTGAGTTGTACTTAAAAGTACATTAGCCAGAGTTAACCCTTTAGGGATTTATATTTTTGATTCTCAGCACTGTTCTGTTTGCATTTGATAATTATTCATTACATCCTTATATTAGTCTGCCTGTATAAAAGTAGCATCTTGTATTCATAAATTGCTGACCTTTAGAGGCAGAGCCCTGTCTGCTAAGTCTCTGACTTGCCAGTTAATAATCATTTGTAAGAGTTTGTCAGCAAAATTGTCAAATTAATGACCGATCCATGTTACCTTAATTTAAACATCCTCCTGTCTGTAAACTCCCTCATTTGTAATGAATTATTTGGGGAGTTAATGGGGAAAGTGAATCAGATATAGCTCAGTGATATGGAGAGTGTTATTCTACTGTCCAGGCCATTCTGTTTACAGTTCAAAAAAGGCTACATGGGTGGATGGGTGGGGGTGTATCAGTGGCATGGCATGAGGAAAAAGGGCAGGCTGATAAAGGATATATCAGTGCTAGGTTGAATCACAGTCACTGGTTTTAATAAAGAATATGAACCAGAAATCTGCCAAGTACTTGGGCAGCGTCTTCCCTGATATTTTCTCTGTTGTGCCTTCAGATTACTGAGCAGTAGCTAATCCAGCTCTTCAGACCATCAGGAGAAAGGACATCCTCTTGTCTGGGTGGTCAGTGCCCAAGACATTTTCTTAACAGATTAGGGTTTAGCCATGATGTGCAAAGGATCCTCTGAGCTCCAAACCTCCTTCCCATGTCACAACATTTTTCTGGAGTCTATAGAGGATGTTGTGAAGGGACAGAAATCCCTGACAAGGTCAGAGCCAAAGGGAATGAGAGAATGTTTCTTGTCACTGCTGTTGTACAAATAAAGAGCCCTGTAACTCCAGTGTCCTCATTAGTGGTGCAGAATATCAGAAGGATCCCAGCTGCTTCCTCATGAGCCTTGGCACTGCCCTCCTCAAATGACAGGGGATGTTTTCTCCTGTTGTTTATTTGTGAAAGGCCTCAGCTCTCTCTGCTGGATGGCAGCCTCGCTCTGTTTTGATGTTGTTTTTGTCATTACTTCTTTCTTCTTGGCAACCATTCCTGACACACAGACTCTGAGTGGTGCTAGGAAAAGAACATAGGTAAGACAGAGCAGAAATAAGACTCAATTTTTGATAATCAGGGGAAAATGGAAGAGGAGAGTCTATATTTTTGGTACCTCCTATGGGTTATATATGCTGACAGCATTTTTCATATGTTAACTAGTCTTTATAATAGTTATTATTTATCCCAATATTGTGAGCAAATAAGTACCATGGTAAGTACTTTGTCAATGAACTTACAACCCCAGGTCTTTCTGACTGTGAAGCCCCTACTTACTTACTGTTTCCTGCCATTTCTATGCTCATGTTTCATGCAATCTCAAGTAGAGGGATTCCCTGCCAGATTTGCAGGCAGCTTTGTGGTGGGAAGATTTGTGTTGTAGTGAGCAGCAGATGGGACCTAGAATTAGAAGACTTGGTTGGAATTCCAGCTCTGGCACTTACTAACTTTGTGGCATTGGATAAGATAAAGCAAGATAAATCTGAAAGCAATGGATGCATATAAGATAATCAGTAATTTAAAACAAGGTGCCTTGAATAAGTGAGTTAACATCCTTAGTTTCAGTACCATCACTTGGAAGTTTTATTCCTGAGCAAACTGAGGTTCAGAGATGCTCATGTACTCATGTACTCAGCCCTTAGCCTTCAGCAGAACTGTCCAGAGAGAAAAATTTAAAGTTGACTTTCTCATTCTCCTTCCTTAATGGTGACATGCTCCTAAGGACCCAAAGACTCTTGTCTTTCTTTTCTCTTACAAGATTTTAATTTTAGTTCTTTAATTTCCATTGAAATTTGACTTCTTCCAAGGATTATGTATTTTAAAAAGGGTTATTGTAAGGAAAGACCTTAGTCTTTAGTCAGCGGGGAAGATGCTGTTAGGAGCAGCAGGCCCTTCTTAGTTTCCCCAAATCATTCCAGGGAATTCAGTACAATGTGAAGACTGAATCTTAATGGCCACTATTTTGATGTCATGCTGAGAACCACTGTCAGCTGAATAATGATAGTATCTAACACTTTTGTGGTGCTCACCATGCACCAGGGATTATTCTTGTGTGACACGTGTGAACTCATTTAATTTGCAGACAGTCCCATGATATGGGTACCAGTATTTATTCTCATTTTACAGAAGATGAAACTTAAGAATAGATAGGTTTAATAACTTGCTTAAAGTTGTGGAGCTAACAAGGGACAGAGGTAGGACTTTACCCAAGTAGCCCCAGTGTATACTGTTCACTGTCTACTCCTCAGTCTTAGAATAAACCAGGATAAATCATTGTATTGCAGTGTTTTATTTTTTATTTTTATCATCAACAGATAATAGAGATAGAAGCATTGAAGAAAACGATACTTGAAGGTGGGTAATCTCCCTTGAAAGAAACTGTAATACAGTATTAATTTATCCCTTTGTTCAACATCCATTCCAAAGAATATTAAGAATAAATATGTGGGGCTTCCCTGGTGGCACAGTGGTTAAGAATCCGCCTGCCGATGCAGGAGACACGGGTTCAAGCCCTGGTCCAGGAAGATCCCACATGCCGTGGAGCAACTAAGCCCATGTGCCACAACTACTGAAGCCTGTGCTCTAGAGCCCACGAGCCACAACTACTGAGCCCGTGTGCCCCAACTACTGCAGCCCGCATGCCTAGAGCTCATGCTCCACAACAAGAGAGGCCACTGCAATGAGAAGCCTGCACACTGCTATGAAGAGTAGCCCCCAGTTGCCGCAACTAGAGGAAGCCCACGCACAGCAACGAAGACCCAATGAAGCCAAAAATAAATAAATAATAAATAAATAAATAAAATTTAAAAAGAAAGAATAAATATGTGGTCCACAATCTCTTATTCATGACGACAAAATCCAAAATACTCCCAAACCCCAAAGTTTTCTTAAATTTGTGACAAAATGGTTTGATAGCCAAACCAGACCTGAACTTTAATGTGACTATTCATAGTTTTTATACCACTTAGTGTAAATATGTATATGTTTCACTGTAGAAAAAATTAATATGTTTGATTATGAGTTACTGTCCCAAATCAAACTTGGTATACTATGTAATATATAGTATATACAAAATACTGTCTTTCTAAAATTGAAAAACAGCCTTTGAAACATAAGTGACCAAAGCTCTTCAGGAAAGGGCCAGTGGATTTGTATAATATAGCATAAAAAATACTGATTAACAGAGCTAATTTCTTCCTGTGTGGTGCGGAGGAGGTTACAGTGTATTTTGTCCTTGCCTACAATGGAATGGGCTGGCTTGGAATCCCTAACTAGCTCTGATTAGAGAATGATGCTTACTCTCTACCATACCCAAATTCCCTGCATACCACAGTTCTTTCACGGGGCTGCAGCTTGAGATGGTAGATTGAAAACTTTGATAGCATCTATAGTAAAGTTGGCAAGATTCCCCTTCTTTGTAGCATAAAGCCATCTGTAAATCATCTGTTCTAGAAATATACTAGGGGTTGATGTCCATCTTGAGAATGTATAATTTGGACTTTTCCTTTTTGAAAATTGCTACATTTACCTCTACTTCCTGAGTTATTTCCTCTTTATTACTTTCATTTTTCCTTACTCCCTCTTTGTGTCTTACCCCCTGCTTCCTACTCCTTCCTTCTCCCCACAATCTAGAAGGATGGGAAGAGATACTTGTCTCTAAGGAAGTCAGATAAAACCTGGAACACAAAGGTAAGGGGAGTCTAATGCCAGGACAGACCAGGGGCAGAAGGTAGGAGAAGAAGTTGCAACTAGGACATAAAAGGAGAGAGCATCATCCTTACCCCAGACTCCCTCTTAGCCTCCTATCATTTGAGCTTGTACCCCCATTCTCTTCCAGCAGAATGGAGACATAGACCTGGAATCACAGACACAGAAGCTGATCAGAGAAGTGGTATGAGCACAGGAGAGTTTGGCAGCTGCATGTTTGAGGGAAATTACTCACAGGTAATCATGGATGAAGAAACTTTCTGAATTTCCATGGAGAAAGAAGGATCCTGGTCAGAGGCAGAAAGCTGAGCACGATGCTTCTCTGGAATCCTCAAATCTGGTGTTCTTGAGGGGGCATATTCAACCCTTCCTCCACTGCCCTTCTTTATATTTCTGCATAAGCAACTTCCCAGAGAACCCCTCACTTATATGCATGTAGTTTCTTTATAGGTCTTGGTATACTTACTTCAATCATGTTGGCATTCAATGCCTTGCTTCATGCACAGGCAAGCATGTAGACATGTGTAGGTAAGTCTTGATTTTTATATCTGGCTTGTATAAAGCAGGGGCCACAGTTAGGAGAATGCATCTAGGTTATGAGCTCAGATATGCTTTTTCTGTGTAAGTTTGGGAAAAGTGAGTGGACTTTTTTTTGTTTTGTTTTTCAGGAGTACTCATGTGTTTAATGGCCTGTTTGCTTCATGTGTGGGTCTTCTTTTTGATAAGTACAACTTCTACTTAGGGATCATGGTCTGAAGAATGAGAGTGAGTAGTAAGCTAGAAATATGATATTTTAGTCTGTTTTTTTTTTTTCAGATGAACATGATAAGGAGACAGACAATGCCATAACATTATGGGTATAGATTGGCTTCCCTTATCAGCTGCAGTGATTTGGAAACCTGGATCCCAGGCTCTTAGCTGAAGTAACAGTACAAAAAAATATTTTGATATTTGCCATTTTACAATTCTTCAATTATTAATAAAGTTTTTCTTCTTTCAGTTTTATTTGTAAAATGGAAAAAGATATTTAACCTCCAAAAATTTGTTTTTCTTCTAATATTCTGAAATAAAGATCTTAGAACCTGATCTGTCAGTCATCTGGCAAGATTAGAACAAACCTCTACTCAATGTCTTCATCACTGTGGTGACCATATGCCTTGATTTGTTTGGGGGCAGTCCTGATTGATGTCTTTTGAGCTGGAATAATTATTAATTGATCCCCTTTTACTCTCCAAGAAGTCTCATTTTAAATGACAACTTACATGGTCATCCTACTGGTAGCAGACTTTGTTCCTAGTCAGACTCTTTTGTATTCTTCACAAATATTATTCCCTAAAAAAAGGCAAATTGTGGATGCTTTACTGAGTCCTATATCCAATTTGGCTCCCTTTTCCTTCCTGCCAAGACAGGTGATAAATAAAACAAATGGCCTCTCAGGATCTGTTGTCAACTTTGCTCCTATCCAGCCCCATTTTGAGGTATTTTTTTTATTCCTATCCCCATCACTCAGGCCTTGAAAGCTGATAGATTGCTGATTTCTTCCTTGAAACATGACATGATGAATAAGACTGCATACCGCAAGGGCCAAGGGAGAACTATAAGAAGGGACTGTCTTATACAATGGGAAATTATTTAACAAAGTTTGCATGAAGGAGAAATAGGGACCTTCATATAATATGATTTCAGAAGTTCAGGAAAATTATCTTCTCCACAGTTCTGATGGATGGATAGCTTTGAACATTTTTTTTTTTTTTCCGGTACGCGGGCCTCTCACTGTTGTGGCCTCTCCCGTTGCGGAGCACAGGCTCCGGACGCGCAGGCTCAGCGGCCATGTCTCACAGGCCTAGTCGCTCCGCGGCATGTGGGATCTTCCCGGACTGGGACACGAACTCGTGTCCCCTGCATCGGCAGGCGGACTCTCAACCACTGCGCCACCAAGGAAGCCCCATTTGAACATTTTTTGAACTGAGGACAAAACATTTACTTTGACAAAAAGAGAACTGGCTTAAATTATAAATGATTCTGTTGGAGAGAATTCAGTGACATCCAAATTGAACCTTTACCCACAGCAACCTAGGTCCCATAAACAGAAATAGAGGACTCATATCTGGGGAGGGCACAACTCCCCTGATAAAGAGACACATCTGAAGTATTGTGACCAACTCTGGGTTTATCATTATCCAGAAATACTAAAAATTCCAGCACAAATTTGGTACTGTTTAAAATATCATCTCTTTGTTAAGGTTTGTTTGTTTTAGTTTTCTAGTTTAGTAGTTAGGTTGCTTCCCTCTCATCACATAGCAGATCTCAGTAGAGTTTTGAAGCTCTTTCAGAGTTTTGAAGAAACAGTGAGAAGGTTTAGGGAAAGGAGGACTGAGAGAGGGTTGCCTCAGTTATGCTTTAGCGACAGATTTGGGTGGCCTAGGAGCAACAGTAGTGCCCAATCCAGTACACAGAACCTCCCACAATCACCTTGATGTGTTTTGCGTCTATCCACTTTTCTCTGTATTCTCAATCCTAATAATAAATTTATTGAGCATTTTACATGTAATAACATTTAATTCTCATAAAAACTCTAGGAGGGAAATTCTATCCACATTTTATAGATTATGAAAGTGAAGCTTGGACAGGTTAAGCAAATTGAGCAAGATCACACAGCTAGGGCTGGAGAGCCAGGATTCAAGCCCACGCTTATGCATTCCAAGTCCACACTCTTTTGTTTTTCTGCCTTTTGTTATTATTTATTTATTTTTCTATTAACTCTTTATTTTTACCTAGTTTCAGGCTTAAAAGTTGTAAGGAAAAAAATATCCTGTATGCCTTTCACCCAGGTTTCCCAAATGCTAACATTTTGGCATACCTATATTTGACTTACCATTTTTGTTCTCTCCATGTATTGCAGACATAATACCTCTTTTTCTAAATATTTTAGTGTGTTTTCTAAAAATAAGGAATTTGCTTATATAGCCATAGTACAATCATTAAAATCAGGACATTCATATTGTTACAATAATATTATCTAATCTGTAAACCTTACTCAGATTTTACTTTTTGTCTCAATAATGTCCTTTGTAGTTAAAGAAAATCCTGGATCATGTTTCACATTCAATTCTCGTATTTTTTCAGTTTCCTTTAATTTGGATCAGTTCCACAGTCTTTCTTTTTATTTCATGACATTAACTATTTAAAACTAATACAGGCCAGTTTATTTTGTAGAACGTCCTCCAATTTGGGTTTGTTTGATGTTTTCTCACAATTAAATTTAGGTTATGCATTTTGGACAGAAATAACACAGAAGTGATCTTGTGTTCTTAGTGTGTTACATCAGGAGACACCTGACATGGATCTGTCTTACCATTTTTGCCTGTATAATCAATAAATATCTTGTCAGAAGACACTTTGAGGCTCTAAAATTTTCTGACATTCCTCAAATTTCAATTGGGTAAAATTATTAGCATTCATTTATGAGTCTTGCCAGAATCAATTATTATCATGATGGATTCCAAATGTAAATTTTATAATTCCAGCATTCTTTCTAAATTTGTTAGTCATTCTACTATGAAAAGGAACCTTCTTTCACTTTCTCTTTCTTTTCTTCCCCTTCCTTTCTTCTGTCAGGGAGGAAGAAATTTTTCTTTATCCTTCTATGTTCTCTGGCTGGACCACAAGACATTAACAGGAGAAAAACAAATTTAATTTTGTATATATGGGACACCATAAGAATCTAAGGCTCAAAGGACAGTCAAGAAATTGAGGCTTATAAGCTCTTCTGAGTTTAGGAGAAGGGGGTGGGAGTCTAGAACTTCAAAGGGGACAAAAGATAATTCACAAGGAGATGAGGAAGCAAATGTTTGGTAAACAAATGTTTTCCATGCCATGTGGCGAGGTCCTTCTTATGTAAAACAAAGTTATATTTGGTAATAGCTCACTATCTGAATGCTTTTAGGCAGTTAAAGGGATGGTAAAAAGAAAAATTTCCCAAGTCTTCTGTCTCTTAAGAATAAGCAGCCTAAAATAATACTCATGCCAAAGAGACACATCTTTGGGTTGAAATTTTGTTCTCCTACACTTCCTTCTTCTCTTCTTTCCTCCCTTCTCTCCTTCCTTCCTTCCTTAATATTAAGATTATACTCATGAATTCTTATTTTATTTGAGTTACAATCCTTTTATATTCTTAAAAAAAATTTTGTTTGATGCTCAAATTGTCCCAGATTTGGTCAGAGCCCATTCAAGCCCATTCATAGTTTGTTGAAGCTCAGTGCAATGGAATAGGTGTTTTTGTCAAATCCCTATCCCTCTTTTGAGCACTTCCTTACTTTCAAGACATTCTAAGCTCATCTTGCATTTTCGCAGCCCCAGCCCTAAAATCTACCATTCTGCAGGAGGCCCTTGTTCTTATTGGAGAATGTATTTGAAACCTGTATTTGAGCATTAGGTTTGTAGAGTCTGGACTCATAACCATTGTGATGACTAAGCTCTCTTGTCTCTCTTCTATACTCTGATAGAACACTGAGGATGTCCTTGCCTCCACCCTACTCCACTCCAAGTTGTCTTACATGCTGTAGCATTAGTGTTGTTATTTTTGTTTTTTGGTCTTTTGTTTTGTTGTTTTCAAAATGCTGCTATGATCTTGTAAACTGTGTGCTTATAAGACCTTTTCATGGCATCCCATTGCAATGGAAACTTGAAAAATCCTTAACATGCCTCAGAAAACCAGCCTCTTCTCACACTGCTCTCTTCCTTACTGTCCATCTTTTAGGCTCTTTGTCTTTCTTTAAGTTCCCTGAAACTCCCATGTTACTTCCAGTTCAGGATTTGCCTGTGCTCATACCTCTGTCTGAAATGCTTCTACTCCCAACTCTCCACCTAATCTCTAGTCCTCAGATCCCAGCTTAACTGTCAGTTCTTGTGACTTCAGTCACTCACCAGGCCCTGTTTCTTTATCTCAGTTTGTAATTATGTGATTAATACTGTGATGCTTTAATTAAAATCTCTTCTCTACTCTCCATTGTAAACTCCATCCTTACCACTGCATCCCTAAACACTGGCACAGGGTCTGCCATGTAATAAGAGTTTCATATAAATTTGGTGATGAAGTATGTACTATCCACATAGAGGCATGGCTTGATTTAAGTATTTCTACATTGGAAATGCCCAAGTTTAGTTTATTTTTATTAATTTTTTGTAATTGTCTTGAAATAACCATGTAGCTGTTATAATGAGTAGTTTCAGAAATATTTAAAAAATGTAATTTTAAAATTAATAAATAGAGGGAAATCTGATGTTGTGTGTTTTCAGTAATAAGGCAAAAGGAATTTAGCTTAAACAGGCTTTTGATTTGAAAGAGATTAATATTTTAAGTAACAGATCTTTGAGGAAACAATGAGTGGTTCTAAAATAAGGTTTGTAACGGACATAACTTCTCTCTCTCTCTTTTTGAAACATAGTCGATGATACTACTTTATCTGTCATTGATATTAGATTTTCAGAATTATTGTTAGAAAGATCCTAGTATTATTTTAAATCAGTAGCACTGTAAAATGGTATAATATTCTAAGCAACATCAGTGTCCAAAAATCATTGTGATCTCTCTAGCTGAATCATTTTTCCAATGAAAAAATGGTTATCAAGCTATGTCCATACTCTAAGACTCATTTGTTCATTCAGTCTGCTACCTTGCCCAGCATTACGACACAGGGTTGCTGTCAGTTCAGTTTTACCTTAAAACTATAGGAAGGGTAGGTAGTATGTTTGCACTACACTTTAAAAGACTTTTTAAAAAACATCTTATTCCAACACTATCCCTTTCTAAGGCTTTTTAATTTTCTTCTAGGCTAATTTTTAATAGACTAGCAATTCACAGGTGAGAAATAAAAACCCATATAAGAAGTGATTAAAATACAACAGAACATTATTCATTTTCACAATTATCCTGAATTCCCACGGCAAATTACCAAATTTTACAGTTTTGAAAAAGAGAAATGGAGATGAAGTGAGTAAAGAAAAATTTGCATTAGTGATGAAAGTCATACATGTGCATAATATCCATAAGAAATATAATTACTGTAGCCTTACTCATTGGCCAGTGGACATTTGTCTGCTATGCACACAGGTTCTGTGAAAAACCTGGATCATTAGCCAAATGAGGACATTTTATGGATTAGGAGTGTGCTGAGGCATTTGTTTCTAGGCATTGTGACTTCAGTCTTTAAAAAAGTTGGAATAAATTCACCCTGGGACTTGGATCTTTGAAGGAAGCCCTAAAGCGAAGATGGGGATGAATGTGGATTTTACTCAGTTCCTGGCTTAGAATTACTGTTACTTTCAGACACTTTTAAAAGAATTGTAGCAAAACAGTATGTGCTATGCATAGTAAAGTCCATAAAGTACACTAATATTATGAATAAAGCTCAATGAATTTTTACATATATACACTCAGGTATCTATAACCAGAAGAAGATAAGGAACATTTCTAATGCCCCAGAAGGCTCTTCATGCTCCCTTCCTTTTAGTAGCCCTCTTACCCTACCCCATTCCTATCCATAACTACTACTTTTTTTTCATATAATAAAATCATGCATTATACATCTTTTGTGTCCAGCTTCTTTCATTCAGTACACTGCCTATAAAATTGATTCATGTTGTTGAATGTATCAGTTTTTTTATTGTTATACAATATTCCATTTTATGGAAATATTACCATTTGTCCATTTTCTTATTGATTGACATTTGTATAACTTCCTGGTTTTTGGTTATTTAAAATAAAGCTATTATGAACATTATTGTACATGCATTTTGGTGGCCAAATGTATTCATTTCTCTTGGATATATATCTAGGAGTAGAATTTCTATGACAAAGTATAAGTTAATATTTAGTTCAATAGATACTGAGGGTCTATAAAAATATATTTATACCATTTTACATACATGTAGACAATATGTGTAGTAATTCTAGTTACTACAATCCTTGACAGTATTTGGTATTGACAGTCATTTTAATTTTAGCCATTTGGTGTATAGATAAAGGGTTTTGGGGGGTAACTTTTGGCTTTGGATTTTAACATAGTCTATGACTCTCTCATTTTAATCCTCAGATGTAGCATATTATTTAGCTATCTTCATGTCTGGTCCTGGCCACCCTCTTTTATGGCAGTTTTCCTAATGTGCTCCAGTGTATGTTTATTTGGAACTTCATTCTACCTACAACACCACCCTGGCTTTATTTTTCTTATTATCTTTCTATGTACAAAAAGATTTTAGTTATTTGGATATACCTAAAAAATAAGGTAGGACAACTAAAATGTATAATAATCATAAACATTATCACTGCTCACTTCTTTAATTAAAAGGTCATGTAATTTTCATAGTTAAAAAACAGTCATTCCTCAGTATCTGTTGGTTCCATGATCCCCACAGATACCAAAATTAACAGATACTCAAGAACTTTATATAAAATGGCATAGTATTTGCATATCCTATGTGCAAAGTATAATTAAAGTATACGGGAGGATGTGCATAACCCGTGCACATCCTCCCGTATACTTTAAATCATTTCTAGATGATTTACTTATGATACCTAATACAATGTAAATAGTTGTAAATACAATGTAAATGCAAGTTAAATCATTGCTGAGGCACAGCAAGTTCAAGTTTTGCTTCTTGGAACTTTCTGGATTTTTAAAAAATATTTAAAATCCACAGCTGGTTAAATTCCCAGTTGCAGAACCTGTGGATATGGAGGGTCAACTGTGTACAGAAAAAACACATAGAGAAAAAAAAGTGCTGCTCCATGCCATTACCACCTGCTCTTGACATGGTCAATTTGAGACAACTAGTAAGAATTAGGCTGATATTATTTATGCAGAGCTAAGTGGAATAGGAGATGGTCCTGAGATGATGGCTAGGCTTTGTGTTACTGATCCAAATGCTTACCCCATGAAAGGAGGTGGGAATATTTGTTATTTTCAGCTTTGGTAGTCAAGTTAGAAAAAAAAATAGAAATTACAGTAAGAACTAAGTTAATTAGGATGTATAGGGAGTGGGAAATTTAATCAATTATAGTTCATGGGGAATCAAAAATTTTAACCAGATTAACACACTTTTGTCAAACTTTCCTGTGGGGCATTGCCTTTGTGTTCACATTTGTTTTCTGTCTCAGGAAGAAGAGCCTATTGAACGTGATTAATTTTGTCTCTGCAGACTGGGGAAATTAAAAGAGCCTTGGCGACATCTTAATGGCCATGAATTTTCAGTGTTCTGTACAAAAGATAGAGACAGAAAATGAAGAGTTCACACAGAATCTATAATGACTTGAGGATTTGCACTGGCTTTATGAAGTAAAATTGCTCCATTTGGTTTTCTTGCCTTCTGCTTCTTTCTCTAAACCTGCTGAATTGAAGAAAATACCAAGTCTGTTCACTCTGGTTATTACAGTTCTAATTAATTGAGGCTTTGCCATCACTTGCTAATAACTGTATTTTCCCAAAGTGGAAGGTAGACTGGAAAAAACATAGATGAAAATAATAAATATTACACACAAGAATACACAAAACTGCTACCTTATCATGACTTACTGAAGTTCACTTTATTAAGTAAAATCAACAAGTTTTGAACTAATCTTATCCTGGAACTAAAAGAATTGGTTTGACCAATGAAGTATATTGTTAAGAAAAAAAAAATAGATATAGCCTCATCCACCAGAAGGCAGACAGCAGAAGCAAGAAGAACTACAATCCTGCAGCCGGTGGAACAAAAACCACATTCACAGAAAGATAGAAAATGTGAAAATGCAGAGGGCTATGTACCAGATGAAGAAACAAGATAAAACCCCAGAGAAACAACTAAAGGAAGGGGAGATAGGCAACCTTCCAGAAAAAATAATTCAGAATAATGATAGTGAACATGATCCAGGACCTCGGAAAAAGAATGAAGGCAAAGATCGAGAAGATGGAAGAAATGATTCACAAAGACCTAGAAGAATTAAAGAACAAATAAACAGAGATGAACAATACAATAACTGAAATGAAAACTACACTAGAAGGAATCAATAGGAGAATAACTGAGGCAGAAGAACAAATAAGTGACCTGGAAGACAGAATGGTGGAATTCACTGCTACAAAACAGAATAAAGAAAAAAGAATGAAAAGAAATGAAGACAGCCTAAGAGATCTATGGGACAATATTAAACACAAGAACATTTGCATTATAGGGGTCCCAGAAGGAGAAGAGAGAGAGAAAGGACCCAAGAAAATATTTGAAGAGATTATAGTTGAAAACTTCCCTAAGATGGGAAAGGAAATAGCCACCCAAGTCCAGGAAGTACACAGAGTCCCATACAGGATAAACCCAAGGAGAAACACACTGAGACACATAGTAATCAAACTGGCAAAAATTAAAGACAAAGAAAAACTTTTAAAAGCAGCGAGGGAAAAATGACCAATAACATATAAGGGAACTCCCATAAGGTTAACAGCTGATTTCTCAGCAGAAATTATACAAGCCAGAATAGAGTGGTATGGTATACTTAAAGTGATGAAAGGGAAGAACCTACAACCAAGATTACTCTAACTGGCAAAGATCTCATTCAGATAAAATGGAGAAGTAAAAGTTTACAGACAAGCAAAAGCTAAGAGAATTCAACACCATGAAACCAGCTCTACAACAAATGCTAAAGGAACTTCTCTAAGTGGGAAACACAAGAGAAGAAAAGAACTGACAAAAACAAACCCAAAACAATTAAGAAAATGGTCATAGGAATATACATATCGATAATTACCCTAAACGTGAATGGATTAAATGCTCCAACCAAAGGACACAGGCTTGCTGAATGGATCCAAAAACAGGACCCATATATATGCTGTCTACAAGAGACCCACTTCAGACCTACGGACACATTCAGACTGAATGTGAGGGGATGGAAAAAGATATTCCATTCAAATGGAAATCAAAATAAAGCTGGAGTAGTAATACTCATATCAGATAAAATAGAGTTTAAAATAAAGAATGTTACAAGAGACAAGGAAGGACACTACATAATGATCAGGGGACAAATCCAAGAAAAATATATAACAATTATAAATATATATGCACCCAACATAAGAGCACCTCAGTACATAAGCCAATTGCTAACAGCTATAAAAGAGGAAATTAACAGTAACACAATAACAGTGGGGGACTTTAACACCTCACTTACACCAATGGACAGATCATCCAAGATGAAAATAAATAAGGAAACAGAAACTTTAAAGGACACAATAGACCAGATACATTTAATTGATATTTGTAGGACATTCCATCGAAAAACAGCAGATTACACTTTCTTCTCAAGTGTGCACGGAACATTCTCCAGGATAGATCACATCTTGATTCACAAATCAAGCCACAGTAAATTTAAGAAAATTGAAGTCATATCAAGTATCTTTTCTGATCACAATGCTATGAGATTAGAAATGAATTACAGGGGGAAAAAAACATAAAAAGCACAAACACATGGAGGCTAAACAATACATTACTAAATAACCAAGAGATCACTGAAGAAATCAAAGAGGAAATCAAAAATACCTAGAGATAAATGACAATGAAAAAACAATGATCCAAAACCTATGGGATGCAGCAAAAACAGTTCTAAGAGGGAAGTTTATAGCTATACAAGCCTACCTCAAGAAACAAGAAAAATCTCAAATAAACAATTTAACCTTACACCTAAAGGAACTAGAGTAAGAAGAACAAACAAAACCCAAAGTTAGTGAAAGAAATCATAAAGATCAGAGCAGAAATAAATGAAATAGAAACAAAGAAAACATTAGCAAAGATCAATAAAACTAAAAACTGGTTCATTGAGAAGATAAAATTGATAAACCATTAGCCAGACTCACCAAGAAAAAGACGGAGAAGACTCAAATCAATAAAATTAGAAATGAAAAAGGACAAGTTACAGCAGACACTGCAGAAATACAAAGCATCCTAAGAGACTATGACAAGCAACTCTATGCCAATAAAATGGACAACCTGGAAGAAATGGACTAATACTTAGAAAGGTATAAACTTCCAAGACTGAACAAGGAAGAAATAGAAAATATGAATAGGCCAATTACAAGCAATGAACTTGAAGCTATGATTAAAAATTTTCCAACAAACAAAAGTCCAGGACCAGATGGCTTCACAGGTGAATTCTATCAAACATTTAGAGAAGAGCTAACACCCATCCTTCTCAAACTCTTCCAAAAACTTGCAGAGGCCACCATCACCCTGCTACCAAAATCAAAGACTAAAAAAAAATGAAAATTACAGACCAATATCACTGATGAATATAGATGCCAAAATCCTCAACAGAATACTAGCAAACAGTATCCAACAACACATTAAAAGGATTATACACCATGATCAAGTGGGATTTATCCCAGGGATGCAAGGATTGTTCAATATATACAAATCAATCAATGTGATACACCATATTAACAGATTGAAGAATAGAAACCATATGATCATCTCAATAGATGCAGAAAAACTTTTGACCAAATTCAACACCCATTTATGATAAAAACTCTCTAGAAAGTGGGCATAGAGGGAACTTACCTCAACATAATAAAAGCCATATATGAAAAACCCACAGCATACATCATTCTCGATGGTGAAAAACTGAATGCATTTCCTCTAAGATCAGGACAAAGAAAAGGATGTTCACTCTCACCACTATTATTCAACATAGTTTTGGAAGTCTTAGCCATGGCAATCAAGAAAAAAAAGAAATAAAAGTAATACAAATTGGAAAAGAAGAAGTAAAACGTTCACTCTTTGTAGATGACATGATACTATACATAGAGAATCCTAAAAATGCCACCAGAAAACTACTAGAGCTAATCCATGAATTTGGTAAAATAGCAGGATACAAAATTAATGCACATAAATCTCTTGCATTCCTGTACACTAATGATGAAAAATCTGAAAGAGAAATTAAGGACACACTCCCATTTACCATTGCAACAAAAAGAATAAAATACCTAGGAATAAACCTACCTAGGGAGACAAAAGATCTGTATGCAGAAAACTATAAGACACTCATGAAATAAATTAAAGATCATACCAACAGATGGAGAGATATACCATGTTCTTGGATTGGAAGAATCAATATTGTGAAAATGACTATCCTACCCAAAGTAATCTATAGATTCAATGTAATCCCTATCAAATTACCAATGGCATATTTTATGGAAGTAGAACAAAAAAATCTTAAAATTTGTATGGAGACACAAAAGACCCCAAATATCCAAAGCAGTATTGAAGGAAAAAAATGGATGAGGAGGAATCAGACTCCAAGGCTCAGACTATACTATAAAGCTACAGCAATCAAAATAATATGGTACTGGCACAAAAACAGAATTTAGATCAATCGACCAAGATAGAAAGCCCAGAGATAAACCCATGCACCTATGGTCAACTAATCTATGACAAAGGAGGCAAGGATATACAATGGAGAAAAGACAGTCTCTTCAATAAGTGGTGCTAGGAAAACTGGACTGCTACATATAAAGAATGAAATTAAAACACTCCCTAACACCATACACAAAAATAAACTCAAAATGGATTAGAGACCTAAATGTAAGACTGGACACTGTAAAACTCTTAGAGGAAAACATAAGAAGGACACTCTTTGACATAAATCACAGCAAGATCCTTTTTGATCCACATCCTAGAGAAATTGAAATAGAAACAAAAATAAACAAATGAGACCTAATGAAACATCAAAGCTTTTGCACAGCAAAGGAAACCATAAACAAGATGAAAAGACAGCCCTCACAATGGGAGAAAATATTTGCAAATGAATCAATGGAAAAAGGATTAATCTCCAAAACATATAAACAGCTCATGCAGCTCAATATTAAGAAAAACAAACAACCCATTCCAAAAATGGGCAGAAGACCTAAATAGACATTTCTCCAAGAAGACATACAGATGGTCAAGAAGCACATGAAAAGCTGATCAACATCACTAATTATTAGAGAAAAGCAAATCAAAACTACAGTGAGGTATCACTGCACACCAGTTAGAATGGGCATTATCAGAAAATCTACAAACAACAAATGCTGGAGCATGTGTGGAGAAAAGGGAACCTTCTTGCACTGTTGGTAGGAATGTACATTGATACAGCCACTATCGAGAACAGTATGGAGGTTCCTTAAAAAAACTAAAAATAGAATTACCATATGATCCAGCAATCCCACTACTGGGCATATACCCAGAGAAAACCATAATTCATAAAGACACATGCACCACAATTTTTATTGCAACCCTATTTACAATAGCCAGGTCATGGAAGCAACCTAAATGCCCTTTGACAGACGAATGGATAAAACATATGTGGTACATATATGCAATGGAATATTACTCAGACAAAAAAAGGAACGAAAATGAGTCATTTGTTGAGACGTGGATGGATCTAGAGACTGTCATGCAGAGTGAAGTAAGTCAGAAAGAGAAAAACAAATATCGCATATTAACACATATATGTGGAACCTAGTAAAATGGTACAGATGAACTGGTTTGCAGGGCAGAAATTGAGACACAGACGTAGAGAACAAATGTATGGACACCAAACGGGGAAAGCGGCAGGGTGGTGGGAGTGGTGGTGTGATGAATTTGGTGATTGGGATTGACATGTATACACTGATGTGTATAAAATTGATGACTAATAAAAACCTGTTGTAAAAAAAAATAAAAAAAAATGATAAGTAAGTACTAGAGAGGTAATATACACCATGAGTAATATAATTAACACTGTTGTATGTTATATATGAAAGGTGTTAAGAGAGTAAATCCTAAGAGTTCTCATTACAAGGAAAACATTTTTTCTTTTTACTTTAGATGATGGAATGTTTACTAAACTTACTTTGGCAATAATTCCATGATGTATGTAAGTCAAATAATTATGCTGTGTAACTTAAACTTAAAACTTGTATGTCAATTATATCTCTATAAAAGTAGAAGGAAAAAAACAAATAAAAAACAAGAAGAAACAGGCAAAATCTCAAAAAAAAAAAAAAAAAGAGAAAATAACATGAGATTTGAAGTCCAAAAGTCAGAGTCCAAATTCCAGAATGTGACATTGAGTATGATATTAACTTGTTTTGTGAACCAGTTTCTTCAGCCTCAATATGAGAAATAGTAACAATACTACTTATTTTAAAGATTATTGTGATAATCAAATTGGACGATATACATAAAATTGTGTGTGACCTGTGAAACCCTATGACAACAAGAGACGTCATTATCGGGGTATAAAATGTAAAGAAACAGGAGTGCAAGTGGAGGTGGAATGGGATGGGGTTAGGGCACAGTGTCCTTACTGTGCTCATTTGACTGATCATATGTACAGAAATGAGATGATGTATCTTTTAGTAACTAGTGAGATGCTTAAAGTTTCCTTAAGCTATTTGATAGGAAGCAGTTGGGCTCATCTTCCCGATTTTATCCTAATTGTTTTTGTTATAATAAATAAACTGAAACTCACCAGTTTTATCTGATGAGGGAAATATTATCTTTAAGTTATCTGGTTAAATATAATTCAGGTGAGAAAAACTGTCCATCAGTGACTTGTTCCAAGGGCTGGGGGAAGTACCTCTATTATGCTTATAGCCTGAAACAGATTATCTGAGCTGTGCAGATTTCCAGAAGTAGAGAGAGGAGGATTTGGTTCACTGAGGAAAAAAACTGACCTGAAAGTCTCAAAATCTGGCCTCTCTTCTTTGGACCTCATTCTTATGTGTGAAATAGGTGGGTGGTCCTCACATTCTCCACCCTTGTTTACTCCCCCAGTACATAGCCCTTATGATGTCATTGCTCTCCATTAAAATCTTCCAAGAAGGAATTTAAAGCCATTCACACTAAGTTACAACTAACTGATGGGATTTCCCCTATAAAGGGGATGGAGGTTTTAAGCTTAAGGAATGAAGCACTAGCGGTAGATTTCCAGACATTAACCAAAAGGTGGGGGGATTATTTTGGAAGCTAAGAGGAACTTTCCAACATCTTACAATCATAACTTGTTGGTAGCTATGCTTTCTTCCTGTGTTGTCATGTGGCACAAGTGGAAAGACGAACAATAAGGTGGGAGAAGCAATGAGCCTGGGTAGCTAATCATAGTGTGCAGGACCTGTAGAGATGCCAAAAAAGGCAGATGAACACTAGGGAGAAAGAGCTCATCTTCCTGCCCTCCTTGTCTAGCTTGAGCCCCAAATCCCTCTCTATGCATTCCAGGATAGTTTATTTAGTCTAAATATCCCATATTTGAAGCTTACTGCACTTTGTAATTAAGCAGAATTATACAGTTCTGAAAGAGAAAAGGCTTGACTAAGTATGTTTAGTCTCTGGACCACTGGGGAGCTTGCTAGAAATGCAGAATCTCAGGCTCATTTCAGACCCACTGTATGAGAATCTGCATTTTAACAAGTTTCCTAGGTGATTTGTGTGGATATGAAGTCTTGAGGAAACACTGAATCCATATATTGTTACATTTATTCCCCAGTAATTAAAATTGCTGGTGTCATCAAAGGCTCTTTTCCCTAATTTAAGCGGTTCTTTTTGCAATGCTATTTTCATCCTCTAACTTCTAATATACAGTTGTCAGATCCCCCAGGCCTGCTCTGAATCTCTCTGGAGCCCAGCTATACATATTTAGTTCTTTTAATGTTTGCTTGTAAATCAAGCCCTGCATTCCCTTAATCAATCCAGCAACTCTCCCCTGAATTTGCAGCAATTTGTCAACATCTTTTGATATCTGAGGATCTCTAGACCTGAATGTAATTTTCTATGAGGGTACACAGATGTTTTTTACAGTATTTAAAAGTCCTTTAAGATATGTGACCAAGGCTAATAATCAAACAAAGTGAAGGCAGTGTATGTGCAAAGACTAAATCAATTAGAAACCCATTTGACAGTAGCATCATCATCATTATCATCATCGTCCTAACTACAACTCAAAAGATAGACAGTTCTTAAGCTCTTATCATGTGTATATTAGGTACTAAGGATATGAAGAGGTGTAAGACAGGAACCCATTCCATGGAAAGGTGTGAGTCTAGTTGGAGAAAAATATTTTTTCAATAAAATAAATAATAGAAATCTACAAAAGAGTATATACCATGTGCAAAATAAGTGGATGAGAAACAGTGGAGGAAGAGGAATTACTGTGCCCCAACACCCTTAGGAAACATTTCAGAGAGGCCTTAAGAACATGCAAATATCTAGATTAATGGAGAAAGGTAGAAAGGACAGCTGACAAGAGTAAATAAAGCAAAAGTATGATTCTAAACAAAACTTTGACTTTTTTTTTTTGTAGACTCTCCACTTGCTGTGTTCTGAGACTGAACATTTCTTTTCCTCTCTACATTTCCTGTATTCTCCAAGTGTTTTAGTAATCATATATTGTTTTAAAAGATAAAATAAATGATATGTATTTTATGAAGAAGAGGAGAAAATACATGGTTTATATTTCTTTACATCATACTATCTCTTTCATCCAAAAGAAGAAAAAAAACTCAGCAAAATAGTGTGCACAGAGGAAAAAATGAAGTCTCCTTAAGCTTCCCTTCCATCCTGTTCAGTCTGGCTGCAGGAAGGGAGAGGAGAACAAATGGCCTCCAATGATGTTTTCTAGTAAAAGAATTTGAAATAATATTCAGGATACCTCAGTTCTATAGCTGGTCCTGCTATGACCAAATTATATGATGTTACATGTCACTTACTCTCTCAGATGCCAAATGGGGGTTGCATTATGATTGTCCCATATTCCCTAAAGACCTTTTTTGGGTGATAAGACCTTCATATGGACTTCCAATATCCCTGATTTAAATCTGTGATATACTGTTATCAAATGACCATATAATTTATTGTTCAAATCCAGACACCTAAGAATGAAAGGGGCTTTTGTTAATATTTACACCAGAAAAACTGTTATCAACTGGGGCTGTACTGGCCCATCAAGCCTCTTAGTCACCCCAGCTGGTGCAGACCAGACCAGCACTAGAACTCTGTTTTGGGGGAAAGAGAAGGAATTCTTTGTCTACAAAGGAACAGATTGTTTGGCTTTGTGAAACAAATAATTTTATTCTCCAGTTTAAGCTCTTCTCTCCAAAAGCTGTGTTTTGTGTGAAAGACACATTAGTGCATGGAGTGAAACACGAGGATTTGCTAGATATAATGATTTTCTGGTCTCTCCTTCTCACCTCTGCTCTGGCAGGTTGAGTTAGAAATGTTCTCAAGGCCACCAAATAGATTGATGCATATTCTAATTCCTAATGCCTGCAGGGCAATAACTCAGGCCTTGTTCCTTCAGCTATAATAACAAGGTTTATTTTACTGCAGTTTGAAGGCTGTTCAGGACTGCAGTAGGAGAGCATGTCCCCTGACTCAAATAGGCTAAACATCTGTTAAGTTATTCCCCAACTTTCCCCTTAACTTTGCTTTATTGTTATTACCCTCAGGAGGCCACTAAGCAGGAATTTGTGAGAGGAAGAATGTGACATTTGTATCATTATTCACACATTTAGGCAGTTTATTATCTGGAATCTCATCACCCCACACTTCCCAAGGAACTTAATATGAAATAATATTAACATATTAAGCACATAATGTGAGGCTGCATTAATTAATATAATGTTCAGCTCTCCTGCAAATTGTGGTCCAACTGTGCTTCTTTTACTGAAATCAAACAGTATGAGAGGTAACATGGTTGTCCAGAGAGTGACTAGGCATAGAAGATGCCTAAAACAACCTTGCTCAGTGTGAAGAAAAACAGGAATGTGAAAGTTATCTTCTAGAATCAGAAATTCTCCCATGGAGAAAAGGAGTGCATTTGTATGAGTGATGATACAGAAGATAGAATGAAAGGAATATAAAACGTAACTTCCAGGCTAGTAGGCCTGAGGCCAGCCTATGCATATGGAGAGATGTTTCAGAAGAGGCTGTTTATTAGGATGTAGGAGTTTTGCACTGGGTTAGTGCAGATCTGTAAGGAATCTCTAAGTCTAGGATTCTGTAGTGATTTATATACTAACCTTAAGTTATCTAGTTCTCCTCAACTGGAAATGCACTTAAACCTATAGCACTTCCTTGTTACAATGTTAGGTTACTATTCTTACTCTCTACTGTGTAAAGTAGTACTTCATTTTAAATATTCAACAGTGATCCTTTTCAACTTTCAATAGTATTTCTTCTAGTTATAATTATAATGAGTTTTTGCTTGCCTCCAAAACATTCCTTTCCTTTTTCCTGAAAGAGATCTGATTTTACTCAGGTTTCTATCTCTTCTGTATTCAGCTATATTACTCAAGAAAATCTAACTCTACACTCTGTTTCAAAGATGAGCTCTGCTTAAAATAATCATGGTGATCTCTTGCCAGTCATTGGTCTAACAATGTACATATGACTCAGTTCTGGCCTGTGAGATTCAAGGAGAAAATGGTTGGAGACCTTTGTGAAGATTCTTGATCTTATGAGGAAGGAAAACAAGAGTTAGTTTCTCTCTCAGAAAGCAAATGAGGAAGCTTGGTCTCAGTGACTTCTGGCATCCATTATAAGGCCATGAAGAAATCTAGCTTGAAGAGAGTTCATATTGAGAGAAGGAAAGAATAACAGAAGTGCAGCTGAAGCCCCAGTTAGGCCAAATCAGAAGGCCACCTACCTCCGAACTTTCAGGAAGCCAATAAAGTTACTGTTTAAGCTAATTTCTACTGCTTGCATCTGAAAGCATCCTAACTGATAATCTGATCCTCTGGGATGAACAGTCGACCAGATCTTTTCCCTAGCTTCCCCTTCAGTAATCTCCCAAACAAACTGTGTGACCAAACTGTATGAACAAGATAGCATCTAGAGGAAGATTAGAGGAGTTGACAACAAGGCACACAAGCCTGCACACAGTGGGAGATGGTGATGACTCAGACATTCTATCTCAATGATTAACTGAGATGACCTCCCTTCTCTTCAAAAGTTTCGCAGTTGATCAGAATCTTCAGAGGTGTTTTTTTGGGGATGCTGAGTCCACCATCTCCCCAGACTGCTGGCATTCAGATTAAAGACACCTTTCTTTTCTACCATTTATGAGTATGATTTTGTAAGCAGTGAGCAACATGTCCCAATTCATTCAATAACATACAGACCTTATTTGAATTCTATCAGTTTTTTCACTAATGTCTGTTTTTCTGTTCCAGGATCTTACCCAAGATTACACACTTCATTTAGTTACAATTTTTCTTTAGTTTCTTCCAATCTTGAAGAGTTCTTTAGTCTCTTTGTCTTTTAATATCCTAACATTTTTGGAAAGTGGTGATATTTATTTTTCATGATCATTGATCAAAGCTCTACTCAGTCTTGCCATTTTTGGTGTATTCATGAATGTAAGTTGTTCAGTATTCTTGATGTCTTTAGTAGTAATCTCTCCTGGAAACATTTTTCTTTACAAAAGGATGGCAATCATCACAGTATAAGAGTTCACTTAGAGAATATTTTTAGTGTTATAAACAAAAGGGATGCTGTCTTAATTAATTTTTAAGTCTTATTTCCAATGGTCTTTTTGAAGGTTTTCAGGATTTTTTTTAAAATTTTAGGCCACAAATGTCACACTCAGAGAATATATCTTAAACATTTACTATGAGCAAGGAATTGTACTTTTTGTGAAGACACAAAGGTGGTATGACATAGTCTCTGCTCTCAAGAAAAACAAAACATTGGGCTACATCTTCAGAGGACAGTAAACAGTGATCCTTAGGTTCCTTTTATTTGTTGTGGTCAAACCTACAAACTATTTTCTTAATCAATATACATATCTGGGCCAGTTTTTTAGGGAAGAAATATTAGCTCAGAAAAGGGGAAGGGTGTCTTTCACCTCATTCTCGAAAAATATATAAAACAGAATAAGTATCTCCTGTGTCACCAGAACCAAGAAAAATTTGCCTATCATGGAAGATTTAAACAGATGAAAATTTCTCCATATATACTCTCCAAGGTTTGAAAAATGTAGTGTCTAATGGCTAGACTGTCAGATTTTCTTTAATGACCATTTACTATGTCATCCTCAAATTGTTGAAATAAGTATGGAATCAACATCATTATAGCCTTTGTAGAGCAAGATGTTAATGAAATATAACATGAAATAATGTTGAGCATTCTAATGAATTCTAATTAAAATGAATATGCTATTTTCCTAGAAATAATTGTCAGTTTCTGAAGTTCAAAAAATATTGTAGTTACAGAAATTATAATTTGTTATGAAATAGCAAAAAATGTGTGTTCTTAATCTATAATGCCTTGTAGCCAATGGAGACAGTTTGGGTTGCTGCCATTAATTAAATGTAGGAGCATAGCTGAAGCATTTAATCAATCATAAAGCCACTTTAATGCACTGTATCACTTCAAAGCTGGAGCAGTTAGAGAAGCTGCACTGTAGGCCAGAATACAAATGTGGAACAATAAAAGGAGAAGCAAAAAAGAATGACTTCTTTCTGTGTCAGAGTCTTCATGTTTCAAAATGTATGAAATGGATAAAATTTTACATGCATTATATGAATCATTTTGGCTGCACAGATGTGAAAAAACAACTATCACTTGCAATATGTAGAGCTATGGCCACACGTGTAAGTGAGCATAAACAAGTGTAGTAGTTTGAGATAGAAAATAATAATAATGGATTTTTGAAGAACATTATTTTTAATGAATATTTTATGGTATGTCACTTCTCTTGAAAGTTACTTAATTCTTGCCCAAATGAGCATTTCTAATATCACTAATGTCACAGCTACAGCAAAGGAAAGAAGCTAGTGCCAGAAGAAGAAGGAAGAGGAGGAAAAGAAAGGAAGGCAGGGAAGAGAAGGAAAGGAAGAGGAAGAGGAAGGACTGAGGTGCTATGTAATTGGTATTTCAGATTTGATGTAAGAAAATGGTCAGTCCTGTGAATCACCATGTGACATGGAATGATCTGGGACCAAGAGAAGTAATGATGACATAGAATCATATGACCAAAGAAGATAGAGGGTTCATCTATTTGGATAGCTGGATGAAGGCTTTTCTTGGTCCATTCTAAGGAAGAATTATAGTTAATGTCATAACCATGTGGTATGCATCAATGATACTTTGTATTACATACATATATAACGTTTGTCTCTCTATCTCTCTATCTTTCTATCTCTCTATATATAACTTTAGTTAAGAATTAAATTGTTTATATCACAATGTGTTCAATTAATTCCTTTGTCATCTTTGTAAAGTCTGGACCTACAAGAATCATTGAAGAGTTGCTGAGGAGACAATTTTGAAAGAGCTGGATCCAAATGACATCTGAAGTGGAAACTGTGGGTTCCAGAACTGGAAGAACAGGGAACTGTTACCCCTGATAATGGTCCCTTCTGTATCATCCTGCAGTATTTACTGCCAAAGTGTCTACCCATCTGTAGAACCAAACTGAAGGTAAGTCTGCGTTCTTAGTGCTTACGTGGAATCTTCTTACCTCCAGTTCTTCTTGCTCATCTTTTAGCCTTAGTGTTTTAGGATATATTTTAGTTCTTGATTAGTTTTAAACCACTTTATTGAGGTATTATTGACATACAAAAAGCTGTACATATACACGTATAAAACTTGATGAGTTTGGACAAAAGTACACATCTGTGAAACCATCACTACAATCTATTCCATAAACATACCCATCATCTCCAAAAGTTCCTTATTATTTTTCATGGATATTAGTTTCGATTGTTCAATGTTAGTCATAAAATAAGCACCTTTAAAATACTTAAAAAATCAACTCATCTGGTTTGAAGTTTTGAGCTGGTACTGAACATGATAAATGGCCACTGTTTTCAAGGAATTGATAGAAGGCAATGTTAATACATATGACATTACCTGATGTGAATGAATTGTGTAAGAGAGCATATAAGTGTAAATTGTGGGATAAAATTACTTTAACAGCTGAGAGAAGTTTGAAGGGAACATAGTCAATGAAACCTCAGGTGGTCAGGGGAAACTTCAGGGGAGAGGTAGGATTAAACCTGGGCCATCACGATTGGTTTGATTAATTAAAATAAATGGAAAGATTGACTGAGAGAATCCATAGAGATATCATGAGCTACAGAAGTTTCCCAAAGTTTCCTGTGAAACAACAGAGGGAATAGAGACTTTTAGGGGTGATAAGGAATGTTAAAGAAGATAATAATCTGAGCATAATTGCCACAGAGGCTACTCTTTTCTGAAAAATTTTAGATGAGTACTCATGGTATAGTGTCTGTTAATACATTTCTCTTGATGACACAGGGTAGTTATGCTGAAGAAAATTCCAACAGAATGGGACTGGGGGGACTGTTTTTTTAAGGCAAATTAAGGAATGGCTCTGAAGGCAAACAGTGTTTGAAGACAGTTGGGGTCACGGGGTTGGGCAAGGAGAAGGACTCAGACTGTAGAAGATGGACCCCTTCCTTTATGACAGGCTCTGGCCATCCACATGTATGTTGGCGATGGCTGTCTGTCTCCCAGTTTCTATCGTCTATCTTTTCCTTTTAGAATTAGAACCTCTAAATTTTAGCTGAATATGTGGCTGCCTAAATTAAAGACTAAAATTTCCAGATTTCCTTGCACTTAGGCATAGTCATTTGTATCAGTTTTGGACAACAAGTGTGAGAAAATTCACGTGTTAAATTTCTAGGTCATTCCCTTAATAGAGAGTGAGAGTAACCTCTATGTCCTCTTGTTCCCCTTTCCTATGGGCTGGAATGGGGTGTGATGATGAGCTCTCTTGGACCATGAGGACAAGGCAAAACCCTAGAAAGGGCAGAGCCACAAGGGTCTCCAACTATATTTTGGGGGTCTCTTTCACTTAGTGATTTCTGACAAGAAGTCTATATTTTGGTATGTGCTTACTAAAGACCTCTTGATTACTTGAGTAAATTAGAGAAAGATTTTTCAATATGCATGCATACATTGTGATCTGATCACATATTCTTGTGAAGAATTTGATTTTTTTCTTGGCCTCAGACATAATTCACTCTGCATGAAGGATGGCAGCTTCATGATTCCATTTATATTTTTACCTTATTTATTCATGTTGATAGTGGAATAAGGTACAATAAATATATGGCTTGCTGCTTCATAGTGTTGTGTGTCACTGCTGTAGTTACTAGAGGAATATAGCTGCTTATTTTATAATCCTTATTTTGGAAGTTCTTTTGAAATTGGGTGTTAAAACATAGAAACACATAACTTCTTTACAAGGGTTATCATGTCTCTACTTTGAACTTTCAAAAGACCAGGAGAAAAGAAGTAATCATTTGCCAGTAGCTGTTGTGTGAGGTCATTCAAGTCAGCCAGGTCATCACAAATGGAGACACAAAGGTTTGTTCTCTGTTGGGTTTCATAATTTAATTTCTCTGAATTCACTGACACCAAATAACTGATGAGCACAACATTTTACAAGCTGTGGCACTGAAGTCAGAGAAGTTACAGGCCAGGGGTTCTCAAGGGAAAAAAGTACTTCTCAAAAGTGAGTTAGTGTTCACTCCTGCTTGGTTTCTTCTGCTTCTGCCACACTCCAATTCCAGAGTCATTTCTGACTGAGGCAAAGGATTAGCAACGGTGCAACCGTGTCCTTCCAGGTCAGCAGGGAAAGATTTTATGACAGCCCTGGACTCTGCAGAAGAGAAGTGTGGTCTCACTCAGCCACATAAAACCACAGTCTTTGAGCTAGTCAGGAGAGAAGAATGTCTGAGAAGGCAGTTCCTGGGTCATCAAATTTTATCAGAAGCAAGAGAAATGGCTATAAAAATAGTTTAATATTTAAAAAAGCAAAATTTCTAGAGTAAAACATTTTTCTTTTCCACTTTCATTCACTGAGTTAATAAATACAATTCTGCTTCTGTTTATTCCTTAACCTTTCTTCCTTTTCTATCTTCCACCATTTCTTCTTCCTCTTTCTGGAGAAATAGCACTTTTAAGGTCATAAGGGTTAAAATAATATGATATGAAGAAATCTAAATTCAGTAACTCAAGAGTGCCGTGGGTTAGAGGAGATAGGCAAGCTTGTCCAGGGAGCAGCTATCCTTTTAGAAGCAGCCCTGCTCAGTCATGACACCAGCAAGATTCCCAGCAAATATTCAGTGACATGCAAATATATCAAGCAGATCTACTAATTTATGTCCATGGGATTTGCAAATTTCACTATAATGTATTCTGAAAATTTTGCATTCTTTCCACAAGATATATTGAACCTCAGGCCCTGGGCTGTGATTGCTCCTAATACTAGGGTAATATATTAGACTGTCACACAGTATCTGACAGGCTTTTATTATGCATTTTAAAAGGTTAGCATCCTGGATGAAAATCCTCAAAGGTCATTCCTGGAAAAATAATTTAGGCTTTGAAATTTGATGTGAAATTGAGAGTTGTTTCCACTCACAGTGTGGGAAATATCAAATACAAGGTGTTGGCTCCAGCTGTCTGCTTCAAGATTTGGGGTATCTGTTTGGAAAGAACTGCCCCAACTCAAGGTCATGAGATTCATTCCCAAGTGGGAGACATTGATTTTCTTATTCCTGATCTATAGTTTTAGAGTGCTTGTAACCTAGGCCAGCTTACTCCAAATAAATATCCTTGGAACCAAGAGGACTCCAGAGGAGTGTTGATATACCATATCACCATAGACATTCCTTTGAAAAATTAGGATGTCAGCAAAACTCTTAGATTTTCCCCATATTTCTACCCAATTCCTTCTTCTCTCAGGTCTTTATCAGATGTCCCAATCTTAGAAATTTCTGCAAAGGATACTGGTAATAACACAACTCTGACTGCTAATAGAGGTTTAATCAATGTCTTGAGGATTAAAAGTCCCAAACCTCAAAGGAATAAAACTGCAATGACTGAATAAAAGCTTATTTGGTTAATGTTTTGGGAGAGAAACCAGGACATGGGCCCCATAAATCAAATTGTTGACAGGCTTACATCTAGCCTGGTTGACCTATTTCCTCCCTTGGGGTAAAGAAAACAAAACACTGATAGAAGATTAAGAGTGCCAGCTGCATGAAGGGATATCCTATGTGTTAAAGTATACTTGGATGGCTATCCTGGGCCTCTTCTCAGAATAGTTGAGTTACTTTAGAAATAATATTTCCTTGTTGATTCAAAGGGGACATTAGGGTGGGTGATTTCATGTAGCACTTCAAAGTTGATCTTGTTTGCTTTGGTGTCCTATGGCATATAGAGAAATAAGTTTGGGAATGAGAATGATAGTAAACATAAAAGCCCTGGTGAACTTTCCCTAGTGTAAGCAACTGCATGAGAGAAAAGAAGATGTCTTATTCATGGATAGTTACAGGGAGATGTTGTCCACAACACGGTTGAAGTGATGACACTCTTCACTCAGTATTTTGGGCAGAGCTGATTCTAACTTTGTTCACTGGATATGGTTTTGTGGAACTGCTACGAAGTGTCATTCTTTGCAACAGACGACACTCCAGGTATATGGCAAAATTACACTGTTTTATTTGGGCATCATCCAAATTTTAGGAGGGTGAAATGAAATGATTTGGAAAAAATTAGATATTTTCCCCCACTCCATCAGGTACAAACTTATAAAAATAAAGTTGTTTGTTGGAAAATATATGTATCAGTGTCTTAGAATACTATTAGGAAACTTTTCAAATTATATATTGTCAACTTCAGTAAGAGAGAACTAACAGAAAACTAAGCAGCAATATTATCATTTCATCTAGAAGGGGAGAACGCCAGAGCCTACAGCTAGAGCTACCACTTTTAAGGTATAAAGGAAACCAGGCTCTCCTTCTGTGGTATGACATGAGAGGTGAAGGTAAGATCTCTTTTGGACCATAAGAATTTGTGAGTTACAGGATGTTAAGATTATAAGGATCCAACTGAGTTTCAATCATAGGATATTGGCATGACATTAAACACATGGAAATAAACCAGGAACACAGCTAGACACATTCAATCCATTTTTAACTTCCATTATTATTATTGTTACATCAACAAGATTTCTCTGTGCACATCTCATCCTTTGCAATTGCCATAATATTTTGTCATTATTTACTTATGTACCCTTCTCCTTACTTGACTGCAGATCCCTAAATGTAGGGACTGATCTTGAATAAGATAGCTCTTATCATTCTGTACTTATGTAAATTTGGATATTGGATATAAACAGGTAAGGCAAGTTTTATTTTGTATATGGAAATTTTCATCTGCAGATGTTTTTCTCCTTTCAGAGAAAGGTAGCAGTCATGGTAAACCTAATACTCCAGGTAAAATAGTAAGTAGGTTTTATCTCAAAACTAATCAAAACATCACTGCATACAGGTAAATGTGACTGTGGCAGCTCCTGAGATAGGTGCACCACTCCTTGTACCATGTGTTTCCTGAAGCTAAATGCTTCATTTGTTGGACTCCCTGTAGCTCAGATTGTTGTGATCTGATTCAGCCAAGCAGGTGCACATGGATGAATCCTGGAAGGCAGATGTAAGCATCAGAACACAATGATGTGCAATTTTTTGTAAAGTACATTGGTGGAGTCCCTCATTTTTCTTGTTGTTGTTGTTTGTTTGTTTTGCAGTAGTTGTAGTGGAGGTTCTAGAGTTTTGGGTGTTAAGCAGTAGGTGGCACTATCAGTGGGATTCTCACTGAATACCTCTGTGATGTGGATGGGTATCTCTTTTTATTAAATTAAGGTATGAATAGATTCTGTCACCTGAAAGTAAGAACACTGACTCACAGAGTAATTGGGACCAGAAGTGGTTGCAGACAGCAGATTTACAAAGGAAAGGCAGTCTGGAATGAGCTCTCTGATTTAGATGGGGAAGGAGCCAGTTACTGTTATAGGGTGGGGCACTAGTATTATTCTGTGTCACCCAGTACAAAGTGTTATACTTGTTATCATTTGTGGCCACCAGAAATAAAAGAATGATTTGAACAGATTGAAAGAACCCTGCAATAAAACATAATAGAGAGCACAATTATAGTGGAAAATACTGTCTACTTCTAACTACATTGAAGAGGTTCAAGAGAAAAAAATTGTAGATTCAAGGTTTAAAATTCTAGACCAGTTAGAGAATCAGGGCATTTAAAAGCCCTACTTAAAACAATCTCCTATAGTCCCAGGGCTGATGTGTGCAAAAACAGTCACAGAATCTTATCATGTGGGTTGCTGAATTAAAACATAGATTAAATTCACAACTTCACTAGATCCTCAGATAAAAGGTAAAGCATTGGTTGGTAAAGAGTTGGACCCTGAAGGACTGGAATTGGAACATTTGGGAGAATTTGAACACCTCTGACTCCTCCAAATAGACTAAGCTATCAGAAATATTCCCTCTCTTCTGTTAGGTGAGGCCAACTGTGGTGCATGAAGACATTGTGTTGACTTCAACAGAAAATGATGCCAGGTCTCCTCCCGCCCCACTGGACTGCTCCATGTGGCATCTGGAGTTAGGTCCCCGTATGCTCTTGGGGATCAATTAAAAATCTAACCTAGATGTTGACTTACACATTTCCATATTTTACATCCACAAAAAATCTTGGGATATACATATGGGAATTGGTCGCAAGGGTGTTAGACAAGGGAAGGAGCAAAGCATTTTAGATCACGTTGAATTTGTCAATTTTGGTGTACATACAAGAGATTATGGATTTAATATACTAGAACAGACTAGCTCAAGTAACTGAAAGTGGATTTAATTATTTTCTTGGACTGTTGACTAAAACTGGATTCAGTAGTAACCTAAGCCAAAAGAAGCAAAGATGCCAGAAATGCCTTGTTTTAATGTACAGCAAGGAATCCAAAATCTTAAGAAGTCATGAAATTTTGGAGTGGCTTTATCATGTATGACTGGTCATTCTTCCAAAACATGTCCTGCAAGACAGCCTACATGATGTTTGTTATTGATGAGGGACACACCAGAGACTTTAAAGTACTTCACTGGTTGTCCTCTGTAAACTGGGATAAAAGTGGAAAATACAACCATTTAAATGGATTCCTGATTTCAGTGAGAATTCTGGGTACTCAGAGTAGCAGAGGCAAATTATTAGCTATTAATACACGGGAGCAAGATTACCATTGAAAGCAGCAAGGCCATAATCAGTAATCAGAATAATTTGATCCATGTGGAATTTTGACAATGGCTAATTGATCATGGGTTTCCTAGAAATGAAACAGGTAGACATTCTACTTGATCTGTACACCTGAAAAAAATAGTTCAGGGCTTAATGAATAGAAGCCTGACTTGAATCACACTGTAGACAGTTGCAGCCCTTCAACCAGCTTACAAACATGATCTAACACCATTTTAGTGAAGGGGAAGCTGGACATGCTTAAAGAAGATTCCTGTATATACATTCCAAGTATTTACTTCAAATTTTTCTCCTAACCGTCCTCAAATAGACCTGTGGCAAATTCAAAGTTAACTATACCTTGACTAGGAAATACCTACTATTTGGTATTATTAACACTGGCTCTATGAAAATACTACTCTCTAGTAACTCTGAACTGTACTGTGGTCTGGAGGTCAGAGTTGAGACTTATGACTATCAGGTGGTAAATAGAACTTAGACCTGACATTATCCCAGAGTAGGCCCAGGGTGTCCACAAACCCAATGTGTCAGAATAGCCTTCCTGCCCTTCATCCCACTTTGTCACTTATCCATCTTGCTTCTCATGCATCGTGATAGTTTGTCTTCAGATCAAACAACTTTTCTTCTCAGAAGTTGCCAGTCTAACTTCATTGTCATCTTTCTTACACTTTGATCCTGTTACCCTTTGTTGCCTTGATTTCTGACCTTTATATAATTTACATCATAAAATTCCAGAATTCAGGGGATTAGGGAACTGAAGGAAGATACAAAGAAATGTTAAGCAGACAAAATCTGAATGATAAGATTATGAGACTATAGAGAATAATAATTTTTATCCTGAAACAATAGTCCTTTAAATATCTGAAGACAGCTTTCATTTTCCTGAGTCTTCTTTCCCCAGGTTGAACTGCCTCAATTGTTCCAAAGAGTCTTTGTAAGGCCAAGTTTTGATTTATTTTTATTAATCTATTACTCCTTTTGTGGGTGGGCACCCATTTTTTATGTGAACAAGTTTACCAGTTATGCTAACATCAGCATGGAAAAAAAAACAAGATTATTCTCTCCCTGTTCTAATCTCTATATTTTTATTGAGTGTCCAGCTTTTTTTTTTTTTTTTTTCGGTATGAGGGCCTCTCACTGTTGCAGCCTCTCCCATTGCAGGCTCCAGACGTGCAGGCCCAGCGGCCATGGCTTACGGGCCTAGCTGCTCCATGGCATGTGGGATCTTCCCGGACCGGGGCATGAACCCATGTCCCCTGCATCGGCAGGCGGACTCTCAACCATTGCGCCACCAGGGAAGCCTGAGAGTCCAGCTTTATATTACCTTTTCTTCTTTTTTTCAGTAATGTTACACTTTGTACCTATTTTGTCCAGATGAAACTTCTAATGCTTTTTTACCTATATCTTCCTTTAGCATCCTTGTGTGGTTTTGAATTCCTTCTGCCCAACTAATATTGTTATCATCCATAGTTTTGCTTTAATCTATGGGATATACCCTTTATCAGAGTTAGTGGTAAATTCCCCCTACTCTGACCTCTCCTCCAGTTCTGGAATTATACCATGATTACTGGTTTACAACCTGAACTTGGCTCAATCTTCTGTCCACACCTGTATGATTCTGCTTTGCCTCTCTTCTGTCTGCACTCTATCTGCAATCTTACTTTACACCTATATCTTGGTACTAACATATACTTATTTTAGTTTTCTTGGGAAGATGTTTAGTTCCTCCTGATCCTGTCTGAACACTAACAAGAGAGTTCCCTGCCTTTTTCACCCCATAACTTTCAGAGAGTTATTTCGACATTTGACAGCTATTATGTTGGTAGTGTGTTTCTTTTATTTCTTCCTTTGACTTAGGTAGAACTCTATAGAGCATTTGAGACCCCTGAATCAATGGTCCAGATCTTAATTTTTCACTAACCTTGACAACCGTCTCATATTTTCCCTTCCTCATCTGGCCCAGAGCTAACATGCTTCTCCTTTTGCTGGAACATGAGGAACCTTGGTATTCTGTAGGCTGACAAGGTGAGACAAAAGTGAATACAGTCTGGCCTGATAGGGATGTTGTCAGATGCAATCAGCCCCACTAGAAGTATATTTGCTCAGAGAAGTGTGGTCCTGAATGCTCCTCCAGCTGCTGTCTTTCAGTCCCACAGCTGTACACTGGCTGCTCCAGGCTGGTGGTAGGGCTAGCAGAGCTTGGCTGTCATGGATATCTCAAGATAATTCAGAGAAAAAGCCCAGCAATCATTTAGCAGAGGGTATTATACATGCAGACTTTCCCAACACCATAAAGCTGTAAACATAGTAGAAAATTAACAAATATGTATTGGAGGTCAGACAGGAGGCATTATGCCTTTGGAAAATTACCAAAATGTTGAATTATAGTTGCCCTATTTCTAAAAAAGGAGTGAGCAGTGTAAATGATTATTTATTTTGCAACATTATAACTTTAAAGCCCTTGTGTTGTGGAATCTGTGACTCACAGCTCCTTAAGGCCTATAGTATCAATGCTAAAATGGGAGACTATAAAATAATTGTACCAGTTAAACTTACCAGAATTTTCCAAATGCTCCAAAATATTTACTTCAGAAGACTACTCAACTATTTTAGAAAACATTGCTTAACATATCCAACTCCTAGTAAAATCAAAACAAAACAAAATAAAATTTTAGCAAGCATCACTCTACTCATGTCTTCAATGTCCACTCACCACCAAGTTTATAAGTTTACCAATTAAGGCACCTCCCAAGTTAGCCTCAACTCACCTTCCCTCTCTTACTCTTCACTAAGCAGTTTCAGCACAGCGAAGTTAACTCTAACACTGTAGAAAATGTAGAAGCAAAACCTAGTTCTGTCTCTCACTTTTCCATGGCCTTAGAAAAAGTGTCTCATATATTATCATCTATTAAACGGAGATACTGGTATTCTCCTGTTTCACCATTATAAGTATTAAATTTGATAATATGTAATATGTGTGGATTGACACAGTTGACTCCTAACAAGCGTTAGATCACTTTCTTGTGTATTCCTCATACAAATTTCTTACTTCTGCCATACTTACTGCTCCTAGTGTTTGGAACGTTCACCCATTTTCTCTCTGCGTACCAGATTCTAATCAATTTTCAAAGACTAATTTAAGTTAGACTTGCTATGTCCCCTCTGGCCAGAGAAGTCTCTATATATCTTTTATCTCTGACCAGAAAAGTCCTTATATCTCTTTAGCACTTGTAAAACTAATAATTTATTTGCCCTTCACTGACCCATGTTATTAAGTAAAAACAGAATTTCTCATATGTATTTATATTGCCTGTACTTTCTAGTAAGTTTTCATGCCTAAAGGGAGATAGTGCAGTGTAGGTGAAAGAGCAAGAGCTCTGGCATGCAACAGACCTGATTTCTAGCTACAAAGTTCCTGAAAGATGACATGTTTACAGAGATAGACAGGCAGATAGGTAGATAAATGTTCTGCTTCCCCTATTACATACATATCTGGTTATTAATTGTAGATATGCAGTTTTCTTTATGTGTATAGGTAAGATTGAATAAAGAAGGTTATAGGTAAATCAAAAAGTTCTTGTAAAAATCAAAAATGAACTAAGAAGAGGAAGTACTAGCTGCACCAGTAGTCCTTCAGAATAAGTGAGATGGTGTTTAATATGATGGATCAAACAAGAATCCCAAGAAAAGAACTGACTGCAGAAATTATTTCTTGAATCCTTTGGGTAGGTATCATCCTCTCCTGCCCTCACTCTTTGTATCTAATTCCACACCCAAAATATGTTCTAAATCTACTTTTCTCCATTTCCTCAGCCACCACTCTAAATGAAGCTGCTCCCTCAATCACCAGAATTATTGTGTAATCTCTTGTCTGATCTTTCCATTTCTATTCATTTCCCCATAGAATACATTTTCAACACAGTGACTTTTAAAAAATATAAATCAAATTGTGTCACTACCCTAATAAATGCCTAATGGCTTCCCTTTGAAATAAAATACTTTAATCCTTCCATACAAATCTTTTTTTTAATAAAAGATAGTACTGGATGTGGATGTCTGGCACATAATTCTCTGGTAGAACAGGTCAGTGCTTGCGATTTAAGACATGTCCAGGGGGACAGTGGGAGGTTAGCCGATACTGCATTTTGCATTAAAAAAGAAGTGACATTCTAGGCACTCAACATGGAGGAAATTTTGTTTGAACATAAGCCATATGTGAATAGTTACCAAACCAGAATGACAAAGGGATTTCCACAAGCAGCCCTTTAACTTGGATATCCTGTCTCAAGTCCTTCCCACTCTGTCCCTCAGTCATGACTAGAAAGAAAGAAGCTGAGATTTTATTTATGTCTCGAAAAGGCAGGAATGAAAAAATAATGCAGTTTAGTGAAACTTTCGGGGGAATGTGTATTGCTTTACCTTGTTTGTATAAAGCTTTCTATTAATTTCCCAGGGGAAAAGAAACCCTGTGAGAGCTGAAACCCTTTGGCTTGCTGAGTTTATAAATTGCTTTTATTTAACTTAAATAATCCCTGATAACATGCTAATGGTATCAGTTTGGATTCTGTGCACGCTTGTATCCCTCTCCCACTCTCCAAACAAGAAAAATCTTCTTTTTTAAATTTCATTTTTTAAATTTTTAACTTTTTATTTTAAATAATTTAAAAATGAGATGAAAATTTCAGTAACTATTCAGACAACTTCTATTTACCCTTTCTTTTTTTAATTTTTGAATTTTATTTAATTTATTTTTTTATACAGCAGGTTCTTATTAGTCATCAATTTTATACACATCAGTGTATACATGTCAATCCAAATCGCCCAAATCATCACACCACCAACACAAACCCCCAAGGCTTTCCCCCTTGGTGTCCATACATTTGTTCTCTACATCTGTGTCTCAACTTCTGCCCTGCAAACTGGTTCATCTGTAACATTTTTCTAGGTTCCACATACATGCATTAATATATATTTGTTTTTCTCTTTTTGACTTACTTCACTCTGTATGACAGTCTCTAGATCCATCCACGTCTCAACAAATGACCCAATTTCATTCCTTTTTATGGCTGAGTAATATTACATTGTATATATGTACCACAGCTTCTTTATCCATTCGTCTGTCAATGGGCATTTAGGTTGCTTCCATGACCTGGCTATTGTAAATAGTGCTGCAATGAACATAGCAGTGCATGTGTCTTTCTGAATTATGGTTTTCTCTGGGTATATGCCCAGTAGTAGGATTGCTGGATCATATGGTAATTCTATTATTATTTTTTTAAGGAACCTCCATACCGTTCTCCATAGTGGCTGTATCAATTTACATTCCTACCAACAGTGCAAGAGGGTTCCCTTTTCTCCACACCCTCTCCAGCATTTGTTGTTTGTAGATTTTCTGATGAGGCCCATTCTAACTGGTGTGAGGTGATACCTCACTGTAGTTTTGATTTACATTTCTCTAAGAGCAGCTTTTCATGTGCTTCTTGGCCATATGTATGTCTTCCTTGGAGAAATGTCTATTTAGGTCTTCTGCACATTTTTAGATTGGGCTGTTTGTTTCTTTAATACTGAAATGCATGTGCTGTTTATATATTTTAGAGATTAATCCTTTGTCCGTTGATTCATATGCAAACATTTTCTCCCATTGTGAGAGTTGTCTTTTCGTCTTGTTTATGGTTTCCTTTGCTGTGCAAAAGCTTTTAAGTTTCATTAGGTCCCATTTGTTTATTTTTGTTTTTATCTCCATTACTCTAGGAGGTGGATCAAAGAAGATCTTGCTGTGATTTATGTCAGAGAGTGTTCTTCCTATGTTTTCCTCTAAGAGTTTTATAGTGTCCAGTCTTACATTTAGGTCTCTAATCCATTTTGAGTTTATTTTTGTGTATGGTGTTAGGGAGTGTTCTAATTTCATTCTTTTACATGTAGCTGTCCAGTTTTCTGAACACCACTTATTGAAGAGGCTGTCTTTTCTCCATTGTATAACCATGCCTCCTTTGTCATAGATTAGTTGACCATAGGTCTGTGGTTTTATCTCTGGGCTTTCTATCTTGTTCCATTGATCTATGTTTCTGTTTTTGTGCCAGCACCATAATGTCTTGATTACTGTAGCTTTGTAGTATAGTCTGAAGTCAGGGATTCTGATTCCTCTAGCTCCATTTTTTCCCCTGCTTTGGCTATTCAGAGTCTTTTGTGTCTCCATACAAATTTTAAGATTATTTGTTCTAGTTCCGTAAAAAAATGCCATTGGTAATTTGATAAGGATTGCATTGAATCAGTAGATTGCTTTGGGTAGTATAGTCATTTTCACAATATTGATTCTTCCAATACAAGAACATGGTATATCTCTCCATCTTTTGGTATCATCTTTAATTTCTTTCATCAGTGTCTTTTAGTTTGCTGCATACAGGTCTTTTGTATCCCCAGGTAGGTTTATTCCTAGGTATTTTATTCTTTTTGTTGTGATGGTAAATGGGAGTGTTTCCCTAATTTCTCTTACAGATTTTTCATCATTAGTGTCTAGGAATGCAAGAGATTTCTGTGCATTAATTTTGTATCCTGAAACTTTATTAAATTCATTGATTAGCTCTAGTAGTTTTCTGGTGGCATCTTTAGGATTCTGTATGTATAGTATCATGTCATCTGCAAACGAACATATGTTTTGATTGTCTCCTTCATTTTTTGATGGGTGAGGCTGTGTTCCTGTCCTACTGGTTGTTTTGTCTGAGGTATCCAGCACTGGGGTTTGCAGGCAGTTGGGTAGAGCTGTGTCTTCGTGCCGAGATGTTAATCTCCAGGAGACCTCACTCCAATTAATATTCCCTGGTATCTGAAGTTCTCTGTTAGTCCAGTGGTTTCATCTTGGTGCTCCCACCACAGGAGCTCAGGCCTGACCCATGTCTGTGTACCTAAATCCCTCAAGCCGCACAGCAAGGCAAAAAAAAAAAAAAAAAAAAAGAGCCAAACAATAACAAAGAATAAAAAATAAAATAAAATTAGAAAAATAAAAATTATATTAGAAAAAATATAAATGAAACAAGAACAACAATAAAACAGAACCACAATAGCAAAGCAAAAAAAAAGGGCTGGAAAAGTCCTTGACTGTGTGAGACAGTTTTAGGTGGTGATGGGGCTTAAGTGGGGTCAGTGCCTGCGGGGGGGCAGGGCCTAGGCTCAGGATCCTTGCTGCTCGAAAATGCAGTGGGGAAGGACCTAGTCAAGGGCAAGTTTTAGGTGGTGAGGGTTGGCTAGGCTCAGGACTCAGGCAGGCAGATAAGGCCTTGGGGGTTGTCGGGCAGGGCTTTGGCTCAGAGTGGCCAAAGGGGGCCTCAGAGTTTGGAGCATCAGTCCCAGGACCCCAGCAGGTTCACTGGGACCTGAGTGGGTGGAAGAAATGCCGGCTGAGTTCCCTTCCGATCCTCTGATCCTCCAAAGGTCTCTTCCTGTCCCCGTTGATCCCCTAGTGGTGAGTGGGCCCCTCTGGGTGTGGGAAGCCCTCCCCTCCCCCAGTTTCCCCTCAGGGCCTCTGGTCCCATCTCTCCTCCACTTCTCCTCTGCACTCCTCCCCATGTCCTACCTGTTTCTTAGGGTTTCCTCCTGTCCCCTTAGGTGTCCGAGATCCCCCACCAGTGCCTGGTAGGTGTCCTAGTTGTGAGGATATGCGAACTCTGTGTCCTCCTAATCCCCAAAATTCTTTCCTTGACAGAAATCCAGAATTCTTGGGATCTCAGTGACCCAACAATCCTACCAGGTCCCTTTCTAGGCCTTATTATCATTCACATTTAAAAATGGCTTCTCTTCTAGCCAGAACCTGTAACTTGGAATATCAACACAATATTTTATGGATGCACTATAATAAATAATGAGGGGAAAATGCAAGCACAGAGCTACCCTTCAAAGACCACAGGGTATAGGTAAACAAGCTGACTTATAGAAAGAGAGAAAAATGGATATAAAAAGAGAGAATTTCTTAATGAAATGTGCTCATGAGACCAGAATCACCAACTATATATTATTGAATGAATCCAACATTTCCTAATTAATTGTGTATATCTTTTTAAAGAAGTATAATTAAGAAATGAAGCATGAAAATAGTGTAGAACTGTCACTGTTGAAATAATCTTCCTTTTAAAAAAATTACAGAATACTTTTGTACAATTTGTTTCATAAAGTTGACTAAATCATGTTGAAAGCAAAGCATATCAATAAATACTTTGAACTTGTATTATGTTTCCAATTCTGGGATAGAAAATAGAGTAAATAGAAGAGGAATAAAGGTATTTTCTTTGCTTTGCAGGAATTTGTTGTCTTGGAAAGAAAATATGTCTATAAAACAAGACAGGGTAGCATCAAATGCTAGAGTTTTCAGAATAGCCTTCAAATGCTCAGCATTTTACATTTGTTGGGAGTCATATTTATCTCAAATAACTTTCAAGGTCTTAGAAAAACACTAAGGTAGGAATGATGTTACTGTGGTGTTGTATCAAAATGTACCAGTCTGCTTCTGTTCAAGGACAGGTACAGTATGGCTCCTACAGCTATGGGTCCAGGCTCCTAAAAGGATCACACAGTTCCTTTCCACCATTTGCATCTAAAAGTATCTGTTCTGAAATATGTTGATTTGGAAGATTTATGCAATCATCTGATTTAAAAAATTGCAAATGTTTTTCATTTTCAGTGGGCTTTTAAAAAAGAATGTCAACTGAAAATTATTTTCATCCTATCTCCAGCAATTTTACTCACTATATCTAACTCTGATGGGAACCCCCAAGATGTGGTGTGAATGAAAACTTGACCTAGTTACATTATCATCTGTCTTTATGTCCCTTGTTCAGAAAAAGAAGGGATTTATAGCAGACAATATCTAAATTCCCTTCCTAATCCAAATTCCTCTCTTAAAATATCACATATTTGGGGCTTTCTCCAAATGTCTTAATGTTTTTTCATGTTTTTTTCATCCATTAATGTATTTTATAGTTATGGATATTCTCATCATTCCCTGTCTCTTAGACATAAAATTCTGAAAGATTCAGAAGATAGCAAGTGTGGTAACAAACTAACCATTCAGAGTTCAAAATAACACTAAAACATAAATCCAAATTCAAAACTCAAAAGGACTCTGTTTTTTAAATGAATAAGATAGAATCAATCAACCTATCATCTATCTATCTATCTATCTATCCACCTATATGACATACATACATATATCTTATGATTCTTACTTGCCTATATAAGAAAATTAACATTTTAAAAAATCTGAAGCAATTTGTCATTAAATATTTGGCTCCCCATCCCCCAATTTTCTGGTCATCTGTCTTCTTAACCTTCTCCCATATTTTTCAGCACATATACTCATTTCCTTAAATTTTTCCTTTCACTTAATGACATCATGCATGATCTACCAGTCTTTCATGCTAGAAATGTTCTAGCTTACTTTGATTACTTACTTTCTTGTTCAATTGCCATCAGATTCCACTGATTTTAGATCAGATCATCATTATCAGTGAAATCTTCTATATTCATAAGTAAATTCCACTACTAAGTAGTTCTAGGCCTTGCAAAATTGCTTAACTTCTCAGTGCACTGGCTTCCTCACTCTAAAATGTGGAAGGTTTTAGTATCTGTTCCATTAGATTAGGATGAAGAAAAGATGAGATGATGCAATAATATAGTTAGCAATGTCTCTGGCACATATTAAGGTCAATGCTAGCTATGATCATGTTACCATCATTTGCTGGACTATTTAAAATACCTTCCTTTATCATCTTCTTGGGATCAATGTTTGAATTGCAACTTTTCTTCCTGAGGGAAACCAGAATTATCTTTGTAAAATCAGTTTCTAATCAGCTACTATGATTTAAAATATTCAGCACTTTTCATTGTGTATAGAATAAACACTACACTCCTCACCAAGGTGTGGAGACTAATGGAAATGATGTAAACTAATGTTCCAGCATTACCTTCAGGTAAGGCTTTGCACCATAGATGATGCTGACTTGGACACATGACAGGCAAGACTCATAGTCTCTAAGGAACCCACACTCTGTGCTGTGACAGCACTGAGTCCTGATGTACCTTCTTGCCTCTGCTTTTTGCTCAGTCTTCCTTCTTCTTGTAACATCCACTTGCCTCCTTTGCATGTCTAGTGAATGTGAACTTGTCCTTCTAATGAGTTCCACTTATTCCATCCTTCCTTCTTTCCACCTATGCATGTGACCTCTTCATTTTGAAGCCTTTCCTATGATCCAAGTGTATGCAGTCTTTTGCCTATTAATGTTCCCACAGCACTTTATGTAGGTTTCTAATATGACACCGAACACACTGAAATGTTCTTGGTTGGTTATTTATGCATATGCTCTCCACCCTCCACTCGGCATTATAAAGTCACTGAGAACAATGGTATTGGCTAAGAGTGGGGTGAGAGTTGGGAGGGGATGGATCTAGGCTAAATACTGTTCCAAGTGTTTTACTTATGCTCTCATTTAATCCTTACCATGAGGCTATAAGGATTAATGAGCCTGAAGTAACTTTAGGAGGCAAAGTTACTTGTCACAATTATGGACTTTAAAAATGCAACATAGCTCTCAACTGAGGGTAATTGTGCTTTCAAAATCACTGAATGTACTAAACAAGTAAATATAGCTGTCTTTTGTTTTAATACTGATAATTTTGTTTATTTCTTATCTATTTTTTCCAGTCTTATTGAGATATAATTGGCATTCCATCTATAGATTCAATACAATTCTATAAAAATTCCAATGATATTTTTTACAGAAACTGAAAAAAATTCTAAAATTTGTATGAAACAACAAAAGACCCTGAATAGCCAGAGCAATCCTGAGAAAGAAGAGCTGGAGGCTTCATGTGTTCTGATTTCAAACTATATTACAAAGCTATAGTCATAAAAATATAGTCTATTTTTATGGTACTGGCATAAAAATAGACACACAGATCAATGGCACAGAATCAAGAGCCCAGAAAAAACCCTCACATATGTGGTCAATTAATATTTGATAAGGGAGCCAAGATTATTCAAATAAGAAAGGGTAGTCTCCAATAAATGGTGTTGGGAGAACTGAATAGAAAAGCCTTTTGGATGATTCACATCCCTATTTGTCTCCACCAAGAATTGGCCTCTTTATCCTGATGATGAAAACTTACATTTAGAGTAACCCTCTGAACAGGGCAATGTTTCTCTATATCATCCCCAGAGGTCCAAGATTGCATATATCTTGGCTCTGGGCTACTTTGGAGGAAGACGTTAAAAATCTTTTATCATTAACCCCCTTTAACCAGAGAAGTTATACTTTTGTTTGTCATATGGATTGAGGTTCCTTGGGATTTAAAAAATAAACAAACTAAGCAGCTTAAAATGTTTTAAATTTGCTGATCTACAGCATCTTTAAACCCTAACATATTCCCCAGAGTAAACTTTCACCAAAAGCCTCCCACAAATAAGCAGTAGTTCAATTTTTACTTTAGCTCAAATTTAATTTGTCATGCCAAACTATTGTGAAAAGCAGAGAGGATAAAATCAAAGTGTTGCAGGATGAAGAACTTTTCCGAATTCCAGTTTCACTGCAGGTTGGCCTTGGAGCTCTGAAAACAATATCTGCAGGGCTGAGAGGAAGAAAACCCATTCACCCAGACCACAATTTTGATTTGAGAGATAACTGCATCTCAAACCCCATGACTTTCTCCTAAGTGGGGCCACAACTGAATGCAGCCCTTGTAGCTTTCATGATGAAGAGGACCCACTCTCTGGGTCTATTTTTATGGTTTCCACTCCCTTTGCTGTGGAAAGTTTTTCTTCTTAATAAATCTGAATAAGTGTGCTATTTCCCATCCTAGATCTGAGGCTTGGTTCAGAAAGGAATTTTACCTGTCTATGGGGCTGAGTTGCCCTGCAGACAGTGTCAGTAGGAAATGTCACCTGCTGATACCCTGCTGAGAAGCTAGTTCAGGCCAAAATGTGTTCAGCCCCTCCTCAGGGGCAGAGACATTGAAGTTAAAAGCTACAGCTGTGAAGAGATGGCGGTGAGCATGTTGGGCTTTCAAAAGAGCTCTGGCTGGGGATGAAAATCCTGCCTATGGTGACAGAATTTATTTTCTGAGCAAAAGGAGTTTTTAAGGACAAATAGAAAAGGAAATTGGAGTTGAAACTCCCCTGCCTCTATAATCCAACCCTATCTTACATGTCTAACCTTATTTTTCTTAATGTGTATCCTCATCTCTGATCTTTGCCCTGAGAGTCTGTATACATTTCATTCCTGTTTGAAGGGCCCCCACTCTTCCAACCTTTCTACCAGTAAGCTAAAGACTTGGTGGATATTTGTGCCTTGATTTTGTTGTTGGTGTTGTTTAGTTTAGTTTTTTTTTTTTTTTTTTTTGCTTTCAGAGGCAAGGTTATTGATTTGTTCTGCTTTTAAACATCTACCGTCTTCAGGTCTTTCCTTTATTATTAATATTATTGTTTATGTTTTAATGTGAATGTTTATGGAGTCACATGGCCTAGGAGATATGAAACTACACAGTTCATGAAATTCATATTGTAGGACCCACTAGGTCCCTAAGTTGAAAATATAGCTGATAATGCACAATTGCTTGTTTGTTCCAGAGAACTGGTAGTTTATAGAATCTTCTTGTCAGCGTGGAAGAGACAGTTATTATTTTTCCAACTCCCTGAGATGATTAATGAATAAACTCTTTTGTATTTAAAAAAAGACTATCTTCACTTTATTAATGGGTGCAGATTTTGCTATTTTTTATGGCTGCATAATCTTCCATTGTGTATGTATACTACAATTTCTTTATTCATTCATCCACTGATAGACACATATGTTGTTCCCATATCTTGGCTATTGTAAGCAATGCTGCAATGAACGTGGGGGTTCATATATCTTTTAGAGTTAGTGTCTTTGCTTTATTCAAATAAATGCTCAGAAGTGGAATTGCTGGATCATATGGTAGTTTTAGTCTTACTTATTTGAGGAACTTCCATATTGTCTTCCATAGTTACTGCACCAATTACATTTCCACCAACAGTGCACAAGGGTTCTCTTTCCTCTACATCTTCACCAACACTTGTTATCTCTTATCTATTTGATACTAGTCATTCTAATAGATGTGAGGAGATATCTCATTGTGGTTTGATTTGTATTTATCCGATGATTAACTATGTAGAGCATCTTTTCTTGTACCTGTTGGCCATCTGTATATCTTCTTTGGAAAAATGTCTATTCAGATCCTCTGCATATTTTTAAATTGGTTTGTTTGGTTTTTGCTATTAAGTTGCATGAGTTCTTTCTATATTTTGGATATTACCCTCTTATCAGATATACAAAAATTCTCCCATTCAGTAGGTTTCCTTTTCATTTTGTTGATGGTTTTCTTCGCAGTGCAGAAGCTATTTAGTTTGATGTAGTTCTACTTGTTTATTTTTGTTTTTGCAGATTTGAGTTGATTTTCTAATAATGGAGATGGTTAAATGTCTTTTAAGGAAGACTCAGTCTCTCACCCAGTTCTTTTTGTAATCAATACCTTAAATTTAACTGAGTGACTGGAATTTGCCAAAAAATGGGCAAAAGTAGAGAGGGGTATAGTGATGAATCTGAACCAATCTTGGTTAGGGTTCCAACAGTAAACATTCAGAGAAAGTCTCCACAGATAAATAGTGAGTACCAAGGACTTTGAGGAGCATGCAACACGGACTTAGTCAGAATGATTGGTGTTGCCAGCAGGACTCATGTTCTTGGAAGAAGGCATGAGAACAAGGATGGGATCCAGTTCCAAAGAAGTGAGGGTACATTTAGGGCCTCACAATAAGTACATATGCCCAGGGTAATGAAACAGAGACACATTTTTTAGGGCTAAAGTATAAGAAAGATTGTCATCACGTTAGGAGTTTCCACATACTCACTACTTCTTCGTATGTTGGCATTGTACAGTCCTAGAGAATACATGGTACAGTGACATATTTAATCTCACAAAAAAGAAAAATATTACAATTTGACTTTGATTAAACTAGTATTTCCTAGACTCATCTTTAGCCATGGATGCTGTGTGTGTGTGTGTGTGTGTGTGTGTGTGTATGAGATATAAATATTAACAGCTCATAAAATTAATATGCAACTGAGTATATTATGGAAATGCTGATCTAGAAGATCTGTGTTTTACCTGCATTGTGGTCTGGACCTAAAATTCTCGCCCCTTAAGGGGATCTGAAAGTCTTCAGCTATTGCAGTGCTCAAGGGGCAAGAGACTTGTTACATAATTTGAGTTAAAGTTCAGAGATTGCAGTGTTCAAGGGGCAAGAGACTTGTTACATAACTTGAGTTAAAGTTCACATACAAGGTATTGACATACACTGAGAAAATATGAATAAGGGAATTAAAGGGTGATGGAGAGAAGGCAATATTTCTCTATTAATACATTGAATGGGGAAAGTTAGCAATTATAGTTGGATGTTGTAGGAAAGAGGAAACATGATTTTGAGCATGGAATGATGAGTATAAAATTGTACCACTTGTAATGCCACATAGGATGGACTGGAAGAATAGGAGGTGGTAGGTTGAGCAGCCAAATGATACACTATTGCACTTATGAAGCATGGGATGATATTGGTCTAAACTTGGGTGATCATATTGTGAGTGGAACTGAATATAAGAAGGAATGAATATAAGACCGGATATTTTATCTATCATGACAGTTGAAAGAAAAAGAGAAATTAAAGACTATTTTGAGATATGGAGCCCCAGTGCTGGGAGAATTGTGGAGGTTTTCTAACAGAAATGATACTGTTCAATGGGCTCCCAGGACATGAAAAGTCATATGTAAGGGATAAAAGGGCTGGTGGTGGAAACTTCTGTAAGAAGATCAGCAGAGATAAATAAGAATCTTATTAAATAAGTTCAGCATCACAAGCAAAATTAAATGTGTGTGCCATCTATATAAAAGTCACTTATAAATGATATTTGTTGGTTTAGATTTTTCAAGTTTATTTTTTTCTATGAGAAATTATTTGTGTTGGCCACATGTCTATATCATGGAGTGAGAACTTAATCAGCTTCTTCTTTTGTATTTTAAAGTAAATATCTTTTTCTTTTATATCTTGGTAAAGGCCAAAGAAGAAATTTGGAAATTGTTTTCAGAAATTCCTTCTACTTTTCTGGGGGTATGGTTTCAAATATTTTAAAGGAATGTGCCATCTTACAGATCTTTAAACAACTAATGATTTTTTAATATAATTACATCCTACTTGCATAATTAATAAACTTAAAACTTATGAATATAACAAATTAGATTTTCCCAAATATTCAAACATTAATTGAGAACATAATTGTTCCAAATCTTAGTACATCAGATTTTCTTAAATGCTTTAAACTGCTTAAAATATTAAAAAAATGACTAGATAAAATATTTGAAAACCAATTTTAGAGGTGATAATGGAAATATAGCCATTTGATTTATTTGTCACAGAGTTTTGACAAGAGGGGCATCTATCAGATGAGTGGGGATTCTGTTCTACTGAAATACGTAGGGGCTTCCCAGGCACTGGCCAGAAAATCTGCACTCCAATGTCTTCTCCACACTGATAGTAGGCTCCAGAGGATATATTAAGTGAAATTTGTGCTATAAGAAGTCCCAAAAGTAGGGTGAAGATTTTTTTTTTGAATTGAATTTAGTCAAATAATTGGCTAGTTAAGAGTTAACTTTTTCTGAACTGCTAAATATCTGATTATTTGCAGGTATACAGGTATTTCATTTTTTGTTAAAAGCAAATGGTCATTTGATTCACTGTTATTTAATTTATTTTTTTCCAGTTTTATTAAGATATAATTGACATATAGCACTATATAAATTTAAGGTGTACAGCATGATTTGGCTTATGTACATCATGAAATGATTATCACAATAAGTTTAGTGACCATCCTTCGTCTCATATAGATATAAAATTAAGGAAATAGAAAAAATATGTTTTCCTTGTGAGGAGAATTCTTAGGATTTATTCTCTTAACTTTCACATATAACATACACCAGTGTTAATTATATATCATGTTTCACATTACATTCCTAGTACTTTTTTATCTTGTAACTGGAAGTTTGTACCTTTTGACTACCTTCCTTCAAGTCCCCCTACCCCCACCTCTGGTAACCACAAATCTGATCTCTATTTTTTTTTTTAATATATCTTTACTGGAGTATAATTGCTTTACAAAGTTGTGTTAGTTTCTGCTGTACAACAAAGTGAATCAGCTATATGGATACATATATCCTCATATCCTCTCCCTCTTAAGCCTTCCTATCCCACACCTCTAGGTTGTCACAAAGCATCGAGTTGATCTCCCTGTGCTATGCAGCAGCTTCCTACTAGCCATCCATTTTATATTTGGTAGTGCATATATGTCAATGTTACTCTCTCAGTTCTTCCAGATTCCGCTTCCCCGCTGTGTCCTTGAGTCCATTCTCTACGTCTGCGTCTTTATTCCTGCCCTGACACTAGGTTAATCAGTACCATTTTTTTAGATTCCACATATATGCGTTGACATACGGTATTTGTTTTTCTCTTTCCAACTTACTTCACTCTGTATGACAGATTCTAGGTCCATCCACCTCATTACAAATAACTCAATTTTGCCCTTATTATGACTGAGTAATATTCCATTGTATATATGTGCCACATCTTCTTTATCCATTCATCTGTTGATGGATAGTTAGGTTGCTTCTATGTACTGGCTATTGTAAATAGTGCTGCAAGGAACATTGTGGTACATGTCTTTTTTTGAAATATGTTTTTCTCAGGGTATATGCCCGGTAGTGGGATTGCTGGGTCATATGGTAGTTCTATTTTTAGTTTTTTATGGAACCTCCATACTGTTCTCCATAGTGGCTGTATCAATGTATATTCCCACCAACAGTGCAGGAGGGTTCCCTTTTCTTCACAGCCCCTCCAGCATTTATAGTTTCTAGATTTTTTGATGATGGCCATTCTGACTGGTGTGAGGTGATACCTCAGTGTGGTTTTGAATTGCATTTTTCTAATGATTATTGATGCTGAGCACCTTTTCTTGTGCCTCTTGGACATCAGTATGTCTTCTTTGGAGAAATGTCTATTTAGGTCTTCTACCCATTTCTTAACTGGATTGTTTGGGTTCTTTTGATATTGAACTTCATGAGCTGCTTGTATATTTGGAGATAAATCCTTTGTGAGTTGATTCATTTGCAAATATTTTCTCCCATTCTGAGGGTTGTCTTTTCATCTTGTTTATCATTTCCTTTGCTGTGCAAAAGCTTTTAAGTTTCATTAGGTCCCATATGTTTATTTTTGTTTTTAATTCCATTACTCTAGGAGGTGGGTCAGAAAGGATTTTGCTATGATTTATGTCATAGAGTGTTCTGCCTATGTTTTCCTGTAAGACTTTTATAATGTCTGGCCTTACATTTAGGTCTTTAAACCATTTTGAGTTTATTTTCATGTATGGTGTTCGGTGGTGTTCTAATTTCATTGTTTTACATGTAGCTATCCAGTTTTCCAAGCACCACTTATTGAAGAGGCTGTCTTTTCTCCATTGTACATTCTTGCCTCCTTTGTCAAAGATAAGGTGGCCATATGTGGGTGGGTTTATCTGTGGGCTTTCTATCCTGTTCCACTGATCTATATTTCTGTTTTTGTACCAGTACCATACTGTCTTGATTACTGTAGCTTTGTGGTGTGGTCTGAAGACAGGGAGCCTGATTCCTCCAGCTCTGTTTTTCTTGCTCAAGATTGCTTTGACTCTTAGGGGTCTTTTGTGTTTCCATACAAATTGTAAAATATTTTGTTCTAGTTCTGTAAAAAATGTCATTGGTAATTTGATAGGGATTTCATTGACTCTGTAGGTTGCATTGGGTAGTATAGTCATTTTCACAATGTTGATTTTTCCAATCCAAGAACATGGTATATCTCTCCATCTGTTTGTATCATCTTTGATTTCTTTCATCAGTGTCTTATAATTTTCTGCATACAGGTCTTTTGTCTCCTTAGGTAGGTTTATTCCTAGGTATTTTATTCTTTTTGTTGCAATGGTAAATGGGAGTATTTCCTTAATTTCTCTTTCAGATTTTTCATCATTAGTGTATAGGAATGAAAGAAATTTCTGTGCATTAATTTTGTATCCTGCTACTTTACCAAATTCATTGATTAACTCTACTAGTTTTATGGTGACATCTTTAGGATTTTCTATGTATAGTATCATGTTATCTGTAAACAGTGACAGTTTTACTTCTTCTTTTCCAGTTCGGAATCTTTTCTTTCTTTTTCTTCTCTGATTGCCATGGCTAAAACTTCCAAAACTATGTTGAATAATAGTGATGAGGGTGGGCACCCTTTTCTTCTTCCTGATTTTAGAGGAAATACTTTCAGTTTTTCACCATGGAGAATAATGTTTGCTGTGGGTTTCTCATATATGGCTTTTATTATGTTGGAGTAGGTTCCCTCTATAGCCACTTTCTGGAGGGTTTTTTATCATAAATGGGTGTTGAATTTTGTCAAAAGCTTTTCTACATCTATTGAGATTATCAAATGGTTTTTATTCTTCAATTTGTTAATATGATGTATCACATTGATTGATTTGCATTTATTGAAGAATCCTTGCATTCCTAGGATAAACCCCACTTGATCATGGTGTATGATCTGTTTAATGTGCTGTTGGATTCTGTTTGCTAGTATTTTTTTGAGGGTTTTTGCATCTATGTTCATGAGTGATATTGGCCTGTAGTTTTATTTCTTTGTCACATCTTTGTCTGGTTTTGATATCAGGGTGATGCTGGCCTTGTAGAATGTGTTTGGGAGTGTTCCTCCCTCTGCTATATTTTGGAAGAGTTTGAGTAGGATAGGTGTTAGCTCTTCTCTAAATGTTTGATAGAATTTGCCTATGAAGCCATCTGACTCTGGGCTTTTGTTTGTTGGAAGATTTTTAATCGCAGTTTCAACTTCAGTACTTGTGATTAGTCTGTTCATATTTTCTATTCCTTCCTGGTTCAGTCTTGGAAGGTTGTACTTTTCTAAGAAGTTGTCCATTTCTTCCAGGTTGTCCATTTTATTAGCATATAATTGCTTGTAGTAGTCTCTCATGATCATTTGTATTTCTGTGGTGTCAGTTGTTTCTTCTCCTTTTTCATTTCTAAACCTGTTGGTTTGAGTCTCCTCCCTTTTTTTCCTGATGAGTCTGGCTAATGGTTTATCAATTTTGCTTATCTCTTCAAAGAACCAGCTTTTAGTTTTATTCATCTTTGCTATTGTTTTCTTCATTACTTTTCATTTATTTCTTATCTAATCTTCAAGATTTCTTTTCTTCTGTTAACTTTGGGGTGTTTTTGGTTCTTCTTTCTCTAATTGCTTTAGGTATAAGGTTAGTTTGTTTATTTGATATTTTTCTTGTTTCTTAAGGTAGGATTTTATTGCTATAAACTTCCCTCTGAGAACTGCTTTTTTTGCATCCACTAGGTTTGGGGTCATCGTGTTTTCATTGTCATTTGTTTCTAGGTATTTTCGATTTCCTCTTTGATTTCTTCAATGATCTCTTGGTTGTTTAGTAGCATATTGTTTAGCCTCCATGTGGTTGTATTTTTTACAGTTTTTTTTTTCTGTAATTGATATCTAGTCTCATAGTGTTGTCAGAAAAGACACTTGATATGATTTCAATTTTCTTTAATTTACTTAGGATTGATTTGTGACCCTAGATTGGTCTATCCTGGAGAATATTCCATGGGTACTTGAGCAGAATGTGTATTCTGTTGTTTTGGGATGGAATGTCTTATAAATATCAGTTAGATCCATCTGGTCTAATGTGTCATTTAAAGCTTGTGTTTCTTTATTTATTTTCCACTTGGATGATCTGTCCATTGGTGTAAGTGGGATGTTAAAGTTGCCTACTATTTTTGTGTTACTTTTGATTTCTCCTTTTTTGGCTGTTAGCATTTACCTTATGTGTTGAGGTACCGCTATGTTGGGTCAATAGATATTGACAATTGTTTTATCTTCTTCTGGGATCGATCCCTTGATCATTATGTAGTGTTCTTCCTTGCCTCTTGTAATAGTCTTTATTTTAAAGTCTATTTTGTCTGATATGAGTATTGCTACTCCAATTTTCTTTTGATTTCCATTTGCATGGAATACCTTTTTCCATCCCCTCACTTTCAGTCTGTATGTGTCCCTAGGTCTGAAGTGCATCTCTTGTAGACAGCATATATATGGGTCTTGTTTTTATATCCATTCAGGCAGTTTGTGTCTTTTGGTTTGAACAATTAATCCATTTACATTCAATGTAATTATCAATATGTATGTTCCTATGACAATTTTCTTAATTGTTTTGGGTTGTTTTTGTAGGTGTTTTCTCCTAGTGTTTCCTGCCTAGCAAATTTCCTGTAGCATTTGTTGTAAAGCTGGTTTGGTGGTGCTGAATTCTCTTAGCTTTTGCTTGTCTGTAAAGTTTTGGATTTCCTTGTCGAACATGAATGAGATCCTTGCTGAGTAGAGTGGTCTTGGTTGTAGGTTTTTCCCTTTTTTCACTTTAAATATATATTGTCATTCCCTTCTGGCCTGTAGAGTTATTGCTGAAAGATCAGTTGTTAACCTTATGGGGATTCCTTTGTATGTTAGTTGTTGCTTTTCCCTTGCTGCTTTTAACAATTTTTTCTCTGTGTTTTATTTTTGTTAGTTTGATTAATATGTGTCTTGGCATGTTTCTCCTTGGCTTTATGCTGTATGGGACTCTCTCTTCTTCCTGGACATGATTGTTTCCTTTCCCATGTTGGGGAAGTTTTCAACTATAATCTCTTGAAATATTTTCTCAGACCCTCTCTTTTTTTCTTCTTCTTCTTGAGTGCCTATAATTTGAATGTTGGTGCACTTAGTGTTGTCCCAGAGTTATCTGAGACTGTCCTCCATTCTTTTCATTCTTTTTTCTTTATTCTGCTCTGTGGCAGTTATTTCCACCATTCTATCTTCCAGCTCACTTATCTGTTCTTCTGCCTCAGTCATTCTGCTATTGATTCCTTCTAGAGTAGTTTTAATTTCAGTTATTATGTTGTTCATTACTGTTTGTTTGCTCTTTAGTTCTTCTGTGTCCTTGTTAAACATTTCTTGTATTTATTCTATTTCTGAGATTTTGGATCATTTTTACTGTAATTACTCTGAATTCTTTTTCAGGTAGTTTGCCTATTTCCTCTTCATTTATTTGGTCTTGTGGGGTTTTATCCTGCTCCTTTGCCTGTAAGATATTTCTCTCTCTTTTCATTTTGTCTAATTTTCCGTATTTGTGGCCTCCTTTCCCCAGGCTGCATTGTCGTAGTTCTTCTTGCTTCTGTTCTTTACCACTGGTGGTGCGGTTGGTCCAGTGGCTTGTGTAGGCTTCCTGATGGGTGGTACTAGTGCCTGGCTTCTGGTAGGTGGAGCTGAGTCTTTTCCTGTTGAGCAGGGCCATGTTGAGTGGTATGTTTTGGGTTGTCTGTGAGCTTAGTAAGACTTTAAGTAGTCTGTGTGCTGATGGGTGGGTTTGTGTTCCTGTCTTGTTTGTTGTTTTGTGTGAGGCATCCAGCACAGGGAGCTGCTGGGAGTTGGGTGGAGCCAAGCCTTGGATTCAGATTGAGGTCTCCATGAGAGCCCTAAGTGATTAATCTTCCCTGATGCTAGGAATTCTCCAGTGGTCCAGAGTCCTGGACTTGGTGCTCACACCCCAGAACCTCAGGCCTGGCTTTCCACTGAGGACCCAAGACCCCCAAGTCTCTCATCTCAGCAGTAAAAGGGATTAAGAAAAATAAACTAACAAAACCCCAGCCAAATGGTAAAAATTTAAATAAAACAAACACAAACAGAAACAACGAAACACACACACACACAGCAAAGAAGCAAAAACAGAACCAAATAAAAAAGCAAGAGAACAACCACACAAACAAAAGAACCCAAGAACAAAATTTAAAAGAAAACTGACAAAGCCAAAATGCAAAACAAATGAGAGTGCCAACTGAAGAATGGAGCAAAGAAACAAAATAAAACAACAAAAATGATAAAAAGAAAAGAAAAAGAATAAGCAGAAAGAAGATAGAACAGAAAAGCAATATAGAAATAGACATAAAAAATAAAATAGAAAATATATTAAAGAAAAGGCAAAACTCCAGAGAAATGGTAAAAAAAAATCAAACAAACAAAAACAGAAACAAGGAAACACACACACATGTAAAAGAAGCAAAAACAGAACCAAATAAGACAGAAAGCAAGAGAACAACCAGATAAATAGAAGAACTCAAAAACGAAATCAATTAGGATTTCAACTAACAAAAACACATAACAAATACAAAACCAAAGCAGTGTGCCAACTGAAGTATAAAACAAGGAAACAGAAGAAACCAATAAAAATGGTTAAAGAAAATTAATAATAAAATAACATAAAAAGGGAAAAATCACAGAGGAACTGAAAGCAAAGTAAAAATAGAAATATAAAAAAAGATATATTAAAGAAAAAGAAGAAGGCTTCCCTGGTGGCGCAGTGGTTGAGAGTCCGCCTGCCGATGCAGGAGACACGGGTTCGTGCCCCGGTCCGGGAAGATCCCACACGTAGCAGAGCGGCTAGGCCCGTGAGCCATTTGTGAGCCTGTGCTCCACAATGGGAGAGGCCACAACAGTGAGAGGCCTGCGTACCGTGTACCGCAAAAAAAAAAAAAAAAAAAAAAAAAAAAGGGAAAAGAACACAGCAAAACAGAAAAGCAAAGTAAAAACATAAATATTTAAAAAACTAAAAAATATGTTATAAAATACAGGGATCCTAAAAGACTAAATTTAAAAAAAATTACTAAAACTAGAACAAACAAACAAATAAAAAAAGAAAGACAAAAAGGCAGAACCAAGAACAGAATTAATAAAAACATAATAAAATTAATAGTAATAATTATGTTTCCCTAGGGTCTCTGCTGAAAGTGTCCTTGCACACACTGTGAGTCACAGCCCACTTCTGCCTCCCCAAGAAGGTCTCCTCTGCCTCTGGGCTGGTCTCTGGACCTGCTGTGTGCCTTGTGGGGACCCCTCAGACTCTGATCTGGCCCATTTCCTATGTGTACTTGTCCCCAAAGTCCACAGCTGTCAGAGCTACACCGTTTTCATTTGTGGAAACACTCATTGTCTACTCAGATATTCCATAGATCCGGGGTATACCTAGCTGATCATGGGGATTTAATCTGCAGCTTGTACAGCTGATGGAAAGATTTTCAATCTTCTTCCTTAGTCACCCCACCCCTGGGGTTCAACTTTGGTTTTATCACCACCTCTGCATGTGGTCCACCCACAGGAGTCTGTTCCTGAGGTTGCCTTGGAACTCTTGGTTCTGTCCCAGTGATGAGAGGGCACAGAGGTAGTATGACTGCTTGGATTGTGGGAGCCGTGGTGACACCAAATGTGCAGGGAAGCTGGCAATCATGGGTGCGAGAGAGATGGCCCTAGTGAGGGCCTTTTCTGGTGCATGGTATAAGGCACATGAGGGCAAGCCCTTGCTGGGCTTTTTTTAAATTACCCTGCAGCTGGTGCATTAGGGCCCACTCTGAGGGGGCTTTTTTTATTGCTTGGCAGCCAGTACCATTGTGTGGGGAGAGAGAGGCTACAGTAGTGGCTCCTCCCCTGCGTGTGACTCAGCAGTAGCACCCTGCTTCCATGGCAGTCTGGTCTTCCTCTGTAGGCATTCCCTGCTGTGTATTTCCTCCCTCCCATCCCCTTAGTCTATCTCTCCACAGCCAACAGCAGTTCTTGCTCTGGGCCTGTTCTCCAATCCCCATGCTCCAGCTCCCAGCCCCCTTGCACACCTCTGAACACACATCCCAGTCTGGGACACATAGGGCCACGGTACAGACCATCTGTGTATTTCTAATTCTGTCCCATCTGCCACAGATTGGCCACTTCACTCTCTTCCAACAGCTTCAAGTGCTTCCCTTCTGTACCAATCAATTCCCCCATCAGAGAGAGCATTTCCCTGAATTTAGGAATCTCTCCTCTGCTTCAGCTCCCCCACCCCAGGGTTCAGATCTCATCCCACTTCCTCTCCTCCTCCTTCTCCCTTCTTTTTTCTGTCCTACCAAGTTATGCAGGGATCTTTATAGTCCTTTCCAATGTCCAAGGTCTTCTGCTAATTTTCAACTGGTGTTCTGTGAGAATTTTTGCATCTATAGATGTATTCCTGATGCATCCGTGGAGAGAGATGAACTCCACATCCTCCTACTCCTTCCATCTTGAATCTTCTTCAGTTATTTTAAAACATACTTGAATATGCTTAGAATGGGTCTGTGATTACAAATTGTATAAATTATGAATAGTAAGTTAGAGAATAGTTAAAAGTCTCCCTTCCAACAGAAGCATAGTTAAAATAATTTAAAGATTGAAGTTCAGTATATATTCTTGCTTTGCTTACCATCAAAAGCCAAAGTCTATGGGATTCTCCCACATTTAGAGATTGGAAAAATTAGGAGAAACCAACAGAGGAAACAGAGGAGTAGCCAGTATAGTACCAACATGAGGTAAACCAAGAGAGAGTGATGTCTTAGGAACTAAGTGAAGAAAGTGCTTCCACAAAGAAGGAATGAGGCACTGTGACAAATGCCACAGAGAAGTTATGTAAGATGAGAACTAAGAACTGAAGATGAAATTAAGCAACATGAAGATCATTGGCACAGTTGGCAGGATCTATTTCTGTGAAGGGGTGGAGATGAAAATCGGACTGAGGATGGTTCAAGAGAATATCAAGAAGAGGAAATAAAACAATGTATAGACCTCCCTTTCAAGGAGTTTTACTAAAGGAGAGAAGAGAACTCAGGCATAAAGAGAGAGATGTAGGATCAGGAGAAGGTTTTTGGTGTCATAATGAGCATGTTGAATTACTGATGGAAACAATCCAGTAGAAGGGTAAACATTGTTGATATAGTAGAGAGAGGGAGTGATTTCAGGAGCTAAGCCCCTGAACACCTGAGTTGGCTTAAGATAGAAAGCACAGACGATCTGCTCACTGTTTCCTCAAGGCAGCATGCATGGGCACAGGTGTAGAAAGACTCGTAATTTCAAGGGGGGTATGTATGGAAATTTTTTTCTTATTGCTTGTTTTGTTTGTTTGTTTGGGATTTTCCCCCACTGAAATAAAGTCAACAGCTAAGATTGAGATGTGGAAATGTTATTAAAGAGACATCAGAAGAAAGAAAATATGTTAAATGATTATTTAGGAAAATGAGTCAATTCCCAGCTTTACCAGACTCTTCTCTTGATCCTTTAGGCATCTCAGAGTAGTGTGCAATATCTTGCTGGCCCAGGAAAAGCCTCCTCTTTTTGTCTTTGGCTACTGTGCTATAAGGAATAACTTTCTCTTACAACAATCTGTATAGGGGTTAGATTGAGAGATGTGGATACCCTGGGTAGGCTAGTATCTGGGTGTCCTTTCAAAATGATTTTATCTAAGTAGTGAAGGTGAGACAGAACTTTAATGCATCATATAAATTGGCTCCTGGCAGCTGGCTAGATGGTTCACTCCTCAACTGAGATCTGACCAGAATGAATGCTCATAGTGAGAGATGGTAAAAGTAGCATATTGGGCACATGAAAGTTGGAAGTAGCAGTGCGGCAGGAATCAAGTGATGTGGATTCCGGCTTGAGCCCTGCTATTACTCATCCTTCTACCTGCATAATGTGAGAAAGTTACTTGTTCTTATGGGCAATTCTGTCTCATCTAGAGTTGGATTAGATCATCTTTAATAGAAGTCTAAATTCTAAAATAGGTAAGTAATTCACATTACCTAAAGAGATTAACTAAAGGAAGAGGGAAAATAACACATTGTGGAACAATGTTGCTTATCATTTCTATCTGAAATAAATGTTGAGATCATTTATCAGACTGCCTGCTCAGAACACCCCTGATACACTAGCTCATTTAGCAGATCCAGATCCTTTAGGTAGCCTTCAGGTGTCAATGGCCAATCCCCTCTGAGATCTATCTAGCAGAAATGGGAGAGAGGAAAATCTCATCTGTCCCTACGTTATTCTTTCCCAGAAGGACAGTTTTAATCTTATATTCTTGACCTTTGCCAGATTCAGCACTCTCTGGTTTCTCTGACTATCCATGGAATTAGGTATGTACATACACACACACACATACACACACACACACACACACACACACACACACATCTGTTTCCTGTGCATCTGCCTCTGTCCCCTCAGTGTACCTTTCAAAGGGTATATAATACTGGTATCATTAACATGTTACACTGTAATGAATTGGATTGAATTTATTAGAATTCATAATGTTCCTCAGGACCAGGCATGTTCTGGTTAATGAGTAATAGTAACATAAGTGACCTTGCCAGACCCTAGCACAAGTAGAAATTAACAAATGCGTGCCACTTGACCTGGATTTTTGCCACTGAGCCATATTTTATATCTTTACTGGCTCAAAATGAGTGTCCTGCCTAATAGTCCAGGTAAAGGTTCTGTGTTAATGTACCCTTTTCCTTACGCCCCGTCCTACCCAAACATAATGATTCTTGAACAGCACATTTTAGCAAATAAGGGAATAGACTATCTTTAATTGTTTGGGCATTCAGGAGAATGTTGTTAAAGACCAAATTTGAGGGCAGGCAGAGCTAATTCCTTAGTGATTTTTCTGCAAATGAACATTGGCTAAGTTACAACAGATTAATGTAAAATTAAATATTACAGTAAGTCTATTATCAAAAGAGATCGCGATGATGAATGGCCTATTTAAATGAGACCCCCAGAAGGAATTAGAGCTGAAACCTATTAATCCCAGTCAGTTTGCAAGCTTCCATTTTTATGCAGATTAAACTATATTTCAGGTTGATAAATCAGCATGATGAACTCTGTGACAAGAACCAAATTTCTTTTCCGTTCTTTATTTTATTTCCATGTGGTCAGTGCCACAGCTGAGTGGATGCAGCTCAGAGAGAATATCCAGCAATGGGCAGCAATGATTAAGGCTACAGTGGCAGATGATTGTTTGGTTCACATTGCTTGTCTGACTTACTTTTCTTTAAGAATGACAGCCAGTGAATTTAGGCCTGCTAATAATTATAGTATTATGTGCTCATTGTGTTGGCACCTCATGCTCTCTTTGTTCCTGCTGCTTTTACTTAGGAATCTACTTGTCTTTCCAAGATTTTTTTTTTCTCTTTGTAAAAGTCCTGGTGTCACTAATGTATTTTTTTCCTCCATAAATTAAGCAAAATCCAATTAAATATTTCTGGAAAAATCCATGTGTTTTATGTAGAGTTTCATTAAAACAGTTGTGAACCTAAAGCACATAAATTCTTTTATTTGCCCAGCTGAAAATGGTTGACCCTCGAACATGTGATGGACTGGAAGGATGGATAATGCAGCCAAGAGTAAGGGCAGCTAGTGTAGCCCTACACTAACCAGTTCTCTGGCCTTAGACAAATCACTAAAATTAAAACATATAACACAGTGCATCGTTCATGATAGGCTCTCAATGAATATTTAGTATTCAGTGGAGTGAACTTAACTTCTCTGATCCCAGACTTCCTTCTAAATTAGGCAGCATATCTTGCATGGATGAAAAAGTGTGACAACTGCAATTGGCCTACTTGCCTTGGAAAATAAGCCTGTTTGCTCTCAGTGGTGTCAATAAATGTTCTGGATGGACAGCTACTTGGCTTAATTCAATATAATTTAGTGTTTTAAAGTTTTTGAAAATGTTTTTATCTCTCCAATAGCTGGGTATTCCTTGCAGACTAGGAAGAGTAAGAATCCTTATTTGCTTGATGAGGAAACACAAGGGCAAATATGACTGGATTCTCCAAAGTGACAGTTGATCCTTATACCCTCAGGACTAGATCTCAGATCTCCCATGACTAGAACCACATTCTGTCCTGCACCACTACTAACACAAGTTGTAACTGTTTCCTTGCACAACAACTTAGAGGGTGATACTATTTCATGAAAAAAACAAAAACAAAAACAAGAGAACGTGGCCAAGCAGAATTACCCTGTAGGTCTGAAGGTCATGGACACCTGGAAGTTGAAATCCAGGTTTGCCATGGTGCCCCTCACCTCATTGTTGCTTGGCTGCACTCCTTGTCACTTACTGTATTGCTGACTGACCCACTGAGCAGTGAATGTGTTGGGGAGGGAAGGAAATTGGCTTAGTCCCCAGAAGTATCACGTTGTGGTGTGGCATGACCCAATTATGTCATGAGCAGTAAGTCTCACAGAGGGAAATACCCTGGAACATGGCCGGGACAGGGAAGAAACCACATGGTTTGTGAGTACTGGATGCTCTCACTGCAGCAAGAAGTAGCCTCCTAGCTGTGTGCCATCTTGGGAGCTGACATTATTGCCAAAGCTAAGAGCAGGCCTGCTTGTATGCATAGGAGGTGACTCTCTGAGGACTATTATAACTCTTCCCACTAAATATACTACATCCATGTGACGTGGGTAGCTGAGAGTCCTTTATCAGGGAACAAAGACTCGATTTTATAGCTGGAAGTTAGGCTTAAAGTGCAAGATCCCTGTATGGAAAATATGTGGGGTTTATACTCATTTATATCAGGCAATTTACATAACTGATTATACTTACTTCAGAAGGAAGGTGAATATTGGGATTCCCATGCACACAAATGCACACATGCATTCACCCCCACCACCACACACACAGGCACATACTTTTACGTATTCCCTTAACTTCTCTTGAATTGTTTCTTCTGCCTAGAATCTTACCATAGATAATTTCTAGGCACTTTTCAAGACAGGGATCCACGCTTACCCATTTTGTACAGCCTTCCTTGATTCCCTGCCTGAGTTAAGTTTATCTTCCTCCTCTGGGTAGAATACCCCACACGTGCTGCCACTGTGGCATATATGACACTATATTTTAATATACCATTCTTCTCAGGCATGCTTATAAGAGATACCATTATGGGAGCATAAGTTTATTTTTAGGTTTTGAACATTTGTTTTTAATTTATTAAATTTATTATTGTTAAATATTGTTACCAGAACAACATTTTTAAGGCTAATGATAAAGGGATATAAGACATCTTTATATTAATTAATTGATATTGTTTTTATTCTACATTTATTTCACAATGAGGTTTTTATAACATTGTTCTGAGTATTGATGAGATTGAGGTCCAAGTGCTGTCATGCTACTCTGAGCCATTTCCATAATGCAAGGAAAATATCTCAAACAAAAGGAACTCATGAAAACTTATCAGTGGGATAGAAGGACTCTAAACTGAGAGCAAAGTTTTCCTTTTTCCCCTGGGTCAGAGGTTGTCTGGATCCCTTCAGAGATTCATCCAGACTTCCTGATGGCCTGCAAAAGCCAGATTTAAATTAAAAATATTCATAGTATAGCTATTGCAGTGATAAGTACAGGGAAGAGACAGCTCTTGAGCTGTGTATAGATGGGGTAGACATTCCAGTATAAGGGCAAGGAAAAGGAATGGCCACTGGAAGGGAAGGGAGATAAGCTCATCCTCCCAAATAAGTCATTATCCTGTCCCTTGGCAGTTGTATCTATGATACCCACTATCTTAGTGGCCCCCTTCTTCCTAAGATAGCTGGATCTATGTCCTGCAGGTACAAAGATTCGGCTGGTCTTATACCTGGGTACCAGTTCCTTCCCAAATTGTAATTCTGAAATTCCTAGGCGTTCAATGTCTAAACCTGACCACATTGCCAATGCTAAAGTAACTAGTCATAATTGATTTTCCTAGTCCTCTGACCTTACTCCAAACCTGCTAATCTATTAGCCAGCTCATTACACTGCCATCCTCACTCTTCTCTGGATAGTAAGGCACTGTTATCCATACTTCATGCATATTGTCCTAGAATGGATGTGTGAAATAAGGTCAAATGTAGTGTCGATGAAAAAAAAAAAAAAACTCAGTAGTTGATTTGAGAAAGAAATGGAACATTTTATTCAAGCCAACCAGAGGATTATAACCTGGAAGATAGTCTTTCAGAAAGCTTTGAGGACTGTTCCACCCATTAGAGGTCAAAGCACACTTATATAGTTTTTGAAACAAAGGGTTATACGTCAATGGTGTATTATTTACAGTTTACACAATCCAAATCTATGCTTACAAAGCAAGTAGTTGGTTATGGGTTATCATGGCTCCTTAAGAAGGAAGATTAAGAAGGAAGATTATTTCCTAAGGAGGTCTGATTAATGTAGATGAACAACGCACACTAAAGGAGAGGGAGGAAGCCCAGATGGGCAAAGAAAAAATTATATTTCAACCTTTCTTGTCTTATTATAAAATATGAATTTTACTTTATCAGTAGTAACCCAAAAATCCCATTCCTGGTACTCATGTCACTTGACTGTACATGCACATAGATTTTGGAAACCCAAATCCCACCTGGTTCTGAGTTTTTGTTTTCTCACCTCCTTCACTGAGTTTCTGATCCATGCCTTAGCCCACCTTTCTGAACATCATGCCTGGTCTATCAACATACATGTTTTTTCTTAGAAACCAATCTAAGTACTATAACAACCAGTGAAGGAGAGAATGAGAACTGGTGAGAAGGATGGGACTCAGAGTATGAGAACTAATTTAGAATTGACTATGACTGTTTCCTAGATGCTGAAAAACATATACTTGTTTTCTGCATTTTTTATATTTCTGAAATCAATGTATCCTATAATTAATAATTATATCTAATATATAATTTTTTTTCCTGAAAAACTTTTATTGAATCAGTATGTTGAATCAGTACTGGGTTTTAAGAATGAAGGAGTATGATATTTCTGCAAATATTTTGGTTACATTGATTCTCTAGCCCTAAGGAGTATGTTGTACAGCTGGGAAAGCTGAAATGAGTAGAAACTAAGAAAATCAGGGGTCAGTCAGGTAGCCTGGGGCCCAGTTTTGGTTTTGACCTCCAATTCTTTCATAACTATTTACCCTGAGCATCTGGGTCTCCTTCCTGGAGGAGCATCTTGCATGCCCCAGGCTGCTTCTTTGTGTTTGAAGTTGGGGTTAGTGTAAGCTATGTTTGAATTCAATATCCTGCTTTCTTATGGGGAGCTGAGCCTTTCTAAGCACAGGTAATTGAGCACCAATTGTTATATTATTTGCATTTTTTTTCTTACTTCCAATATGCCAGAGTAAGCACTTTGTATACATTTTATATTCTAGTTCTCACAACAAACATGAAGTAGTAACCATGATTTTTCTCAGTTTTACAGACAAGGCAGCACGTCATGAGGTCTAGAGATGCTCAGTAAATTACCTTTTTGCAGAAGAAATTTGTAAGGAATTTAACTATATCAGTCTGTGAACTATATCAGTCCACCTTATTGAATGGTTTCTACTCACAATAGATTTTATACTACCTAAATTGAATATTGTTAAGATGGATATACTCTCAATCACTCTCGTATATGCTTGCTATGTATAATATTTATCAGCGACTTCACTGAGGCAAGCTGAGATTAGGAAACAGGAGGAGAGGAGACAATAGCACCTGGGGGATGGGGAGCAAATATTAGACCAAGGGGAAGGGTTCATTCCAGAGAGCCTACACCCTTCAGTACTGGCTCACAAGCCATAGTACATACAGAGAGGAGACAGAAGCCCCTAGTGCCTAAAACAGAGGAACAGGGAGGGATTCTGGGAGGTCATCTAACAGTTTTCTTGTCTTGAGACAGCTCCAGATTTAAGCTATTCTGAAAGCATTTATGTGGAATTGGAAATGAAAATGTAGCTTCTTAGTCTTTAGTAGAAGACAAATAAAATGGGAGTCTGTGGGTCAATTCTGAGCAAAGTGTCTTTTTAAAAATGCATCACACCAGGGGGTGAACACATAGTTGAAATGGTTTAGAATGCACACAGAGGCTCTGTACTTTGACCTTGACTAATACCAGAGAATGCAAATCTCCATGGCAAGAAAACTACACCCAAATCGACAATAAAATAAAAGGAAAATGAGAAATAAATGAACCACATTTTGGTATTTTTGTAATAGATCCCTGAGATTGATGAGAGAAAAAAACATATGAATTCATCCTGGAATGCTGAGATCCATAGCATATGTACAAAATGTAAATGCCATTCTTCCTCACATTTTTTTATGGGCTGTTCCACCATTGTGCTTCATAAAAGAAAATGTGTTTGGGGAGAAAGAAAAAAGCACCACTCTAGGATCTTAGCTGTGCAACACTTTAATTCCGTATTACAGTGACAAACAGAGACTACAGCTGATGCTTTTGAAGTTACGTTTAATCTAAGAAAAGATTCATAATCTTTTAAGAAGACTTCTGGATGGAAAACCTGTATCAGATTTTTTTTTAATCTTCTGAACTTCACTGCATAACACATTTGGAGACAAGGGAAATGGAGAGCATTATTAACTGGAGAAAAAGTGATGACTTCTTTTTTGTTTATTCTTAATAAATCATGTGCTTTCAGCTAAAATAAATGGTGGTCCGTGTTCATAACTGTTTCACACTTCATGTTAATTCTTTTTGTTGTTCCTCAGCTCCATGTGGGCCAGGTTCTTTATGAACATTAACTTTTATTTTTCCATGAGGTGATCTAGAGTTCTGGATAATGAAAATTATCCCCTTAAACCGGGGTTGAGAAAATGGTTACAGGTGAGGTGCTTTTCCTCTGGCACTCTGAATATGTAATAATTATAGTTGACACTGGTCTGAATTGCAACTATATTTGTGGGGAGACTTTGCCCAGTTGTGTATTGGTAAATGTTTAACAATGAGTTTTCCACAAAAACCAAAACCAAACAAACAAATAAAACCCTGATTATTGGGTTTGCCAATTCCATCGCTGATTTCAACCTACCACTCTTTTAACGATTGGCCCAAAATTTCCCCAAATTTTACCAACTGGCAGCTATGTGAGTTGGCGTTGACACATCACTGACTTTACCTCTTTTAATTAGCCTTTCCTCTCTAAAGCTTGTCAATCAAAATTGGGTTAGTCGTTCTAATAAGCAGCAGTCATCACCACTACCACAAAAATACATTAAGCATTCAGGACTGAATATTGAGCCCTGCAACACATCACAAGAGATTCTACCCTAGGCTTACTGTTTATGTCCATTTGAGGTTCACAGAGAAGAGCGTGTATCAAAACTGTAAGTCAGTTCTCATTCCTGGATGGCTGTGAATACTATTCAATTTATTCCCTTCCCTTTCATTAGTTTGTCAAAAAGAAAAAAAAAAATCCAACCAACTTTCATTTAAACAAAAGTGATTTATTACTTTTAAGCAAATGTCTCTGTACTTTGGCAGAAATACTGAATGTGTCCATCATTGTACGGTTCTAGCCTCTGAGTGTCTGCTTTCTTCATGAAATGCTTTATCACACTTTTCACCTGTCACTGATGCCTCTCCTTCCTGGTCAGCAGCCAAAGAACACAAGGTTTATACTCAGCTGGCGAAGGAATCTGTAGATTTTAGCTATGATGTTTCAGACCCCAGTTAGTCTTTATTATTTGGTTTGTTTAGGAATGAAACTCATGTGCTCAATGGCCACTCAGTGATCAACTAGGGTAAATAATATTGATGCTCTTCTAATTGCTAGGCAGTGCAGAGGGAAGTGACAAGTCTGTTCATGGCTGGACTTTAGGCAGCTTGAGGAGGTGAGTGCAGTTTGGGAATGGTGGCTGCTTGGTCGGTGTCAGTACTATAATCAGGAAGAGAAAAATTTAGGGAGAAATTGGAGGGTTAAGATTGCATATATTAGCCAAAGATAATGTAGTCAAGGCAAAAACTGCATCTCTAGTCCTAATTATTATTTGACACACTTTCCCATTATCTCTTAGCCTTGGAATCGGGGTTATTTCCCTGGTAAAGAGCCAAAATACCAGGGTATATGTAAGCACGGTGTATACATATCATCCTGGTAAAGTGACAAACTTGTCTTGGTTTGTTCAGGGTTTTAGAACTCTGGATACCATGTCCTTGGAACCTCCTCAGTTCTGGTCTCTGAGTATCCAGAAAATAACACTCTCATTGTAAGTTTGTGTGTGTATGTGTGAGTTTATTGAATTAGGTCTTCCAAACTACTATACTAGATATCCATTAATTGACATGTTGGAGTGTACAAATGTTTAATCACATATTCTCCATCTGGTTATGCTCTCAAGTCTAGATATTTTAATCCACAAAAAAGTCACAAGAGGCTGGTTTCCTGAAATCAAAGTATAATAGACCACTATGTTGTTTTGTACATCTTAACAGACACATCAAAAATAACATAAAATGTCATGAAGTGACAGTTCTTGGAATTTTGACAGAAATAGATATTAAATGTACTGTTCAATAAAATAAAGAGATTTGCCTTTTCATTTTTCATTCATCACTTTTTCATTTTACGATCAGTTTAGTGATTTTTTGAAAAAGAGTATGCAACTGCAATTAGACAGATTGGGTCTTAAATTTTTCATCTTCTACTTGCCCAAGTCATTTACACACTTAAACTTCCATTTCTGCTATAAAACCATTCTTTGCAGGGATTTTATAATATTTCAGTGAGGTAATATGTGTAAAAAATCTGATCCATAGTAGATGCTCAATAAATATTGGTTCACTTCCCTGATTTTTTTTTTATTAGTACTATTTTGACCATATCCAGTATTCTAGTCTCCCTCTCACAATTTGTTCATAATGATTAATGATGGTTTTGTAATCACATGTGTCAGCAACTGCTGTGGGAATTTGGCTTATGACAAAGAACAGCAATTCATACGGTAAAGCTTCCATTCCCACAACACTGATACACGATGTGCTCATGAACAAATGTATCTGGTTACTGTCTCATATGAGGCTGAAGATGAATGCTCATGTAGTGCTTAATATAAATGAAAATATATTTACTTGAGATATAAACAAAACTTTGATGAGGATAATGAATCCTTTCATGTTCATTCCACACTGTTTTTGAATAGTATTTAGATATCTATACTTCTTTAAAAATTGACTCTAATCATAGTAAACTAAGTCAAGCTGCCAGTCCTGATTGATTGGTCATTTGACTGAAGCTAGCTTGAATTAACTCTCAGCACATGTAGAGTCAGTAATGGAAATTAGGGAATAACTAAATATAAATACTAAATATAAAGAGGATTTTGAAAATATGTTTAAGTTCATACAAAGCTCTCATTTTGCAGATGAAAAAATTAGTGTCAGAGTGGTGGTCTCAAAATCACACAGAGAATTAGCAACAATTAGGGAAAAGATTAAGACTCCTGACCTCCCAGTCAAGACTCTGTCTACCACATTGACTATTTTAAGAGAAAGATTCAGAGAGGGGCTTGAAAGCAACGTCTTTTTCCAACATTCAGGACACATTGATTTTTTTAGAGAAAATATATTTTATTTTATTTATTTATATTTAAGAATTATTAAATATAGGGACACTGATGAGCCAAATGGAGGGAAAGCTCTCACATTCCATCTTGAACAATTCCACTGGAAATTTACTCTGCTAATCATTTTTCAGGGGCTGTTACCCTGGTCAATTGGCTGCTCACTCCTTAAATGGCATGATTGGGTGATGGATGTCTCTCTTAAATCTTGACCTGTTACCCTAATTGTCAGCTGTTGATAACTGTTTATATAAACACATCCAGAGAAATGGGAAATGGCCTATTGAGAAACATCAGGATAAGAGCACTTTCCTGAAGAGAACCAAGAGGATCACAGCTATAATGACATCTGTCATTATCTTAAAAAGTGACTCTGTCATGAATATTGCTCTTGGACTTACTACCAAATTACAGGAAAATAATTTTACAAACTTAATTATAAAGGAGATTGTCCCACATCTCCTCAATGTTAGGTATGACAAAATTGCAATGATACATGAGAAAATGTAGCGAAAGGATGAAGGATTCATTTCTGAAGCACTCGATAGGAAAAATAGACCAATGTGGACTTTAGAACTGGTCAGGTACTGTTTTCTCTTCTGTTCTTCTTTTTATTTTCTTCAGGTACAGAACTCCAGAGTGATTTTAAATCTACTAATACTGAAGGATGTCTAAGGCTTGTAGATGTTTAGGGTCTGTATGATTTGGAATGTCAAGCTCAGATAAGGTGAAAAGGAGAGCTGTCTGCTTAGAAAAGGCTTAGGAAATCAAGGTTTAAAGGAACTAGTTAAAGGGTTTTTTAGGTTCTCATTAGTTTGTTATGGAGCATTTACTGTGTACCATATACTTTGCTAGGCACAGGGTTGGAATATTATATAAGTTAGCTATTACTGCTAAGCCATTCCCAAACTCAGTAGCTTTAAACAATTATTTATTATAGCTCATATGTCTTCAGGTCAAGAAGAGGTTGGTTAATCTGCTTGGGCTCAGCTGAGCAGCAATTCTTCCAGCCACAGACGTGTCTGGGCTTGCTCCACACTATACTCTTGGCTGAGGGACCCCTCCCTCTATATTTATTCTTGGGCTCAAGTTGAGGGTGCAGTGTGACTGCCTGACAAATCTCTTCTCATGATGCCAGATGCACAAGAGGGCAAGCAGAAACACAGAAGACATCTTAATAGACATTGAAACATGCACAAATCACCTCCATCTCATTTTATTGTCTAAAATAATAACTTTGGCTAAGTCCAAAATGAAGGGTCTTAGCTGTAACTCTATGGGAAGAACTGCAAAGTCACATGACCAAGTTAGGGAGACAGAGATCAAGAGTTGGTGCCAATAATGTCACCTACTACAAATTATCTGAAGATACAAAGATGAGTAATATGTAGTACCTATATTCAAGGAAATCATAATATTGTAAGAGATAGAGAAGCACACAAGTAATAATTATATAGATTGTCAGGTGCCTCAGAGGTGTATACAAGATATGTGGGCCAGATATCTAGTGTAGAAAATGTACTGTATATGTGTTTGACCACTGGGTAAATAAATGAATAACAGAGATCCAGAGATCCAAGATCTGTTTGTATTACTCAGCCATAAAAAGAAATGAAACTGAGTTATTTGTAGTGAGGTGGATAGACCTAGAGACTATCATACAGAGTGAAGTAAGTCAGAAAGAGAAAAATAAGTACCGTATGCTAACACATATATATGGAATCTAAAAAAAAGAAAAATGGTTCTGAAGAACCTAGGGGCAGGACAGGAATAAAGACGCAGACATAGAGAATGGACTTGAGGACACGGGGAAGGGGAAGGGGAAGCAGGGACGAAGTCAGAGAGTGGCATGGACTTATATACACTACCAAATATAAAATAGATAGCTAGTGGAAAGCAGCTGCATAGCACAGGGAGATAACCTCGGTGCTTTGTGTCCACCTAGAGGGGTAGGATAGGGAGGGTGGGAGGGAGAGGCAACAGGGAGGAGATATGGGGATATATGTATATGTATATCTGATTCACTTCGCTATAAAGCAGAAACTAACACACCATTGTAAAGCAATTATACTCCAATAAAGATGTTAAAAAAATAATGGTTGTATATTTGGTACAGATTCCTTTCTTTCCTCCCTCCATCCCTTCCTCCCTCCCTCCCTTCCTCCCTTCCTTCCTTCTTTCCTTCTCCATTTCACTTTTATTTCCTCTCTTCCTTCCTTTTTTTCGTCTATTTCTTCTCCTTCTTCTAGTTGATCCACCTCCTCCCCCTGTTCTTCCTCCTCCCCCTCTACCTTCTTTTTCTTCTTCATCTCCTTTTTTTTTCTTCTTCTTTTGCTGTAGATTTTGGAAACCTAAGTATGAGAAATAAGGGGACTTGGGATCCTAATTGACTGCTCCAAATTTTCCTTTTTCCATATGGCCAGTATACATACAAATTATTTGAATGAGCAAATAGTTGAAAAGCACCTTTAAGTCAAGATATATGTATTTAAAGTTCATATGTGATGTATTACAGATATGTTTTCCTTCCTAATTATGATCTGGAAAATTTGCATTCTGCAGAAACTAGACAACATATCATGGGGCAGTTATTCTTGAGTTCTGCCTCTGCTGACCTTTTCCCCAGAAGACACTGAGATGAGTAGAACAAGGATCCCATTGTCTCCTAGATAGTAATTCATCTGTGTTCTCATGGCTCCCTTCAGAGGTTTGAGCTTCTTTGCAATTTATAAGAAAGAAGACTTCACAAACCCCTTTACTGGCCAACCTAAAGGCAGGGCTGACCATCTGTGAGGGAAGAGTGCATGTTTAACTATGTAAAGTAATATAGGAAGTTTTTCCTGATCAAAGCTTTATTCATCACTTGCCTGTCACCAATGTCTAATAAATTCTTCTAAAGAACAGGGGCTGTCAAACTATGACCAATGGGCTGTATGACCCAGTGCCTGTTTTTAAATATAGTTTTAATGGTACACAGTCACATTAATTCATTTGCTTATTGCCTATGTCTATTCTTGTGCTGTGACAGCAGAGTTGAGTACTTGCAACAGAAACTATATAGCCTGCAAAGCCAAAAATATTCAGTATCTGACCATTTACAGACAAAGTCTGTTGACCTCTGTGTTAGAGACACATTCCTTTGAACTTAATTTTATTATCCAGTTGGAACATAAATACTGGAGAAGGGTTTTCATTACTTATGAGTAGGGGAAACTGTAGGGAATACAAACACTCTTAGGAAAGAGTGAGGCACAAAACACTTCTTATTTTTAATATAATTTGACTTTTCCCCTACTATACATTCAAATGTGATATTTCTCACCATTTCCTTGTTGTGCCTATTATTTCTCAGTACCACCATTGTTATTCAAGTGATATCAGGTTGAGGGCTCTCAGCATAAATTGCTTTCACATGAAGGTGGTAAGAAGTGAAAAGAGCTGAGCTTCTTTTGAATTTCAGTAATTTCACTTGACAGTGATGAAAACTTGAGCAAATTACTTAATTCCTCTGAGGGCCAGATTCCTTATATTGTTGTTATTGTCAATTTCACATTGTTTTAGAAATTGTTCTGTGTTAAATACTATAACATATGAAACAAGTAAAGAAATAACTTCATAAAGAATAAGAAAATATATAACAGAATTGAGAAGAAAGAATATTCAAACATAGAGACATGAAAATTAACTGTCAACTTTAGAGATGAAAAATACAATCAGTAAAATTTTAAATCCTTTTAATTGAATATTTGTTAGTATTAAAAATAATTAGCTTCAGATATATAAACATACATGGATTTAAAGAAATATAATGTTGAGTGGAAAAGAATTACTTAATGATATATACTCTATGCTAATTATTTGTATAAAGTTTGATAACAAGCAAAAAATATTATATATTTTAATCTATTAATACATATACGATATAATATTTTCTTACTTAAAAGTAATAAGAGATCTGAATCAATGGCAAAACACTATAATTTCTTAATGTTTTCCTCAAACATTTTATTTTGTCAAGTGGTTAGTGTTGGAGGAATGGATTGCTTATTAATTGGAAAGACTTAGTAGTCTTATTGGAAAGACTGCTGAACTGAATGTGTAGAGACCTGAAGATTTATATCAGTTCTGTCACCAGTGGAAAGTTTGATAGTGGATGGTAGTAATTATGATTCTTAAATGCTTTACTATTTCTAAAGAATTTCATGGATTATCTCAGTTAATCCTCAAAAAAGCCAAATAAAGGGGATATAATTTACCATTTTATTGATAGTAATGCTGAGGCTCAGCTATATTTTGTTCCGAGTCGACATTTGCCAGACTTAGCAAATATAAATGCAGGATGCCCATTGAATGTGAATATCAGATAAACAAATTTTTTTTAGGGTAAATACATATTAGTGATTTATCTGTCAACTCTGTAAGTATCACACAACTGCAAATGACAAAAGTAGTCCTGTCATATTAACCACTGATTGCAGGTCCAGATTCTCTCTACCTTAACAGAACTGTTTCTTTGGTCATCCATTCAATGTTTATTCTTTAATACAATAAATATTTATTGAGCATCTAGTTTTAAGTAGAGAGTGGCATGATTTTATTTAGCTTCAAGAAAGTCACTCAGATGACTAAATGAAGAATGGATCAGAGAGCAAGATGAAGTCTGGGAGACCAATGAGGAGGCTGATGTTGGGTGGATATTAGCACAGATCACCCAGAAAGGGACGGTAGGAAGCAGAACAGGGTTTTCCTAGGGGAATCAGAACATAATAAAAATGAATTTTATGTGTGTTGAACTCATAGAACACAGAATACTGAAGTAGGGAAGTCCAGTAGATAGTGTGAGTAATGAGTATGAAGATTAAGGTAGAGACTTCAATTGGAGGGGTAGATTCAGGAGTCATTAACACTTGGCTGGTATCATGTTTCAGCTATGTGCCAGATACTGTATATTACAATAAATTGCCTTGTCTTAGCTCTCAAGGAACTTGCTTTTAGTCCAGTGAAGGAAGCAGGTAAATAAAAAGTTAGTTAGAATACAGTGACATGGTCAACATTGAAAGGATACTTAAGGTTCTCTGGGATCCAGAGGAAGAAATGATCTCTAACTTGAGTCTAGAAAGGAGAGTGGGAATTGGTTCAGTGCTAAGTGGTAGAAGAGCAGCACAGGCAGAAGGCCCAGAATTAGTAAACACTTGGAGGTAAGAAAGAAAGCACAGCACTTTAAAGAAGTTCCTTATGGATGGAGAATAAGAGGTAAAGTGTTAGTAAAATGACATGAACTGAAGACGTAACCAAGAATCCATTGTGAAGAGTGTTGTTAGCCCTACAAAGGACTTTTACAGTCATTAAGGGATCTTTATCAGGGAAGTGACTGATCAGATTTGGGTCTCAGAAAGATCTCTAAGGCAGTGTGAAAAATGGGCTAGAGGGAAAAAAGCAGAATTAAGAGACACTAGACAAGGGACTGTTGCAATAATCCAGGCAGGAAATGATGACAACTTGAAATAAACATTTTGAGAGTTATTTAGTGGGTACAGTCAGTAGGATAGGTAAATGAATGAATGTGGAGAGCAAGAAAGAAACATAATTCAAATCTGAAAATCTGGTGACTTGAGCAACCAGAAAGAAGATGGTGGGGCCATCCCTGAGATAGTGATACCATATACTGGAAGAGGAACAGATCTGGGAGAAGAAAGAAGGATATGGTTTTGAACACATTGAGATTGAAGTATCCATGAGAGTCACATGGTGTCAACTGGATACATGAGTCTGGAATGTAGTAGCGAGAGATAGGTTGAAGCAAAGAGTTGGGAATTATTACTAATCTTTAGGTGGGTTTTAAAGCTGCAAAAGTAGATGAGATTTACTATGAAGAACATGCAAAGTGAGGGAAGAAGAGGTCCTCAGGCAAAACTCTGACGAATGGCAATATTGTAGGTATAAATAGAGAAAAGTAAACTTTTCCCTTTATTTAAAGTTGGAGTAGAGGAGTCATCTAAGTAGGAAGAAAACAAGAAGGTTGTGGTGGACAGTTGAGTCCATTCTAAGTTGGAATAATACTGGGTAGATGTGATAAAAGGAAATGGGGTAAAAATTACAAAATTACAGTAGGATGGTTGAAGAATCAGAAAATGGAGAGTAGGGTGGACAGTCAAAGAAAGAAAGATAGGAGGAAATAAATAGAAAAATAATAGGGGTAAAGGCTCATAAACTCCCAATGAGGTCAAAACAAAGTTGAGAGAAGTAACTGCCTAACTACTAAAAGTGTAAAAGTTGTGTTCAGGGTGTGAATTAATTAATTAATTTATTTATTTACTTATACATGTAAAAATTACACAAATAATGTATAAATAGACTCTTGTTCCAAGTATTTTGGGGAACAACTAAGTCATACACCTGAAACTAATACAATATTGTATTTCAACTATACTTCATTAAAATTTTTTTAAATTTTAAAAATTAAGTAAAAAAAAGAAATTCAGAGGATATAAAACTACAGAGAGTAAAATACTGAAGTGTCTTCTCATCTTCCCCATCATCAAGCTCTTTCTTTCCCAAAATAGCCACTCTTAGCAGTTTGGTGTTTATTCTTTTGGAAAATTTTCTATGCATTTACATATATGCATATATACATACATATTACATGGTTGCACATAACTTATTTTTTACAAAAATACATCATAATACTCTGACTGACTTTTTCAATTAACAATGTGTCTTAGTGAACTTCCATAGTACATTTATATCTACCTCATTTATTTAAATAATTGCATGATATTTTGTATTCCACAACTACAATAATTTATTCAACAATTTTCCTATTATTGGGTAATTGGGTTATTTGAGAATTAAATTTTAAATCAGATGTTTCAGAAGTGGAACAACACTGGGCAGTGACAAAGTCCAGGGTGAGAGCATAGGAGTGGATAGCATAAATAGAGATGGAGAGACGGTGATAAAAATGCAGTGGAGAGTACTGTTTGTCTGATGACTTAAAACCAGGGGTACTGAGGGCACCCAGGGTGAAGGCAGAATTTGGGATGGACCAAAGGAGGGTGAGCTCTGAATTGTATCGAAAATTATGTGATTTAGGTGGAAAGAGCCACAAGACTGGCATTAGCAAGTAGTTCTCAATGTTGGTGGTTCTGAGTCCCTTAGGATTTAATATGAGGTATGACATTTATTTAAATGGATTTGTTTCTTTGCTGTTCCTATTCCTTGCTGACTAGACAGCTTTCCTTGGAGCCTCTCATCTATTTCTATGCAATTCCATTTGTTATTCACAGAATCATTTATTTTCCTGTGTAGTGTTGCCTCCTGAGGTTTCCTTTTTCTGAGTCAATAGAGTTGAGAACTAGTGTACATTTCACAAATATTGCTGGGAAGGGACATGGGGCATGAGTTAGAAAGATATTTCCCTTTCACTAAAGGATGTACCATAATAATTCATTTCTTTTATATGAGTCTTAAAGAAGGCAACTCTCAGATTAAACGTAGGACCATTAAAACACATACCTATGCATATTACATCAGGCAGAGCTGTGTTCAGTTCAGATCAAATCATAAGCAGTTATTGAGCACCTATTGTGAGCCAGGTACTATGCTGGGCTGTCTAGGAGAAAGGAAGAAACATGAAATATAATTTTGCTTTTAAAGTATTTTCAACTAATTGGGGAGAGCAGAAATAAGCATGCAGAAAATAGGATTAAAATATAATATTTCTCAATAATTAAAGAAAAGGTGTTGTAAAGTATAACTTGATTAATGGAAAAATGACTTATACAGACAGGAATTGCCACAGACTTTGAAAGAAAAGTGAGATATTTCAGGCTACAATAAAAAGGGAAGACTTTGAGGGAAAAAGTTCATTTGATCTTAGATCTTAAATGAATATTTTAAAGTGTATGCAGATTTGAATATACGGACAAAATTAAGAAGGTAATATGTAAGATGACTGAGAATGATCTGAACATAGAGATTAGGGTAGCAAAATGCATGGCATGTCTGTAGTAATAGATAAATGAATAGAAACATTAGGAGTTAGAGCCAGATGATGGATGTTATAGAAGCTAAGCTTAAGGAGTTTGGACTACTCCACAGGACAGGGGCATATTTAGAACTCTGATATATGGAGACATGTTGAGTAATGATACAGAAAGAGAAAAGCAAGGAAGAAAGGAGACCATGAGAATGATGTGAATGCAGCAGAGTCCAAGTCAGTAGGTCTGAACATATGCAGTACCATAGGAATAGGATAGAGAAACATTGGGAACATTGGGAAGAAGAGAATTGGCTGAGTCACAGGTGCCAGGGCTCTTCCTGGTCCCCACATATGTTTATCTCAAGGCCGTTGCACCAGTTGAGTCCTCCACCTGTTTTGCTCTTCTCCCATAATACTGCAGAGTTGGTTGCTTGTTTTCTTTCATGTTCTCAGAAAGCTCTTTCTATAAGTGCTCCAGGAGCTTTCTCTTACATTATATTACCTTATTCTCATTGTAAAGCTTTTCATTATTCCAAAGTATCTTACTCATTATTCATTCACTCATTTATTTGCTTGCTTATAATCTGACTCACTTGATAAAATGTAAGCTCTTCAAGCAGAGGCCTTGGCTACAATGGTTCATGGCTATAATCTACAGCACCCAGATGCTGTATGTAGTAGATATTTAATAAATGCTTGTTGATAAAAGAATGGCAGAGAGAGAAAGAATGCAATGGTGTAAACTTAACTTCTGGAGTCTGTTGCCCACATTATTATAATGTATAAAGCATGATAGTGAGTTTATGCTTTAAGGATTGCAAATCGAGGTTTTGGTGCCAGTGACTATCAGAAATGTTACCCCCAGGAAATTAAATGTTATGTCAGAAAACAGATATAAGAATCTTTGTCCTCATATCCTGAGAGTCTGTAAGACTAATTAGAAATTCCTTCCACTCCATTGAAAGTGTTTCCTACAGGTTCTAATATACCAATAATATCTCCAAGTCCCCCTTCCTTCCAATGCCTACAATCTATGATTTTAATTTACTGAATTCATAATCCAAATCAATATTCTTTTCATATAAGTGCCCAGCTAGGGTAGCCACACACTTATTCCACTGCAACTTCCAATATCTAAAATATTTTTGAATGTTACCATAAGGGCCAATATTCATAGCCTGTTTCAAGAACCACATAATTAAATATACCTCATATATTTTACACTTTTTTTTTTTTTGTGGTACGCGGGCCTCTCACTGCTGTGGTCTCTCCCATTGCAGAGCACAGGCTCTGGACACGCAGGCTCAGTGGCCATGGCTCACGGGCCCAGCCGCCCCGTGGCATGTGGGATCTTCCCGGACCGGGGCACAAACCCATGTCCCCTGCATCGACGGGCGGACTCTCAACCACTGCACCACCAGGGAAGCCCTACACTTTGTTTTTTGTTTAAAGTTTTATGATTAGGAACCACTAATTTTTTAAAATGATTTTTGAGATGCTTGCTAAGGTTGAAGCAGATTTTTCCTATGTAATCAAATTTTTTACGGTGAAAAATCAGAGGAATAAACTGAACTTCATGTTAATCTACTCATTTGTGGTTAAGTATTGACTGACTCAAAATAAAAGTCTGAAATTTATTTGTATCCCTTGTGCAGGGTAAAAATAATATTTTAAATAGAAGGCATCTGAAGCATTTCAGCAAACATGTGTTTCAGTCTGATGAACAGCCTCTAACAGACCCATATATGGAAGGATTATAGTTAAAGGACATCCATACCCCTCAAGGGGAAGTGAAGAGCATAGGTTATCCTGTCTCTGCAACAGTTGGAATAGATTCCTTACATGAAGGTGGGAGAGAAAGAGCAGCAAATGAGTTGAGGTGACTATTAGTGATAAAAATTGCTACTTTATCTAAGTAGTACTCATTTATGCTTAGATAGAAAAGCCAGAAACCTAATTATGATTGAAAAAAGGATATGGTTTCCTGCTCCAAAAAGATTTTGTTTTTATTCATTCACTGCTTTCAGAAATATTTTCAGCAGCAGTCTTAAGCATGTCATGATGATGTTAAAAGAAGGCTTAACAGTCCTATTAAAGTGTAACTGTGACTTAAATCCACACAAAGCTAAATATGATTGGTCTGAGAATCTCCCCTGGGAGCATTATTTGAGGAGTATGAGGGGAGGAGGAAGGAAGAAGTAGTCCAGTGGGAAGAGAATGTGGATAAAGCAAACCTGGGGCTTCCAAAAAGAGCTATGCTCAACTTCACAATTTTACTCCTACACCTTGCTCAAAAGTCACTTTCTTCTGAAAAGAAACTCTGGAAACCAAGAAAAATGAGTATAGCAGTGGTTCCATTCTCTACAAAGTCCTACAGTCCAGCTTTGAGAAAATTCTCTTGATCTGGAAACAAGTTAGATAAAAATCCCATGGGGTAAAGCTATTGTGACTTAATTATGGGCTTTCTCTCCTACAGGGGCCAGCCACCAAAATTTATAATAGCACAATCAGCCCATCTATTGTGGTCCACATCAAGACATGTCTCAGTGGACTTGGCATAAGTATCATTACTATCAGGGGAGGAATTGGTGTCCTTTAGAAATCGAGGACTCCTCAGCCTATCAAACATAGACATAAAAAGAGCTACAAGGCAAAATAAGTTTATCACTTGACCCTATTATTTAATCTTCTGAGGTATTTATAAATAACTGAAGTTTTCTCTGTGTGACAAGACTAGGATTTTTCTAGTTTACATAACATCAAAGGGATTTGACTCTAATATTCCCTGCGGAGCTCTGGCTTGGTGTCTCTGGATGGTGTTGATAACATTTTGGAGACTTATTCAAGGAATATCTCTCAGCCTATTCCTTCAGAGAAGGCATGATCCTTATCCTATTCTACTGATATTACAAGGGAAATACCATCCAATCCAGTGAACTATTAATAAATGACACTGATTAAATGCTAGTTGATAATGATGATGTTAGACTTACTTTATTCAAAAAGGAAATATACATATATATTTCAAATTATATTCATCCTTGAGCAAGGGTCTTCCTTGAAAATGAAGGTGTCACATTTTTCTCCATACTCTGTAAAATAATGCTTTTATTTGAGAATGAGATTATATCACCAATGTTTACATTTAGTTTTAATTAGCAATCAATTCTGATCTGCAAAATGAAATGCTTTAGTAAAAGAAATGGAAAATTTTAATAGTCTGTCAGTCTTGGTGCAAAATATTTTTTTTCAAACTGCATGGATTAGAGAAGTCTGCTGAAACATAAATTTTTAACTTCTTATCCAAGCCATATATCTCTTTTCAATCTCTAGGATTCTTGAACTTTAGTATGTGCTGGATTTACTCTTGAATGCTCACAATCACTGTTGCACTCCTCCAAGCTCTCCAAGCCACAGATGAGATGGACAGTTGTCATGTGTGATTGGGAAATTTTCTTTTACTGGCTGGAGTTGTGCAGGTTAGAAATAACTCTTTCCAAAGTAGTCTGGAAATAATTCTAAAACTTGGGCAGAGAGAGGGGAACATGAGGTTGCATAGTGGGGTGTCTGAGCATAATGGACAGAGGAAACGTGGCGCACAGACGCATTTTATCCTAGGAAAATAAAGTAAAGCAAATTTAGTAAAAGTAAGTTCAATATTTGTTCAAGTGTATCTAAAAATAAACGGGAAGAAAGTGAACATTTTACGCCTTGTAGTTAAAGAGAATATGATTAGGACTGTCTAATTTTCATTTTCTTCCAATTAGCCTGCATAATAGGCAGAGGAATCAGCAATTCATTCATTCCTTGGGCAACTATTCATTGAGCATTAACTATGTGTCAGGCCCTGCGGCAAGATATGCTATTCAAGGCAGAATCAAATTCTGTCCTTATCTGCAAGGAGCCCCTAGCTTGAAGAAAAGAAGGTGCACAGAAGACATGATAACTGAAGTGAAGGATGAGTAGGAGTTTATCGAGCAAGGTGGGAAGGCTATTCCAGAGCGTGACAGATGCATAGACATAGGCACTATGCAACAGGAGTGTTTGAAGAGGCTGTGGAAGTCTGGTGTAATTCTAGTAGGTGTCCTTTTGGGGTCAGTGATGCATTTTGAGGTTCAAAAGGTAGGCAGACACCAAGTCAGGAAGACTATTCTTATGAGGCTTAAGGATTTGAGCATGATACAGTTATCAACAGTGTCAAGTGAGACAACTCTTCCTAAAATCACATTTTTTGAAGACTCACAAATGATACAATAGCTACTAAATGAGAAAATATATAATGATACAAAGCAATGATTTATTCAACACTGCACTTTAGGAATTTGTCTTTTCTTTTTCTTTTTTTTTTTTTAACATCTTTATTGGAGTATAATTGCTTTACAATGGTGTGTCAGTTTCTGTTTTATAACAAAGTGAATCCATTATACATATACATATGTTCCCATGTCTCTTCCCTCTTGCATCTCTCTCCCTCCCACCTTCCCTATCCCACCTCTCTAGGTGGTCACAAAGCGCCGAGCTGATCTCCCTGTGCTATGCGGCTGCTTCCCACTGGCTATCTATTTTACGTTTGGTAGTGTATATACGTCCATGCCACTCTCTTACTTTGTTACAGCTTACCCTTCCTCCTCCCCATATCCTCAAGTCCATTCTCTAGTAGGTCTGTGTCTTTATTCGCATCTTGCCCCTAGGTTCTTCATGACCTTTTTTTCCCCTTAGGTTCCATATATATGTGTTAACATATGGTATTTGTTTTTCTCTTTCTGACTTACTTCACTCTGTATGACAGACTCTAGGTCCATCTACCTCACTACAAATAACTCAATTTCGTTTCTTTTTATGGCTGAGTAATATTCCATTGCATATATATACCACATCTTCTTTATCCATTCATCTGTTGATGGACACTTAGGTTGCTTCCATGTCCTGGCTATTGTAAATAGAACTGCAATGAATATTTTGGTACATGACCCTTTTTGAATTATAGTTTTCTCAGGGTATATGCCCAGTAGTGGGATTGCTGGGTCATATGGTAGTTCTATTTTTAGTTTTTTAAGGAACCTCCATACTGTTCTCCATAGTGGCTGTATCAATTTACATTCCCACCAACAGTGCAAGAGGGCTCCATTTTCTCAACACACTCTCCGGCATTTATTGTTTGTAGATAGGAATTTGTCTTTTATTAATTGCAACCAGAATATTTACTGAACACTTATATTGTGCCACTCACTGTGCTGGGAAAGGGAGATGCACAGACTAGAAAAGACAACTGCTGTTCTTAACTTGCTTAGTATCGAGTGAGGGAAACAATAGTTAGCAAACCAGAGCAACACATTGTGGTAATTCATATAATGGAGGCCCCTATAAATGTAAGAGGAATTAAACAGATGAGAGGATCCTAAGCTTTCTTGGAGGTGTCAGGGAAAGCATCACTGAATAAGTCTTAATTTACCTTTTGAAAAAGGAGTAGAAATTTTCCAGAAAGAAGCACTGCTGTGAAGAAAGGTAGAGGGCATTCCAGGAGGAGGTAATAGCTTGTACAAAGGTATACAAGTAGACAAAAGCAAAAATAAACTTACTGAAACAGAGGTCAAAGGACTAAGAAATTATGATTGAGAAGTTCTCCTTTTTATCTAATTCAGAAAATGGAAATAAAAGTAGTGAATTCTCCAATTGTGTAAGGGGTGGGAAGATCCTTGACCATCTAGTTTGGTGTTAGGACTCCTGAGCATAAAAACTTTTAGTTAGTATGTCCAGTTATTACTGAAATCTACAGCAATTCTCTTCTTGGTTGAAACATCACAGTTAAAACAATAGAGGAAGCAGCTTTGTAGAATTAAACAATATCATAAAAATGGGAATAAAACAAATTATATATGCTGCTAATTTGAAAATATAGATCAGAGAGAAAATATCAAAATGATAATATCTGCATTTTAAAAGTGCTATTTATCACTGCTTTGCAACCTACTATTATTGGACTATTACCTTGATTACTAAACTTTTCAATTACATGTTGTATTAAGCTTTATAATGTCATTAATTAGTTCACTCACATAAAACCCAGTGAAGAAGCAGAGGGATTTTATTACCTACTGTTTCACAGATGAGAAAACAAAGGCAACAAGGTTAAGTGGCTTCCTGAATTCCTCCTGTTGGTTCTGGGATCAGCAGGATGGGAGTCGGTCCTCCTGATTGCCCGCCTGGCTCAGCTCCCTCAGTTCTGCTCCCAGCCCCACTCTTTCCACCAATTGGGAATGGGTGTCCCTGGTGTTCTTGAAAGTTAATGATATTCAGGGCTACAAGAAGTATCTGTCACAGCCTATGTTTGTTTACTTGTGGCAGCTAGCGACCATCTGCTCTGGAGATGATGGTATTAGTCCCTCCTTTGGAAATGTTGACCTCTAGGAAGTAAAGCATTTTCAAAGGCCCAGGTTCTTAGGGAAGGAGAGCAGACAAATGAACTGGACCTTGGGTCCTCTGGAGAGGTGGGGGCGGCTGCATGTCACACACGAAAGGAAGGAAGCAAACTGAGTTGTTTATTCTCTGTTCTTGTTGCCTCTCCTTTTTCTCCATCCTCACTTTTCAAACCAAGCTTCCCTTTACCAGTCAGAGCTCCCATAAGACTATTAAAGAGGCTGCTGTATAGTCAATGTGGTCTCCTGGACATTGGTTTTCTACTCAAATGACCAAGAATGGCAGTTTGGAGGACAAGGCTATCTCCACAAATGTTGAGCATCAAGGGGCTGACTGTGGCATGAAAATGGCACTGAGGAGCCATGAGAGAGGAAAACCACAGGACCAGACAAGGGGCAGGATATGAGAAAAGAGTTGCATGGTGACAAGGAATGTCACTAGTGACTGCTTTGTGGGAATGTTCTGCTCCTTCTGAGATGACGTATTTTTACTTGAGCTCTGTCCGGTATTCTCATGCTTGCAAGGAGACCCAGCCAGCCTATGAAATGCAAGAAAATACTTTAATGTATCTGTACACATACACAAACTCAAAGGCATTATTATTATTTAATTTCAGCATATGGACCATCTGTCAAGTTCACTTTGTCTAGTACCTGGCTTAGAATGTTCAGTAATTTTTAAAAAAATTTGTGAAATTCAGTAGAGTTATTTTCAGTCCAGTTCAAGTTCAGATGATTGACTTACCTGACTAACTACACTCCTTAGAGAGTTTTTCCTTCAGATAAAACATTTTTAGCAAAGTGACTGAAAGTTGTCCTTCAAAATCTAAAGAACCTGGGTAGGTGAGGCAAGCTGGTAATAAATTGCCTTAATAGATGTGAGGCATTATAGATTTTATCTTGGGGATTTGAAAGTTGTCATAAAAATGGCACTTACATTCTAATTTCTTGGGGGTTGTTTGTAAGAGTCTTGTAAGTGTTCCCTTGGGAATTAACCTATTCACATTCAGGCTTTAGTACAGGAATGTGGTTAGCTGATTCCTCTTAGAAATGTAAATGGATTCAAGACTTACACATTTTTATGGTACTAGGAAAGCAGCACCCCTTTTCTATCACCCCCAGCATAGAAAGCAAACAGTGATGGTATTTGATTGTTATTCTGTGTGTATACCTTGAGTAGGCAGCAAGGCCCATTCATTGTGAAAAAATGCCTCTCAGGGTCATTAATTCCATTCCTTTAGGTTAATGTCCTACTCCTGAGGAGAATGCAATCATGAGGTAGTTACTAGGCTGTCACATAAAATGGTATCATTCACTGTATGAACCAAGGAGAGACACTGGGCCTACCTTTGAAGGAGTGGTGGAAATGCTTAATGGAATGAGCTTGGGCTTTGAGGTCCTATAGAGTACTGGGCAACTTTGGGCTAGTTGCTGAGGTTTTCTGAGTCCAGTTTTCACATTTGAAATATAAGGAAGACATTTACTACTTTGGGGAGTAATGATAAGGATTAAAATTGCTCATGCATGGGTGGTATAATGTCAGGCACAGATTCTGAACCAATAAATCCTCTCTCAAATCCCAAAAGGTATTAATTATTAACCCCTGTTAAAAAAATCAATGACACTAGTTAAAGACTATTGCAATAAGTACAGGGACCATTGTGATGGGTTTTTGCAGTGGGGGAAAGAGAGCAGGCTCAACTCAGAATGCAACATAGGCAAGTGGTAATTTATAGACGAGGAACAGGATGGGGGACCAGTGCACAGAAAATGGCTAAAAGGAAACATCAACAGCAAGGGAGAATTCTGGCTAAACTGACCTGACAGGATTCCCATTGAAGGGAGGCCAGGTTGATCAGCCATCACCTGTGGAGTGGTGGAGGGTGAGGAACCTGATCACATATGGAGAGTGGGGGTTCTGGTTACAGTGATTTAGCAGGATTCTTGCTAAATTAGACCATGCAGAAATGAACACAGAAGTCCCCAAATCAGGCCTAGTTGGAAAAGAGTTTGGAGTTTGGAAGATCCTGAGTAGAGCTTGATCTATGAGAATCTTTGTCACTATGGAGGTTACATTTGTTTATGATTGTCAAGGCAATGACAGGCTCTGACAATGGAGGATAGAGGTAAAGACAGACCCAGAGCTAAGGGAATTGCCCTGAGAGGCAGGCCTGTGAGTCAAGGCTTGGACTTCCAGGTGGCCTGTTTGTGGCAGGGGTGGGTACAGCACAAGAGAGAAGAGCCTCTACTTCCTTGCATTTTTGCCTGGACCAAGTCAAGGAGCTTAGAGACCTCCTGCCCCTGGAACTGCTACAAAATTGCTTAGAATTTTGGGACTCTAGCTGGATTATAATTTAAAAGTGGTGGCCTCACTTGGACCACTTACTAGAGGAAATTAATCTTTTGACTGAGAGTTCCATTTCCCAAATTTAAAATAAAAGCAAAGAGTGGGACTTTTTAAAAGGTTTCCAGGAAAATATAATTGTTGTTGCTATTGTTTTAAAAGCAAGACCAGCCAGATGGATAAAGATGTATGGGTTAATTGCTGAATCTGTATCTCACTTGCATCTTTTGTGTGGCAGATATGAATGGTTTATAGGTAATGGGGTCCTCACAGGAGAGTTATGGCCTAATGGCCTGACATTTGTAAAGTTGTAAAATGTAGGGGGAGATTTAACAAGCAGAACGAGCTTCCCTCCTGCATATTAACATAATTATGCACCCATGAACATGTCTAGGAGTAAATAATGTGTTCATAGCATTAGGATTCTCCAAAGGATATTCAGCAGACATTGCAATTTGCATTTTAATTTTCTCACAAGAAAAATTTTCTATTTGTCTTGAAACTTCCGGAGCTCTAAGCCTTTTTAACTCTTCCTGTGGTCTCTGCCTTCTTACTGTGTTATGTAGCAGTGCTGGCAGGACTAATGGTACACTCAGATTCCAACCTCTACTGTCCAGAATGGAAGCTGGGGTGGAGGGTGGTTCAGACTTTCAAACATGGAGATGCTGCTGCCCTGGGAGGCCAGAGTTTCTGTAAAACTATTAGATGTGAATGCCCGCATCCATATTTCTGACTATCAGTTTGCCTGTAATATTTGGCTTTTCTGTTCCTTGCCTAACTTCCTTTTCTAAAGTCTTTGGGGGACCCAGAAGTCGGTTAAAATAGCTTAACTCTAGAAATATTTTTATTTAAAGTATGAGAAGAAAGTAACATTTTGGGGCCATTAGCAGAAATGAAACAGTTTAGAGAGTCAGTTCTTTCACAGGTACCTGGTTAGGACTTCAGTGTATCATTTTGGGGGATACAATTCAATCTACAACACTTCAGTAATAAAAATAAATTCACCATATACTTCCAGTATGAAAAATAAAAGTTGTGAACACATGCCCAGCCATTGTGTAGCAGCAGCACATTTTAGAGGAGATGGTTATGTAGCTTGCTGAATTTTAAGCTATTTCAGGAGGCATTTTCTTTGTTAGAGAACAGTTGCTTAAGGTCTGAGAAAAACAGGGTGAAATAATTCTCCAGTCCCTGATAAATATGGACTTCATCTTCAATCTTCACTGTGTCTTTATTTTCATCCCTTAAATGGACATCCTTCCACCCAACCCCCTTGACCTCCTACCCCCATTCTGTTTTCATATTTTATTATGAATTTAAATTTCTGGATCTTCCCACTCCCTCAGGAGTAATTTGCCATTGAAAGCCACATTTCTTATGAAAAGAAAGACTCTGTCCTTCCTCAAAAAGAAATGTAGGTATTAGTTATCAGAGTACAGATTAAAAAGGCATTTTGAAGTAAGAAACTCGTTCTGCTGCTCTTATCATCATCACAGATGCCGGATCTGAATAATAAACCTTCATTTGTGCCTGGATACCACACTCACAGTTATGTAACCAGACTTCCTTCTTTGCCTGAATGTCTGAGAGATTTGCTTTCTTTTATCTCATATCTGTTTGAGATAAAACCCAGGATATGCAATGGAAGGAGGGCAAAAGCATAGATGATTCCATAGTTAGGTGCTTCTAGCTCCCTCTTGTTTCTCAAGACAGCTTTCTTTTTTCTTTTCTTAAAGAACAGTTCTTGTTCTACTCATGGGGTACAACTGGGACATATATTCCAGTTGTAAGAGTATATATCCATTGAATGAGCAAGAGCATGGAATAGAGAGCTGCCTTGTTTGCACTCAAGAATCCTACATGGAGGTTGGTTCAGCGGAGAGTAGTATATCCTCTCATTCTCTTAAAATTCCATGAAAACAAAGGCCATTCTGACAAAAGTTCCATATAACAAAGCTGTGTCTTTGTTTCAGAACATAAGCCTATAATGAAAATTTGCTGATCTGGTTATAATTCACTACAATGAAAATCACAGGACAGATGATCAGAAGATTTTATTCTTAGTTCAGTACATGAAGCAGCCAGTGTCTATAGCACAAATCTGCTTGTGCTCTTGGTGCTGTTTCACCACAACAGTAAACGATCCTATGGCTCTTCACTGCCCTCTTTTTTTAACTATCATATTCATTCTTCTTAACACCTCACAACCCAGTAGAAAATTTGCCCAAATCCTCTAAAATCACCACCCCCTGCAAAATTTGACTCCTAAATTTGGTTACAATAATGTTTATATCTTATTCACTCACATGGAGGCACAAAAATACATTCCTTTTTTTACTCTTTTGTTTTGGGGAAGCTCCCACTAATGTTCAGGACAGTATACACACTAAAGATAGAAACATGAATGTTGGTCCCTGTCTCTCAGGAGCTCCCTGTGTGAGTGGATGGGGTGTGGTGCATAGTATGAGGAAGAAAAATGGAGAGATGAAGTGTAAACAGGATTAAATGAATGGTGTAATGAGCACAGAAAGTAGGGAATATTCATTGTGTACTAAGTGGGTCAAGAATAGCTTTCAGAAGACATGGACATAGACTGAAATGAGTTATGAAGAATACTTTGCATATAACCAAGTCAAACTGTGGAATGGCGTTTTGGGAAATAGCACATGCAAAGGGTAGGAAACTGTACTCAGGGGCTGGCAAGTGGTGCAGGTTGGCTGTGAGTAAACATTCAATTTATTGATTGATGTTAGGGAGGCCTCATTCTGGTCCAATTCTTGCTTAACAAAAGAATGTGAATGCCCAGTGGGGTTGATTAAAACGGGTGTGGAATATGTTGCATGCAGAAATGTGAATATACATTATGGAAGGTTGCAGTACATTCACATATTTAAAAAATAGAAAGAAAAACCTGGTCTTCTGTGATGAACTATGTCACATCCTTCCATTTAACATGATTAAACACAATATTTAATAGTTCCACAGAGCTTTCTGTGCTAATTCATACCTCCTGGGTAACCACCATCTCCTTGTATTCTACATATTGTGGTACAAGACAAAACAGCAATATGACATCAGCTATAAAAGAGAATCTGGGAAAAATAAAATAAAAGCACACAATACTGTGATTATTTGAATTCAGGACTGTGAGACCCATTCTATACAGATGTGTTCCTCTGTTTTTCTTTCTGTGAGAGGTTCCTGCATGTCCAGTTAACAAATGGATATACTTGGGTGCTCTTAGGTGCTGTCTGTTGCCAGCACTGTGCTCTGCCTCTAAGTTCAAGACTGAATTGCCAGCAGCTTGATCTTTCCACTGCCCACTGTGTCTCCTAGTCTTTGGGCAGTGAGAATGAACTTCAGGGGTGTATGTTTGTGTGTGGAGGGTGAGGACAGAGAATCCCAGAGGCTTATTACCAAATGAACCTGAAGAGGAGGTCTGTGTTTAATTGTCCTTGTAGAGTGAGTCAGCCAGCCTTAGACCTGCTGGGTGGAAAAAAAATAGAGTGTGAGAGGTGGCATGAGGGGTGCTGGAAATCTTCAGAGAAGCACTTTGAAGGTTAAAATAAAATACCCTCTTCATAAATCAGAGAAAAGACCACCTAATGTGTAGATACAGTCGTTTTTTTTTTCTGTTTTTTCTTTTTTGTATTGTTTTGGTATTAACTTTGCCTTGTATATTTGGGAAGTTTCTGAAGAAAATATGTTCCAGAGGCATATGTATATAAATATTCAATAGATATGTCCAAGTTTTCAATTCAGTTTCATTCAAAATTCTCTGTGCTTATTAAACTTCTGCTATGTGTTCTTCATTACGCTGATGGAGATACAAGAGGAGAAGGTGCTGTGCTTATACTCTTGTTGGGGAAAATGAGAGTGCACATAGGAAAGTGTATATTTGACAGTGTGGTTAGTAAATTCAGTTCAGTGCTCACTCAATAAATTTGTATTATTAAAGTTTTAATTTTAAGTGCAATGTAAGGTAGAACATGACCTTTGCCACTTTCTGCCTGGTTTCTTGAGACTCTTTGAGCCTACATTTCTTCATTCGTACATGATAGAAAGCATCTCATCACATTCTAATATGATGGTGGCAACTGGTTCAACACACATCACAAAATGGGCACTTGATAAATACTAGTTTTTTTTCATTGCCCTGTGACTAAGCCCCTACATGGAACTCTAAACTTCCAGGGACTGAATTTCTTGACCTGAGCCCCAGGCTGCCTGGGAACAGGCTTCTAATAGAGACAGTTCCACTGCTGTAGAGTCACTTCCCTGCTTTAGCTTCTATGAGAAGAGACATACTGAACCTTAGAATCAGTGGAGAAGAGGTATAACGTCCCAGGGTCACCATTTGCCTCCACTTCTTGACATGTGCATCTGGAAAGTCCTGATTCATGGTCTCTGTTATTCCACATGATTTCCTTTTTCCAAGATACCCACTTCTAGAAGATGCTCCTGATTAATGCTATTTCTTCTTGCCCATCATTTCAACCCTAACATTGGCAATTCAATGGTTTGTCTTTTTATATCTTTGTTTACATTCAAAGATGAGTTTATTACTAGCTCACACTGTTTCACGTGTGTGTGTGCATGTAACATAGAATAATAGTACTAGTAATATTTGTTTATGTACCACTTTGAAATTTTCAATATATTTATGTTTCCACTATCTCACCTATTCTTATAATGCCTTTAAGAAGTGGGAGATGGGCTTCCCTGGTGGCGCAGTGGTTGAGAGTCCACCTGCCGATGCAGGGGACACGGGTTCGTGCCTGGTCTGGGAAGATCCCACATGCCGTGGAGAAGCTAGGCCCGTGAGCCGTGGCCGCTGAGCCTGCGCGTGCGGAACCTGTGCTCCACAACAGGAGAGGCCACAACAGTGAGAGGCCCGCATACCGCAAAAAAAAAAAAAGAAGTGGGAGATCAGTTAGAATTGTATTCAACTATAGAAAATGATGCAGCAGCTCAGATAAGTGAGGTTATTTGTCCAAGGTCACACAGCTAGACTCAGTTTAGATTCCAGATCTAATCATTCTAAATTTAATGTCTCTTTTCTGCACAATTATTTAATTTATTAAAATAATTTTCAATAAGATTTTATTAAATAAAATAGGTCAACTTATTTGGGGATGCTCACCTTGTAATGAAGACTTTGCGTGCTTTACACCAGGGGAGTCATTTCACATGTAAAATGTTCCAGACGCCATAGCAACCCATAAATGGGATAATGGCAGTGGAGGGTCCTGTCCTCATACATTTGGTCTGTTGCTTATGCCACTACTAGCCCCGCTTATAATATCAGCTGATTTCAATCATGTGTTCATAACTATTCCATAAAAGAGTATACTATGTGCTAGATTTATAGGCAGGATTTCAGTTAATCTTCATAAGTAATTTACATGCATGATTTTAGTTAAAGTAGTTCTGTGAGGTCTATTAGTATCTCCATTTTTAAAGTGAGAAAACTGAGACTGAGAAATGTTAATCAGACGTCAAGCAGCTGACATTAATCTATTCATACAAGTTTGACTTAATCAATGCACATAAATGCTTGTTACACTTCTGGCCTCAATTCTCACTTCAGTAATTAGCAGCAGCCCAGAGCTGGGGTACATTGTTTAAGGCTGTTTCAGAATCATAGTCATCCCACCCTCTCTGCTAACATTCCCTTATTTCCTGTTGTCTTTCTTTATTGTCACCTGAAGCAGTCATTAGTCCCTGTGCTAGGAGCCCCCTGACCGCTTCAGAAGTGCTGCATGATGACCTTGTCTCCTGGGACTGCCGCAGCCCGCTCTGTGATGGGATCCCCCACTTACCTCAGTCCTACTTTCCCAGTCCCGAAGCAGAACATGAAGCACCTGGAACCCTTTACTGGTGCACTTTACTCTGAGGTCAGACTGTTAGCCACAGCTGAGTGGTTCTTTTTGGCAGCAGCTCCTGCAACCAACTTCATGCCTCCCCAGTACTCTCAGCTTTTGCTATATTTAAAGCCATCCTTTTTTTTATGTAAAAGAAAAGTGACATCCTCATGGCAGAGTCTGTCTCTGACTTAACCAAAGCAGACAACCTCTAACTAGAGGGCAGGACTTACATGCATTGCTCAGCTGCAGTGCTCAATTAGTCTTTGAATATATATATATATATATATATATATATATATATATATATTTTCCCCCTCTATTTTCTCCTAACACACTGTTAAACATGTCAAACACAGAGCAGCTTTCTGATGTGGACCCTGGCTCATTAGGCCCCAGCTGAGATCATTAAATTCTTTAAGGCCAATGGAAAGGGCAAATTTATACTTCCTTTGATTGAGCTCATCTTAAATTTCCTCCCTATTGTGAGATGGATAGTTGGTGATGAATCAGTGATATTTCAGACCCCACTGGGAGCAGACTGGCTATTCATAGGATTGAGATTCCTAGGATAGAACAGAAAATAAGGAGCCATTGAATGAGCATACATTGCTGGTGTTGCTTCCTGCCATGGGCTAATTTTAATGGCATTATTTTTTTCCTGTAAGACAGGGTTTCTCTATCTTGGAACTACTGACATTTGGGGTCAGGTAGTTTTTTATTGTGGGTAGCTGTCCTATGCATTTTAAGATGTTAACAACATGCCTGGCTTCTAGCCAGTAGATACCAGTGACACACCCTTTAAGTGGTGAAAAATAAAAATGTCACATGGGGCAAAATCAGTTGAAAAATAATGTTTTAAAATATTCCAGGAGTTTGTCTCCTGCAAGTCAGCTCTTTAGAGAGAATCCAACCAGAAATCTAAGTTATAAGATAGTGGGCATAAAAGCATTAGATAGTTGTCTCTAATATGGCCAGACGGCAAAAGTGTGAAAAGGGGAAAGTGTGTTTACAATGGCTTCCAAATTCTGTTTTGTTTACTGTTCCTTCCACTCCTAAATCCCTTTCTATGCTGCTCACTGATATTTACTGTTCAACTTCTATCTTGTAACATGTAAGAGTCCTATTATAGGTGGGACCAAAGTTGGATCTCCTGGTGACTCCATACATTCTCATGGCTTTACTTTTCTTTCCAGAATACCTATGAAACATTACTTTTATGTGTTTTATTTTCCAAGGATTTTGTAGGCTAGAGAAACAATGCACATACTCATAATCTTGTATTAATAGTTAAAAACCCTTCAAAATTTTTGTGTATACATATATGTATGCTTTCAGTATATAACAACTAAAGAAATGAATCATGAGGGATTTAGACACTATAAAGGATTTCAGAGCAGTTATAAAATTAGAAAGTCTTCAAATCACACCTCTACCTAATTATGAGCCTAGCCTTTGTTCTCAGAGTTCAGAATTGGGGTGCCTTGAATGGAGAGAATTTCTTTACTTATGATCCTATGGGAGAGTGTTCTTCAAACTGTCTTCTGTAATATCTGTAAATTTTTTTTTATAATGTGTGCCCTCAATGTATGTATTATTTATAAATAAGTGATCTTTTAAATCATACTAAATATTAAGTTATTTTTTTAAAAAATAGATACTTTTATAAGTTGAAATTATATTTTCTTTCTATATTACCATAAAGTCATTTTATTACTCTAAGGCAGCTTGGATCCATATCATGGAAACCGCTTCTTAGTCTTCCATGCATGAGCCTCAGGGGACTTGAATCTGGACACATAGTTTTGTGATCTTAGGCATATGGTACACTTTTCTGCAGAGAGGTCCATAGGGTTCATAAATTTTAAAAAGAGATCCTTAAGCCAAAAGATGGTAAGAACCATATGGTAGTCTTTGAGAGTAATCAAACATTCATACAGTGAGCTGTGATAGTCTATGCCTTTTTTATGAGGATGCAAAGATACAGAGCAGCCTTCTCTTTAAATGCTGGTCCTTCTTTGTCCCTTGATCCTGAATCAGGGGAGTTTTCTCAGTCCCCACCATCCCTCTGTGGCAATCGTGAGCTAAATCTTTGAATTTTAATTTTGCAAAAAAACAATAACCTGGATTTGGAGCTAGAAGGGATTTTAGAGATCCTCTCATCTTCCTTTCTGTTTTTTAGAGATGATAATAGCAGAGCATCCAAGATCATCCAGGTCTTCTCTTTATGTCCCTATGTGCCACATAGCTACTCCCTGAAGGTTATTTTTATAGTTAATTCATGGTACAACAGTTTTAATATTAAAAAACAAAAAAAATTACAATAAATCAAGGACCTCTAGTATGTAAATGTTAGCAATATTTAACACATTTCTAGAATTCATCTTGACTCTCACCCACATCTGAGCAACCAGACAGAGCCACTGAAACAACATCCTCATCATTAAGATGGATGCAAGTGTTTGAGAGGAAACAAATTGAAAGGGTGAGTAAACCTCCAGTATCTTGAGGAGCTAAGGGAACCCTATTTCTTTCAGTCTGTGATGTGGCTGTTTAGGGATGTCACTGAGTGTGTGCATACACATCCCACATAAATATGCACTAATATATCAGAATGGTTTTAAAGTTAAAAGAAATGGGGAACAGCATAAATAACAGTGCCTTTTCCTGGACACTGTCATTGCATAATCATATGACCTGGAGCAGAAAGAATTTCTGCTTATTTCTGAGGCCAGTTGCTCATCTCTAATGTTTCAATCTCTGTCTTCACAATAGGAGACTGTGGTTGCTGTCGTGTCTGCTTCTCCTCTGGGGCAGGAAATTTGGTGGTGATATGTGTGATCATGCATCACAGCTGTGCTACACTTCACTCTACTCAGAAGACCATTGCCCCACATTGCTACAGCTGGTCCAGACATCCCCTCCTGGGGCTCAGAGCTCATGCTTTCCTTCTTCCTTACAGCACTGCTCATGCTTAGGACAAACTAGGCACCACTGTGGGTAGCACTTTTCTTACTGTACTCCCAGGAGCCTCCATCAGGCCATGATACTCTTATCTGATGTACATTGGGATTCTGAGTGAGTTTGTCCAAAGTCTGAAAACTAGTGATTTAGTCCACTACTCTCATTACCCAGAGAGGGACAGTGATTTGTCTATAGTCTCTTCTATGGTCACTCCTCTATAGTCGCAGGGAATTCAAGTTCAGCTTCCCATCAGGTCTTTATTCTGTTAATTCCCACAGCCTTTCTCTGTATTTTCCTATTTAAATTTGAAGCAAGAGAGTGAGTTTATATCCCAGATGTCCAATCCTGGATTCCATAATGAGAAGACATAAAGTAGATCTGAATCTGGACCTCAGCCTGGAGCCAAGTCCAGCAAATGCTAACAGGACTTAGCAGAGTGAAGCCAAGCAGTAACAAGCCTAAGGATCCATGTGCAAGAAACAAGTGTTTATTGTTATAAGCCTTGAAATTCTTTCTTCTTCTTTTCTTTTTTTTTTTAATGTAACATAACATCCATGAAAACTGACTAATATAAGCACTTACTGTATGTCAGACACTGTTCTGAATGGTGGAGATTCAGTATTGAACAAAACAATCAAATCTCTCCCCCAGAGAAATCATATTCTCCCTCTCTCATTTCTGTGTGTGTGTTTATGTGTATGTGTAGTATAATATATGTTCATAAGTGAGTGTTTTCTATATAATGTATGGATATGAATTTGTTCAAATGCCTGTGGGCATGTAAGAAACTATGTTAAATCATATGTCAGGAGTAGTTGTCTCAGGGTAGGGGAGGGAAAACAGCAACTGAAATGCAAAATAAGTTTCTAACCAGGTCAGCCAACCTCCAAAACTTGTGCTCTTCCCTCTACACTACAGAGTTTGCACTGCTGTCTTTTTACACTCTTCTGACTTAGGACGCCACTCAACCAATCTCTCAGGTCAGGGAAACAATAAAGATTTTTCCATTGAAGATGTTCAAGAAGTGTCCCTCCCTTTTCCACATGGCAGCAGGAGCAACAGGGTCAGCTCACAGTAAAGAAGAGCAGGAACATCCTCCACCTAAGGGGAAAATGCTCCCACGTTGGTTACCCCACTTGTAGCAGCCTGGATTATCAGAATTGATGTTTCATTACCAGGTAGAAGAAAAACTTTTGCCTTATACAAGTGTCAACCTAATAAGGTCTTAACACAGAGATGAGGAATTTCGTTCCCAGGAAGCTGGTAAATGTGCATAATTGTGTGTCCCTGAGAACAGTTGTAGGTCAAGCAATGTCCTTCTACTGATTAAGCAGGTTTCAGTCTACTTGTCTTTATTTACACAGTTTCAGAATTGCCACATCACCCATAGTATTGCAATCATGCGTGCCCTTATAGGTTTACTAGTAACAATTATGTAAATACATTTTCTATAGTTTGAATTCTATCTTTCTCACACTTCAATATACTCAAAACACATGCACACACGTGTTTATCTCTGTAGAGCACACTATACTTTTTTTAAATTAGTATTTTAGTTTTGGCTGTGTTGGGTCTTCGTTTCTGTGCGTGGGCTTTCTCTAGTTGCAGCGAGCGGGGGCCACTCTTCATCGCAGTGCGCGGGCCTCTCACTGTCGCGGCCTCTCTTGTTGCGGAGCACAGGCTTCGGACACGCAGCTCATTAGTTGTGGCTCACGGGCCCAGTTGCTCCGCAGCATGTGGGATCTTCCCAGACCAGGGCTCGAACCCGTGTCCCTTGCATTGGCAGGCAGATTCTCAATCACTGCGCCACCAGGGAAGCCCCACGCTATACTTTTTGACCATTTTTACACAGATTACTTCATTTCATCTTCATAGCAGCCTTGTCATGTCAGTTGAACAGGGGTTGTTTTGCAATTCATTAATGAGCCCAGAAAGTTCCAGTACCTGGCCAGGCGTGACACAGCTTCAAAAAGAAACCTGTTTTCCAACCCCACTGTCTGGTATTCTTACCATTTAAGAATGCTTAGCAACCACTTCTTATTCCATTTTATGAATATCTGAAGACTTTAACGATTTTTAAACCACAGTTTCCTAAAAGGAAGAGAGAATTGCTGTTTTATAGGTAAAGAGCACTGCAGAACAGCCTCCCCTATTAGGGCTGGGAATTATGAACTTGGTCAGGGTCTAAAATAAGAAAACAGAAAGGATAAAACTCCAGTCTGTAGGGTGGCAGGTTAGTCATAGATTTTTATTGTGGGGGCCTAGTGTAGAACCAGGCCCAGAGTGAATAATTACCACGTTTCTATTGAGTGAGTGAATAAGTGTATGAATAAGTTTTCTAATCTAACAACACATTGAGGTAAACAAATCCAATCTAAGCCTTGTGGGGTGCATACCTAAGAAAAGAATGTGTTATTTGAAATAGGACTAATGCCCTTTTCTAGAAACACAAATATCTCCAAGGAGTAATCCCAACCAGCCTCTCTATTTCCTCACACTATCTCCCCAGCATCTGACAATCTGTTAATATGCCATTTCTATGGTCAGTGGTGACTTTTCTCTCTTTGGGGTCTCTTGGATCTGCCTTCTTCTCTCCAGCCCCATTGCTACCACCCCAGTTCAATCCTTCATTAGGACACACCTGGACTACTGCTGTGGCATGACTTAACCACACAGCCTGCCAGAGCTTGTGAGCTACTTCCCAATGATGAAGGTTGCAATTTTGTATCTCTTCATTGGGATATAACATTTTTGCCTTCTCTGAACTCATTTGTTAGACATTGTTCAATCTACAGGTTATACTGGTCTGCATTTGTTAAACCTCTTTAGTGATTCTGAATTTACTAGAGCAAATGAGAGGGAGAGCAAGTCAGAATGTTTTGATGCCAGCTTGGTTCCCACCACTTATTAGACATAGGTCTATGTACAGCCAATGAATCTCTCAGGAAAATTGAAGATCAGGTTTGTGGTATAGGAAAAAAGTATCCAAGACTTTTAAAACTGTAAAACTCCTGTTAAATGTAAAATAAGTTACTATCTATTGAGCATCTATGTATATGGCAGGCAATTGTGGTTTTAAAAACTATAATCCTTATAAAATCATAAAGTGAGATTTCCATTTTACAGATGAGGAAACAGAGCTCTTTCACAGAGTGTTCACCCAACTCTAGAATATTTGGCTGTAGTGATCATGATCTTCCATTTGTTGAAAATATGACTCGTCTCAGGAGCTTCAAAATCTCCCCATTGAACAACTAATCCAAGCCAAGCTTCTTAGTTTGACATTGCAGACCCTCACATGAATGTTTGCAATCTTCTATGCCTGACTTCTGAAGATTTCCTGGTTCTGAAGATTTCCCTTAGTTCTGGTTACAAAAATTTCTTTATTGTGTCATTCCCCTCCAAGCCAAATCTAAAAATATTATAAGCCCTTGCCTAAGACTTATGTTTTTCTTTAAACCTTCACAGAATAAAACCTAGTTTGGCCTCTTACTCAGAATAGAAGTGCCATGGGAACTCAGCTAATTCACGTGACATGCTGTTGTTTAAAAAGTTTCTTAGAATTGTCCTCTGTTTTACGTGTTTATTCACATTTTCCAAACTAAACTATAAACTATGAAGAGCAGGGGAAATAACTTATTTTTAAAAAATTTGCTCAACTCTTTGCAGAGAACTCCCAATTTCAGACAGCCTTGCTCAATGAATTATTTATCTGAACATATCTTAAAAGACAGATTTTTCTTTGACTCTTCTTTGGTGATACCTACTTGCTCCCCAAAGCTATTTAATAGTAACACTTTAAAATATTCCACATTCAAAACCCTTTTTTATATAATTGCTTAACTCAAGCTCACAATCTCTTCATAAGGCATTCCTATTTTGCAGATGAAGAAACTGAAGTCCAGAGGCTAAAGGGAGTGCCCAGGGTTTAACAGAGTTAAAGAGGAAATGGGAACTGGAACAGAGGTCTTCTGATATCCAGTCCAAAGTGCTTCCCTCCACCCCATGACAGCTTTCTACCTTCCATTGTATTGTATTCCTATGGAACTCTGTCCATTTTTACCTTTCCATCTTATCATGCTCTAAGGATGGCATTAACATAATAAAAAAAGTAATTTATACTGACATACCAGATTCCACAAATTTCCTAGCAATAAAGACCTATTGAATTTAGAATTTATAATTTTGATGAATGAAACCATTGTACCCTTTTGTGTGGACAGGGTTACAAGAAATGTTTTCTAACCAGCTTGGTGAGGCACGGTAACCTGGCAGAACTCATATGTCATCTGTTATTTATGACTTTTAGACCCAAAGCTGTCATTTTGTGTCCTGTCCCTTCTTCTGTTCCTTTATGAAGGTGCAGCTCCGCAGTGAGGATGCATTATCACTCCTTCAAGCCCATCTACCAGCTCACTGAAGTGCAGTCAATAGCTTTTCAGATGCATGTGTAGTATATTCACAGACATCAGCGGAACCATTGGAAAATTACAGGCCTCAATAAAACCCACATGTCCCTGAATTTGGCCTATGCACTACAGTTTTCAATTTGCTTCATCCATTATTTCTTACAGGTGTGCTCAGGGTTATGTGATTTGATCACATTATACATTTAACATTTTCCTACTGACCCCAACATTACGAGATATGTCAAAGATAAAGTGTTTCCAAGTGTCATTTAATACTAAGGAATCTGAGAAGTAATAAGAAACTTTTTTTTTTAATATGTATGTAAATATTCAAAGCTTTTGTTGTTTTTTTTGAGTAAGGTGAAACTTACCACAATACTGTTCTGGAACAACAACGTTTTCTGAGTTATTTGAGTTAAATCAGGTTAAGATTTCTGGAAATTTAATTTTAACCAGGTTTTAGTCACCGATGTAACTAAGCAAATAATATATATCAATTAAATATAATCTAAAATGTAAATATGCTTATTTGTTTTAAAAATATTTCCATAAATGTCCAATAGAAATAGAATTTGAGTCACATATATAAGTTTTTCATTTTCTAGTAGCCACATTTTACAAAGGTAAATAACAATTGTAATTAATTTTAATAATATATTCTACTTAATCCAATATATCTAAAATATTATTTCAACATGCAATCGATATAAAGATACTGAGATATTTTAAATTATTTTTCTTTTTCTTCCAGTAAGTTTTCAAAATATGGTATGTATTTTATACTTAAAATGCACCCAATATGGACTAGCCATCTCAGTGGTATGTTGGAAAAAGCTTGCACTGGATTTCCAGAGCTGGGTATTAAATTTTCATAAATTAAAATTGTCCACTGTAAGAATATTTATTCCACAGAAATCTTCAATCACTGCAAATTTTTTGGAGGGTGGGGTAGAGTGGGGAGCTTATTGTTATGCATCCCTAGATAATGACATTATTTATATATTTGATAGACATGTTTGTTAAGCATGTTTAGACCTCTCTTTAATTTGTTCTAAGTATGGTGATAGGATGGTGATTTTCATATTGGGCACTACTTGGAAAAATACCAGAAGAGAGAAAAAACAATAAAAACAGTGACTCATCAGCTAATAGTTTTGAGACTCCATAGCCAAAACTGGCTAACTACACCCCTCTTCCATTCAGTTCTTGGTTTAGGCTTGGGGAAAGGATTGCTTCTTCTGACTGGTGAAAGAGATTAGCATAAAAACATGAGCAAGATATGAACTTTCTTATATATATCATAAGTAACAGTTTTGTTTTTGTGGGAAAATAGAGATTTTTATATTAAGATACTAGTTTATGTATTTAACCTCATTAAGGACTATTAAATGTCATTTATTAAAATGCACATAATTCATTAACTTTTTAAGATTACCTAATGTACTTCTAATATGTTAAATTTATTTATTTATTTACTTTAAAATATTTATTTATTTATTTGTCTGTGTCAGGTCTTAGTTGCAGCACACAGGATCTTCATTGTGGCATGTTTAGTTGTGGCATGTGGGATTTTTAATTGACGCATGCGGGATTTTTAGTTGACACATGTGGGCTTCTTAGTTGAGGCAGGCAGACTCAGTTGCGGCATGCATGTGGGATCTAGTTCCCTGACCAGGGATTGAACCTGGGTGCCCTGCATTGGGAATATGGAGTCTTACTGGACCATCAGGGAAGTCCCCTAATATGTTAAATTTAAAGGATTAAATCTAATTTTAGTGGAGGAGGATCAAGGGATAAGCACTCTAGGATGTTTCATTATAAAAGACTCCAATGTCTATAACAAATATATACTCTTCCATAAAAACAATAATAGCTTGCTTTTATTGGGTGTGTAACTATGTGCCAGGCATTTTAAATATTTATTTCAATTGATTTACATAATGATCCTAAGTGGTGGTTAGTATACAGATTCTAAAGAGTAGGAAACTAAAACTCAGTAAAGTTAGTGGGTTTTAAGTCAGCCATATGGTAAATGGTAGACCTGAGCAGTGACCTAAGGCCTTTCTTATTCCAAAGTCTGTGGTTTTTCTCTGGGTCATACTAGCTCCCTAAATTTCAACTCAAGTTTACTGTATTTTACTCAGTGTTTTTCTTTCTGGGGCAATGGAACTAACGTAAGGCTGGAAGCATCATGACCTTAGAAACAATAAAGCCTCTTTTGTAAAATGGTAAGAGTGGTATAGAGCTGAGGAAAAGAACAAGCTCAATATGTCTACTAGAAGATAAGCTTTATCTTTTTCACCCTACCATACCCAGTAAATGCCAATACTAGTATCCTATGTGTACTAAATACACATACATAAAATGAAGTTGTGCTCTCATAGAACAGAAAAACGAAACAAAAGAAAAAGCAACAATAACAAAAAAGTCCTTATTCTCCAAGTATGATAATGGAAGGTGGCATTTCCTGAGCACTTACTATGGGCCAGACACTCTTCTAGGTGTTTCCCTTGTATGGACTCATTTAATCCTCATCAATTGCATAAGGTAGGTATAATTGGTATTCCTATTTTACAGATAAGAAAAGCTGAGGCACATGGAGAATAAGAAACTTTCCCATGCTACTAATAAGTAGTAGAACTGGGATTTAAACCCAAGCAATCTGGATCCATAATGCATACTCGCAGTTACTACAACATATGGCAGACAAGCCACAGGCACCTCAAATGTTAAAAAATAATAAATAATGAACATATTGCTCCAAACTGACTATGAAAAAGAGATGTATATAATACCATAAATCAGGTCAGTGTTGATTGCCAAATTAGAAATAAATTACTGCAGAGGGAGAAATCACTTCCTACTCTCAAAATGTGGAAGGTGGAGAAGTTGAGATTTAAACAGGCCATTAAACTTATAGGATTTACATAAACAGAGAAAGACGAAAGCATATTCTATCCAGAGAGTACAATATGAGCAAATACATGGAGAACAGTTCTAAGTCAATATATCAGACTGAAAATTTTGGAAATGTGAGAGTGGTCAACAGCAGTGGAAAGGTAGTTATAAGCAATAACAGGCTTATGTCTGTCTCCTGTGCAGTGGAGAATTCATTTTTTCACACATTATAGACTCCTATTTGTGGAACCTTCATTTCAGGCACTGTGAGGATAGTAACACCTTCCCTGAGGTGTTAACAGTCCAGTGTGCTATAAGACCAATAACCATAATGCCCATCAAGTGAAGCATCGTGGAGGAAAAGAAGGAGAATATGGAGGTAAAAGGAGGAGGATGTTGTATATTCTGCTGAAGACAGTAGGAAAGGCTTTAGAGGTTATGATTTGTTTGGAGGATAGTATTTGGTTTGTTTCAAGCATAATAAATTATGTGATGAGGAACAGTGGGTGGTCAGACTAGAAAGGTCATTTGAGGTCATAGTGTGGAGAATATTGAATGTTGGTTGTAAGGAATTTATACTTCATCAGTAGGACGTTGTCAGCAGGCAGCCCTGAAGGTTTTAAGCTTCAGAGCTAGAATTACATTTCCACTTCAGGAAAAGAAATCTGACAGTTATGAGTGGAATAAAGTAGGCTGGAATTCATGTTGGTGGTTATTGTAGAAGATTGAGCTAGAGATAATGGCGCTCTGAGATGAGATAGTGGCAATAGACATGGAAAGAAGAGGGTGTGTAAAAGTGTTTTGGATACTAAAAAAAATTTGTTCCTAGTATAAAAAGGAAAAACCCAAGATTTGAGAGCAGGGAAATGGCAAGATCAAAATTATATGACTTTCCAATTCTCTTATTCTCTCCTGCATCAATTAATATGTTCTGAGTTTCAGAGAAAGCAGGTGTGATGAAAATTTAAGAGTTTAGGGGTATCAGATAGTATCTGTAAGATTAGCCTTCTTTTGAGTAGGTGAAAAGTTGATTACTTATTGCATAGAGTTGGGAACAAGAGAAAGGCATTCTCCCATTGTATAGTGTGAGAATAAATTAAATACTTCTTTTCTTAAAAGGTGATTTCACTGTATGCCTTACCAGAAATGCTACAAATAATCATATTCATTTATTTTCTTGGTCTAATCTAGACATAAAAATATATCTCAGTGTAGATCTCATGTCTAGATAAACTACATATCACTACTTCTTAAATTATCTGTGGTTAGAGCCCTTTCTTTTTTAAAAAAAAATATTCTGTCCAACACTGAATTGTATAAATTCCTGTAGAAATAAAATGAATAAGTAACTGACATATATAACATGATAGAGGTGCTCATTTTCTCTACAATGGCAAACATATTACAATATATAAATTATGTTAACATGTATATCTTACATTTATGTAATTTATATGTCAAATGTATTTCAGTAAAAAACTGACATAAATACATACTCCAATTTTTTAATTATTTTATTCAACAAATGTAAGAATACCATCAAATTGCTACAACAATTTCTAAATGCCTATTGTCAATTTCTGAGCTTCTCTTGTCATACCAGTAACAAACAGCTCAGGTGCCAGCACCTGTTTGCACTGCCCATGTTTCAAATAACACTGGTCTGGAGGATCACGTCTACAATGTGATTTCAAAGATTTCAGGAAGGCCCAGAGATCTTCTTTTCTCCTTTTCTAATCCTCTACTTCTACTTTGCCTATCTTCTGCATATTTGGGAGAATACTTAAAATTATATTTTTTTCATCTATATTTTTTGCTTAAGGATTAAATGCAAATACACAGACATTTACAATAACCCATACTTGCACTATCCTCATATACATCTCACTGAGGAGAAGTGATAGAAAGAAAACAAAACAATCCCACTACTCTGCACGAACCTGCTACCCAAGCCTGTGTTCCTTGTTCAACGTCTACTAAATTATCTTTCAGCCTTTTCCTTCTTATGCCATTTCTATTTATCAAGCTCCTTCTTCTTCCCCATTCACTAGAATTTTATTCTCCTTCAACTCCTATGTCAAGTTCTGGCTCCTTCATTAATATATTCCTGACCATTGCAGCCCAGAGTCATTTCACTTTTCTCAGACATTTTTGGATTAACTGACTATACTCTCACTTGGTATTATTTATAATTTATTGGCTCTTGCCTTTACTTGCTTGAATATTGTTTTCTCTGTTTTAAAAATGTTTTATATATTACCTACACATATTTGTTTTGTTTTCTTTTTATATACACACAGATGGACAGGGAAACAGTATTAAGAATAATTCAACCACCTTTATTAAAAACACCTGGTAAAAAAACCCCACAGCATCTAACAAGCCCTTTGTGTGCATCCCTAATTGCATCATCCTGTTTCTACCCTAGAGGTGACTGCTATCCTGACCTTTGTGATAATTATTCTTTGTTCTTTTGGACAGCTTTTCCACCTATGAAAATATTTACAAATAAATTCCTAAGTATACATAAATATATAAACACATCACTTAAGTATTATGTGTATATTTCAGAATCTAAATATCAATACACAGATGTATGTATATTCCTGATATTATATAAATATACATATATATATAATAGTTTTGCCAGTTATGAACCTAATATAAATGGAACCATGCTGTACGTATTGCTTTTTCCTCAACATTGTATTTATTATATTCATCCACATTGATCTGAGTAGCTTAAGTTGGTCATTCATTTTCACTGCTTTATAGAATTTCTTTGTATAAATACATTTATTATCTATTATGTTGTGGGTGAATTTTTGGCTGTTTCTTAATGTTTGCTGTAGTGAACAATGATTCTGTAGACCCATGTTCAATTTATTCTAGTACATAACTATAGTAATGATTCTAGAGTTTATACCTAAAGACAGGATTGCCAGATGGTTAGGCATTGGCATGTTCCACTTTACTAGGCAACACCAAACTTTTATCACATTGGTTTTACAAATCTTTAACTCTTCCAGCAGTGTATGACAGTTCCCATTGATCCATATGTGAGCCATCATTTGACGTGATATGTATTACTAGTGTCCATCAATATTTTCAGTTCACTTCCTCTGTCAGAGATAATATTCCCTAACCTCTTTGAGGTTAGCCAAAAGCATGAGACCTAGTTTGTCCTTTCTTTGAACAATAATGTTTATTTCTAGGTGGAAGTATTTAAGACCTTTTAAGTAATTCTCCACATTCTCTTCCTGCTGCATCAAATGCAGATGACAGTGTCATGGTAAAACTACTTTTAGCCTTGTCCCCAATTTATTATCATGTGCAGAACCCTTAGTCAAGCTCCTGTGTGAACTTAGTACATGATTAAGAAATAACCTTTTATTGTTTGAAGCCAGAGGATTTTTATTTTTAAATTACTGCTTAGCCCATGCCATCCCAGTTTAACACGCACTATTTTGTCAGACTTTATAATTTTTGACAGCCTGGTAATTGTGTAATGGTAGCTCACTGACAATTTAATTTGCATTTGTCTGATTATTGTGAGTTGGTATTTTTCATATATTAATGTTTATTTGAGTTTCTTCCTCTGTAAATGATCTTCGATAACTTTGTTCCTATTTTTCTATTAGCTTGTTTGTATTTTTCTTACTGATTCATAAGATATCTTTATATGTTACAGATAATATCCTTTGTCAGTATGTGCTTTCAATTTGTTTTATTTTTTTTTTCATTTTATGATGTATTTTGAACTTTAGAGAGTCTTAACTTTGAAATTGAAAAATCAATCAATCTTCACCTTTATGGGTACTGTATTTTGTGTCTTGTGTAGCCTTTCCCTATCCCAACATTATGAAGATATTTTGCCCCTTTCTCTTCTGAAGTTATTGAAGTACTGTCTTTTAGGTTGAAATCTTAAGGAATCCATAACTGAATTTTATATATCATGGGAAATAAATATGTAAATGTATTTTATTCCACAAGAATAACCAACTGTCCCAGCACCACTTTTATATAGTCTATCCTTCTCCATAGATCTGCATTACAACCTCTGTCCTAAAGCCCATCCATGTCCATACTTTACATCAGTCTGCTTATGGACTATCCATATTTTTCCAGTGATCTACTTGTCTATCAATCAGTTCCATACTACCTTATTTACTATAGCTCTATAATAAATCTTGATGTCTAATAAGATGTCTCCCATCCTCAATTTGTTTCTTCAAAATGTTTTGACAATGCTTTATTACTTAATTTGACAAATATTAAATTAGCTTGCCACATTCCAAAGTAAAATCTGTGGGAAATTTCACTGCATTTATAGATAAACTTGGGGGAGTTCTGACCCAGGATCCAGGAACATAAACTCTAACTCCATTTATTTAGGCCTAGTTTAGTATCTCTCAATCATGTTTCATAATATTTTCCATAGAGGACTTGTAAACCATTTGGTAGATCTGTTTCCAGGTACTTCATATTTTTGATGATATTGTAAGCAGCAGCTTTTAGATTTTTTAAATTTTTCTATTTGTTTTTGACATATAGTCTTGCACTTTATTTTCTTGTGGAATAATTTTGTGTCCAGTAATCTTGTTAAACTCTGTTACCAATGCTACTATTTTTCCTATGATTTATTTTTGATATTTTAAAAAAATAACAAACACATCATTACCAATTATTGTTTTCTGTCCTTTACAAATTTTATATCTTTTATTATTTTTTTAAAATGCATTATTATGCTGACAAATAAAAATGATGATAAAAGGCATACAGAATTTCCCTGAAAAAAATGCTTTAAATGCAGCAATATTAATTATTGTATTTATCTTAAGATCTTTTCCTTTTTTTATTTACCTTTAATTTTTTCTAAAGATACTTATACCAAGATAAAGAAATTTTCTTCTTTTTGTAGTTGGCCCAAAATTTTTTTCATCATGAATATATGTTGAATTTTATTAAATGTTTCTCCAATATTTATTGAAAAAGTCCTATAATTATTTTTCTTTGATTGTGTATGCAGTGATTTATGTTAATTTCTAATGTTAAATCAATCATTAATTATAATGATAATCCAACATGGTCATAAATTTTATCCTTTTATAAGTTGTTATATTCAGTTTACTAATATTTTGCCTTAGTTAATTTTATATATGTTCATGAGTCATATTGGGCTATAATCTTTCATTCACATAATCTCCTTGCTAAGTTTGGTATCAAGCTAGTTCTCAACAGGGACTGTCTTTGCACCCCTGGGAACATTTGGCAATATCTAAAGAAAGTTTTAGTTGTCACAGTTTGTGGGGAGATGCTGTCTAATGGGTAAAAGTCAGGGATGCTGCTAAATATCCTTTAATGCACAGGACAGCATGCCACAACAAAGAATTATCTGACCAGAAATGTTAATGATACTGAGGTTGAGGAACTCTGTTCTAGCCTCATAAAATTGTATAATATATCTAAAATTGGAATTATTTGTTTTCTTAATGTGTAGTATAATTCATCAGTGAAGATATCTGGGCACAGGGTTTTTTCTGTGGGGATATTTTGACCTTATGTTGCTTTAGTGGTTTTAGAATTTCTAATTCTAATTCTTTGTGTGTGGGGGGGTCAGTAAATCATGTTTTCCTGATAATTTATTTTATCCAATATATAAAATTTACTGGCTGCAGTTGTTCATAATATACCTTATAAATGTTGTCATGTTTGTGTGAACTAATCAAAAAATATATATTTGTAGTTTCTTAAGTGATAAGAAAAGGAGGAGCATCTCTTGTTCTAATATTTGGTCTTTGACCCTGTCCCTAACATGGGGCTCCTAAAATTCTTGTAAATCCCTAAGTGATAGGAGCACTAGGAGCATATTTTATTCTAATAAGGAGACTCTGGGTGGGCTCCTGACGAAGACTGGTAACCAAAAAGACCAAGTCATGATCAGAAGCTTAGAATTTTCAGCTGTACCCAACTCTTCTCCAGAAAGGGAAGAAGGGCTAGGAATGGAGTTAATAATTGATCCTGCTGGGAGATCAAGATGACTGAGTAGGAGAATACAGACCTTACCTCCCCACATGAACACATCAAAAATTCATCTCCTTGTGGAACAATCCTCACTGAAATCTTCCTGGAGACTGACAGAAAGACTTTTACAACTAAAGCTGTAAGAAAGAGACACACAGAATCAGATAGGAAGGGGAAAGAAGCAGTCAGGTTAAACTTGTGCCTCTGTGAAGGGGCACAGAAGAGAGGGGTATTACACAGGTTTTGAAATCTTCCCTGGGGAGTGAAAAGTTCAAGTCACATGTCAGATGCCCCAGTCCCCCTAGGGGAATGAGTCCTCTTAGCTGGTTTGAAAACAAGTGGGACTAATAAGAGGGCTGTAAGAAATCTAGATTCCACTCATGAAGAGAGCATAAACATTTGCTTATTCCTGAAAAACAGGTAGAGGAAGCAGATTGAAACTGCTGGGAATCCTGGCTGGTTTCCTGTGACCACACTGTATTGCACCACAACCTGAGCCCAGAGCTCATTCAGACCAGCTTGCTCCATGATGCAAACTCCACATAGGGGTAAGGGCTACTGTGGCCTAAGAGAATGCATGGTTGTGAGAGATGGAGCTGACTCAGACATGGTGTAGCATCTTAACAGGGCAAGGACAATCTCTGCAAGAGCTTACAGAGGCGGCACAAGGGGTATGATCTGGAACTCTGACTGGGATCAGGATTGCTTCAGTCCACACCAAATATCATGCTGAGCAGTCATTCCAGGCCCTCTTGCTCTAGCAATGTTCCCCTCTGGGGTGAGGATGCTGGTGCTGGAGGGGGGAGAGCATGTACTTAGAGGGAATGGAACCAGCTCAGACCTGACCCTCAGGTTTTCTGCTCCAGCAACTTGGGGCCCAATCCCATCCCCAAAAGAGTGATGTTGTTCATTGAGCAAAGAAACCCTGACTCACACTGGCTCTCTGGCTCTACCCTCTCCATCACCATCCCCACCTCCTATTAAGGTAATAGACGCCAGTACATCCTGTAGGAAGACATGACTTGTACTCCCATCAGATCCAGCTCTCCCACCAAAGACACTGGGCATATGCAGACTGTATAGGAACACTCCTACACAAAGACACCCCTTCAGGAATGAAATAGGTGGCATTTTCACCTAATTTCATAGAGACAGAAAGTTAAGCAAAATGAGAAGACAAAGGAATTTGTTTCAATTGAAAGAACAAGAAAAATAACCCTGAAAAAAGAACTAATGAAAGAGAAATAGCAATTTACCAGATAAAGAACTCAAAATATAGAGAGAGTTCTGAAGGAAGCAAGAGAAAAACAAAGAGTCATATAAAAGAGAACCCCCATAAGGTTATCAGCTGATTATTCTGCAGGCCAGAAAGGAATGAAATATTGTAGTTAAAGTGCTGAAAAGGGAAATCCCTGCAACATAGGATACCCTACACAGCAAGATTATGATTTAGAATTGAGGGAGAGATAAAGAACTTCTCAGACAAACAAAAAATAAAAGAGTTCATCAATACTAAACCTACCCTAAAGCAAATGTTTAAAGATCTAGTCTAAGAGGAAATGAAAAAGCTAAGATAAGAAGAATCTATAGGAAAGGGAAAGTCTCCCTAGTAGAGGCAAATATATAGTAAAGGCTGAGGATTAACCATTTAAATAAGCTAGTATGAAGATTAAAAGACAAAAACATGTAAAATCAACCATAAACACAATAAACACTGAAGGGTTAAACATGAAGATGTAAAATATAACATCAAAAGAGGGGGGAATAAAAAAAGTATATCTGTTAGAATGTATTTGAACTTAAATGACTACCAGTTTAAAACAAATAGATATAAGTCAAAATATATGAACCCATATTAACCATGAATTAAAAACCTGCAGTAGAGGAACAAAAACTAGAGAGAAAGGAACACAAGCATAGCACTAAAGAAAATCATTGAACTACAAAGGAAGGAATTGAAAGAAGAAGAAAGGAAGAGGTAAGACCTACAAAAGTACCAAAAAAAGCAAGAAACAAGATGTCAATAAGAATACACTTATCTATAATCACTTTAAATGTCAATGTATTAAATGCTCCAATCAAAAGACATTGGATGCCTAATTGGATAAAAGAAAAACATGACCCATCTGTATGCTGCTTACAAGAGACTCACATCAGAGCTAAAGACACACATAGACTGAAAGTGAGGGGATGGAAAAAGATATTTCATGCAAATGGAAATGACAAGAAGGCAGGGGTAGCAATAGTCATATCAGACAAAATAGACTTTAAAACAAAGTCTATTACAAAAGACAAACAAGGGCATTATATAATGATAAAGGGATCAATACATATATGCACCAAATACAGGAGTACCTAAAAATATATAGCAAATGTTAACAGACATAAAGGAAGAAATTGACAATAATATAATAATAGTAGGGGACTTTAACAACCCATTTACATCAATGGACAGATCATCCAGACAGAAAACCAATAAGGAAGCAGCAGTCAAATGAAACTTTAGACCAGTTGGACTTTATAACTATATACAGGACATTCCATCCAAAAAGAGAAGAACACACGTTCTTTTCAAGCACATAAGGAGCATTCTCCAGGATGGATCACACACTAGGCCACAAAACAAGTCTCAATAAATTTAAGAGAATAGAAATTATATCAAGTAGTTTTCCAGCCACATGGACATGAAACTAGAAATCAACTACAGGAAGAAAAATGGGAAAAACACAGACACATGGAGACTAAACAACATGCTACTAAAAAAATGAAAACAGGTCAATGAAGAAATCAAAGAGAAAATCACAAAATATCTCAAGACAAATGGAAATAAAACATAACTTTCCAAATATATGGGATGCAGCAGAAGCAGTTCTAAGAGGGAATTGTATAGTAATACAGGCCTACTTCAAGAAGGAAGAATAAACTCAAATGATCTAACTTATCATCTAAAGGAATTACAAAAAGAAGAACAAAGTCCAAAGTCAATACAAGGAAGGAAATAATAAAGATCAGAGAGTATCAATAGGTAAGTGGATAAGGAAGATGTGGCGTATGTATGTACAATGGAATATGTATATAAATATGTCAGAATTGAGTTGAATTCTTGAATTCTTGACTTCCCTGGTGGTGCAGTCATTAGGAATCTGCCTGCCAATGAAGGGGCCACGGGTTCCATCTCTGGTCAGGGAAGATCCTGCATGCCACAGAGCAGCTAAGACTGTGCACCACAACTACTGAACCTGCACTCCAGAGCCCACGAGCCACAACTCCTGAAGCCCGGGTGCCTAGAGCCCATCCTTTGCAACAAGAGAAGTCACCCGAATGAGAAGTCCGCACACCGCAACAAAGAGTAGCCCCTACTCACCACAACTAGAGAAAGCCCACGCACAGCAACAAAGACCCAACACAGCCAATAAATAAATAAATAAAATAATTTTAAAAAAACAAACCAACCAACCTGCAAACAGATCCCTGGAATCAGACCTTCTTTAAAAAAATAAAAGGGGTGGGAAATTTGCACATATTTGGTGACCAGAAATTTTCCCTTTGAAGATAAGATTCACACAGAAAAGAAAGACATAAGGAAAAATTGTTTTGTTTTGTTTTTCTCTGCATAGAAAAGTAGAAAACTGAGTTCCTTCTTAGCAGTTTACAACAGCTATTGTAATGTCTCATTTTTTATTTCCCAAATTCTCTTACGTGTGTCTTTTATGTTTTTTTGTTTGTTTCTTTTGGCCAATCACACTGAAGTTTTTCTGTTTTATTCATTTTTTTAAAGAACTAGCTTTGAGCTTGTTGGTACTTCCTGTTACATGTTTATTTTCCATTTTGTTAACTTTTGCACTTACCTTTACTTATTTCTTTTCTACTACTCTTTAGGTTTATTTTGCTGTATTTTATTAAGTTCTTAAGACAGACAGTTCGCTCATTAGAGTTAGATTTTTATATTTCCTAATATAAGCATTTTAAGGCTATAGATTCCCCTATTGATTTTTTTGATAGTTGCATACTACTTATATTTATAAATGTTCAGTGTGAACTTAGAAATTATTGCATGTAATATTCTATAGCAGTAGGTTTGGTGTAGTAATCATACTGTGAAAATCTATATTGTTAACTCTTTTTGTACTGATTACTGAGGGATGTGTTATAATCTCTTATTATGATTGTGAATTGTCTTTATCTTTTTGAAGATATCTCAATTTTATCTACACATGTTGAGACTGCATTATTAGTTACTTATTAAGCTTAAAATTATGTGTTATTGATGAATTTAGTCTTTTACTATTATGAAGTAATTATATCTAGTGAAGCTTTTTGCTTAAAGGTATATTTAAGGAGGTGGGACAAGATGATGGAGTCAGAAGAATCTGGGTTTGCCTCTTCTCATGGACACACCAAAATTACAACTACATATAGAGAAATTATCTCTAAGAATGACCTAAAAAAAACAGAAAAAAATTTTCACAACAAAAGATAAAAAGGAAAAGCCACACTGAGGTGGGTGGGTGAGAAGGAGACATAGTCTGGCTGGGACCCACACCCTCAGTGCTACAACCCACAGACAGGAGGGATATCATAGTCTCAGAAGTACTCCCTGAGGAGTTCAGGCTCTGAACCCCATATTAGACTCCCCAGCCCAGGGGACCTACATTGGGAAAATGAAGCCACACAATATTTGGCTTTGGTAATCAGCAGGGCTTATGTCTAGGAGAACCAGAGGGCTTCAGGAAACTGAATCTTTTCTTAAAGGGTGCATGCAGAACTCACTTGTTCAAGTCCCAGCACAGAGGCAGCAGTTGGAAAAATGCCTAGGTCATATGTGAAGGAGATTCATTAACTAATTTTAGACCATGAGGGCATGCACCTGATGGGCAGGGATTTGGTAGAACTATCCCTGGGTACAGAGGAGCTGTATATACTGGACATTCCACCCCAAAACAACAAAATACACATTCTTTTCAATTAAGCATGAAACATTCTCCAGGATAGATTACATGGTAGGCCACAGAACAAAACTCAATACATTTAAGAAGACTGAAATCCTATTGAGCATCTCTTCTGACCACGACAATATGAGCCTAGAAATCAACTACAAGAAAAAAACAACAAAAACAAATAGAGTCAAAACAACATGCTACTAAACATCCAATGTGTCATTGAAGAAACTGAAAAATACCTGGAGACAAATAGAAATGAAAACACAATGTTCCCAAATGTATGGGACACAGCAAAGGCAGTTCTAAGAGGGAAGTTTATAGAAATACAAGCCTACCTCAGAAAGAAAGAAAAACCTCAAATAAACCTTACACCTAAAGGAACTAGAAAAAGAACAAACAAAGCCCAAAATTACTAGAAGGAAGGAATTACTAAAGTTCAAAGTGGAAAGAAGTGAAATAGAGACTAAAATAACAATGGAAAAGATCAATGAAACTAAGAGCTGCTTCTTTGAAAAGATAAACAAGATTGATAAAACTTTAGTCAGACTCATTGAGAGAAAAAGAGAGAGGACCCAAATAAAATCAGAAATGAATGGAAAGAAGTTACAACCAACACTACAGAAATGCAAAGGATCATAAGAGATTACTATGAAAAATTATATGTAAAAAACTGGACAATCTATAAGTAGATAAATTCCTAGAAATATACAATTTTCCAAGACTGATCAGGAAGAAACAGAAAATCTGATCAGGCAGATTACTGGGAATTAAATTGAATCAGTAATCAAAAAATTCACAACAAACAAAAGTCTAGAAACAGATAGTTTCACAGGTGAATTCTTCCAAACATTTAAAGAAAACTTAATACCTATACTTCTCAAACTATTCCAGAAAATTAAAGAGGAAGGAATGCTTCCAAACTCACTATGTGAAGCCAGCATTACCCTGATACCAAAACCAAAGATATTGAAAAAAAAAAAAAAGGAAAAGAAAAAAAATTACAGGCCACTATCCTGATGAACATGGATGCAAAAATCCTCAACAAAATATTAACAATCTGGTTTCAACAGTACATTAAAAGGTTTCTACACCATGATCAAGTAGTGTGAAAAATTTTGTGTGAGGTAAAATTGGAAAGGTAGTTTAATTAACTTCAACCTCAATCTTTGAAAGTTTCCAAATTTTTTGTTCTTTTTAAATTAGAGGGTGCTTATTTAGAAATATTAATTACCTTTGATATATAAATATATTAAATCATTGAGGGTCTGAAAGCAGGGAAATTTATTGTGAAACAGATACTAAAATCGGGGCTTAAGGTGGTTAAGAACAGGATTGAGGCACTTGTAATAAAAGTGGAAGTAAAGGAATGGATTCAGGACATACTGTGATGGAGCACATGTCTTGAGTCCTGATTAGATGTGAAAAGGATAAAGATAAAAAGTAGCTAAATTAAACTCTGGTATTTTTCAAGATAGTAACTAGAAGCATTTTCACAACTAGTTTCACAACTAGAGAACAGAAACTTGGAAATATTTTGGAGGGTGGATATAGATACAGAGATAGAGATAGGTAGAACTAGAGATGCGGGGAGAGAGAGAGAGGTTGTTTGAGTATGTATTGGGGAAGTAGCATGTTGAAGAGGTATTGGTTGATGTTATGGGTCAATAGTTGACAAAATTGTCTGCCTATCAGAATAATTTACATTGCTCTTTAATTAATAAACCATGGACCACACCTCTACAGAGTCTAACTCAATAGGTCTATATATGTTTAAAATATACACATAATAAATCAACCTAACAAACAAAAGCTTCCCAAGGGATTCTGAGGGGCAGTGTCCTTGCTAAGTTATATGACATTTTTGTGGAATTAGGGAAAGGTAAACCTCCCATCCTTCCCCAGGGCAGACTCAACCTTCTGCCAAGGTGCAGGACTAGGTGAGTACAGTATTGACCAGATTTCAAGCCCCACTCACCTCCTTCTTGACTAGGTATTTTTGTACAGTACATTTACTATACAATCAAGGGCATTAGCCCTGCTCATGGGCAACTTATAGTTGGATCTGTTTACATAAAATCACAGAATATTAAGGGGTCTCAAATATAAATATCTCCTGTGCATTCCAAACTATCAGTCAGAGCCCTGGGATTAAATTCACACTAGCAGAGGAAAGTTTTAAATGCCTTTTTCCATGTCACTGTGCACATTTCCCCTAATCTATCTTTGTCTTTTCTCGTAGACTATCTCCTCTCATGCAGTACTCCGACCACTCCAATTGCTAGTCTATAGCTCACGGTGTCCTCAGATACCACCTGGGAATGATATCTCACTCCTGTCAGCCATTTATCCTGGGATTAACCTCTCTCAAGAGATGAAGAGGAATTCATTGGTCTTATTTAAATGGACTTGCAAAGTTAGCTTATCATATTTTGTTTAATTTGTAGGACATCATCAATGGACTACTTTGTCAAGTGCATGCAAGCTTAGCAGGAATTATGCTCTAAGTGATTTACTAACACTCAGTGCCAGTGACAGCAGTGATACACTGCTGTGCTTGAGGGTGATAAAAATGGCCTGTGCACCAACCAGACAGTTATGCTGCTAAATCATGGAACATCTTTAGGTAAATATCAGAAAAAGAATTGCCTTACATTTGCAAGTAAATGATAATGCTTACATTTGTTTCTAATAAAAACTACCTTCTCTGTGAGAGAATATGGATCATATGGACACCTGTGTCATGTCATGAGGTTTGTTTGAGTTTTTCTAAGTCTACCCACATTTTCTTTTATTAAGGCCTAAATTCTGCCTTAATTATTAATTCCTGGATCATAAACAGTCCCTAGATAATTTTGCATGTGAGAAAACTAAGGTTCAGAGGGCTGAAGTTGCCAAGGGCCACATAGCTCTTTGTCCACAAAACTAAGGCAAAATTCCTGAATTCTTGTTTTATGTGTTTTCATTATGACATGTTGCATTTGGCTTAAGCATTGCTCTTGCCAGTATTCTATTTTACAATTAAATAATTTCAGGAGAGACTGTATAGTAAGTTAACACTTTAGTATGAATGAATTATTGCTGCAAGGTAGTAGAAACCAGGGTAAGATATTACTGGATCTTAAGAAATGAAGAGAAATAGAAAGTGATAAAGGAAAATGAAGGTTGAGGAAAGAGAGGTTAAAAGAAAAGCCTTGGAGTGACAGAGGGAATTTTTGGCTGACTTAATTTTCAATTTTGCCTTGGACCTGTATGGTTTTGTAAAATATAAAGCATTGTTCATTTAACTGATTGTTTCCCAAGACCAGTGTATTATCACTGTGTTTATTATCTGTGAAGTTCCATGTTACCAGTTCATTTTATTTCTATCCCTTTTATTGTGAAGAAGACAAACAATTGTGCTGTCATCAAAGTAGGCAGCACCATCTGCAAAATTGTTCTGCTCCCATGAGTAGGGTATTGGTGCTCTTTTTAAAAGACTTTAAAATCAGAAGAGACTGCTACTCATCACAAAGAGAAATTCTTTAGTTCTTTATTCCCCACTATACTTTCTAACTTGCCACTGTAATCTTCATATAGCTGAAGGAAGCCAGGCATGAAATGGTGTTCTATTTAGTTTAATGGTTAACAGACTGCTCCAACAGCTGCATTCAGTGCATCACCCAATGCTGAAAGATCTGATAATTTTTAATAAGGAGAAAAACTATTTGGTGTATAACACTGTATGGCAGAAATATACTTGACCCTCTTTTTCTCTTCATTGTCACAAAATATATTGGACAGGGGCACTTCATAATAGTGCTTTTCTAGCTTTTGCTTACACAAAGCAAGGAGCTCATGGACCTACGGAGTTCAAAAGAGAGTTAAAATTACAAAATTTCCTATAGATTTTGAAAGATCTTAGAAGTTCTCTAGTCCAAATCATTTTATTTGTCAGTTAAATAAATCAAAACCAGAAAAGTTGAGTGGCTCCAATAAGTCAGTTAATGCATAGCTTCTTTTTTCTCTCCTTCCTTTTTTCCTCCTTTCCACATTTTTCCTTTATTTTTTCCTTCCTCCTTCCCTCATTCTTCCCTTCTTTTCTTCTTTTCTTCTTCTCTTCTTATCCTTCTTCTTTCCTTCCCTATTCCCTTCCTGTGTATCTTCTAAGTGTCACAGGAAGATTATGTTTGATACCTCTCTCTTTCAATCCTATACTTGTAAAAACAATCTTTATTCAATATGAAAGACTGCTTCTCCCCACACTCACGCAGTGGGTATTTTCTTGATAGGCAAAATGTCCTTCTCTTGGAAAAAAAAGAAAATTAATATGTAATACTTGATCTCCTCTCTTATTATTATGTTTCCTAGTCCCAAGAATCCTAACCTTCAAAGCCCTCAGTGCAACATAGTTCAATTTCAATATTCATTAATTAGCTAGATGAAGAAATAGTTTTATCTAAAAGTAATTAATCCTTTATCTTTCATCTCATAGGATTAAGGATTAAAGACTCTAAAAAAAGGTTATAATTATTATTGATCATTTTGACTAAAATATGAAATACCTTGCAAATATGATAATTACACTCATTTTTCAGTTGTCTCACATTATCATCTCATGTGAGCCACATACCCTCTGTACTAACATAGAGAATATATCATTATTTAAATTTTATAGATGGTAAAATGAATTTCTGAGATTTCACATGACTTGGTCAAAGTCACATGGCTTATCAGTATTAGAGTCATGACTAAATAACAGATTTTCTAACACCCAGCTTTATGTTTTTCCCACCATACCAAACCATTTCCACTCATGATAGTAATTACTGTCTGGGTGTAGGGAGATGAACCAGAAAAACTGGACTGAGGAAGAATTGTGGGGAGAGTGAGACTTGGGAAAGCATAGCAGAGGAGAGCAGAGGAAGGTAGAATTTGCACATTTTCCTGCAGGCTCATGTGGGATACTAGTGGGGTGCCAAAGTCGTGGAGAAACACCTGGTTCATGAAAAATAGACTCCTCATCCTTAGGAAACTGCGGGCTGGATCAGACTAGAAAGTTGAGATCCAGGGTTGAGGTAAGCACCAAGGACATCTCCAAAACAAGCTAAGAATTGAGGCAAAGGTCACACAGAATACAGCAAAACTGATCTGATAGGAAAAAATAGTAACTGGAACAAATAAGATTATATAGTACTACTGAAAATTTTATGATTTTTGATCTTAAAGAGATAGTCTATCCACACAAACTTCTTTTCTTTTTTAGGGTTAAATTTATTCTCTTCTTTTGTATAACCTGAATGCATCATCAATGTGCTTTCAAGAGTGATTAAGGTCAGTCTTATTATCAGATACTTCTCATTCTATGGCTCTGTGTCAGAAACTGTATGTGGAGCAAGATACCCTAGCTTGGGACTTAATAAATATATAGTTGATTTTGCATTGGTATCTTATAGGCAAATATTTTTTGAATGTAAAATTTACTCCAAGAACAATGGTATGTCATGTTTCTATTTAAGATGTTAATGACAGTTCACTTTACTTGGAGGGGCCATTTAACAAGATGGTCTAAAAGATATGTCTTGAGCTGCTTGTATAAGTTTATGTAAATTTATTGAACATAAAATAATTTATTTTGCCAAAAGATGTAATCCCCTTTAAAGTAATTATCATGGGAGATAGTAAACAAATCCAAACAATACTCCTATTTTTTGAACTCTTTTGTATACTTTTAAAAATTTACCATAGTGCTTTATAGGAGTTTGAATTAGAGCAAATGCCCCCCAAAATGCTTGTTTATAAGTATCATGTATACCATAGATTTATGACTAAGAAATAGAAAATAGAAATAATCCTCCCAAGGAACTATGGAGACTTTGATTCTTGTTTATCTCCTTTGATGTAAGTCAGGGACATAGTTTCCGATCCAAGCTTTTTCATTAATTAACTGTGTAGCTTTAGGCAAATGTCTTAACCACTCAGTTTCTTCATCTAAAAGGTTGGATTACATGACTTTTCAGTTTCCTGCTAGCTATATCAGTTTGTATTTCTATTATCTACATGGTGCCAAATCCAGCATCAGGTTCTCTTAGGGAAGGTGTGATCTTTAAAAGGTAAATCATGAGTAATAAGGGACATTTGCAAACTTCAATTCCAGTGAACAGAATGAAGTTTTTAAACACAAATAAGTGTCTAATTGTACATATTTATATTCTCTTGGGTCTTCAGGAAAGAGCATTGCCAAGCCAAATGCCACAAGCCTTGCATGAGATAAGTGGTCAAGAAAAAAGTCAGAAGGCAGAGAAAAGCAAAATGAATGAGAATGAGAGAGTGGTTAAAGAGTTACAAATATTCAGAAGAACTAGTCAAACAAATGACACAGACATATCTTTAAACAATTATGGGTAGATTCAAATAAATATAACATAAAAATCAGCATAATGAGGATAACAACTTCTGTGTAAATTTGTACATTTTTTGACAAGTAGAAGTAATTGAGAATGGACACCTGAGAATGGAATACAACAGATATCAACAGAGGTCACCATACCCAATGAGAATGAAAAAGAATCAGCCCAATTACCCCCACATTTTATAGGACGTCACATGTCTTTCTAAGACTTTGGTAAAATCCCAGGGTCTTGCAGTTTCCTAATCATTTCTCGTCTCAAGTCTTCCCTCCATCCAGGCTTAGACCACTTTATAGCTTCCCTCCCATGGTAAATCTCTGTCCTATGCTCTAGGTTGACCCAATATTGAACTCAGTATCTTGATGTGATTGTCTACCAAAGCTACTCTATGAAATGTCTGTGAATGTGCAAAATATCTGGGATAATGTTGGATGTTTACAAAAAAAAAAACAACAACTTGTAATTGAATCTTGAGCACCCTGTTGTGATGCTTTTGGGCCACGTTATCATTTGGAATTCTCTTCTGGTCTCCTTAAATATAAATTGGGCACTTTCACTTAGGCAAGACCTTTCCCATTCAATTCCCCATCCTCTAACTAGGTCCACTGAAGATGTGCTCTGCAGATTGTACCCTTCATGAGGTCTGTGGTCGGGTTTCCCAATATCAAAAAAAGCCTAGTACTATGTTTAGAGAAGTTGATCAATAACAGTATTAGCTGAGTAAGCAAAATAATATCTCAGACTGTTGAGTCTGGGTAAGTTTTTGACTTTACCTCTTGCAATCTCTACAACTGCACATTGTTCTTAGACCATGAAGCTATCACAATACTTATTGTTTGAAAGTTTCCCCTCCAATCACACATACCTTCTATCCAGAGACATCTTTAAGCATGGAGACTTCAACACTGATATGAAACTAAACACAAAGCATATGGCTGGTAAACATTACCTATCTGCAGAGAACAAGGAAGTAATTTAAAATCTTAAGTTTCTGTCAAATAAATATTAGGCAAAGTGCCAAAGTACTTTTGCATCCATTGAAGGAAGACTATATATCAAGAATGGCACTGACAGCAGAAATAAATACATGAAGCTATCTACCATTATCACGAAATAATTGTTTATTCTTTAAAATGGGCTTGCAATGTTGCATTATTTCTTAAAACATCATCCCGTAATCTCAAAATCCAAACTTGCAAATTTCTAGGAGTTGTCAAACTGCTGTGCTGATTAAATGAGAAATCTGAGCATTTGTATGCAAAAAATTCCCAAGGCCATACTCAACTAGAAGGAAGAATTAGAAGAATAATATGACGAAGGACTGTGGTTGAAAATTATCACTAGGAAAGTGGATATGCTCAGGCTAGGAAAGGGAAAAGGATAAAAACCATGTAGGGAAGGATGTTCATGTAGGAGAATCAAAGGTTTACGTGCTGTGCTACCAGTGCAGAATCACAAGTTTGGGAGAAGAGTGATGATGAAAATAAGCTGGCAGGAATCAGAGAGCAGAGGATGAAAGAAGGATGGAAGAAGTGAAAGGTGGAGGAGGGAGGGAGGATGCTGAAGGGTGGATATGATTCTGAATGAGAATATAATTACCATGTAATTGTTCACAGCACCCCTTTTCTCAAAATGAATCTGAGGTTTCTATCTGCTTAAGTTCCCCTTCTTCTCATGCTAATCCCCACAAATGTTGCCAACATGTCTTCCTTGCCCCATTTATCTTTCTAAGGAGAGTTCTCTGTACAAGACTGAATCTTCTGACTTCAGAGATGAATTTTTTTTTTTTTTTTTTTTTTTGCTGTACACAGGCCTCTCACTGTTGTGACCTCTCCCATTGTGGAGCACAGGATCCAGACGCTCAGGCTCAGCGGCCATGGCTCATGGGCCCAGCCGCTCCGCGGCATGTGGAATCTTCCCAGACCAGGGCACGAACCCGTGTCCCCTGCATCGGCAGGCGGACTCTCAACCACTGCGCCACCAGGGAAGCCCAGAGATGAATTTTTAGAAGAAAATGATTAGTTTGATGGAAGAAGCTTGAGAGAAAGCTGAGATTCAAGGAAAGGCTTGACCTGTATAGATTTTTTTTAGTTCTTCTAAAGAAAGCTAAAAAGAAGGAGAAGGAAATTTAGCAAGCTGCATGGGAAGGAAGGCTTTAATTTAATTTTGGACTTTGTTTTCTTTAGCATTTCATTGTGAAGGTTTAAAGAGGTAGTTGTTGGATCATGAGTTGCAGAATGTAAGGAAGGTAGACTTAAGAGTCCACAGAATTTTAGTAAGTGCTGCCCATGGATTATTATTTAAAATATCATTTTGCTGCTTAGGAAATAAGAAGCCAAAATGTTCAGTTATTTTGAAATGCCTTTATTTGTTGGATTTTGTTTCTTGGTTTAAGAAGAGGTGTAACCCATAGATCTCAGATCTATCCAAATTGCATTTGGAGTAGAGTGTCACATCTTGGTGCATGCCACTTAGTTTCTTCAGTTGGAAAGACCAAAGAGGGGTAAATGATACTGGAGGTCTTCTTTAGTTGGACCATGAAGTGAATAGAAAACATACAATAGCTTTAGGCTACCATAATCTTACCTGTGAAAGCCATGATACTTAAGTGAAAACAGGACTTAGAATAGAACAGCTGGACTGCTTGTCTTCTTACACACTTGGAATAGCTTTAGTATTTTTTAACCCTGTTGTTGATGTCTGTGGTCTTAACACTGCAAGGAACACTAATAATAAGAAACATGAGTGGCATACCTGTGCTGTTTCTCATGAGCTGGGATCAGGTTTTCACTTGGCAGAGAGAAAGGACAGATTTAAAATGATTAATATTGACTAGGGATAAGGTTTTGTATTCTAGCAAATGCTCTTTAAAAGTGTCTACTTATATACCAAGGATCGTGCATTTCCTATAGAGAAGGTATGTATTTCAAAATTATAATCATCCTTATATATTTGCTTAGTTTTCCACAATATCATTTTAATACCAAACATTCTCCAAAATTACTAGGCAAATATGAGAAAGTCAAAATCATAAGGCTTAAGCTAACTTAAATAAAAAAAAAATCACCATTTTGCAGGTTTAACTGGAAATTGAGAAAATTCTAACAGGAAAACTACCAATCTTTAAGGAGCAATTGCTACCAAAGTGTGCTCAATTTATGTCATGACGATTGCTGTATCATCTAATGGACATTGTATTTGCCATTTAATTTTTTTAACATCTTTATTGGAGTATAATTGCTTTACAATGGTGTGTTGGCAGCTGCTGTATAATAAAGTGAATCAGCTATACATATACATATATCCCCATATCTCTTCCCTCTTGCATCTCCCTCACACCCTCCCTATCCCACCACTCCAGGTGGAAAAAAAGTACCCAGCTGATCTCCCTGTGTTATGTGGCTGCTTCCCATTAACTATGTATTTTACATTTGGTAGTGTATATATGTCCATACCACTCTCTCACTTTGTCCTAGTTTACCCTTCCCCTCCCCATGTCCTCAACTCCATTCTCTACGTCTGCTTCTTTATTCCTGTCCTGCCCTTAGGTTCTTCAGAACCATTTTTTTTTCTTAGATTCCATATATATGTGTTAGCATATGGTATTGTTTTTCTCTTTCTGACATACTTCACTCTGTATGACAGTCTCTAAGTCCATCCACCTCACTACAAATAGCTCAATTTCATTTCTTTCTATGGCTGAGTAATATTTCATTGTATATATCTGCCACATCTTCTTTATCCATTCATCTATCGATGGACTTCCATGTCCTAGCTATTGTAAATAGTGCTGCAATGAACACTGTAGTACAAGAATCTTTTTGAATTATGGTTTTCTCAGGGTACATGCCCAGTAGTGGGACTGCTGGGTTGTATGGTAGTTCTATATTTAGTTTTTTAAGGAACCTCCATACTGTTCTCCATAGTGCTTGTATCAATTTACATTCGCACCAACATTGCAAGAGGGTTCCCTTTTCTCCACACCCTCTCTAGCATTTATTGTTTGTAAGTTTTTGATGATGGGCATTCTGACTGGCATGAGGTGATACCTCATTGTAGTTTTGATTTGCATTTCTCTAATGATTAGTGATGTTGAGCATCCTTTCATGTGTTTTTCTGGCAATCTGTATATCTTCTTTGGAGAAATATCTATTTAGATCTTCTGACCATTTTTAGATCGGGTTGTCTGTTTTTTTTTGTTTTTTTGATATTGAGCTGCATGAGCTGCTTGTATATTTTGGAGAATAATCCTTTGTCAGTTGCTTCATTTGCAAATATTTTCTCCCATTCCGAGGGCTGTCTTTTCGTCCTGTTTAAGGTTTGTTTGCTGTGCCAAAGCTTTTAAGTTTCATTAGGTCTCATTTGTTTATATTTGTTTTTATTTCCATTTCTCTGGGACGTGGGTCAAAAAAGATCTTGCTGTGATTTATGCCACAGAGTGTTCTGCCTATGTTTTCCTAAGAGTTTTATAGTGTCTGGCCTTACATTTAAAAGGTCCTTAATACATTTTGAGTTTATTTATGTGTATGTTTTTAGGGAGTGTTCTAATTTTATTCTTTTACATGTAGCTGTCAAATTTTCCCAGCACAACTTATTGAAGAGGCTGTCTTTTCTCCATTGTATATTCTTGCCTCCTTTATCAAGGATAAGGTGACCATATGTGCGTGAATTTATGTCTGGGCTTTCTATCCTGCTCCATTGATCTATATTTCTGTTTTCGTGCCAGTACCATATTGTCTTGATTTCTGTCGCATTGTAGTATAGTCTGAAGTCAGGGAGCCTGATTCCTCCAGCTCCGTTTTTCTTTCTCAAGATTGCTGTGGCTATTCAGGGTCTTTTGTGTTTCCATACAAATTGGGATTTTTTAAATTCTAAGTCTGTGAAAGATGTCATTGGTTGTTTGATGGGGATTACATTGAATCTGTCAATTGCTTTGGGTAGTATAGTCATTTTCACAATGTTGATTCTTCCAATCCAATAACATGGTATATCTCTCCATCTGTTTGTATCATATTTAATTTCTTTCATCAATGTCTTATACTTTTCTGCATACAGGTATTTTTTCTCCTTAGGTAGGTTTATTCCTAGGTATTTCATTCTATTGTTGCAATGGTAAATGAGAGCGCTTCCTTAATTTCTCTGCCAGACTTTTCAACATTAGTGTTAGGAATGCAAGAGATTTCTGTGCATTCATTTTGTATCCTGCTACTTTACCAAATTCATTGATTAGTTCTAGCAATTTTTGGTTGCATCTTTAGGATTCTCTGTGTATAGTATCATGTCATCTGCAAACAGTGACAGGTTTGCTTCTTTTCCGATTTGGATTCTTTTTATTTCCTTTTCTTCTCTGATTGCTATGGCTAAAACTTGCAGAACTATGTTGAATAAGAGTGGTGAGAGTGGGCAACCTTGTCTTGTTCCTGATCTTAGAGGAAATGCTTTCGGTTTTTCACCATTGAGAACAATGTTGGCTGTGGGTTTGTCATATATGGCCTTTATTATGTTGAGGTAAGTTCCCTCTATGCCTACTTTCTGGAAAGTTTTTATCATAAATTGTGTTGAATTTTGTTCAAAGATTTTTCTGCGTATATTGAGATTATCATATTGTTTTTATCCTTCAGTTTGTTAATATGGGTTATCACATTGTTTGACTTGTGCATAATGAAGAATCCTTGCAATCCTGGGATAAATCCCAGTTGATCATCGTGTATGATCCTTTTAATATGCTGTTGAATTCTGTTTGCTAGTATTTTGTTGAAGATTTTGCATCTATGTTCATCAGTGGTATTGGCCTGTTGTTTTCATTTTTTATGCCATGTTTTTCTGGTTCTGGTATCAGGGTGATGGTGGCCTCGTAGAATGAGTTTGGGAGTGTTCCTCCCTCTGCTATATTTTGGAAGAGTTTGAGAAGGATGGGTGTTAGAGCTCTTCTCTGAATGTTTCATAGAATTCACCTGTGAAGCCATCTGGTCCTGGGTCTCTTTTTGTTGGATGATTTTTCATCTCAGTTTCAATTTCAGTTCTTGTGATTTGTCTGTTTATATTTTCTATTGTTTCCTGGTTCAGTCTCAGAAGGTTATACTTTTCTAAGAATTTGTCCATTTCTTCCAGGATGTCCATTTTATTGACATATGGTTGCTTGTAGTGATCTCTCACGATACTTTGTATTTCTGCAGTGTCAGGTGCTACTTTTCCTTTTTCATTTCTAATTCTATTGATTTGAGTCTTCAGCCCATTTTTCTTGATAAGTCTGGCTAATGGTTTATCAATTTTGCTTATCTTGTCAAAGAACAAGCTTTTAGTTTTATTGATCTTTGCTATCATTTACTTCATTTCTTTTTCATTTATTTCTGATCTGATCTTTATGATTTCTTTCCTTCTGCTAACTTTGGGTTGTTTTTTTTGTTGTTGTTTTTGCTGTTGTTCTTTCTCTAATTGCTTTAGGTGTAAGGTTTGGTTGTTTATTTGAGATACTTCTTGTTTCTTGATGTAAGATTGTATTGCTCTAAGTTTCCCTCTTAGAACTGCCTTTACTGCATCCCATGGGTTTTGGGTCATCGTGTTTTCATTGTCATTTGTTTCTAAGTATTTTTTTATTTCCCCTTTGATTTCTTCAGTGATCTCTTGGTTGCTTAGTAATGTGTTGTTTAGCCTCCATATGTTTATATTTTGTACAGATATTTTCCTGTAATTGATGTCTAGTCTCATAGCGTGGTGGTCAGAAAAGATATTTGATATGATTTCAATTTTCTCAAATTTACCAAGGCTAGATTTGTGACCCAAGATATGACCTATCCTGGAGAATGTTGCATGAGCACTTGAGAAGAAAATGTATTCTGTTGTTTTTGGATGGAATTTCCTATAAATATCAGTTAAGTCCATCTTGTTTAATATATCATTTAAAGCTTGTTTTTCCTGATTTATTTTCATTTTGGATGATCTGTCCATTGGTGAAAGTGGGGTGTTAAAGTCCCCTACTATTATTGTGGTACTTTCAACTTCCCCTTTTATAGCTGTTAGCATTTGCGTTATGTATTGAGGTGCTCCTATGTTGGGTGCATAAATATTTACAATTATTATATCTTCTTCTTGGATTGATCCCTTAATCATTATGTCATGTCCTTCTTTGTCTCTTGTAATAATCTTTATTTTAAAGTCTATTATGCCTGATATGAGTATTGTTACTCCAGCTTTCTTTTGATTTCCATTTTCATGGAATATATTTTTTCCATCCCCTCATTTTCAGTCTGTATGTGTCCCTACATCTGAAGTGTGTCTCTTGTAGACAGCATATATATGGGTCTTATTTCTGTATCCATTCAGCCAGTCTATGTCTTTTGGTTGGAGCATTTAGTCCATTTACATTTAAGGTAGTTATTAATATGCATGTTCCTATTACTATTTTCTTAATTGTTTTGGGTTTGTTATTGTAGGTCTTTTCCATCTCCTTTGTTTCCTGCCTAGAGAATTTCCTTTAGCATTTGTTGTAAAGCTGTTTTGCTGGTGCTGAATTCTGTTAGCTTTTGCTTGTCTGTAAAGGTTTTAATTTCTCTGTCAAATATGAATGAGATCCTTACTAGGTAGAGTAATCTTCGTTGTAAATTTTTCCCATTTATCGCTTTAAATAAGACCTGCCACTCCCTTCTGGCCTGAAGAGTTTCTGCTGAAAGATCAGCTGTTAACCTAATGGGGTTTCCATTTTATGTTATTTGTTGCTTTTCCCTTGCTGCTTTTAATATATTTTTTCTTTTTATTTAATTTTTGATAGTGTGATTAATATGTGTCTTGCCTTGTTTCTCCTTGGATTTTTCCTGTATAAGACTCTCTGCTCTTCCTGGACTTGATTCACTATTTCCTTTCCCATATTAAGGAGTTTTTCAACTATAATCTCTTCAAATATTTTCTCAGTTTCTCAGTCCCTTTTTTCTCTTCTTCTCTGAGACCTCTATAATTTGAATATTGGTGCATTTAATTTTGTCCCAGAGGTCTGTGAGACTTTTCTCAATTCTTTTCATTCTTTTCTCTTTTCTGCTCTGTGGTAGTCATTTCCACTATTTTATCTTCCAGGTCACTTTTCCATTTTTCTGCCTCAGTTATTCTGCTATTGATTCCTTCTAGAGAATTTTTAATTTCATATATTGTGTTGTTCATCATTTTTCATTTCCTCTTTAGTTCTTCCAGGTCCTTGTTATACGTTTCTTGTATTTTCTCATTCTATTTCCAAGATTTTGGATCATCTTAAAATCTACTCCCAGCCACCACCCACCCCAGTGAGTGAGCAGACAAGCCTCTCGGGCTGGTGAGTACTGGTCAGCACTGATCTTCTGTGCAGGGATCTCTCTGCTTTGCTGCCTGCACCCCTATTGCTGTGCTCTCCTCCATGGCTCTGATGCTTCCCCTCTGCCCACCTCCAGTCTCCACCAGTAAAGGGGTTTCCTAGTATGTGGAAACTTTTCCTCCTTTACAGCTCCCTCCCAGAAGTGCAGGTCCCATCCCTATTCTCTTGTCTCTGTTTTTCCTTTCTTCTTTTGCCTTACCCAGGTATGTGGGGATTTTCTTGCCTTTTGGGGAGTCTGAAGTCTCCTGCCAGTGTTCAGTAGGTGTTCTGTAGGATTTGTTCCACATGTAGATGTATTTTTGATGTATTTGTTGGAAGGAAGGTTATCTCGAAGGAAGGTTATCGCCATGTCTTACTCCTCTGCCATCTTGAATGTCCCCCCCACATAATTTGTTTTATCTTTCCTGGCTTTTTTTCTTACCATTTTTCAGCATTGCTATGAAATATATACATAAAACACCATTTTCTGTCACATTTCTTCAAAAAATATTTAATGAGTTTTTGTCATTGCCTATAGGATCTAACCCATCACTTGGTTTTTATAAAAGTCTTCAGAAAATTATTTCATTTTAGATATCATCTTTTTATGGGTTACATTAGTAAGGTTGGTACAAGCCCAGAAAAAAAAGCTGACCTGGAAGGCCTATTCAAAATAATTTAATCCTTTAACCCAAGGAGAAAATATAATTTCCTATGTCAATTTTAAGTTCCCTCATGATTGCCCTCTGACTACATCCTTCTTGCCTTATTTGTCAGCCATTACCCACTCCCACTGCTGGTACTTTGTCCAGTATGTGGAATCACCCATGTTCTCTCTTGCTTCTTGACTATTGCACATACTATACTTGGAACATTTTGTCCCAAATTTGTAGGCCAGATCTCTTGTTTTAGCTACATTTTACCCATCTTTTAGGTAACCAACCAATTTCCCCATTCTCTGGGAAACTTTTCTTGGATACTTGAATGTGGATAAGTCCCATGCCGTATGTTGCCATAACATCTTGTCCTGCTTTTATCATATATAGATATTGTCATACTTCACTGTAATTGTTTCCAATTATCTGCCTTCCAATAGACTGTAAAAATCTAGGATTATGTTCATCTCATTTATCATTATATTTCAGTGCCTCCCATAGTTCCTTTCCTACAGGATTCGTATGAGCACAATTTGAAAAATGAGGCTATGAAAGGTGATGTTTTGTTAAAAGCAGATAGAAGCACCAAAGATCACAGTGAGGAATACAAATTAGTACCAAAACAATTTTCAAATTTGTGTCAGAGTGGAAACTATGATCATGAGTAATATACAGTGGCTACCCAGGGGATCAGACCAAGAGGGAGGGATTTTGCTAAACTGACTCAGTGGGATTCTTGCTAAAGCTGGGCTGAAGGGGCCAAGAACAGGACCCAAGGTGGGGGCTTAGTCAGAGAGAAGACAGAAGAGTCTGGCTCAGGTTTGCTCAAAGGAGAGTCCTTGTCACCTCAAGCATGCAATGAAGTGTGACAGCTGTGATAAAATCGAGCCAGAAGGATGTCTTGAAACAACTGAGCCTAACGTGAAAACCAGAAGGGGAGCAGTGCATGTTAGAATAGCTGCCGTTTCCATGGCTTGGACATAGGGTGTTGCGGAGAGGGTGACTGGAGCTGGAGAGACAGGTAGGGTGATACAGAGTGGGACCCTGTCTTCAGGCTTGTAATATTGTATATATTTCAAATGTACAATAGCATTAAGAATAAATTAACTACCTCAAGGCTGCATAATAGACACTGAGTAGAGGACTTTCAGCTTTATGTCTTTGGTTTGAATCTATCCCTAGTTTAAGACTGACTGAAAGTCGTTATCCTTTGTCAGCTGTTTGGTGACTTATGAAATGAGTTATTGGTCTTAGTCAAGTTCCGTAGTCAAAAAACTTCACAATTGATGATCTTTGGGAGCTATTGGAAGTTAAGAAACAGGGTGAGAGATTGAATTGGTCATGAAAATTGAATAAGTGTCTCTCTGGTCCACTTTTTAAACATACATTGAGGCTTAGAGTTTTATCCTTCTTTAGAAGAGAATGATGTGTCTCAAGAGTTGCTGATTAGACACCTTTCATTAACATAATATGATGGAGACAATTTATGGCTTTTTCTTCTAGCTAGGGAAGCACAATTATCTCCAATTTCTTTCTTCACATAAAGAGATATCTGAGGGCTTAGTCATCTCCAGGGTAGGATGGTTTTTTTTTGAAAACCTCACAAAGTACAGAAAAAACACTGAGATTCCATAGCCTTTCTTACTATTGTCTCTATAAGGGCAAGAACATGTTGGAATCAGATTGTTATTTTGATCTGTCTAGAAATAACATGGTTTAGTAGAAAGCATCCTTGTCATGTGGAATTTTTTCTGTTTGGTTTTTAGTTCTTGCTCTGCCTCTATCTGTAAAACATTGTGTGCATTTTTACCCTAATCACAGGGTTAGTTTATTTTGATATTAGTTTAAATGACATCCACTTAAGAAGGTCTTTCCCCACCTCCTCTTTCAGTCTCTTTTCATCTCCTTGGTTTTGTGATTTTTGTCTGTGTTTTAAATAAGATGTCTTAGCCCTAGCAATTATTTTACTTATCCGTGTACTACTTGGACTTTAATTTTGTACTTTTTTGTTTACTTTTTTCTTGTTCTATTAATGTAGAACCTAATCTCCATAACAGAAGAAATTCTATCATGTTTAGCACCATATCTTTAGAATGGTTTCTGGCATACAGTAAGTTCTAAATAAATATTCAAGGCTTGCTTGACAGATGGAGTGAATGATTTAAGGGGATGCAGTATATTTGGAGGAGAATATAGCTCCAGGAAAGGAAAGCTAATAGATGCCATCCAAGGATCCTCAGCCAATAGAAGGTTCTAGGCTTGACTTTGGTACCACAGTGGAGATTAGGTCTTAAGTAAGCCAATAGGGAAAACACCGGAGTGAAGTGTCAAAGAGGAGGCTCAATTCAGTAACTGGGCAAATATAAGTGTGGCTTGTCAGTAAATGTGCTGTAAGGGCTTGATATTCTGACAAGAGTTTGCCCTGGTCAGGTGAGGCTTAGACGCAACACAAGAACCCAGCAGGCAGACCAAGGTATAAATCCAAGGATCAAGTAAAGATGAATATAAGTGGAAAAGAGGGCAGGGAGCATTACTCTCTTGTCCAATTTGGAATCCTGAAAATGTGGTTTTATGCCAAGCATTTAAGAAGTGCTTAATAAAATTAGGCAAGACATGTATGAGTGTCAAATGAATGAATGAATAATTAACCTATGTATGTAAAAACAATTACCGGGATTCCCTGGTGGCGCAGTGGTTGAGAGTCCGCCTGCTGATGCAGGGGACACGGGTTCGTGCCCCGGTCCGGGAGGATCCCACATGCTGTGGAGCAGCTGGGCCCGTGAGCCATAGCCGCTCAGCCTGCACATCCGGAGCCTATGCTCCACAATGGGAGAGGCCACAACAGTGAGAGGCCCGCGTACCACAAAAAGAACAAAAACAGAAAACAATTACTGTAATGTCTGGTATGTTAGTCACTTGTCTTCCTCCCCCTTTTCTTTACCTTTATAAGTTGTAGCATGGTGGAGGTGATGCTACTTTGAAACTTGTCAGGTAGGCCTGTGGGATGGTGGTGGGATCTTGAGGGACTGGCAGATACTGCTGTGTGGAAGTTGGGAAAGACAAAGATGATGGGGAAGTGAAGCAGAGAGACAAAAACTGACTGCTGCTGTAAGTAGACTCCCTAAAGAGAATATTAATATTGTCATTACTCAAGTGACATTTCTTCAGGAGTATCTCAGTAACATGAGTTAGATTAAGCTTTATATAATTAACCCTAAGAAATTATCTTTAATCAAGAATCAATTCTATAATTTGCTTTCCCCCTGATCTCTCTATTTCTTCCCATTCTTTTTGACACTCAATCCTATTTTATACTAGATTAATATCTGTTGAATCAACTTCCCTGGCTATCTAAATGACATTTGCTCTAAAGGAGAAATAGCAGTCTTAATTCCCTTAGTATACTAGTTTTCTAGGGCTGTAATAACAAAGTACCACAAACTGGGTGTCTTAAAACAGCAGAAATGTATTTTCTCACAGCTCTGGAGACCAGAAGTCAGAAATCAAGTTTTTGGCAAGTCTGTCCTCCCTATAAAAAGTCCAGGAAAGACTCTTTCCTCTTCCTAGCTTCTGGTAGTCGCTAGCAACCTTTGACACCCTTGGCTTATGGATGCATATCTCCAGTCTCTGCTTCTGTTTTCACATGGCCTTCCCTATGTTACTCTGTTTCCAAATGTCTCTACTTTTATAAGACTCTCATCCTAATCCAGTATGACTTTATTGTAACATTATTACATCTGCAAGGACCCTATTTCCAACTAAAGTCGCATTCGCATGTGAATTTTGGGAGGATTGTATTGAAATCAGTACATGTAATGAGAGGGGAAGTACTATTATGGGATACTCCCAGGTTTAGGCCCTTATTGAGAAAGGCCTGGGGAATTTTTCACATTGAGTAGATTTGTTTTACAGATATTTTTTCTAAAGGAAATGTGCCTTAATCTTTTTTATATTCTTCATTCTTACAAATGGTTTTATGCACAGTGTGTATTTACTGAATAAACAAATTTGAATAAATGAATACTATTAATAATCTTCTTGGCTGCCCACCTCTGTGGCTCACTAACACCACCAATGAAGCTTTGTATTGACTCAGGGGCTAGGGTAGGAAGTGCCTGGATTCAGATGCCTTGGTCTCCTGGGCCTGCCACACTTTGTTTCTGATATGTCTGTCACCTGGTTGATATGTTTCTGATTCCTTTTAATACTTGAATTTTGAGACAGTGCTTTGAGAAACAAAGCCTGCAGTATGAGGAATTATCTGTTCAAAACAATGTTACTGAAATATTGGACCTTAAATTAACTGTTTTAAAATCATATTTGTATAGATAATCTACTTAATATAAGAGAGAGTCAATACAAATAGCTGTTCTTCAGTTGATAACTAGCTTTTTGGTTAAACTCATCAGTATTCCTTTTCAAAAAAATATTTAGACAGTGTAAATCCAAGCCTTAAAACAAATGAGCTTGTAGAGAGAGACAATGTTACATTTGCATGACACTTTCTAATTATCTCATTTGATCACTGCAAGGTAGGCAAGACATGGATAATTTTCTCCACTTAACCAAGAAGGAAACTGAGGCTCAGAGAAGTTAAGTAGTCATATTAAAGAAAAGAAGGAAATAATGAGGGTATGAGGACTTCATGTCTTCATATCCTAGTCTCTTTCTCTTTCCAGAATACTACCATGCTTCTCATCACTTGGAGTATCTGAAAGGTTAAATTAGGTTACACTGTCAATTACTACTCAGTCTGAAGAAGTTATAGCTCACATCTACATTGTTCATACAATGGATTTTGCTTAGGAACTACTACTAGACTTTTTTTCTTCATGTTCAATTAGTATTAACATAATTTTCTTTTTTCAAAGTCTTATTTTATTACAACACAAATAAAAGCATAATATTAAAGAAGAAGAAAGACCTGTGTAAAGAGTATCAGATCTATAGGCTGACAGCTTGAGATTAAGTCCTGTGTGATTTGGTATGAGCCACTGACCTTCTAGGGAGCTCAAATGAACTCCAATGTGGACCTCTGCACTTGTTGACCTTGTGATATTTCAGTGTCTGGTTGGAGTTAGGGGGAAAATATCTTGTGGGGGGAATTTGGAAACAAATTGGTCATTCTGGTTGCTTTACCAATTATACTTTGCCCAGCACATGAAAAATTTTGGGCCTATTGATATTTGCTATGACGCTTAAATATTCAGCACAGTATTGATTCTAAATGTCAAGCCCTCTGCTTAGGTGATATTTCTGTGTGAAGAGCAGATTACCACAGAATATTAATTGAACCCTTTAAATACACACTTATGCACAAATACACACATACACATACACACACACACACACATTCCTATATGCACAGTACCAACACCCAGCAATTTAAGTGCACATTTAACCAGAGTCCATTCTCAACTTTAACAGAAGCAAAATAGCTATGGTTTAAGCATTGCTAAATAGTTTGCAGTAAGTTTTCCACCAAAATACATAATTTACTGCTGTAAAATAAGTTTACATGGTTTGAAGTGGTACCTGGGACAGTTAATAACCAGATAGGAACAATGATGAAATAGAATACTAATCTGAGAGAGAAAATATTATATTATCATGCACTAAAGGGAATAAATGAAATGTAATTGACTTACTTAATGCAGTTGAATAAAACAAGGTTTTGAAGAAAATTTCTAAGGTTTTTAAAGCATCTACAGAAAAGTTGATAAGAATGATACACTGTTTATTGGTAAAATCTAGAAAAGACATGTAAGTTGATTAATGTTAGTCTATGTTGTAAAATATTCATAATATTCTGTAATTAATTGATTATTTGGCATCTTGGAAGCAGAGCCAAACTAACAAACAAAGTTGTTTATATTTACAGCATCTCGTGTTTTCAGTGACGCATAAATTCCATAATAAAAATTCTCACCACAAACTTCAATATCTGTGGTTTTTTCTTGCCCAATAGGGTATGCCTTCTACCTGACAATTTCCTACAACTGTAGTAATTATGTCTCACATCCATGCTTTCCCCTCACTTCTTCTGTCCCCTGAACAACTCTGGTTCTTCTTCACATGGCTCTGCATGGTGCAGTGTGCCTCCTCATCTTGGGAATTGTAGGTAATTGACACATCTTTTAAAGGCACTGATGGTTCTGTGTCATTAGTCATAACTATAAATTAAATCCTTGGTACATTTAAAACAGTTGTTTTGAGAGTTCAATTTTAAATGATTCAATTGTAAGCTTGTTCATCTTTTTTGAGAGGTATATATATATATGCATATATAAACATATATATAGATCAATAGGTACACAGATAGATATATTAAATCATTTTATCACATAATTCTAGAAGTTTAGTTTAAAATTAGCAAGAAACTCTTTAACCCACACTCACTTGAGAAATGCAAGGTCTTTATATAAATGAACAAGAAATATCTGATCAAAATTAGAAGAATATATTTTATGATTTAAAAAATAAGCTATAAATTTCTTGCTGATACTCAAATCATATGAGAGGTCTTTCTTAACTCCAGTCTCCTCTGATTCTGAAGTGATAATCAACATCAGGATGTCTTGAAGAATGGATTGGAGGAACCAAGATGTCAGAGTAGAAGGATGTGCTCACACTCCCTCTTGCAAGAACACAAGAATCACAACTAGCTGCTGGACAATCATCAACAGGAAGACACTGGAACTCACCAAAAAAAAAAAAAAAATACCAAACATCCAAAGACAAAAGAGAAGCCACAATGAGATGGTAGGAGGGGCACAATCACAGTAAAAACAAATCCCATAACCATTGGGTGGGTGACTCACAGACTGAAGAACACTTATACCACAGAAGTCCACACACTGGAGTGAAGGTTCTGAGCCCCATGTCAGGATTCCCAACCTGGAGGAACAGCAAAGGGAGAAGGAATTCTTAGAGAATCAGACTTTGAAGCCTAGTGGGAATTGATTGCAGGACTTCAAAAGGACTGGGAGAAACAGACACCCCACTCTTGGAGAACACACACAAAGTAGTGTGCACATCGGGACCTAGGGAAGGAACAGTCACCCCAGGGGAGACTGAACCAGGCCTACCTGCTGGTGTTGGAGGGTATCCTGCAGAGGTGTGCAGTGGCTGTGGCTCACTGTGGGGATGGAGCCGCTGGCATCGGAGGTTCTGGGGGGTGCTCCTTGGTGTGAGCCCTATCAGAGTCTGTCATTGACCCAACCAATGAGCCTAGATGGGCTCCATTGTTGGGTTGCCTCATGTCAAACAACCAAGAGGGAGGGAACCCAGGCCTACCCATCAACAGTCAAGTGGATTAAAGTTTTACTGAGCTCTGCCCACCAGAGCAACAGTCAGCTCTATCCACCACAAGACCCTCCCATCAGAAAACTTACACAAGCCTCTTAGATAGCCTCATGCACCAGAGGGCAGACAACAGAAGCCAGAAGAACTACAATCCTGCAGCTTGTGGAACAAAAACCACATTCAAAGAAAGATAGACAAGATGAAAAGGCAGAGGGATATGTACCAGATGAAGGAACAAGATAAACCCCCAGAAAAACAACTAAATGAAGTGCAGATAGGCAACCTTCTAGAAAAAGAATTTAGAATAATGATAGTGAAGATGATCCAGGACCTCAGAAAAAGAATGGAGTCAAACATCGAGAACAGGCAAGAAGAGTTTAACAAAGACATAGAAGAATTAAAGAACAAAGAAACAGAGATGCACAATACAACAACTGAAATGAAAACTACACTAGAAGGAATCAATAGCAGAATAACTGAGGCAGAAGAACGGATAAGTGACTTGGAAGACAGAATGGTGGAATTCACTGCTATGGAACAGAATAAAGAAAAAAGAACGAAAAGAAATGAAGACAGTCTAAGAGACCTCTGGGACAACATTAAACGCAAGAACATTCCCTTTATAGGGGACCCAGAAGGAGAAGAGAGAGAGAAAGGACCAGAGAAAATACTTGAAGAGATTATAGTTGAAAATGTCTGTAACATGGGAAAAGAAATAGCCACCAAAGTTCAGGAAGCACAGCCAGTCCCATACAGGATAAACACAAGGAGAAACATGCTGAGACACATAGTAATCAAATTGGCAAAAATTAAAGACAAAGAAAAATTATTGAAAGCAGCAAGGGAAAAATGACAAATAACATACAAGGGAACTCCCATAAGTTTAACAGCTGATTTCTTAGCAGAAATTCCACAAGCCAGAAGGGAATGGCATGATATAGTTAAAGTGAGGAAAGGGAAGAATTTAAAACCAAGATTGCTCTACCCAGAAAGGATCTCATTTAGATTTGATGGAGAAATCAAAAGATTTACAGACAAGCAAAAGCTCAGAGAATACAGCACCACTAAACCAGGTCTACAGCAAATGCTAAAGGAACTTCTCTAAGTAGGAAACCCAAGAGAAGAAAAGGATCTACAAAAACAAACCCAAAAAAATTAAGAAAATAGTCATAGGAACATATATATCAATAATTACCTTAAACGTGAATGGATTAAATGCTCGAACCAAAAGACAAAGGCTTGATGAATGGATACATAAACAAGAACCATATATATGCCGTCTACAAGAGACTCACTACAGACCCAGGGACACATACAGACTGAAAGTGAGGGGATGGAAAAAGATATTTCATACAAACGGAAATCAAAAGAAACCTGGAGTAGGAATACTCATATCAGATAAAATAGACATTAAAATAAAGAATGTTACAAGAGGCAAGGAAGGACACTACATAATAATCAAGGGATCAATCCAAGAAGAAGATATAACAATTATAAGTACATATGCACCCAACATAGGAGCATCTCAATACATAAGGTAACTGCTAACAGCTATAAGAGAGGAAATTGACAGTAACAAAATAATAGTTGGGGATTTTAACACCTCATTTACACCAAAGGACAAATCATCCAAAATGAAAATAAATAAGGAAACAAAAGCTTTAAATGACACAATACACCAGATAGGTTTAATTGATATTTATAGGACATTTCATCCAAAAACAGCAGATTACACTTTCTTCTCAAGTGTGCATGGAACATTCTCCAGGATAGATCACATCTTGGGTCACAAATCAAGCCACAGTGAATTTAAGGAAATTGAAATCGTATCAAGCATCTTTTCTGACCACAACGCTATGAAATTAGAAATGAGTTAAAGGGAAAACAATGTAAAAAAAACCTAAACACATGGAGGCTAAACAATACATTACTAAACAACCAAGAGATCACTGAAGAAATAAAACAGGAAATCAAAAAATACCTAGAAAAAAATAACAATGAAAACACGATGATCCAAAATGTATGGGATGCAGCAAAAGCAGTTCTAAGAGGGAATTTTATAGCTATACAAGCCCACCTCAAAAAACAAGAAAAATCTCAAGTAAACAATCTAACCTTACACCTAAAGGAACTAGAGAAAGAAGAACAAACAAAACCCAAAGTTAGCAGAAGGAAAGGAATCATAAAGATCAGAGCAGAAATAAATGAAATAGAAACAAAGAAAACAATAGCAAAGACTAAGAAAACTAAAAGCTGGTTCTTTGAGAAGATAAACAGAATTGATCAACCATTAGCCAGACTCATCAAGAAAAAGAGAGAGAGGACTCTAATCAATAAAATTAGAAATTAAAAAGGGGAAGTTACAAGAGACACCACAGAAATACAAAGCATCCTGAGACTACTACAAGCAATTCTATGCCAATAAAATGGACAACCTGGAAGAAATGGACAAATCCTTAGAAAGGTATAACCTCCCAAGACTGAACCAGGAAGAAACAGAAAATATGAACAGACCAATCACAAGTCTTGAAATTGAAACTGTGAATAAAAATCTTCCAACAAACAGAAGTACAGGACCAGATGGCTTCACAGGTGAATTCTAACAAACATTTAGAGAATAGCCAACACCCATCCTTCTCAAACTTTTCCAAAAAATTTCAGAGAAAGGAGCACCCCCAAACTCATTCTGAGGCCACCATCACCCTGATACCAAAACCAGACAAAGATGCTACAAAAAAAGAAAATTACAGACAAATATCACTGATGAATATAGATGTAAAAATCCTCAACAAAATACTAGCAAACAGAATCCAACAACACATTAATAGGATCATACAACATTATCAAGTGGGATTTATCCGAGGGAAGCAAGGATTTTTCAATATACATAAATCAATCAATATGATACACCATATTAAAAAACTGAAGAATAAAAAACATATAATCATCTCAATAGATGCAGAAAAAGCTTTTGGCAAATTTCAACACCAATTTATGATGAAAAGTCTCCAGAAAGTGGGCATAGAGGGAACCTACCTCAACATAATAAAGGCCATATACAAAAAAACCACAGCAAACGTCATTCTAAATGGTGAAAAACTGAAAGCATTTCCTCTAAGATCAGGAACAAGACAAGGATATCCACTCTCACTACTATTATTCAACATAGTTTTGGAAGTCCTAGCCACAGCAATTAGAGAAGAAAAAGAAGTAAAAAGAATACATATTGGAAAAGAAGAGGTAAAACTGTTACCGTTTGCAGAAAACATGATACTATACATACAGAATCCTAAAGATGCCACCAGAAAACTACTAGAGCTAATCAATGAATTTGGTAAAGTTTCAGGATACAAAATTAATGCACAGAACTCTCTTGGATTCCTATACACTAATGATGAAAAATCTGAAAGATAAATTAAGGAAACACTCCCATTTACCATTGCAACAAAAAGAATAAAATACCTAGGAATAAACCTACCTAGGGGACGAAAGACCTGTATGCAAAAAACTATAAGACACTGATGAAAGAAATTAAAGATGACATCAACAAATGGAGAGGTATATACCATGTTCTTGGATTGGAAAAATCAATATTGTGAAAATGACTAAACTAGCCAAAGCAATCTACAGATTCAATGCAATCCCTGTCAAGTTACCAATGGCATTTGTCACAGAACTAGAACAAATCAACTTAAAATTTGTATGGAGACACAAAGGACCCTGAATAGCCAAAGGAGACTTGAGGGGAAAAAAAAAAGCTGGATGAATCAGACTCCCTGACTTCAGACTATACTACAAAGCTACAGTAATCAAGCCATTATGGTACTTGCACAGAAACAGGAACATAGATCAATGGAACAAGATAGAAAGCCCAGAGATAAACCCACACACCTATGATCAATTAATCTATGACACAGGAGGCAAAGATATACAATGGAGAAAAGACAGTCTCTTCAATAAGTGATACTGGGAAAACTGGACAGCTACATGTAAAAGAATGAAATTAGAAAACTCCCTAACACCATACACAAAAATAAACTCAAAATGTATTTGAGACCTAAATGTAAGACTGGACACTATAAAACCCTTAGAGGAAAACATAGGAAGAACACACCTTGACATAAATCACAACAAGATCTTTTTTGATCCACCTCCTAGAGAAATGGAAATAAAAACAAAAGTAAAGAAATGAGACCTAATGAAACTTCAAAGTTTTTGCACAGCAAAGGAAACCATAATCAAGATGAAAAGACAACCTTCAGAGTGGGATAAAATATTTGCAAATGAATCAGTGGACAAAGGATTAATCTCAAATATATATAAACAGCTCATGCAATTCGATATTAAAGAAAAAAACAACCCATTCCAAAAATGGGCAGAAGACCTAAATAGACATTTCTCCAAAGGAGACATACAGATGGCCAAGAAGCACATGAAAAGCTGCTCAACATCACTAATTATTAGAGAAATGCAAATCAAAACTACAATGAGGTATCACCTCACACCAGTTAGAATGGGCATCATCTGAAAATCTACGAACAACAAATGCTGGAGCAGGTGTAGAGAAACAGGAACCCTCTTGCACTGTTGATAGGAATGTAAATTGATACAGCCACTGTGGAGAACAGTATGGAGGTTTCTTAAAAACCTAAAAATATAATTACCATATGATCCAGCGATCCCACTACTGGGCATATACCCAGAGAATACCAAAATTCAATAAGACACATGCACCCCAATGTTCATTGCAGCACTCTTTACAATAGCCAGGTCATGGAAGCAACCTAAATGCCCATCGACTGATGAATGGATAAAGAAGCTGTGGTACATATATACAATGGAATATTACTCAGCCATAAAAGGGAACGAAATTGAGTCATTTGTTGAGACGTGGATAGATCTAGAGACTGTTATACAGAGTGAAGTAAGTCAGAAAGAGAAAAACAAATATCGTATATTAACACATGTATGTGGAACCTAGAAAAATGGTACAGATGAACCGGTTTGCAGGGCAGAAGTTGAGGCACAGATGTAGAGAACAAATGTATGGACACCAAGGGGGGAAAACCGTGGTGGGGTGTGGTTGGTAGTGTGCTAAATTGGACCATTGGGATTAACATATATACACTGATGTGTATAAAATTGATGACTAATAAGAACCTGCTGTATAAAATAAATAAATAAAATAAAATTCAAAAATTAAAAATAGTAAATTAGAATATCCTACAAATATGAAATGCATTCTTTATTTAGCACCTTTTTCCTTTGTCTTTCTGGTAGATTGCCCCCTGTTTTTCTTAAAAGTGGAATTGCAAAGCAGCCTTCAGATGTTTGCAAGAAGAACATGGAACATATTGTGCGAAAACAAAGATATCCACCCAGAAACATGCTCTACACCCCAAAAGCATACCATCAGTATTATCTCTCTTTGTTTGAGATACTGTGCCATAAACCATGGTTTGAAATTTTCAGTTCCTCTAAGCTGAGGCAGCAATATTCAAAATCTTCAGTGGATTTGATATAAGAAAGACCAATGCAGACATTTAATGGAAAAAATGCATTGTTATGATTAGTGGACCATCATCTAGAACAGCGATGTGAATGAGTTTCACCACCAGAGCACCAAATTCACTCCTTGAAATAATAACACACAAAACCGTGGGCTGATATTGAGTGTTAAGTGTGTCCTTTTATGTTTCTTCATGAAAATGAGGATTAACCATGGTTTGCCAAGGATTTATAGGATAATCTTGTTTATAACTTCAAAAGGCACATTAGATGTGATAAAGCCAGATAGCCCAGCACTCTTATCTGCAATGTTATCTTCTTTGGTGCCTACATGCATCTGATGCACTTACGTTGTGGGGCACTTTAATAGATCACACTATCAGTAAAAACGATGGAGTTTTAAAGGCTGTATTGGGGCCTGCTACGTATAATCCAGTACAGTGGGTCTGATCCTATCAAGTGCATAAGATACTCTGGAGGTTGTCAGGCAGCATGTGGAGTCCCCCTGAGCTCACTTGCTCTGGTTCTGTGTGATTCCAAAGTCCAAAAGGCAGGGGTATCTATTCCACCATCACCAAGACAATGCCAGCAATACTGTCAATGAAATATATTTCCTTCTTTTTAAAAGGCTGATAGATGCTGTTACATGAACCTCCCAGTTAGTTGTTGTTTAAAGAGTTATTTGTTGGAAGGAATTTAGTTTTGTTGCCTTAAGAAGTGAATATGTTTGTAGTTCCAGCTGTCAGAAAATACATCATATGGATGTCATTAATATCGTGGTCCTGACTCAAAGAAAATGGAACCCTTTTCTCTCAGTTTCTTCATCACTCTTGGTAGTAGGTACAATTCCAAGTCCATGAATTCAGCTTTCAAGAAATATGGCTTTCGTTTATTTTCTTAAATCAATTTAATTTCCAAACCTGACTTGCTGAGGTTGGTGGGAAATTTTACATTATGTCATTTGAGTTTTATGCCTCAGTTTTACCAAGGCTTATACCAAAGTTCCATGATTTTATGCAGAGCTAAGGCTCCAGGGAGGCCCATCTCATAATTGTCTTTTTTGTCCATGTTGGTTAATTGTGGAGATGGCTCTTGACTTAGCCCTTATTATCCTTAAGTCTTGAATCATCCTCTTTCTGTGCCTTGAAAAGGATTTGGCATTTTTGGTGAGGTCTGGGGTTTGCTTTGTTCCAAGGACCCAGAGTCTTCTAAGTCCTTCCCTCCTCCCCAAGGATATTGCCAAGATTAAGAGAAGGAATCTGCCTCACCAGGCACCTGGGGTCCTTTATCTTCAATTCTTAGAAGTTACCCTTCTCTCCTCAAATCCAATATTAGTTTTCATCAAAGCAAATGGCCCTTTAGGCCAAAGAAGTAAATCCCTGAGGCCATTAATTTAAAGATCCAAAGGTCTCTACAATATCTTCTTTCCAGGACACTTGGAATAATCATCTCAGTGATTGTGGAATTTTTTGAGAAATGGAACATAGGGAAGGAAGTATCTTCCCAACAAATTTTTCCTTCCACTCAGTGACAAATCCCCTTGACTACAAGTCAACTCCACATCGCCACAGGTTAAGAGATAACAGAACTTGAAGCTGTTGTATAGAGGGGTGGATATGGGGAAATAGTATAAAAACAACACTGGTAGTGCATATGCATCCTGCCACACTCTTCATGACAAAACCACCCCCTCTGTTCCAGGAATGCAACTTTGTAGTTAAATTTTACTTCCTGGATGACCTCCTGCCAGTTTCCTCCTAGGGATCCCTCTTCCCATTTTTTCCATCTTTCCCTCTCCCCACCCACAAGACCTCGTACTATTTCAATTCCTCATTGAACTGAATGTCCTGGAGTTGAAAATCCTTGAAAAGAGAAGCTTGGATCTATAACCCAAATGTTTGTTCATGTTGGTTGCCTCAAGGCAGGGATATTTTCTTTTTTAGTCTGTTCAGTCCCAGTGCATGTCCTCTTTTGTTGAATGAATGAATTCTACCACTACTCAGAGGTGTCATGCTGAGCCAGTAAGCGTTCATTATTTCACGAGGCTCTTTTGAAACATCTTTGCAAGATCCATATCTTTCAGTTTGTATAAATTCAATTTCTTGAGGGCAATTTATTTAATGAAAGGTCACATTTTCTAAAGTCTAACTGGGAATATGACTGCCCTCCTATAGCAGCTAGGCTCTAATTGCTGCACATAAGTAAACATCATCTGAAATAGAGTCATCTTATAACTCTAGATGCTACTCATTTCCAAACTGCCATGGTCATTTATTACTAATGACATGAATCTGTAGTTGACTGAAGCTGGCAGTCATGTTCCTATGCAAGCAGAATTTCAAATTGGCTGTGTGCTTTTGGGAAAACAGCCTATACTTATGTGCTTCATGTCTTGATCTAATTTCCATGTCCTACAGGAAATCTTCCTATGTCACATTATGATCCATTTGTTGTCCATGTAACAAATTCATATACAGTTCTGTATCATTGTCATATACTGCTATTTAGATTCTTATACATCTACGTCATGAATCTTAAGAGATAAATGAGGTCCTTTAGGAAAGCAACTGTCTCATATTTGAATTATTCAAAGCCATAAGCACAGAAATTTGACATTGCTGAATGTCTAAAAATAACCAATCAACCTGTATAAGGGATCATCCAATCCAAACTGCTCAGTTGACAATGAGAGAAAAACAGGGTATGGAAGGGACCAAAGAAGAAAATAATTTACTCATTTTGTTCATTGCCTGCATTTCTTCATTTCCAGAAGTCAAGTATAACTATCCCTTACTGACAAACTCAGCCATGCCATGTACAGTGATATTGTGCTTGTTGTAGATTAGAATAAATTAAAAAAAAATTATGGCACAGAATTCACTACATTAGCAGTTCAACCTTAAACTGGAACCATTCTAATCTAATATATAGATTTTTTTCTTCCAGGTTTATTGAGATATAATTAACATACAGCACTATTTAAGTTTAAAGTACACAGAATAATGATTTGACTTACATATATCATGAAGTGATGGTCACAAATTTAATGAACATCAATCATTTCATATAGAACAAAATTAAAGAAATAGAAAAAAATTTTTTTTGTAATGAAAACTCTTAAGATTTACTCTCTTAACAAATTTATATACAACTTAGAGCAGGGTAAATTACATTTATCATGTTGTACATTATATCCTTAATATTTATTTATCCTATAACTGGAAGTCTGTATCTTTTTACTGCCTTCATCAAATTCCTTCTCTCCCCAACCCCATGTCCAATAACCACAAAGCTGACCTCTTTTTCTATGAGTCTCTTTGTTCTTAAAGTATGATTACCCACCAACATTAAGTTAATTCCTGCTACACAACATAATGACTTGGTATTTCTAAATGATCACCATGATAAGTCTAGTTATGATCTGTCACCATACTAAAATATTACATATCTATTGACTATATTTTCCACACTGTACATTTAATACTCATGACTCATTTGTTTTGCAACTGGAAGTCTTTACCTCTTAAATTCCTTCACCTATTTCTTTCCTACCCCCAATCCTCTCACCTCTGGCATCTTAGGGTTCTGACTGCTCATTTTTTTTGTTTGTTTCTTTTATTTTTATGAGTGTGTGTGTGTGTATGTTTCTGTCCGTGATTTTGTCTGTCAGGTTTTGCTTTTACCATTTGGTTTGGGGTACTACTTGTTTGACTTTATTTTTCCTTTTTTTTCTTCCTTTTCTTCTGAGCTGTGTGGCTGGCAGGGTCTTGGTTCTCCAGCTGGGGGTCAGGGCTGAGCCTCCAGGGTGGGACAGCTAAGTCCAGGACATTGGACCAGCAGAGACCTCCCAGGCCCAAGTAATATTATTCAGCAAGAGCATTCCCAGGGATTTCTGTCTCAACAAATAGACCCAGCTCCACCCAACAGCCAGCAAGCCCCAGTGCTGGATACCCCATGCCAAACAAATAGCAAGACTGGAAAACAACACCACCCATTAAAAGAGAGGCTGCTTAAAGTCATACTAAGTTCACAGACATGCCAAAATACACCACTGGATGTCGCCCTGCCCACCAGCACCAAAAAGAAAATATCCAGCCCCAATCTCCAGAGCACAGGCACCAGTGCCCTCCACCAGGAAGCCTACACAAGCCACTGAACCAACCTCACCCACTGGGGGTAGACACCAAAAACAATGGGAACTATGAACCTGCAGCCTGCAAAAAGGAGACCCCCAAAACAGTAAGTTAAACAAAATGAGAAGACAGAGAAATATGCAGCAGTTGAAGGAGCAAGGTAAAACCCACCAGACCAAACAAATGAAGAGGAAATAGGTAGCCTACCTGAAAAAGAATTCAGAGTAATGATACTAAACATGATCCAAAATCTTGGAAATAGAATGGAGTAGGTACATTTAGAAACATTTAACAAGGACCTAGAAGAACTAAAGAGCAAATACACAATGAAGAACAACACAATAAATGAAATTAAAAATTCTCAAGAAGAAATCAACAGCAGAATAATGGATAAGTAATCTCAAAGATAAAATAGTGAAAATAACTGAAACAGAGCAGAATGAAGAAAAAAGAATGAAAACAACTGAGGACAGTCTCAGAGACATCTGAGACAACATTAAATGCACCAACATGTAAATAATAGGGGTCCCAGAAGAAGAAGAGAAAAAGAAAGGGTCTGAGAAAATGTTTGAGGAGATTATAGTTGAAAAATTCCCTAAGTTGGGAAAGGAAAAAAATCGATCAAGTCCAGGAAGTACAGACACTCCCATACAGGATAAATCCAAGGAGAAACAAGGCAAGACACATATTAATCAAACTATCAAAAATTAAATACAAATAAAAATATTAAAAGCAGCAAGGGGAAAGTAACAAATAACATAAGAGGAAATCCCTATTAGGTTAAAAGCTGATCTTTCAGCAGAAATACCACAAGCCGGAAGGCTGTGGCAGGATATATTTAAAGTGATGAAAGGGAAAAACCTACAAAAAAGATTACTCTACTCAGCAAGGATCTCATTCAGATTTGATGGAGAAATTAAAACCTTACAGACAAGCAAAAGCTAAGAAAATTCAGCACCACAAAATCAGCTTTACAACAAATGTTAAAGGAACTTCTCTAGGCAGGAAACACAAGAGAAGGAAAAGACCTATCAAAACAAACACAAAATAATTAAGAAAATGGTAATAGGAACATACATATTGATAATTACCTTAAATGTAAATGGATTAAATGCTCCAACCAAAAGACGCAGATTGGCTGAATGGATACAAAAAAATGACCCATATATATGCTGTCTACAAGAGACACACTTCTGACCTAGGGACACATACAGACTGAAAGTGAGGAGATGGAAAAAGATATTCCATGCAAATGGAAATCAAAAGAAAGCTGGAGTAGCAATACTTATATCATACAAAAGAGACTTAAAAATAAAGACTATTACAAGAGACAAAGAAGAACACTACATAATGATCAAGGGATCAATCCAAGGATAAGATATAACAATTGTAAATATTTATGCACCCAACATAGAAGCACCTCAATACATAAGTCAAATACTAACAGCCATAAAATGGGAAATCAACAGTAACAAAATAATTTTAGGGGACTTAAACAGTCCACTTTCACCAATAGACAGATCATCAAAATGAAAATAAATAAACACAAGCTTTAAATGACACATTAGAGCAGATGGATTTAATTGATATTTATAGGACATTCCATTCAAAAACAACAGAATATATTTTCTTCTCAAGTGCACATAGAACATTCTCCAGGATAGATCATATCTTGGGTCACAAATCAAGCCTCAGTAAATTTAAGAAAATTGAAATCTTATCAAGTATCTCTTCCAACCAAAACACTATGAGGCTAGATATCAACTACAGGGAAAAAAAATTGTAGAAAAAACAGACACATTGAGGCTAAACAATACACATCTAAATAACCAAGAGATCACAGAAGAAATCAAATTGGAAATCAACAAATAACTAGAAACAACTGACAATGAAAGCACAATGACCCAAAACCTATGCAGCAAAAGCAGTTCTAAGTACATAAAAATTCACCAATTTTGATAAATCTTTCTCAAGTGCATGCTGATATGACAGCTGTTACATACAATCTAACAAAATTGTTTTGAATGACTTTAAAGACAACTAAGTGCTACTAGAACCATCTTACGGAAAAAACGAACAAAGCTTTTTTGACCAACCCAGTACCTCCTGCTTTGTTCTTTTTTCTCAAAATTGATTTGGCTACACAGGGTCTTTTGTGTTTCCATACAAATTTTAGGATTATTTGTTCTAGTTCTTTGAAGAATGCCATTGATAGGGACTACATTGAATCTATTGATTGCCTTAGGTAGTATGGTCATTTTAATGATATTAATTCTTCCAATCCATGAACATGGTATATTTTTCCATTCGTTTGTGTCATCTTCAATTTTTTTTTAATCAATGTCTTATAGTTTTTCAAGTATAGGTCTTTAATTCTTTAGTTAGATTTATTCTTAGATATTTTATTCTTTTTGATATGATTGTAAATAGGGTTATTTTCTTAATTTCTCCTTCTGATAGTTCATTGTTAGTGTATAGATATGCAACAGATTTTTGTATATTGTATCCTTCAACTCAACTGAATTCATTTATTAGTTCTAATATTTTTGGTGGCATCTTGAGGATTTTCTATGCATAATATCATGTCTTCCAAATTTAGTGACAGTTTTATTTCTTCCTTTCCAGTTTGGATGCCTTTTATCTCTTTTTCCTTGTTTGATTGCTGTAGCTAGGATTTTCATACTATGTTAAAATGGGTGAAAGTTGGCACATTTGTCTTGTTACTAATTTTAGAGGAAAAACTTTCAGCTTTTCAATATTGAGTATGATGTTAGCTGTGGGATTGTCATAAATGGCCTTTATTATGTTGAGATATATTCCCTCTATGCCAACTTTGGTGAGAGTTTTATTATGAAAAGATGTTTAATCTTGTCAGTGCTTTTTCTGCATCTGTTGAGATGTTTGTGTGACTTTTATTGTTCCTTTTGTTAATGTGGTGTATCATATTGATTGATTTGCAGATATTGAACTATCCTTGCATCTCTGAAATAAGTCCCACTTGATCATGATATATAGTTATTTTACTACATGTTGAATTTGGTTTGCTAATATTTTGTTGAAGATTTTTGCATCTATGTTTATCAGTGATATTGGCCTGCAATTCCTTTTTAATGTGATATATTTGTCTGTTTTAGGTATCAGAGCAAAGTTGGCTTTGTAGAATGAGTTTGGAAGTTTTCCTTCCTTGGCAATTTTTGTGAATAGATTGAAAAGGATAGGAGTTAACTCTTCTCTAAGTGTTTTGTAGAATTCACCTGTGAAGCCTTTCAGTCCTGGACTTTAGTTTATTAAGAGTTCCTTTTATTACTGATTCAATTTCATTTTTAGTAATTCATCTGTTCCTATATTCTATTTTTCCTGATTCATTCTTGGGAGATTTTACATATCTAGGAATTTATCCATTTCTTCTAGGTCATCCATTTTACTGGTGTATAATTGTTCATAATAGACTCATGATCCTTTGTATTTCTGTGGTGTCTGAGGTAATTTCTCCTCTTTCATTTCTTATTTTGCTTATTTGGTCCTCTCTCTTTTCTTCTTGATGAACCTAGCTAAAGTTTTATCAGTTTTGTTTATCTTTGCAAAGAATCATCTTTGGTTTCATTGATTTTTTTCTATTTTTTAACTTCTTTATTTCCTCTGTGATTTTTATTATCTCCTTCCTACTGCTGAATTTGGACTTTGTTCTTCATTTTTTAATTCTTTTAAATTGTAGGTTAGGTTTTTTATTTTATTTTATTTTTCTTCTTGAAGTAGGCCTGTATTACTATACACTTACCTCTTAGAACTGCTTTTGCTGTATCCCATATATTTTGAAAAGCTGTGTTTTCATTTGTCTCAAGCTATTTTGTGATTTTCTCTTTGATTTTTTCATTGACCCGTTTTTAAAGTAGAATGTTTTTTATTTCCCAAATATTTGTGTTTTTCCCTTTTTTCCTGTAATTGATTTCTAGTTTCATGCCACTGTGGCCAGAAAAAAATGTTTGATATAATTTCTATCCTCTTAACTTTGTTAAGACTTCTTTTGTAGCCTAGCTTGTTATATATCTTGGAGAACATTACATGTGCACTTGAAAATGTATTTTGCTGTTTTTGAAGTGTCCTGCAGAAATCTATTAAGTCTACTGGTCTATTGTGTCATTTAAGACCACTGTTGCCTTACTGCTTTTTTGTCTGGATCATCTGTCCATTGATGTAAGTGGGGTGTTAAATTTCCCTACTATTATTGTATTATTGTCAATTTTCCCTATTATATCTGTTCGTATTTGTTTTATATATTTCGGTGCTACTCTATTGGGTACATATATGTTAATGCGTGTAATATCCTCTTCCTGTATTGACACCTGTATCATTATATAGTGCCCTTATTTGTATTTTGTTATAGACTTTGTTTTAAAATCTACTTTTTCTGATATTGGTATTGCCAACCTAACTTTCATTATGTTTCCATTTACATGAAATATCTTTTCCCATCCTCTCACTTTCAGTCTGTGTGTGTCTAGATCTGATATGACTCTCTTGTAGGCAGTCTATATATATGTCTTCTTTTCCTATCCGTTCAGTCACTCTAAGTATTTTTATTAGAGCATTTAGTTCATTTAAATTTAAAGTAATTATTGATAGGTACTTATTACCATTTTGTTAACAGTTTTTGAGTTTTTTTTTAGTTCTTTTTTATTCCTTTTTTCTTCTTTTGTTTTCTTCCTGTGATTTGATGACTATCTTTATTGTTATGTTTTGAATCCTTTCTTTTTTCTTTGTGCGTGTCTATTATAGATGTTTTGCTTATGGTTACCATGAGGTTTATATATAGCAATCTCTAATATATTAGACAACTTTAAGTTGCTGATCTCTTAAATTCAAATGCATTTTAAAAACCCTGCATTTTTACTCCTCCCTATGTTTACTTTTTTTGACATCATATTTTACATATTTTTGTTTTGCATTTCGTTTACTTATTGTGAATATAGGTGCTTTTCTAATTTTTGTCTTTTATCCTTCCAGTAGCTTTATGTGTAGTTGATTTACTAACTTTACTGTATGTTTCCTTTACCACTAATACTTTTGTTTTCATAATTTTCGTGTTTCTAGTTGTGGCCTTTTCTTTTTCACCTAGAGAAGTCCCTTTAACATTTCTAGTAAAGCTGAATTGGTGGTGCTGAAGATTTTTAGCTTTTGTTTGTCTTCAAAACTTTTTATCTCTCCATAAAATTTGAATGAAAACCTTGACAGGTAGAGTATTCTTGGTTGTAGATCTTTCCTTTTTGTTATAGAGTATATCCTTTCTGGTCTGCAGATTTTCCACTGAAAAGTCAGTTGATAGCCTTTTGGGGGTTTCGTTGTAGGTGGCTTGTTGCTCTTCCCTTGTTACTTTTAAGATTCTCTCAGTATCTTTAATTGATGCCATTTTAATTATCTGGATGTCTGTTTCCCTTCCCAAGTTATGGAAGTTTTCAGCTATTATATCTACCAATATGTTCTCTAACCCATTCTTCTCTTTCTCTGACCCCTATACTGTTAATATTAGCATGTTTAATGTTTTCCAATATGTCTCTTAAACAGTCTTCATTTCTTTTTATTCTTTGTATTCTTTTTTGTTTGTTTTTCTGTTCAGCTTAAGTGATTTCCACTATTCTGTCTTCCAGCTCACTGATCTGTTCCTTTATATTATCGAATCTACTATTGATTCCTTCCAGTGCATTTTTCATTTCAGTTATTGTATTCTTCACATCTGTTTTGTTCTATTTTTTGTTTTCTAACTATTTGTCAAAAACCTCTAACTCTGTTCATCTAATCTTCATCCAATTTCTTTGAACATCTTTATGATTATTACCTTGAATTCTTTATCTGGTAGATTGCCTATATCCACTTCAGTTGGTTCTTCTTCTGGGGTTTTACCTTATTTCTTAATATGGAAGGAATAATAATTCTTTTGATGCCTCAGTTTGCCTAATTTGTTGTTTTTATCTTTATGTGTTTGGTAGTATTTTCCTATTTCTGATCTTATTGAAGTGTTCTTTCATAGGAGATATTATATGTGTCCCAGAAGCACACTCCTCTCTGGTCACCAGAGCTATATGCTCTAGGGATATCTCTTATGTGGGATCTGTGGGTACTTCTGTTGTGGTGGGCTGACTACTCTGGGCAGTCTGATAGGTGTGGCTAACCTCTAGTCCAGCTAGCTGTTAGGCCCTGCTTTGTGTGAAGGGTGCAAGCCACTGGTGGGCAGTGCTGGGTCATAAGGCTACTCACTGCTGGGCTCCCAAGGGGGGGTCCCAGGGTTAGTACCGGACCACTGCTGGATGGAACGATGTTCTGGGAAGGGTGATTGCAGAGCCAGGGTCCAAAATCTAGTTTTGGCCTGCTAGTGGGTGAGGTCAGTTCTTGACACAGCTGGCTGTTGAGTTTGGGTGCCCCATTGTGTGAGGCTGCATCCTCCAGGTGGTTGGTGAGGGTTTCAATGTGTCTCAAAAGTTGTGTTAGCCTGATGGTGGGTGGGGCTGAGGTTCAGGAGGTTACAGGGTTAGTACTGGCTTACTGGTGGGTGGAGCCATGTTCCCTGATCTCTGGCTGCAGTGTCCTGTGGATCCCTAAGCTGATGTCTTCCTGATGGTGGGTGGGGTCAGATCTTGGGACAGCTTGTGAAAAGGCCCAAGGTGTCCTAGAGCTGATCTGTTGGGGGGCAGGACTGAGTTTCAGGGCATCATGGGGCTGGTGCTAGCCTGCTTTTTGGTGGGCTGTGTCTTGATTCAGCCAGCTTACAGGGCTGCGGTAGTCCTGGGGCTGTTGTTTGCCTGCTCTCGGATGGGGATGGGGCCCAGGGGAACCTGGGGCTGGGGCAGTTGCATGTCTAATCGTGTGTGAAGCCAGGTCCTAGGGCTAGTGCTGTCTCACTTGTGGGCAGAGCCATATCCTGGGACTCTGACTGAAGGCTCCTGGTGTAACAAAACTGATGCCTGCACGTTGGTGGTTAAGGTCAAGGCCTAGGGAGTCCTGGGACTAGTTCCAACTCACTGGTGGGAAGATCTGGGTCCCAGGGCCACTGGCTCAGGGATCTGGGGGTCTGGAACTACTGCCAGTACACTGGTATGCAGGGCTGGGACTTGGGTCCTCTGGTTCACAGAACCAGGTCTCAGGGCTGCTGTTGGCTCAGGGGCTCTAAAGGCATCAGGTCTGCTACTGGGTAGGGTTGTATTTCCACCTAGTTAGCTCCTTGGCCTGAGGTATCCCAGTACTGGTGCAGACAGGCTGGTGGGAGGAACCGACTCCTCATGCTAATAAGCTAGAGGGAAGATTTCAATTGACTAACCAATGCCAGAATCTCCGTGGTAGAATGAGCTCCCCCAAATGGCTTCTACCAGTCTCTATATCCCCAGGATGAGCTCCAGTTGTCTCCTGACTCTCCAGGAGGCTCCCTGAGGTCAGAAGATTGATCTGACCCAGGTTTCTTTCAAATTACTGTTTCAACCCTGTGTCCCAGAGAATGTGGAATTTTGTGTGCTCCCTTTAACATTGGAGTCTCTATTTCCCACAGCCTCTGGCTCTCCTGAAACTAAGTTCTGTTGACCTTCAAAGCCAAGTGTTCTGTGAGCTTGTCTTCCTGGTGCAGGACTCCCAAGCTGGGGAGCTCAATGTTCCTTAAGGAAAACCTCTGCAATTGTAATTATCCTCCCATTTGTGTGTCACCCACTGGGAGTTATAGGTGTTGACAGTAGTGTGTCTCTGCCTCTCTTACTCATCTCATTGTGGTTCTTTCATTATATCTTTAGTTGTAGAAGATCTTTTCTGCTAGTCTCCCAATTTTTCTCATCATTAGTTTCTTTGTAAATAGTTCTAATTTTGGTGTGCCTATGGGAGGAGGTGAGCTCAGTGTCTTCTCCAAGTTCTGTGAGCCACTCTAGCAAATTAACCAAACCCAAGGAAGGGGTCATGGGAAATGGATTTACAGCCAGTTGATCAGAAGTACAGGTAAAAATCTGGACTTTCAATTGGCATCAGAATTGGGGTGAGGGCAGTCTTGTAGGACTGACCCTTTAACTTATGGAATTGGACACTATCTCCACATACTGTCAGAATCGAATTGAATTTTAGAACACTCATCTGGTCTCAGAGAATTTCTTGGTAGTGTGGGGGAAAAGCCACATCTTGGAATTGGGAGCAGAATCATTAAAGACACAAAAAAATCTAGTCAGGGACACAGAGTGTAGGCAGAAAGATATAGAGTGACCAGGAGAACTCTACATTTAAGAAACAAACCCCATACAGACTGCTGGTTTCCAGAACTAATTCCTGCTGTTTCTGGTCATGAAGAGTGGATGAGCAAAAACAAAGTAGGGAGGGGTAAGATACCAGAACAGTAGTTGATTGGACAAAAGACAGGTTTAGGATCTTCACACATCTGCTTTCTCTCTGAAACACTATTCCCTTTGGCTCTTTCCCATCCTCCAGAGAGGCTCTGTCTACCACCAATCTAAAATAGTTATCTCTCTCCCTATTTGTCTTTCTCAGGACACCTGGTTCTTTTCCCTGTGTAACTTATCACAATATGTGTCTACACATTTATCCCTATTTTTTTGTTTATTCCTTGTCTTCCCAACTCAAATATAAACTGTGAAGTTAACATCTAGTTCTGTTTTCTTCACAATCAAATGCTCAGGGCCTATTTATAAATATGCATTGAATGAATAAATGAATAACCAGGATTCAGACATAGGGACAAAAGACATCAGCCCATATAATGTATTGAATCCAGAGCTGAGGAGGAGACGTCAGAGAGGAAAGATCACTTAAGTTGAATTACCACATTACCATTATTTAGCATTGATGAGCTTCCCAGGGTCTCTGGTACTAGATATTATAGAAATGTAATGAAGACAGAAGATAGACAGGTTTGCAAAATCCCTATGAAAATGTTATAAGTGGAAGGAGATTTGTTCCCTGATATAAACTCTTTCAAAATTCTGCTTACTAAAGTGCTGTTATATAGAATGTTTACCAGAAATGGACCTATATTTACCTATTCTTTTCAATGAAACATTTTTGAAAGCACAGAATTAAAATTTTAATGGGTTTAACTTATTCCACTTATGTATATGTGACATGAAGTTTTAAAAATATCATATTCTTTGTATCTGCTCATCAGACATAATACACACACCCACTATAGCCTCTCTCTCTCTCCTCCCCTCCCCAGTGGCCCTGATCTTTTTTACTAAAAAACATTCACTCTGCCAATGAGAACTCCAGGAACCTCTAATAAGGAAGACACAAGATAAAAATATAGATGGTTATTTTTCCAAGAGATGGGACCCCTGTCATGAGAAGCTCTGCAGGCTGCCTCTCCTTTTGTGTTTTAATTTGGTTGTTAATAAAGAATAGTAAGACATTGAGCTGCCTGCCTCTCACAAACTCAAACTCCTAAACACAGGTGAGAGGGAGGGAATGATAGCCCCATACAATGTGTGGAGCTAAGAAAACAGTATGTAATAAACTTCACCCTATATGGAGGCACAGTGAAAACAAGGTGCCTCATTAAAGTGTTGCCTGCAATATGGTGTCTCATTCGAGGTCTAGGACTGCAATTGGTAGGTTTGTGCAGATCCTATTTATTTATTATTAACACCTGCTTTTACCTTCTACTTTCTCAGAAAGTTTCTCTTTTTGCCACCCCACAAAACCATCCTCTTTTCTTTAGACAAAGACCAGAGATAAAAAAAAAAAAAAAAAAGTTGTAACGAAAGAAATAGGTAGTGTGAGCCCTTACACTCATACTGTCACTTTATAAAATCAAACTAAGTAATGACTGAGTAACATTTCAATAGATCACTTATCTACTTTCAGATATTTTTAAAATAAATTTTATTGGAGTATAGTTGCTTTAAAATGTTGTCTTAGTTTCTGCTGTACAGCAAAGTGAATCAGTTATACATAAACATATATCCAATCATTTTTTTGGATTTCCTTCACATTTAGGTCACCACAGAGCATTGAGTAGAGTCCACTGAGCTATACAGTAGGTTCTCATTAGTTATCTATTTTATAAATAGTATCAATAGTGTATATGTGTCACTCCCAATCTCCCAATTCATCCCACCCCCTCTTTCCCCACTCAATGTCCATATGTTTGTTCCCTACATCTATGTCTCTATTTCTGCTTTGCAAAATAGATCATCTATACCAGTTTTCTAGATTCCACATATATTAATATCGTATATTAATATATGATATTTGTTTTTTTCTTTCTCACTTACTTCACACTGTATGACCATTTCTAGGTCCATCCACGTCTTTACAAATGACCCAATTTTGTTTATTTTTATGGTTGAGTAATATCCCATTGTACCTATGGGCCACACCTTCTTTATCCATTCCTTTGTTGATGGGCATTTAGTTTGCTTCCATGACCTGGCTATTGTAAATGGTGCTGCAATGAACATTGGGGTGCATGTTTCTTTTTGAATTATAGTTTCCTCTGGGTATATACTCAGAAGTGAGATTGCCAGGTCATATGGTAGTTATATTTTTAGATTTTAAGGGACATCCACGTTGTTCTCCATAGTGGCTGTATCAACTTATATTCCCATCAACAGTGCAAAATGGTTCCCTTTTCTCCACTGTCTCTCCAGCATTTATTGTTTGCAATTTTTTTTTTTTTGATGATGGTCATTCTGACTGGTGTGAGATGATACCTCATTGTAGTTTTGATTTGCATTTCTCTAATAATTAGTGATGTTGAGCAGCTTTTCATGTGCCTCTTGGCCATCTGTATGTCTTCTTTGGAGAAATATCTATTTAGGTATTCCACGCATTTTTTTGATTGGGCTGTTTGTTTTTTTGATCTTGAGCTGTATGAGCTGTCTGTATATTTTGGAGATTAATCCTTTGTCAGTTGCTCCATTGTCATATATTTTCTCCCATCCTGAGGGTTGTCTTTTCATCTTGTTTATGATTTCCTTTTCTGTGCAAAAGCTTTTAAGTTTAATTAGGTCCCATTTGTTTATTTTTTGTTTTATTTTCATTATTCTAGGAAGTTCTATTTCATTTATTTCTTCTCTGATCTTTATGATTTCTTTCCTTCTACTAACTTTGGGTTTTGCTCTTGTTTTTCTCTTCTTTCTCTACTTGATGTAGGTGTAAAGTTAGGTTGCTTACTTGGGATTCCTCATGTTTCTTGAGGTAGAATTCTATTGCTATAAACTTCCCTCTTAGAACTGCTTTTGCTGCATCCCATAAGTTTTAGGTAATCGTGTTTTCATTATCATTTGTTTCTCTTTTTTTTTTTAATTTGCTCTTTCATTTCTTCAGCGATCTTTTGGTTATTTAGTAGCATATTGTTTAGATTCCATATGTTTGTATTTTTTTTTACAGTTTTTTCCCTGTAATTGATATCTAGTCTCATAGCATTGTGGTCAGAGAAGATACTTGATACAATTTAAATTTTCTTAAATTTACCAAGGCTTGATTTGTGACCCAAGATATGATCTATCCTGGAAAATGTTCCATGAGCACTTGAGAAGAAAGTGTATTCTGTTGTTTTTGAATAGAATGACTTATAAATATCAATTAAAATTCCTTTTGTTTAATGTGTCATTTAAAGCTTGTGTTTCCTTGTTAATGTTCATTCTGGATGATCTGTCCATTGGTGAAAGTGGGGTGTTAAAGTCCCCTACTAATTGTGTCACTGTTGAGTTCCCCTTTTATGGCTGTTAGCATTTGCCTATGTATTGAGGTACTCCTATGTTGGGTGCATAAATATTTACAATTGTTACATCTTCTTCTTGGATTAATCTCTTGATCATTATGTAGTGTCCTTCTTTACCTCTTGTAATAGACTTTATTTTAGTCTATTTTGTCTGATATAAGGATTGCTACTTCAGCTCTCTTTTGATTTCCATTTGCATGGAATATCTTTTTCCATCTCCTCACTTTCAGTCTGTATGTGTCCCTAAGTCTGAAGTGTGTCTCTTGTAGACAACATATATACAGATCTTGTTTTTGAATGCATTTAGCCAGTGTGTGTCTTTCGGTTGGAGAATTTAATCCATTTACATTTAAGGTAATTATCAATATGTATGTTCCTATTACCATTTTCTTAATTGTTTTGAGTTTTGCAGGTCTTTTTTCTTCTCTTATATTTCACACCTAAAGAAGTTTCTTTAGCATTTGTTGTAAAGCTGGTTTGGTGGTGCTGAATTCTTTGAGCTTTTGCTTGTCTGTAAAGCTTTTGGTTTCTCCATCAAATCTGAATGAGATTCACACTGGTTAGAGTAACCTTGGTTTATCTCTTTCATCACTTTAAATATATTCTGCCACCCCCTTCTGGTCTGCAGAGATTCTGCTGAAAAATCAGCTGATAATCTTATGGGGATTCCCTTGTATGTTATTTGTTGCTTTTCTCTTGATGCTTTTAAGAATTTTTCTTTGTATTTAGTTTTTGTTAGTTTGATTAATATGTGTCTCAGCGTGTTTCTCCATGGGTTTATGCTGTATGTGGCTCTCTGCACTTCCTGGACATGGGTGATTATTTCCTTTTCCATGTTAGAGAAGTTTTCAACTATAATCTCTTCAAATATTTTCTCACACCCTTTCTCTCTTTCTTCTCCTTCTGGGGTTCCTATAATTCGAATGGTGGTGCATTTAATGTTGTTCCAGAGGTCTCTGAGACTCTCCTCACTTCTTTTCATTCTTCTTTCTTTATTCTGCTCTGCAGCAGTTATCTCCACCATTCTCTCTTCCGGCTCACTTATTCATTCTTCTGCCTCAGTTATTCTGTTGTTGATTCTTTCTAGTGTATTTATTTATTTATTTATTTATTTATTTATTTATTTATTTTTGGCTGTGTTGGGTCTTCACTGCTACACACAGGCTTTCTCTATTTGTGGTGAGCCATGGCTACTCTTCATTGTGGTGTGCAGACTTCTCATTTCAGTGGCTTCTCTTGTTGTAGAGCATGGGCTCTAGGCACATGGGCTTCAGTAGTTTTGGCTCATGGGCTCTAGAGCATAGTCTCAGTAGTTGTCAGGTATGGGCTTAGTTGCTCCATGGCATGTGAGATATTTCTGGACCAGGATTGTACCGATGTCCCCTGCATTGGCAGGCAGACTCTTAACCACTGTGCCACCAGGGAAATCCCCTCTAGTGAGTTTTCAGTTTCATTTTTTCTGCTGTTCATCACTCTTTACTTGTTCTTTAGTACTTCTAGGTCTTTGTTAAACATTTCTTGTATTTTATCGATCTGTGCCTCCATTCTATTTCCCCAATTTTGGAATTTGGTCTTGTGAGTTTTTACCTTGCTCCTTTGTCTGCAATATATGTCTCTGTCTTCTCATTTTGTCTAACTTACTGTGTTTGAGGTCTCCTTTCCACAGGCTTCAGTGTTGTTGTTCTTCTTGCTTCTGCTCTCTGCCCACAGTGAGTGCAATTGGTCCAGTGGTTTATGTAGGCTTACTGGTGGGAAGGACTGGTGCCTGTGCTCTGGAGGGTGGTGCTGGATCTTGTCCCTCTGATGGGCAGGGCCACATCAAGTGGTGTGTTTTGGGGTGTCTGTGAGCTTAGTACAACTTTAGGCAGCCTGTCTGCTAATGGGTGGGATCGTGTTTGTCTCTTGCTTGTTGTTTGGCATGAGGCCTCCAGCACTGGAGCATGCCGGCAGTTGGGTGGAATTGGGATTTGGAGTCGAGATGGAGACTCCTGGGAGAGCTCTCACAAATTAATGTTCCCTGGGGCTTGGAATTCTCTGGCAGTCCAGTGCCCTAGATTCGGCATTTCCACCCCAGAGGCTCAGACCCAACCTACCGCTGGGGAACCAAGACCACACAGGACACATGGTACAGCAAAAAAAAAAAAAAAAAAAAGCGGGGGAAGAAAACACACAGATATGCAAAACCCAAGACAAATAGCAAAGACAAAAACAAAGAAACAGCAATAACAACATTTAAAAAAAAAAAAAACAAATGAACAGACAAATAACACCCAAGAAAAATGGTAACAGCAAAACCAAACAAGCAAAAATATAAACTAACAAACAAATGCATACAAAAAAGAAACAAAAACAAAGAAAACAAAAAACAAGAGCGCAACTAGTCAAAAAAAAACCCAAAAATGAAATCAAACAAAGACAAAACTAACAAAAACAAGAAACAAAACCAAAGCAGAATGTAAACTAAGAAAAAGAAAACATAAAACAAACACACAAAACATTTAAAAAATTAAAACCAAAACAGAAGACAGAAAATAAAACCAAGGGAAGGCGGAAGATGGCGGAAGAGTAAGACGCGGAGATCACCTTCCTCCCGACAGATACACCAGAAATACATCTACACGTGGAACAACTCCTACAGAACACCTACTGAAGGCTGGCAGAAGACCTCAGACCTCCCAAAAGGCAAGAAACTCCCCACGTACCTGGGTAGGGCAAAAGAAAAAAACAGAGACAAAAGAATAGGGACGGCACCTGCACCAGTGGGAGGGAGCTGTGAAGGAGGAGAAGTTTCCACACTCTAGGAAGCCCCTTCGCGGGCGGAGACTGCGGGAGGCGGAGGGGGGAGCTTCGAAGCTGCGGAGTGCACAGCAACGGGTGCGGAGGGCAAAGCGGGGAGATTCCCGCACAGAGGATCGGTGCCGACCGGCACTCACCAGCCCGAGAGGCTTGTCTGCTCACCCGCCGGGGCGGGCGGGGCTGAGAGCTGAGGCCGGAGCGCAGGGAGAGGACTGGGGTTGGCGGCTTGAACATAGCCTGAAGGGGTTAGTGCACCACAGCTAGCCGGGAGGGAGTCCGGGGAAAAGCCTGCACCAGCAGAAGAGGCAGGAGACTTTTCCTTCCCTCTTTGTTTCCTGGGGCGTGAGGAGAGGGGTTTAAGAACGCTGCTTAAAGGAACTCCAGAGACGGGCGCGAGCCGCGGCTAAAAGCGCGAACCCCAGAGACGGGCGCGAGCCGCGGCTGAAAGCGCGGAATCCAGAGACGGGCGCGAGCCGCGGCTGAAAGCGCGGAATCCAGAGACGGGCGCGAGCCGCGGCTGAGGGCGCGGACTCCAGAGACGGGCGCAAGCCGCGGCTAAAAGCGCGGACCCCAGAGGCGGGCGGGAGACGTTAAGGCTGCTGCTGCCGCCACCAAGGGGCCTGTGTGCGAGCACAGGTCACTCTCCACACCCCTCTTCCGCGGAGCCTGTGCAGCCCGCCACTGCCGGGTTCCCGGGATCCAGGGACAACTTCCCCGGGAGAGCGCACAGCGCGCCTCAGGCTGGTGCAAAGTCACGCCGGCCTTTGCCACCGCAGGCCCGCCCCGCACTCTGTGCCCCTCCGTCCCCGCCGGCCTGAGTGCGCCAGAGCCCCCAATCAGCGGCTCTTTTAACCCCATCCTGTCTGAGCAAAAAACAGACGCCCTCCAGCGATCTACACGCAGTGGCAGGGCCAAATCCAAAGCTTAGCCCTGGGAGCTCTGAGAACAAAGAAGAGAAAGGGAAATCCCTCCCAGCAGCCTCAGAAACAGCGGATTAAAGCTCCACAATCAACTTGATGTACCCTGCATCTGTGGAATACCTGAATAGACAACCAATCGTCCCAAATTAAGGAAGTGGACTTTAGGAGCAAGATCTATGATTTTTTTCCTCTTTCCTCTTTTTGTGAATGTGTATGTGTATGCTTCTGTGTGAGATCTTGTCTGTATAGTCTTGCTTCCACCATTTGTCCTAGGGTTCTATCCGTCCATGTTTTTTTTTAAATTTTTTTCTTAATAATTAATTTTAATAACCTTATTATACTTTACCTTCGTTCTTTCTTTCTTTCTTTCCGTCCTTCCTTCCCTCCTTTAGACAACGAATCATCCCAAATTGAGGAGGTGGTATCTGACAGCAAGATTTAGGATTTTTCCCCATTTACCTCTTTTAGTGAGGGTGTATGTGTATGCTTCTGTGTAAGATTTTGTCTGTATAGCTTTACTTCCAACATTTGTCCTAGGTTCTTTCCGTCCCTTTTTTTTTTTTTCTTCTAAATAAGAAGTTTGTAATTCAATACTTTATTATACTGTATTTTATTTTTACTGTATCTTCTTTCTTTCTGTCTTTTTTCCTTCTTTCCCTCCTTCCTTCCTTCCTCCCTCCCTCCCTCCCTCCTTTCTTTCCTTCTTGCCTTCTTTCCTTCTTTGCTTCTTTCTTTCTTTCTTCCTTCCTTCCTACCCTCCTTTCCTTCTTTCTTTCCTCATACTTCTACTAATTCCCTCTACTTTTTCTCACTTTTATCCTGAGCCTGTGGATGAAAAGCTTTTGGTGCTCCAGCCAGGAGGCAGGGCTCTGCCTCTGAGGTAGGACAGCCAACTGCAGGACACTGATCAACAAGAGACCTCCCAGCTCCACATAATATCAAACGGCGAAAATCTCCCAGAGACCTCCATCTTAACACCAGCACCCAGCTTCACTCAACGACCAGCAAGCCACAGTGCTGGAAAACCTATGCCAAACAACTAGCAAAACAGGAACACAACCCCACCCATTAGCAGAGAGGCTGCCTAAAATCATAATAAGGCCACAGACACCCCCAAACACACCACCAGACGTGAACCTGCCCACTAGAGAGACAAGATCTAGCCTCATCCACCACAACGCAGGCACTAGCCCCCTCCACCAGGAAGCCTACACAACCCACTGAACCAACCTTAGCCACTAGAGACAGACATCAAAAACAGGAGGAACCACAAACCTGCAGCCTGCAAAAAGGAGACCCCAAACACAGTAAGATAAGCAAAATGAGAAGACAGAAAAACACACAGCAGATAAAGGAGCAAGATAAAAATGCACCAGACCTAACAAATGAAGAGGAAATAGGCAGTCTACCTGAAAGAGAATTCAGAATAATGATAGTAAGGTTGATCCGAAATCTTGGAGATAGAATGGACAATAGATTGGACAAAATGCAAGAATCAGTTAACAAGGACCTAGAAGAACTAAAGATGAAACAAGCAACGATGAACAACACAATAAATGAAATTAAAAGTACTCTAGATGGGATCAATAGCAGAATAACTGAGGCAGAAGAACGGATAAGTGACCTGGAAGATAAAATAGTGGAAATAACTACTGCAGAGCAGAATAAAGAAAAAAGAATGAAAAGAACTGAGGACAGTCTCAGAGACCTCTGGGACAACATTAAACGCACCAACATTCGAATTATAGGGGTTCCAGAAGAAGAAGAGAAAAAGAAAGGGACTGAGAAGATATTTGAAGAGATTATAGTTGAAAACTTCCCTAATATGGGAAAGGAAATAGTTAATCAAGTCCAGGAAGCACAGAGAGTCCCATACAAGATAAATACAAGGAGAAATACGCCAAGACACATATTAATCAAACTGTCAAAAATTAAATACAAAGAAAGCATATTAAAAGCAGCAAGGGAAAAACAACAAATAACACATAAGGGAATCCCCATAAGGTTAACAGCTGATCTCTCAGCAGAAACCCTACAAGCCAGAAGGGAGTGGCAGGACATACTGAAAGTGATGAAGGAGAAAAACATGCAGCCAAGACTACTCTACCCAGCAAGGATCTCATTCAGATTTGATGGAGAAATTAAAGCCTTTACAGACAAGCAAAAGCTGAGAGAGTTCAGCACCACCAAACCAGCTTTACAACAAATGCTAAAGGATCTTCTCTAGGCAAGAAACACAAGAGAAGGAAAAGACCTATAATAACGAACCCAAAACAATTTAGAAAATGGGAATAGGAACAAACATATCGATAATTACCTTAAATGTAAATGGACTAAATGCTCCCACCAAAAGACACAGATTAGCTGAATGGATACAAAAACAAAACCCTTATATATGCTGTCTACAAGAGACCCACTTCAGACCTAGAGACACATACAGACTGAAAGTAAGGGGATGGAAAAAGATATTCCATGCAAATGGAAGCCAAAAGAAAGCTGGAGTAGCAATTCTCATATCAGACAAAATAGACTTTAAAATAAGGACTATTAAAAGAGACAAAGAAGGACACTACATAATGATCAAGGGATCGATCCAAGAAGAAGATATAACAATTGTAAATATTTATGCACCCAACATAGGAGCACCTCAATACATAAGGCAAATACTAACAGCCATAAAAGGGGAAATCGACAGTAACACATTCATAGTAGGGGACTTAAACACCCCACTTTCACCCATGGACAGATCATCCAAAATGAAAATAAATAAGGAAACACAAGCTTTAAATGATACATTAAACAAGATGGACTTAATTGATATTTATAGGACACTCCATCCAAAAACAACAGAATACACATTTTTCTCAAGTGCTCATGGAACATTCTCCAGGATAGATCATATCTTAGGTCACAAATCAAGCCTTGGTAAATTTAAGAAAATTGAAATTGTATCAAGTATCTTTTCTGACCACAACGCCATGAGACTAGATATCAATTACAGGAAAAGATCTGTAAAAAATACAAACACATGGAGGCTAAACAATACACTACTTAATAATGAAGAGATCACTGAAGAAATCAAAGAGGAAATCAAAAAATACCTAGAAACAAATGACAATGGAGACACAACGACCCAAAACCTGTGGGATGCAGCAAAAGCAGTTCTAAGGGGGAAGTTTATAGCAATACAAGCCCACCTTAAGAAGCAGGAAACATCTCGAATAAACAACCTAACCTTGCACCTCAAGCAATTAGAGAAAGAAGAACAAAAAAACCCCAAAGCTAGCAGAAGGAAAGAAATCATAAAAATCAGATCAGAAATAAATGAAAAAGAAATGAAGGAAACAATAGCAAAGATCAATAAAACTAAAAGCTGGTTCTTTGAGAAGATAAACAAAATAGATAAACCACTAGCCAGACTCATCAAGAAAAAAAGGGAGAAGACTCAAATCAATAGAATTAGAAATGAAAAAGGAGAGGTAACAACTGACACTGCAGAGATAAAAGAGATCATGAGAGATTACTACAAGCAACTCTATGCCAATAAAATGGACAATCTGGAAGAAATGGACAAATTCTTAGAAATGCACAACCTGCCAAGACTGAATCAGGAAGAAATAGAAAATATGAACAGACCAATCACAAGCACTGAAATTGAAACTGTGATTAAAAATCTTCCAACAAAGAAAAGCCCAGGACCAGATGGCTTCACAGGCGAATTCTATCAAACATTTAGAGAAGAGCTAACACCTATCCTTCTCAAACTCTTCCAAAATATAGCAGAGGGAGGACCACTCCCTAACTCCTTCTACGAGGCCACCATCACCTTGATACCAAAACCAGACAAGGATGTCACAAAGAAAGAAAACTACAGGCCAATATCACTGATGAACATAGATGCAAAAATCCTCAACAAAATACTAGCAAACAGAATCCAACAGCACATTAAAAGGATCATACACCATGATCAAGTGGGGTTTATTCCAGGAATGCAAGGATTCTTCAATATACGCAAATCTATCAATGTGATAAACCATATTAACAAATTGAAGGAGAAAAACCATATGATCATCTCAATAGATGCAGAGAAAGCTTTTGACAAAATTCAACACCCATTTATGATAAAAACCCTGCAGAAAGTAGGCATAGAGGGAACTTTCCTCAACATAATAAAGGCCATATATGACAAGCCCACAGCAAACATCATCCTCAATGGTGAAAAACTGAAAGCATTTCCACTAAGATCAGGAACAAGACAAGGTTGCCCACTCTCACCACTATTATTCAACATTGTTTTGGAAGTTTTAGCCACAGCAATCAGAGAAGAAAAGGAAATAAAAGGAATCCAAATTGGAAAAGAAGAAGTAAAGCTGTCACTGTTTGCAGATGACATGATCCTATACATAGAGAACCCTAAAGATGCTACCAGAAAACTACTAGAGCTAATCAATGAATTTGGTAAAGTGGCAGGATACAAAATTAATGCACAGAAATCTCTGGCATTCCTATATACTAATGATGAAAAATCTGAAAGTGAAATCAAGAAAACACTCCCATTTACCATTGCAACAAAAAGAATAAAATATCTAGGAATAAACCTACCTAAGGAGACAAAAGACCTGTATGCAGAAAATTATAAGACACTGATGAAAGAAATTAAAGATGATATAAATAGATGGAGAGATATACCATGTTCTTGGATTGGAAGAATCAACATTGTGAAAATGACTCTACTACCCAAAGCAATCTATAGATTCAATGCAATCCCTATCAAACTACCACTGGCATTTTTCACAGAACTAGAACAAAAACTTTCACAATTTGTATGGAAACACAAAAGACCCCGAATAGCCAAAGCAATCTTGAGAACGAAAGAAGGAACTGGAGGCATCAGGCTCCCTGACTTCAGACTATACTACAAAGCTACAGTCATCAAGACGGTATGGTACTGGCACAAAAACAGAAAGATAGATCAATGGAACAGGATAGAAAGCCCAGAGATAAACCCATGCACATATGGACACCTTATCTTTGATAAAGGTGGCAGTAATGTACAATGGAGAAAGGACACCCTCTTCAATAAGTGGTGCTGGGAAAACTGGACAGGTACATGTAAAAGTATGAGATTAGATCACTCCCTAACACCATACACAAAAATAAGCTCAAAATGGATTAAAGACCTAAATGTAAGGGCAGAAACTATCAAACTCTTAGAGGAAAACATAGGCAGAACACTCTATGACATAAATCAAAGCAAGATCCTTTCTGACCCACCTCCTAGAGTAATGGAAATAAAAACAAAAATAAACAAATGGGACCTAATGAAACTTCAAAGCTTTTGCACAGCAAAGGAAACCGTAAACAAGACCAAAAGACAACCCTCAGAATGGGAGAAAATATTTGCAAATGAAGCAACCGACAAAGGATTAATCTCCAAAATTTACAAGCAGCTCATGCAGCTCAATAACAAGAAAACAAACAACCCAATCCAAAAATGGGCAGAAGACCTAAATAGACATTTCTCCAAAGAAGATATACAGACTGCCAACAAACACATGAAAGAATGCTCAACATCATTAATCATTAGAGAAATGCAAATCAAAACTACAATGAGATATCATCTCACACCAGTCAGAATGGCCATCATCAAAAAATCTAGAAACAATAAATGCTGGAGAGGGTGTGGACAAAAGGGAACACTCTTGCACTGCTGGTGGGAATGTGAATTGGTTCAGCCACTATGGAGAACAGTATGGAGGTTCCTTAAAAAACTACAAATAGAACTACCATATGACCCAGCAATCCCACTACTGGGCATATACCCTGAGAAAACCAAAATTCAAAAAGAGTCATGTACCAAAATGTTCATTGCAGCTCTATTTACAATAGCCCGGAGATGGAAACAACCTAAGTGCCCGTCATCGGATGAATGGATAAAGAAGATGTGGCACATATATACAATGGAATATTACTCAGCCATAAAAAGAAACGAAATTGAGCTATTTGTAATGAGGTGGATAGACCTAGAGTCTGTCATACAGAGTGAAGTAAGTCAGAAAGAAAAAGACAAATACCGTATGCTAACACATATATATGGAATTTAAGAAAAAAATGTCATGAAGAACCTAGGGGTAAAGCAGGAATAAAGACACAGACCTCTTAGAGAACGGACTTGAGGTTATGGGGAAGGGGAAGGGTGAGCTGTGACAGGGCGAGAGAGAGTCATGGGCATATACACACTAACAAACGCAGTAAGGTAGATAGCTAGTGGGAAGCAGCCGCATGGCACAGGGATATTGGCTCGGTGCTTTGTGACAGCCTGGAGGGGTGGGATGGGGAGGGTGGGAGGGAGGGAGACGCAACAGGGAAGACATATGGGAACATATGTTTATGTATGACTGATTCACTTTGTTATAAAGCAGAAACTAACACACCATTGTAAAGCAATTATACCCCAATAAAGATGTTAAAAAAAAAAAAAAAAAAAAAAACCAAAACAACAAAAAGTGAAGTAAAAATAAAAAAATAAAAAAGATTAAATTTTTTTTAAAAATTAAAAAAAATAAAGATAATAATAAAAAACATCAACAGAACAAAACATAAAAAGTAATAGTAATAATAGTATTTTTCTGGAGTCTCAGCTGTCAGTGTCCTTGACCCCACCATGAGCCACAGCCAACCTCCACCTCCCCAAGAGACCCTCTGATACCTCTATGTAGGTCCCTGTACCTGTAGTGGGCACTGTGGAGGCAGCTCAGACTCTGACCTGGCCTAACTCCCATGTGTACTTGCCCTAATAGCCATGACTACTAAAGCTAGACCTGTCTTAGTTGTGGGAACACTCGTAGTTCATTCAGATATTCCATAGATACAGGATTTACAAAGTCAATCACAGGGATTTATCCTGTGGCTTGTGCAGCTGCCTGGAAAGATTTTAATTCCTCTTCCTTAGTACCCCAGCCGTGGGGCTCAGCCGTGGTTTTAGCCTCACCACTGCATGTGGGCTACCCACAGTGCTCTTCTCCTGAGGCTGCCCTGGAGCACTCAGGTCTGCCCCAGTGAGGACAGGGCATGGAGGTAACATGGCTGCCAGGGTTGTGGAAGCCCTAGCAGTGACAGGTGTGCAAGGGGGTCAGTGGCCACGAAAGATTCAGTCTTGTCAGTGAGGAGGTGTGTGGGGAAGCTGAATGCCATGGGTGTGAGAGATCCAGCCCTAGTAGGAGACTTTCCTAGAACTCAGGGACCATAATGAGAGGATCAATGGCAGCTTTTCCTAGTGCCTGCTGAAAGGCATGCAAGGGCCAGCCATGGTGGAGGCCTTTCCTAGTGTTTGGCCACAGGCATGTGAGGGCCAGCCCTATTAGGGGCTTTTCCTAGTGCCTGGAGACAGGCACAAGTGTGCCAGCCTCAGCAGGGACCTTTCTTAGTGCCTGATGGCAGGTGCATGAGGGCCAGCTCTGGCAGGGCCCTTTCCTAACACCTGGGGGAGAAGGGGCTGGTGCATGGAAAGAGAGAGGGTGCAATGGTGTCTCCACCTCTGTACGTCATTCAACAGTGGTGGCACTTAGCTTCTATGGTAGACCGGATTTCCTCTATAAGCATTCCCAATTGCAGATTTCCTTCCTCCCATTCCCTCAGGCTGTCTCCTTACAGCCAACACCAGTCCTCTCTCTGGGTTTGCTCTCCAATCCCCATGTTCTAGCTCCCAGCACTCATGCACACTGGTGGACGCATGCCCCAGTCTGGGACCCTCAGGGTTGTGGCATGTACTGTCTGTGTAGGTCTCACTCTGTCCTGTCTGCTACAGACTGGCCTTTACATCCTCCTCTGACAGCCTCAGATGCTCCCCTTCTGTCCCAACTGATTTCCCCATTGGTGAGGGAGATTCCTCAGATGTTAACCTCCCCTCTTCCTCAGCTCCCCCTAGGGGCACAGGTCCCATCCCCTTCCTCTCCTCTTCTTTTTTCTTTCATCCTACCCAGTTACTTGTGGATCTTTCCTGTCCTTTCCTGTGTCCAACGTCTTCTGCTCGTGTTCAGTCAGTGCTCCCTGAGAATTGTTCAATCTGTAGATGAATTCTTGATTCATTTGTGAAGAGAGATAAACCCCGTATACTCCTACTTCTCCACCATCTTGAAATCCTTCTACTTTCAGATTTTAATGAGACTAAGTTCTGAATTTCACTATTTGTACCTCAATCCAGTACTTGCCTTTGTGGAAAAATACCAAAGAGATAGGGATAATGATTGAACTTCTTAATGGTCCTGGAGCAGTAGTCAGGTCTCCCATTCTCCCTCTTCCATTTTTCTAAAAAGAACCATCAGGTCCAAGAATGAGTAGCCAAACTCTATAAGTGGCTTCCCCAGAGAAGGGACTCTCTTCTCACATTCTTGCCCAGACTTTGTCCAATCTTCTTCCCATACACACATTGCTTGATTATTGATACTTGCAATTTCATTAGTCAAAACATCTCTATTTTGTTTGTATAAATTATCCACTAAAAGCTGCTCTTAGATACACATGCCTTAATGTAAATGAATTCCTAATGTTTCACAAAAAGCTGGTCTATGAGATAGGGGCTGTGGACACTGACCATCATAAGAATGAGGAGAGGACAGAAACCCATAAAAAACATCAGAGATAAGAGTGATGGAGAGCTGAGAGGCTGTCAATGTCAACAAAGATATGGACTTAATTCACTATTTTGCCAGACACACTCTTCTTTTATTCTAAAATTCAAATTGGGAAATTTCCACCAGAACCACTTGTTCAGTGCTGCTTGTTGAAAAATATATACAGATATTAGTCCATGGCTGTTTCTGGCTAACATGGAGTCAAAGAAGGAAGAAGACAGTGAAGGACACAGTAGGAGATCCATTACAGGATGATATATAGTGTGGCATTTAGATTTTGTTTTTAAATTGGTTTACAATGCTTCATGTTTGTTTTTTCTTTCTTCTTCTTACTTTCACACTTTTTTCCCAAATATGCTAACACAGTGTCCACCAGTCTTGATCTCCCTAACTGTTAAGGTAAGTGCATAAGAATCAGAGATTTAAAAAAAAAAAAGTCTCTAATATATGAAATTTAGGAGCATGTGCCAGAAAAGAAGTGACCAGGTTTTGAATCAGTCTGATATCCCTGCAGCATCCTCAGATTGCCTTCTGTTTCATTCTTAATTCCTTTAACAACCCCCACCTATTTCCCAGTGCCAACTTTTTCCTCATAGTAGCAGAGCCTGGGAGATTATATCCATTAGAAAGGAAAATAAATTTCATCCTTCAACAAAAAGTTGATGCAAGAGCCTGCTATCAAATAAAACTGGCAAAAATGTCTCTCAAGTCACTGATCAGTTAAAAAAATAATTAATAGGTGAAGAGCAAAATACCATTTTCAAATGGAAATATTGAAGAAAGATCCTGGATGTGAGGAGCCAGCATCATAACTGTGCTACTAATTACAACCCTGGTCTTCAGGTAGTCACTTATTGGAGTGGGTAGGGCATGGTCAGGCTCATGTACTCTCATGAAGTAGAAGAAGATAAATGTACTCTAGAGTCTGTTTTCTTTTTTGTATGATTTCATGAGTTTTCATTGGAGAATAGCATTCATTTCTGTGGGTTCTACCAACATTCCAAGACCTGGCACCCCTTGTCTCTCGTGTCCTTGCTTGCCTGTTGTGGGATAAATTCTCTGTAACACTCCCTAGCTGTTGCAGTTGGAATTCACTCCAGTAGTAGCTGTTGCTACAAAAATAGTAGCTGCTAACAACTGAAAGAACTATCTCTCATTAAGATATTCATTGTATTGAATTCTTAAATATGATTCTGAGGAATGATTTTTGAGACAGCGATCAACAGTGGAATAATTATTTCTGATCAGAGACCATTTCCCCTTAAATCACATCAGTTCCACTTCCTGCTAAAGCCAATCATGCTTAAATGACTCAGCTAAATTCATCCCTTGCCCCCATTTAACCAGCCTTTATTTCCTCGTTTGTTCATCCAAATATGTTAATGATTACTCATGCACAGTGTTCCCAGTCATACATGTGCTTGGTATACAGGAGAGAAGATACAATTCCTATCCTAAGGAAACTGCAGGTTTCTAACAACTAGCCTCTTCTGAAAGTGAAGAGGAAATTTAATATTTTCTGATTTGACCTCTTTGATCCTCCAAGTTGTCAGAAAATCATGTATGGAGGGTGGAGGAAAAAAGAAAATGAAAGGTAACATAGAGTCAACAAAACATTTTTTATTGAGTGTGTAGGTTCACTGGTGACTCATCCTGCCTCTTAACTTGTGAATTAACAGATGGTGACTTTGGTCAAAGGCCCAGCTGGAACACTTTCCTTGGCCCTCTGAAAGATTGAGCTTGATCAAATACTGACTTGTATGTCACTATCTAAGTTCAGGGAAGTTCTTGGATTAAGGTAGGCCTTGAAGAGTTAGATTAGCACCAGGCTAAAAGGAGGGCATTCCAAGTGGGCCAGTGGGAACATCACGTGTGGAATTCAGTGTTGCACAAATGTGGGAAGAGACATATGGTTAATGAACTATTTCATCTGGAGAATGTAGGACTCTAACCTCTGTGGGGACCAGGCAGATCATATAAATGATTAAAGAGCAGAGGATAAGAACTAGAGGCTAACTGGCCCATACCAGAATTTGAGCTCACCATGGAGGAAGTGTTCTATTGGTCAAGAGAATTTAGAAAGTTGCTTTTTGTCTTTGTATGTGTATAATCTTCCTATTTAAAATGGTGATCATGTAGTTCTGTTTTTATACCCTTGTGGTGCAAACATAAGACAACTGCTGCATGGATGTTTTCTAAACACTACCAGTTTGTTATTTTGTGTCTTCACAAAGGCATTAAGATTAGACTGACAGACTTTTTAACAGTTTTTTAAAGATGTCTTTCAAGGGGGTTAAAAAATTCCAAGTAGAGAGATAAACTAGAATGATGCTACTTGGAATTTATGTAAAAAACGATAAAACAGAAAACCAGAGAGAAATCCCTGAGAAGAAATTGTTCTATTGAGGAAACATCTGACATTTATTATGGGTGATATTTCCACAATTTACAGTGATTAGCTTTGAGGTAGAAAACAGAGACATATCAGGCTATTAAGATATGTTAAAGGGCTTTTTCTCCCTTTATTTTTCTAAAAAGTGCCAAGTAATTTTATGATGTCCATAACTTGTTTATGCATTTCAGAACATTAACCTCTTGGGAAAAATAACGTTTATTTGGGTGAAGTTGTAAAATGCACATATTGTATCCGAAAACCTAAACGTGACAAGTTGTTTGTATCTTTTTTTTAAATCAAACATTTCTGAAGAAAAATAATTCTCATTTTTATAGCTAGAAACAAGGTATCACAATGAGGATAGTGCTTTTCAAGTATGAAAAATGATGCCAAGAATGACTGGAAAAGATAAATTCTCCACACACGCTCACAAAATGTTACAAATTTTATGCCATGTGCATCTATTCTCCTAAGATGGCCTTAAGTTACAAGAAAACATATGTTTTCCCACAGAGGATAGAGTCCAGACTGCTTGAGTTAAATATCAGATTTTGCTTTCTACAAGGTTCCATAGTTATAAATATTCACTATAGTGCCATGAAATCACACCATAAATCTATGTAAACCAACTCCTTTTATATTTATTATTTGGGTGCAGAGGAAAAGCTTAGAATTAGAAGCAGCATCTACCTAGTCTGTTAAGAGGGAAAAGCTTGTAATAATTTTTTTAAGCAAACTCAATTTGGCATATTATATATAGTGGGAATGTATTAACCCAATTATAATAGCCATAACTGGAAGATGTTTCTTACCTGATAAAGAAATTATTTAACTGCTAATTGGTTTATCTATGAATTCACATGGTATAATTATCTTTATTGCAAAGATATCAGACAAATTTAGCTGTATTTATTTTGTCAGTCAAAAATCTCAAAATTTGGGATACTATGGAGATACATAATAAAAGTGTAGGATATGGTTGCTACCCTTAGGACCAGCTTCCCAGTAAAACCTTATTAAAGTAGTTTCCTTGACTACCCAGGTTCTCATTCAAACACCTTGTGTGTCTTTGGGACAGTCTCATTCTTTTCCCAGATTCTCTGCAGGAGAGAACTTATCGCAAGATCACTCATTCATTTCCATTATACAAACTGCTGTCCAAATAGGCTTTCAAATTATCACTATTGACCAAACATTATTCAGTCAATTAGAAAGAAATTAAAATTTTCATTCTGACCAAATTGAGAATTATAACCTGGGAACAGCATCTCAGAAAACCCTGAGAACCAATCCTCCTGTTGGAAGTCAAAGCACAGTTATATGAGTTTTTTGAGATGGGAGTTGTACATTAAGTAATGTATCATTGATAGTTTACACAATCCAGATCTAAGCACCATCATGGCCCCTTATCCAAGAAGGAATATTATCTTTTAAGGAGTTGTCTTTTTGGTGCTAGAAGAATGTTGCTTTTTATGTGGATGGAGGAGATTTGGTCAATGCATAATGCAGACACACAGTACACCATTGTGGGGAGAGATGGGGCCAAAGGACAGATAAAATCTTTTATGTTTAAATTCTTCTTGTTTTACCTTAAAATATGAATTTTATTTCACAATATTTATACTTCAGTGTGAGTTTGTCACTCCCATTTCAAGGTATGTTTCTAATTGTGTAATGAAAAGCTTTGGTTTATGGAAATGGAATTTCAGTCATTAAAAAAAAGAAAAAAAGGAGGAGGAAGAATTGCTACAAGATGGCAGAGTAAAAGAACGTGAGCTCACCCCTTCTTACAAAAACACTAAAATCACAAGTAAATGCTGAGCAACAATCAACAAACAAAATGATAGAACCTACCAAAAAAGATATGCTATAAACAAAAACAAAGAAGAAGCCACAATGAGACAGTAGGAGTGGCACAACTGTGATAAAATTGAATCCCATATTCACTGGATGGGTGACCCACCAACTGGAACATAATTATATTATATCACAGAAATTCTCCCACAGAAGTGAAAGTCCTGAGCCCCACATCAGGCCTTCCAGCCTGAGGATCTGGCAATAGGAGGAAGAGCCCCCAGAAAATCTGGCTTTGAAAGCCAGTGGGGTTTGATTGAAGGAATTCCACAGGACTGAGGGCAACAGAAACTCCACTGTTTGAGGGTTCACACAAGGTCTAGTGTACACCAGGACCCAGAGGAACAAAGCAGTGACTTCATAAGAGACTGGGCCAGACATAGCTGCTAATATTGGAGGTTCTTCTGTGGAGGCAGTGTGGCAGATGTGGCTCACTGTGGGGACAAAGACACTGGCAACAGCAGCACTGGGAGGTAGTCATTGGTGTTAGCCCTCCTGGAGGCTGCCATTTCCCCAAGACCTAGCTCCACCCAACAGCCTGTAGGCTGCAGTACTGGGACAATTCAGTCCAAACAACCAAGAAGGTGAGAACACAGCCCCACTCATCAGCAGGCAACTGGCTGAAACTATTTCTGACCATGGCCCTGCCTACCAGAGGGATAGGCTCCACCCGCAACTGAGCAGGAACAAATTCATCCCATCAGGAAGCCTGCACAAGCCTCTTAGACAAATTCATCCACCAGAGGACAGACAGCAGAAGCAAGAAGAACTACAACCATGCAGGCTGTGGAACCAAGACCACAAACACAGAAAGTTAGACAAGATGAGATGGCAGAGGAATATGTCCCAGTTGAAGGAACAAAATAAAACCCCAGAAAAACAACTAAGTGAAGAAGAGATAGGCAATCAACCATAAAATGACAGTGAAGATGATCTAAGATCTCTGAAAAAGAATGGAGACACAGATTGAGAAGATACAAGAAATGTTTAACAAAGACCTAAAAGAATTAAAGATAAACACAAATGAACAATACAATAACTGAAATGAAAAATACACTAGAAGGAATCAATAGCAGAGGAACTGAGGCAGAAGAATGGATAGGTGACCTGGGAGACAGAATGGTGGAAATCACCACTGTGGAACAGAATACACAAAAAAAGAATGAAAAGAAATGAAGACTGTCTAAGAGACCCCTGGGAAAACAAATGCACCAAAATTCACATTATAGGGTCTCAGAAGGAGAAGAGAGAGAGAAAGGACCTGCAAAAATATTTGAAGAGATAATAGCTGAAAACTTCTCTAATGTGGGAAAGGAAATAGTCACCCAAGCCCAGGAAGCACAGACAGTCCCAGGCAGGATAAAGCCAAGGAGGAACACATCATGATGCATAGTAGTAAAAGTGACAAAAATTAAAGACAAAGAAAAAATATTAAAAGCAACAAGAGAAAAGCAACAAATAACGTACAAGGGAACTCCCATAAAGTTATCAGCTGATTTCTGAGCAGAAACTTGGCAGCACAGAAGGGGGTGGCAAAATATATTTAAAGTGTTGAAAGGGAAGAAGCTACAAGCAAGAATAGTCTACCCAGCAAAGCTCTCATTCAGATTTGATGGAGAAATCAAAAGCTTTGCAGACAAGCAATAGCTAAGAGAATTCAGCAACACTAGACCAGTTTTGCAACAGATGCTAAAGGAATTTCCCTAAGCAGAAAAGAAAAGGCCACTACTAAAAACAAGAAAATTAGAAATGCTCACATGTAAAGGCAAACATAAAGTAAAGGTAGGAAATCATCTGCACACAAATCAATATCACACCTAGCAATTCTGAGAAGAGTGCACAAATTCAGGATATTGGAAATGCATTTGAAATTAAAAGAGCAACAAATTAAAACAATCTTCTTTATATATATACTGTTATATCAAATCCTCATGGTAAGAGCAAACTAAAAATCCACAATAGAAACACACACAAAAAAGAAAAAGTAATCCAAACACAACACTAAAGTGAGTCATCACATCACAAAAGAATAAAAGAGGAAGGGAAGAAAAAAGACTTACAAAAATCTACAATACACACACACACACACACACAAAGATCCAAACAAAAAACTAAAGTTAGCCATCAATGCACAAGAAAAGAGAACAAAAGAGGAAGGGAAGAAAAAAGACCTACAAAAACAAATCCAAAACAATTAGCAAAATGGTAACAAGAATAAATATATTGATAACCACCTTAAATGTATATGGATTAAATGCTCCAACCAAAAGACATAGACTGGTTGAATGGGTACAAAAACAAGACCTGTATATATGCTGTCTACAACAGACCCACTTCAGATCTAGAGACATATAAAGACTGAAAGTGAGGGGATGGAAAAAGGTATTCCATGCAAAAGAAAATGAAACGAAAGCTGGAGTAACAATACTCATATCAGAAAATGTAGACTTTAAAATAAAGACTGTTACAAAATACAAAGAAGGACACTACATAATGATTGAGGGATCAAACCAAGAAGGTGATATAACAATTGTAAATATATATGCACCCAACATAAGAGCACCTCAATATATAAGGCAGATACTAACAGCCATAAAAGGAGAAATTGACAGTAACACAATAACAGTGGGGGACTTTAACACACCACTTTCATCAATAGACAGATTATACAAAAAGAAAATCAATAAGGATACACAAGCCTCAAATGACACACGACACCAGATGGACTTAATTGATATTTATAGAGCATTCTATCCAAAAGCAGTAGAAAACACATTCTTCTCAAGTGTACATCAAACATTCTCCAGGACTGGCCACATGCTGAGCTGCAAAGTGAACCTCGGTAAATTTAAGAAAATTGAAATCATATCAAGCAAGTTTTCTAACCACAATGCTATGAGATTAAAAATCAACAACAGGGGGCTTCCCTGGTGACGTAGTTGTTGAGAGTCCGCCTGCCGATGCAGGGGACATGGGTTCGTGCCCCAGTCTGGGAAGATCCCACATGCTGCGGAGTGGCTGGGGGCCCATGAGCCATGGCTGCTGAGCCTGCACATCTGGAGCCTGTGCTCCACAACAAGAGAGGCCACACAGTAAGAGGCCCACATACTGCAAAAAAAAAAAAAAAAAAAAAATCAACAACAGGAAAAAAGCTGTAAAAAACACTAACACATGGAGGCTAAACAACATACTACTAAACAACCAATGGATCACTGAAGAAATCAAAGAAGAAATCAAAAAATACCTACAGACAAATGAAAATGAAAGCATGACAATCCAAAACCTATGGGATGCAGCAAAAGTAGTTCTAAGAGGGAGGTTTATAGCTATAAAATCTTACCTCAGGAGGCATGAAAAAATCACAAACAACCTAACCATACACTTAAAGCAACTAGAGAAGGAAGAAAAAACAGAACTCAAAGTTAGTAGAAGGAAAGAAACCATAAAAATCAGAGCAGAAATAAATGAAAAAGAGATGAAAAAATCAATATCAAAGATCAATAAAACTAAAAGCTGGTTCCTTGGAAAAATAAACAAATTTGATAAACCTTTAGCCAGACTCATCAAGAAAAGAAAGGAGAGGGCTTAAATCAATAAAATTAGAAATGAAAAAGGAGAAGTTACAACTGACACTACAGAAATACAAAGGATCATGAGACTACTACAAGCAAATATATGCCAATAAAATAGACAACCTGGAAGAAATGGACAAATTCTTAGAATGGTACAATCTCCCAAGGCTGAACCAGGAAGAAGTAGACAATATGAACAGACCAATCACAAGTGCTAACATTGAAACTGTGATTAAAACTCTCAACAAACAAAAGTGCAGGACCAGATGGCTTCACAGGCAAATTCTACAAAACATTTAGAGAAGGACTAATACACATCCTTCTGACACTGTTCCAAAAATTGCACATGAAGGAATACACCCAGACTCATTCTATGAGCCCACTGTCAACCTGATACCAAAACCAGACAAAGATAAAACAAAAAATGATAATTGAAGGCCAATGTCACTGATGATCATAGATTCAAAAATCCTTAAAGAAATACTGCAAATCCAAATCCAACAATCATACACCATGATCAAGTGGGATTTACCCCAGGGATGCAAGTATTTTTCAAGATCCTCAGATCAATCGGTGTGATATACCACATCAACAAGTTGAAGAATAAAAACCATATTATCATCTATAGATTTAGAAACAGGCTTTGGCAAAATTCAACATTTATTTATGATACAAACTCTCCAGAAAGTGGGCATAGAGGGAACCTACCTCAACATAATAAAGGTCATATATGACAAACCTACAACTAACAACATACTCAACAGTGAAAAGCTGAAAGCATTTCCTCTGAGATCAGGAACAAGACAAGGATGTCACTCTCACCACTTTTATTCAACATCGTTTTGTAAGTCCCAGTCACAGCAATCAGAGAAGAAAAATTTTAAAAAAAAATAGAATCCAAATTGGAAAAGAAGTAAAACTTTCACTGCTGATGATGTGACACTATACATAGAAAATCCTAAGATGTCACCAGAAAACTACCAGAGCTCATCAATGAATTTGATGAAGCTGCAGGATACAAAATTAAAGCACAGAAATCTGTTACATTTCTATACATTAAAAATAAAAGAACAGAAAGAGAAATTAAAGAAACAATCCCATTTACCATTGCATCAAAAAGAATAAAATACTTAGGAATAAACTTACCTAAGGAGCTAAAAGACCTGTACTCTGAAAACTATATGAAGCTGATGAAAGAAATCAAAGATGACACAAACAGATATACCATGTTTTTGGATTGGAAAAATAAATATTGTCAAAATGACTATATTATCCAAGGCAATCTACAATGGCATTTTTCACAGAACTAGAAAAAAAAAATCTTAAAAGTTTTATGGAGAAACAAAAGATCCTGAATAGTCAAAGCAATCTTGAGAAAGAAAAATGGAGCTGGAGGAATCAGGCTCCCTGGCTTCAGACTATACTGCAAAGGTAGAGTCATCAAAACAATATGGTACTGGCACAAAAACAGAAGCATAGATCAATGGAACAGGATAGAAAGCCCAGAAATAAACCCACACACCCCTAGTCAATTAATGTATGACAAAGGAGGCAAGACTATACAATAGAGGAAAGACAGTCTCTTTAATAAATAGTGCTGGGAAAACCAGGCAACTACATGTCAAAAAATGAAATCACAACATTCTTTAGCAACATACACAAAAATAAACTCAGAATGAATTAAAAACCTAAACATAAGACTGGATACTATAAAAATCTTAGAGGAAAACAAAGTGAGAACACTCTTTGACATAAATCACAGCAAAAGCGTTTTTGATCTGTCTTCCAGAATAATAAAAATAATAACAAAAATAAAAGATGGGACCTAATAAAACTCAAAAGCTCTTGCACATCAAAGGAAACCATAAACAAAACAAAAAGACAACCCACAGAATGGGAGAAAATATTTGCAAATGATAGGATCAACAAGGGATTTGTCTCCAAAATTTACAAACAGCCCATGTGGCTCAATATTAAAAAGACAATCAACCCAATCCAAAAATGGGCAAAAGACCTAAATAGATATTTCTCCAAAGAAGACATACCAATGGCCAAGAGAGACATGGAAAGATGCTCAGCATAGCTAACCATTAGAGAAATGCAAATAAAAACTACAATGAGATATCATCTCACACCAGTCAGAATGACCATCATCAAAAATAATCTATAAACAATAAATGCTGGAGAGGGTATGAAGAAAAGGGAACCCTCCTACACTGTTGATGGGAGTATAAATTGGTACAGCCACTATGGAGAACAGTATGGATGTTCCTTAAGAAACTAAAAACAGAGCTACTTTATGATACAGCAATCCTAATCCTGGGCATATATCCAGAGAAAAACATGTTTTGAAACTATATATGTACCACAATATTCATTGCATAGCTGTTTACAACAGCCAAGACATGGAGGCAACCTAAATGTCTATTGATAGATGAATTGAATTGATAAAGAAGATGTGGTACAGTGGAATATTATTCAGCCATTAAAAAGAATGAAATGGGGCTTCCCTGGTGGCGCAGTGGTTGGGGGTCCGCCTGCCGATGCAGGGGTCGCGGGTTCATGCCCCAGTGCGGGAGGATCCCACATGCCGTGGAGTGGCTGTGCCCGTGGGCCATGGCCACTGAGCCTGCATGTCCGGAGCCTGTTGCTCCATGGCGGGAGGGGCCACAATGGTGGGAGGCCCGTGTACAGAAAAAAACAAACAAACAAAAACAAACAAACAAACAAAAAGAATGAAATGATGTCATTTGCAGTGTCATGGATGGACCTGGAGATTATCATACTAAGTGAAGAAAGTCATACAGAGAAAGAGAAATATCATATGATATTGATTATATGAGGAATCTTACAAAAAAAAAAAAAGATACAATTGAACTTACTTACACAACCGGAACAGACTCACAGACTTAGCAAATGAACTTATGGTTACCAGGGTGGAAGGGTTAGAGGTAGGGACAGATTGGGAATTTGAGATTGACATGCACTATACTTAACACTATATTGACACTACTATATTTAAAATAGATAACCAACAAGGTCCTATGTGTAGCAGTTATTATATTTTGTAATAACTTAAGTGGGAAAAGAATTTGAAAAATAATAGATGCACGTATATGTATAACTGAATTACTCTGCTGAACGCCTGAAACTAATACAACATTTTAATCAACTATGCTCCAATATAAAATACAAATTAAAATAATAACATAATAAAGTAAAAATAAAGAGGAAGATAATATATTGGGGGTAAAAATAATACTTTTCAAAGTCCCCTAAAACCACTAAAAAATGTAGCTATTATATTATTATCATGTCATCCCCACTTGTCCTCAAGGAGCATGCAATTTAGAGATATGATTGATGTATGTAAAATAATTTTCAAACCAATTAATACATAATTAATTGTTGACTCTGTTGGGGAGGAAGAAAACTTTGGAAGGTTCTTCTGGCTGGTCTAAATATTAAATTGACATGAGAGAGATTAACAGGAAAAAATCAAGCAAAAATTTAATAACAAGTAAACATGGCAGAGACTCTAAAAAGCTGAGTAACTCACCAAAATGGCTGAAGTCCTTGCTTTCAGTACCATCTTCATCTAAAGACAAAGGGGTATAGGGGTTTGGGATGTCAAAGGGGAGAAGGGAAATTGATATGGAAATAGAAAAGCAAATATTTTGTAAATAAATGTTTGCTGGGTCATTCAGAGACAATAGGACACAGAAAGGAATTTTAGCAAACAGACTTTGCTATGTTCCTCTCTGTTCACCACACTTAGTTCATACTGCAGTTATCTACGGTGATAGTTCTACTCTTGGAATAGGCCCTCTATTTAAATTATTCAGGCAGTTTAGACAGAGGTCAGAGTTTCTTCCTGAGTCTTTCTTTGGGCCTTGATCATTTTCACCTCAAAATAATCTCCATGCCAGAGACACATGAATATTGAATATGCTTTGGACCAATTTTGTTTCCATTCTTTCTAACCCCTTATGTACCAAGTCCTTCAGGCTCCCTCAGTTTTCTCTGAAATATCTGTATTGTCTTTGAATTTAGAAGCTGTTAGAATCAGATCTAAGAAGCCATGACCATGTCTCACTTAGGCAGCTGTAAATGAATTCCATTAATTTATTAGTGAATCCTTGCACATTTCACTAAGCAAGTTCCAATCAATTTGAGAATGTTCTTCCAGGAAAAAAATGTCCAGACACTAAAACAGACATCTGGAGGATATGTTAACTTTATTTTATTAAGTGACTTCACATGTCTTTTATACCATTATTTTAGTGTGGGATTTGCAAAACTAAATCCTTCAAGTAGCAAGTGTATCTATATTTTCAGGTGTCATCAACAGTTAGGACAGCCACTGGAATCTTTTAAGAACACAAATGAAGAAGCCTGAGTTGCTTTTTCCTAGGAGTGAAGCAGGTTTTATATTGTATTTCAAGATATTTTAACTCTGTTGTTTCTCAAGAATGTTTTGTCCCTGCCTTGCATTCTGTGTATACAAACATGAATATGTGAGACTGTATCTCTGACACTTCAACTCCACCCCATCTCTTTCTGTCTCTGTTTCTCTTAGTTGAAGAGAACTCCCATGTTTCTCATGTTAATAAATAAGACAAGCTGTTAGTCTTTATCTAATTACTAAACAAATGTTGCTTAAAGTAACAATAATTGGAACTATACACCTTTAAATATATTAACTAAAATGGAAAAATATTTTTCTATTTTTTGTGCATTTTATTATTTTTTTATACATCTTTATTGGAGTATAGTTGATTTACAATGTTGCTTTAGTTTCTGCTGTACAAAAAAGTGAATCAGCTATCCTGACACCATACAAAAAATAAACTCAAAATGGATTTAAGACCTAAATGTAAGGCCAGAAACTATCAAACTCTTACAGCATAACATAGGCAGAACACTCTATGACATAAATCATAGCAAGATCCTTTTTGACCCACCTCCTAGAGAAATGGAAATAAAAACAAAAATAAACAAATGGGACCTAATGAAACTTCAAAGCTTTTGCACAGCAAAGGAAACCATAAACAAGACAAAAAGACAAACCTCAGAATGGGAGAAAATATTTGCAAGTGAAGCAACTGACAAAGGATTAATCTCCAAAATATACAAGCAGCTCATGTAGCTCAATATTGAAAAATCATTTTTTCTTGTTAAAATTTAGTTTTTTTGAAAATTTGACCAAAAAATTAGGTGAAGTAAAAACAACAAAGGAACTCAACATAAGACAATATATCTTTAAGACTGAATCAACTCTTCTTTGTAAAATTTAATCATGAGCATTTTATGCTCATGAGTTTAAATAATTTAATTTAATTATCAGATTATTTAATTAAATTTAATTATTTAGAAATTTAAATAATAAAAAAAGTTTGTTCTGTAGGAAATTAATAACTGAAACCCATAAACTCAATTTAATTCTGTTTGGAAAATACTCAAGGAAATTTCATTAATATTAGTAAAATTTACATGAAAATATCTTTACAACATCCTTAGAGTCAAAATATGAGCCCCAGTAGAGTGGATACCCTTAAATCCAACTTGAGATGGATTACAGATTTAAACATAACAGGCAAATAAATAAAGCTTTTATAAGAGAACTTAGGAAAAATATCATCAAGACCTCATAGTAGGTAAAAATTCTTAAACAGAATAGAAAAAGTCCTAATTATAGGAATTAAAAAAAATATATGTTCATCAAAAAATATCTCTAAGAGTGAAAAGGCAGTCCAATAGGAGAGGAAGAAGATCATTGAAAAGAATATGTTCAACAAAGGATTCATAACCAGAATATAGAAAGAATTTCTAACCATCAGTTTGAAAACTCAACCCAATGTAGAAATGAACAAAAGTCTTAAACAGGCACCTAATAAAAGAGGATATCCAAGTGGCTGATAAACATGTAAAAATTAATCACAGGGAAATAAAAATTAAAACCATAATGCAATTTACCAGAACTCAGCACAATAATTAAAGTGAAATGTAGAGACAATATCAAACTGCTGACATGGATATGGAGTAACAATCTCTCATGCATTGCTGGTATAAGAGTAAATTGATACAACTGCTTTGGAAAATAGTTTAGAATATCTACTAAAGCGGAACATATGCACACCTTCTGACCCAACAAGTCTACTTGCATACCCAAAAGAATGAGCTTCTATCTATCAAAAGATATGTGAGAGGGAGGGCTGCCCTGGTGGCACAGTGGTTGAGAGTCTGCCTGCCAATGCAGGGGACACGGGTTCATGCCCCAGTCTGGGAAGATCCCACATGTCGCGGAGGGGCTGGGCCCATGAGCCATGGCCGCTGAGCCTGTACGTCCAGAGCCTGTGCTCTGCAATGGGAGAGGCCACAACAGTGAGAGGCCCGCATACCACATAAAAAAAAAAAAAAAAATTCCTGGGAAATAAAAATCTGGAAAAAAAAGAAAAAAGATATGTGAGAGAATTATTGACAATGACACTATTTATAATTACTTCAGAATGAAAACTACCCAAAAGACTATCAAGAATTAGAATGGGGCTTCCCTGGTGGCGCAGTGGTTGAGAGTCTGCCTGCTGATGCAGGGGACACAGGTTCGTGCCCTGGTCTGGGAAGATCCCACATGCCGCAGAGGGGCTGGGTCCGTGAGCCATGGCCGTTGAGCCTGCGCATCTGGAGCCTGTGCTCGGCAACGGGAGAGGCCACAACAGCCCACGCACTGCAAAAAAAAAAAAGAATTAGAATGGATAAATATATTATCATATATTCACAAACAGCATACTATATAACAACTAAAATGGATGAGCTCTGAATACATGAAACATTGTGGATGAACCTCACAGGCATATTATTGAGTGAAAGTAATTCTATAGGATTAGAAGTTAGGATAGTGGCAAAGTTAATCTATAGGATTAGAATTTAGGTTAGTGGTTTCCCTTAGTCTTGGTAGTGATCAGGAGACATGGACATGGAGGTGCCTTCCACAGTCTGACATGTTCTGTTTCTTGATCTGTGTGACAATTACATGTGTGTTCACTTTCTTGAAAAGTATATGAGAATGATTTCTATACTTTTCTTGGAAATTGAGTATGATTTGAGTACTTTTCTTGTATTCATGCTATATCTCTAAAGTGGAAAACAAAACAAAACGTACTGAAATTAATATATTTTAAATGTCCCCTCACTCTACCCTCCAATATCTGTCCTAGGAGAAAATAAGAATAAATATCTATAATCCCTGAGAAAGAAACATTCTATAACAATTCCTCTCCCTTCCCAATTAAGGTAGATGCCTGGAGTCTATAATGGGAAGTACATTAAGTTGAACTTATTTTTCTACTAAAGAAGGAAAATGTTAGGGAGAAGCGTCTGTGAAAAATTTCTGACATCTTCCCAAAAGAAGAAGTGCCCTGGAGAATGTGTGTCCTGTAAGAAGACCTCTTTTATTGTCATGGCAAGGAGAAAGGGGTGAGTGAGGAACTCCAGAAAGACAGTTGCAATACTCCCTAAAGCTAGAAGTCATTGAACCATTGCAAGGCCAGGAAAGGGGTAAGAGGAAGAGATGTACAAAGAAAATTTCCTGTGGTAAACTTTGAATAGTTAAAATATGATGAAAAGAGATCTAATATCCTTGGGTGGAGAGCTGCAAAACTGCAAAAAGTTATGAAGAAGGTTGTAGTGAACCACTCCTAACTGTCCACTGAAGACAATTTCCAACGGCCATAAAGTCAAACTGTATATTCTAAAATATTTACATCTGAAAATAAGGATTTATAAATTATGTGAAGCATATACATGAGCACCCAATCATATTCTTAAAGTATAACTTTCCCATTTGTTTGTAGAATGACTTGGTCTCCAAGATTTGCTTTTTACAGTGGTTGGCACATGAGAGCCTTTGTATACCATCCTGAGAATCCAGGGTTTTGGCCACGTAGGAATCTTACCATGATGCATAGTACTTTCTGAAAAAAGAAACTATCAGAACAAGTGAGTTCTTGATAGAGAGTTTTCCATAGGAACCTAATCATATATTTTTTTAATGACTAGAATGCAAAAACAATATTGAAACACTTGATATAGTCCATTTTCATTTATTGACAGTATCTCATTCTCTTCTAAATTCCTCCTTCCCTTTTGTGATCTCACTAACCTAAGACAGTTCTAATGCCTACTGAGTGGAAAATTGAGACAATTATTCAGATAATTTAGGCTAAAATAATAGCATACAGCATAGTTGACTGATTGTATTATTTTTTACAATATTGATTTTATTGATAATAATAAATAACTGAATAACTTTAATAACTGTTCACTTGATCTTGAAATTCACACACAAAGACAGCTTCCAGTGATTATCAAACAAAAGATGAAATTTTCAAGTCTTTTTGGAGCATTCAATTTCTTTTTGTCCTATAACATGACAGTGAGGCTTTATTTTCATGACCCTGTCAATCACTGCATTCAGAGGCAGGCTGAAATTTTTCTTGAAGCTCTTGCCCTTTCTAGACAATGAGGAATTACTTGACCTGAGCCTGATCAATGTTGTATCAGAAGAGATATTTGTGAAAACTAATGATAACCTCAGGTGTGCTTCAACATTTACATTTCCTACTAAATTAATACATCCTCCTGAAAAAGCTGGATATGTGCATATTTAGATAATTTTTATTAGCTAATGAATTAGAATACAGTGAAAGTGAACACCTTCCAAATCACTAGTTTACATACTCAATTAAAACTGTAACTTTCATTTAATATGCAAAATAATGATCTTGCGATTTGGGGATTAGAGGACTTTTGTTAGGGAGCTAGAAAATACTGATATCATGAGCTTCTTTTACAGATTTTGTGAATCATATATATGGAAACAGTTGTTCTATATGTTTTAAAGGTTTGGGACAGAGAAAGAGGGGCCCAGGCTTTGGGAAAAGTGACAATTTTTCAAATCTCCTCCACTTATATGTTAACTTTAGTCTCCAAAAAAAAAAAAAAAAAAAAAAAAAAACCCTGAAAATGAGGTCCTGTCTCCTTGATCAGGAGATAAAAAGTTCTCCAGGAGTTATAGATGGGGACATGTGTCAGAGACCACATTATAAGTTGGGGATAATGAACCCCTGTGTTTTGCCAGAACTTCTCACTTAAGAAGAAATGTGTCTGTACTTGTTCAAACCTTTCTTGGTATTTTTTAATGCTTTAAAGTATATTCAGTGTATTTAAACACATGTTTTTAATTCTTCATTGCTGTTCCATGAGTTAGGAAGGTTAGCTTACAAACTTCATTTTTAAGTGGAAATACTGAGTTCCAAGTGACCTGAGGGCTCAAGACTCTGTGTCCAAAGTCACACAGAGTAGAAATGGTAACTCTTGACTAGGTACTGCCTGAGTCTCCTTGGGCCTGCTGTCTGATGTCTTAACAAAATGCCAAAGTGTGACTCACTCCATGTAGTCACGTGTGGCATTATATGAAGGAAAGAAAAACAATGAGTCTGGAAGTGGCGAGGCCTTGCTTATTCTGTACTCACCATTTCAGAGTCAAGGGCACATCTCATATATTTTCTTTCTCAACTATGGTTATGGATATTGATGTGAAATGGTTTTGTGGTGGTGGTGGTTGTGTTTTTAAAGTCATGTTCCTTTGTGGCCTATAAAATATGCAGAAACATATATTTTTGATATATACAGATAATAATACAACTTACATGTGTCATGTTATCTTTATCCTTGTGATTACTTGACTGGATGAATTAGAAATTCAATAAACCAGATTAAGAAAAATTAATTGTCAAAATATATTTGTTTAGCACCTGGTTCTGTGTTACATACTGTGCAAGATACAGAAAAATCTGAAATATGGTTCCAATCCTGGTACTGACCATATTTTATGAGGTGAGATATTCATGCATGAAACCAAGAACAAATGAAATTCCAAAATACTTTGTTGACAGTAAGGATGAAGTGAGAAATCAGTATGATAAGAACCACTATCAGATAGAGGCTAAATGCAGGAGCCCTGGAGCTGGACTGTCCAGATTCAAACCCTAGTTCCACCAGTCACTAGCTCTGTGGCCTCACTTTTAGCCTCCCTTTACCTCAGTTTTCTTATGTGCCAAATAGAGATAATAATGTCAGCTATTAGAGCAACTGTGAAGATTAAATTAATTAAAATATATAATAGAGAAATCAAGATGGCAGAGGAGTTGGAAGACGTGGAGTTCATCTCCCTCTACAAATGCATCAAGAATACATCTACAGATGGAAAAACTTTCACAGAACACCAGCTGAACAGTAGCGGAAGACCTCAGACACCAGAAAGGACAAAAAGGATCCCCACATAACCAGGTAGGATCAAAGAAAGAAGGGAAAAAGAAGAAGAGAAGAGGTGGGATGGGATCTGTGCACCTGGGAGGGGAGCTGAAGCAGAGGAGATGATCCCACATCTGGGGAAGCTCCCTCACTGACAGGGAAATCAGTTGAGACAGAAGGGGAGTATCAGAGGAGGGCTAAACGACTGGCCTTTGGCAGACAGAACAGAGTGAGACCTACACAGACAGTCCATGCCACAGCCCTGCATGTCCCAGACTGGGACGTGTGTCCACTGGTGCACATGGGCTGAGAGCTGGAACGTGGGGATTGGAGAGAAAGCCCTGGGGAGGACAGCTGTTGGCTGTGAGGTGACAGCCTGAGGGGTTGGGAGGGAGGTAATCCACAATGAGGAATTCTTGTGGAGGAAACCCAGACTGCCATAGAAGAAAGGCACCACTGTTGAGTGATATGCAGGTGGTGGAGCTGTCATTGCAGACTCTCTCTCCCCACACGTTGGTCTCCTGTCCCACCAGGCATTAAGAAAAGCCCCTACCAGAGCTGACCTTCTTGTGCCTGCCACGAGGCACTAGGAGAAGCCCCCACCAGGGCTGACCTTCTCACACCAACCACCAGGTGATAGGAAAGGCTCCCACTAGGGCTGCATTGCTCACAGTTTTCCATGCACCTGTCACCACCAGGGCCCTAACGACCCCAGCAGCTGTGCCACCTCCACACCCTGTCCTCACGGGGACAGATTCAAGTGCTCTGGGCAGCCTCGAGAGCACACTCCTGTGCATGGCCCACACACAAAGGTGGGGAGAAAACCACAGCTGAGCACCAGAGGTGGGGCAACTAAGGAAGAGGAAAAAAAATCTTTCTGTACACAGACGACAGATTAACCCCCCACAATTGGCTTGGTAAACCTGCATCTATGGAATATCTGAATGGACAACGAGTATTCCCACAACTGAAACTGGTCTAGTTCTAGTAGCTATGGACTTTCAGGACTAGTACAAATGGGAATTGGGCCAGGTCAGAGTCTGAGCTGCCCCCACTGTTCCCACAGCAGGTACAGAGAACCTACATAGATGTATTAGAGGGCCTCCTGGGGAGATGGAGGTTGGCTGTGACTCTTAGTGGGAGCATGAACACAGACAGCTGACACTCTAGGAAAATAATTATTACTATTTTTTAATGTGTTGTTTTGTTCTATTGTTGTGTTTTTTTTAATTTGTTGTTACTTTTATTTTCATTTAGTTTTTTAAATTTTTTAATATATTTTTATTTGTTATATTTCTATTTCTACTTTACTTTTTTTGTTCTGTATTCTTCCTTGTTTTCTTTCTTTGTTCTAATTTGTTTTTATATTTTATTTTGTTCTATTTGTTCTTATCTTTTTTTTTTGTCATTTTTCTATTGCTTTTTTTTTGTGTGTGGGGGGGGTATGCGAGCCTCTCACTGCTGTGGCCTCTCCCTCTGAGGAGCAGAGGCTCTGGATGCACAGGCTCAGCGGCCATGGCTCACAGGCCCAACCACTCTGTGGCATGTGAGATCTTCCCGAACCGGGGCACGAACCCGCGTCCCCTGCATCAGCAGGCAGACTCTCAACCACTGCGCCACCAGGGAAGCCCTCTATTGCTTCTCTATGTTTGTTTTGTTTCCTTCATTTTTCCATTCAGTTTGCATTCTGCTATTTTTAAAAATTATTTTTCATTTTTGTAAATTTTGTGGTCAATTATTTGATTTCATTTGGGATTCTTTTGATTGGTGTTTCTCTTGTTTTTCGTTTTCTCTATTTTTGGTTTTTATTTTGTACGTGAGTGTTTTTCCTTCTTGTTGTTTTTTTGTTTTTTATTTTGTTTGGTTTCGCTTTTATCACACGTCTGGAGTTATGTATGTCTGTTTGTTTGTTTTTATTTTATTTTATTTTTTTTAACATCTTTATTGGGGTATAATTGCTTTACAATGGTGTGTTAGTTTCTGCTTTATAACAAAGTGAATCAGCTATACATATACATATGTTTCCATATCTCTTCCCTCTTGCATCTCCGTCACTCCCACCCTCCTTATTCCACCCCTACAGCCGGTCACAAAGCACCAGGCTGATCTCTCTGTGCTATGTGGCTGCTTCCCGCTAGCTATCTACCTTACATTTGGTAGTGTATATATGTCCATGTCTCTCTCTCACTTTGTCACAGCTGACCCTTCCCCCTCCCCATATCCTCAAGTCTGTTCTCTAGCAGTTCTCTGTTTTTATTCGTGTCTTACCCCTGGTTCTTCATGACATTTTTTTTCTTAAATTCCATATATATGTGTTAGTATATGGTATTTGTCTTTCCCTTTGTGACTTACTTCACTCTGTATGACAGACTCTAGGTCTATCCACCTCATTACAAATAGTTCAATTTTGTTTCTTTATAAGGCTGAGTAATATTCCATTGTATATATGGGCTACATCTTCTTTATCCATTCATCCAATTATGGACGCATAGGTTGTCTCCATCTCGAGGCTATTGTAAATACAGCTGCAATGAACATTTTGGTACATGACTCTTTTTGAATTATGGTTTTCTCAGGATATATGCTCAGTAGTGGGATTGCTGGGTCATATGGTAGTTCTATTTGTAGTTCTTTGAGGAACCTCCATACTGTTCTCCATAGTGGTTGAACGAATTCACATTCCCACCAGCAGTGCAAGAGTGTTCCCTTTTCTCCAAACCCTCTCCAGCATTTATTATTTCTAGATTTTTTGATGAGGGCACTCTGACTGGTATGAGATGATATCTCATTGTAGTTTTGATTTGCATTTCTCTAGCGATTAATGATGTTGAGCATTCTTTCATGTGTTTGTTGTCAGTCTGTATATCTTCTTTGGAGAAATGTCTATTTAGGTCTTCTGTCCATTTTTGGATTGGGTTGTTTGTTTTTTTGTTATTGAGCTGCATGAGCTGCTTCTAATTTTGGAAATTAATCCTTTGTCAGTTGCTTCATTGGCAAATATTTTGTCTCATTCTGAGGGTTGTCTTTTAGTCTTGTTTATGGTTTCCTTTGCTGTGCAAAAGCTTTGAAGTTTCATTAAGTTCCATTTGTTTATTTTTGTTTTTATTTCCATTTCTCTAGGAGGTGGGTCAAAAAGGATCTTGCTGTGATTTATGTCATAGAATGTTCTGCCTATGTTTTCCTCTAAGAGTTTGATAGTTTCTGGCCTTACATTTAGGTATTAAATCCATTTTGAGCTTATTTTTGTGTATGGTGTTAGGGAGTGATCTAATCTCATACTTTTACATGTATTTGTCCACTTTTCCCAGCAGCACTTATTGAAGAGGCTGTCCTTCACTGTACATTCCTGCCTCCTTTATCAAATATAATGTGACCATATGTGTGTGGGTTTATCTCTGGGATTTGTATCCTATTCCATTGATCTGTCTTTCTGCTTTTGTGACAGTACCATACTGTCTTGATTACTGTAGCTTTGTAGTATAGTCTGAAGTCAGGGAGCCAGATTTCTCCAGCTCCGTTTTTTGTTCTCAAGATTGCTTTGGCTATTCGGGGTCTTTTGTGTTTCCATACAAATTGTGAATTTTTTTGTTCTAGTTCTGTGAAAAATTCCAGTGGTAATTTGATAGGGATTGCATTGAATCTATAGATTGCTTTGGGTAGTAGAGTCATTTTCACAATGTTGATTCTTCCAATCCAAGAAGATGGTATATCTCTCCATCTATTTGTATCATCTTTAATCTCTTTCATCAGTGTTTTATAATTTTCTGCATACAGGTCTTTTGTCTCCTTAGGTAGTTTTATTCCTAGATATTTTATGCTTTTAGTTGCAGTGGTGAATCGGAGGGTTTTCTTAATTTCATTTTCAGATTTTTCATCATTATTGTAGAGGAATGCCAGAGATTTCTGTGCATTAATTTTGTATCCTGCTACTTTCCCAAATTCATTGCTTAGCTCTAGTAGTTTTCTGGTAGTATCTTTAGGATTTTCTATGTATAGTATCATGTCATCTGCAAACAGTGACAGCTTTACTTCTTCTTTTCCAATTTGGATTCCTTTTATTTCCTTTTCTTCTCTGATTGCTGTGGCTAAAACTTCCAAAACTATGTTGAATAAGAGTGGTGACAGTGGGCAACACTGTCTTGTTCCTGATCTTAGTGGAAATGTTTTCAGGTTTTAACCATTGAGGATGATGTTGGCTGTGGACTTGTCATATATGGCCTTTATTATGTTGAGGAAAGTTCCCTCTATGCCTACTTTCTGCAGGGTTTTTTTTTTTTATCATAAATGGGTGTTGAAATTTGTCAAAAGCTTTCTCAGCATCTATTGAGATGATCATATGGTTTTTCTCCTTCAATTTGTTAATATGGTTTATCACACTGATTGATTTGGGTATATTGAAGAATCCTTGCATTCCTGGAGTAAACCCTCCTTGATCATGGTGTATGATCCTTTTAATGTGCTGTTGGATTCTGTTTGCTAGTATTTTGTTTAGGATTTTTACATGTATATTCATCAGTGATATTGGCCTGTAGTTTTCTTTCTTTGTGACATACTTGTCTGGTTTTGATTTCAAGGTGATGGTGACCTCGTAGAATGAATTTGGGAGTGTTCCCCCCTCTGATATAATTTAGAAGAATTTGAGAAGGATAGGAGTTAGCTCTTCTCTAAATGTTTCATAGAATTCGCCTGTGAAGCCATCTGGTCCTGGGCTTTTGTTTGTTGGAAGATTTTTAAACACAGTTTCAATTTCAGTGCTTGTGATTGGTCTGTTCATATTTTCTACTTCTTCCTGATTCAGTCTTTTCAGGTTTTGCATTTCTAAGAAGTTTTTCATTTCTTCCAGGTTGTTCATTTTATTGTCATAGAGATGCTTGTAGTAATCTCTCATGGTCTTTTTTATTTCTGCAGTGTCAGTTGTTACTTCTCCTTTTCATTTCTAATTTTATTGATTTAAGTCTTCTCTCTTTTTTTCTTGATGAGTCTGGCCAATGGTTTATCTATTTTTGTTTATCTTCCCAAAGAACCAGCTTTTAGTTTTATTGATCTTTGCTATCATTACCTTCATTTCTTTTTCATTTATTTCTGGTCTGATTTTTACGATTTCTTTCCTTCTGCTAACTATGGGGATTTTTTTGTTCTTCTTTCTCTAATTCCTTTAGGTGCAAGGTTAATTTGTTTACTCGAGATGTTTCCTGTTTCTTAACTTGAGCTTGTATTGCTGTAAACTTACCTCTTAGAACTGCTTTTGCTGCATCCCATAGATTTTGGCTCATCGTGTCTCCATTGTCATTTGTTTCTATGTATTTTTTGATTTCCTCTTTGATTTCTTCAGTGATCACTTCGTTATTAAGTAGTGTATTGTTTAGCCTCCATGTGTTTGTATATTTTACAGATCTTTTCCTGTAATTGATATCTAGTCTCATAGCATTGTGGTCAGAAAAGATACTTGATACAATTTCAATTTTCTTAAATTTACCAAGGCTTGATTTGTGACCCAAGATATGATCTACCCTGGAGGATGTTCCATGAGCACTTGAGGAAAATGTGTATTCTGTTGTTTTTGGATGGAGTGTCCTATAAATATCAATTAAGTCCATCTTGTTTAATGTATCATTTAAAGTTTGTGTTTCCTTATTTATTTTCATTTTGGATGATCTGTCCATGGGTGAAAGTGGGGTGTTAAAGTCTCCTACTATGAATGTGTTACTGTCGATTTTCTCTTTTATGGCTGTTAGTATTTGCCTTATGTATTGAGGTGCTCCTATGTTGGCTGCATAAATATTTACAATTGTTATATCTTCTTCTTGGCTCGATCCCTTGATCATTATGTAGTGTCCTTCTTTGTCTCTTCTAACAGTCTTTATTTTAAAGTCTGTTTTGTCTGATATGAGAATTGTTACTCCAGCTTTCTTTTGGTTTCCATTTGCATGGAATATCTTTTTCCATCCCCTTACTTTCAGTCTGTATGTGTCTCTAGGTCTGAAGTGGGTCTCATGTAGACAGCATATATATGGGTCTTGTTTTTGTATCCATTCAGCCAATCTGTGTCTTTTGGTGGGAGTTTTTAGTCCATTTATATTTAAGGTAATTATCGATATGTATGTTCCTATTCCCATTTCCTAAATTGTTTTGGGTTCGTTATTGTAGGTCTTTTCCTTCTCTTGTGTTTCTTGCTTAGAGAAGTTCCTTTAGCATTTGTTGTAAAGCTGGTTTGGTGGTGCTGAACTCTCTCAGCTTTTCCTTGTCTGTAAAGTTTTTAATTTCTTCATTCAATCTCAATGAGATCCTTGCTGGGTAGAGTAGTCTTGGCTGCATGTTTTTCTCCTTCATCACTTTCAGTATGTCCTGCCACTCCCTTCTGGCTTGCAGAGTTTCTGCTGAAAGTTCAGCTGTTAACCTAATGGAGATTCCCCTCCATGTTATTTGTTGTTTTTCCCTTGCTGCTTTTAATATGCTTTCTTTGTATTTAATTTTTGACAGTTTGATTAATGTGTGTCTTGGAGTATTTCTCCTTGGATTTATCCTGTGTGGGACTCTCTGTGCTTCCTGAACTTGATTAACTATTTCCTTTCCCATATTAGGGAAATTTTCAACTATAATCTCTTCAAATATTTTCTCAGTTCCTTTCTTTTTCTCTTCTTCTTCTGGAAGCCCTATAATTCGAATGTTGGTGCATTTAATGTTGCCCCAGAGGTCTCTGAGACTATCCTCAGTTCTTTTCATTCTTTTTTCTTTATTCTGCTCTGCAGTAGTTTTTTCCACTATTTTATCTTCCAGGTCACTTATCTGTTCTGCCTCAGTTATTCTGCTATTGATCCCATCTAGAGTACTTTTAATTTCATTTATTGTGTTGTTCATTATTGTTTGTTTCATCTTTAATTCTTCTAGGCCCTTGTTAAATGTTTCTTGCATTTTGTCCATTCTATTTCCAAGATTTTGGATCATCCTTACTATCATTATTCTGAATTCTTTTTCAGGTAGACTGCCTATTTCCCCTTCATTTGTTAGGTCTGGTGGGTTTTTATCTTGCTCCTTCATCTGCTGTGTGTTTTTCTGTCTTCTCATTTTGCTTATCTTACTGTGCTTGGGGACTCCTTTTTGCAGGCTGCAGGTTTGTAGCTCCCATTTTTTTGATGTCTGTCTCCAGTGGCTAAGGTTGGTTCAGTGGTTGTGTAGGCTTCCTGGTGGAGGGGACTAGTGCCTGTGTTGTGGTGGATGAGGCTGGATCTTGTCTCTCTGTTTGGCAGGTCCACATTTGTTGGTGTGTTTTGGGGTGTTTGTGAACTTATTATGATTTTAAGCAGCCTCTCTGCTAATGGGTGTGGTTGTGTTCCTGTTTTGCTAGTTGTTTGGCATAGGGTGTCCAGCACTGTAGCTTGCTGGTCATTGAGTGAGGCTTGGTGCTGGTGTTGAGATGGAGATCTCTGGGAGATTTTTGCCATTTGATATTATGTGGAGCTGGGAAGTCTCTTTTTGACTAGTGTCCTGAAGTTGGCTCTCCCACCTCAGGCACAGCACTGACTCCTGGCTGCAGCACCAAGAGCCTTTCATCCACGTAGCTCAAGATAAAAGGGAGAAAATGTAGAGAGAAAGAATTAGTAGAAGTAGGAAGCAGGAAAGAAGGAAAGAAAGGGAGGAAGGAAGGAAGGAAGGAAGAAGGAAAGAAGAAAAGAAGGAAAAAAGGAAAGAAAGGAGGGAGGGAGGGAGGGAGAGATGGTGGGAGGAAGGAAGGAAGGAAGAAAGGTGGGAAGGAAGGAAAAATGAAAGAAAGAAAGAAGATAAAGTAAAATAAAATAAAGTAAAATATAATAAAGTTATTAAAAAAATATTAAGCAAAAAAATTAAAAAATAAAATAAAATGGACGAATAGAACCCTAGGACAAATGGTTGAAGCAAAGCTATACAGACAAAATCTCACACAGAAGCATACACATACGCACTCACCAAAAGAGGAAAAAGGGAAAAAAATCATAAATCTTGGTCTCACAGTACACCTCCTCACTTTGGGATGATCCATTGTCTATTCATGTATTCCACAGATGCAGGGTACATCAAGTTGATTGTGGAGATTTAATCCGCTACTTCTGAGGCTGCTGGGAGAGATTTCCCTTTCTCTTCTTTGTTCTCAAATCTCCCAGGGCCTCAGCTTCGGATTTGGCCCGCCTCTGCATGTAGGTTGCTGGAGGGCGTCTTTTTTTCCCTCAGACAGGACGGGGTTAAAGGAGCCGCTGATTCGGGGGCTCTGGCTCACTCAGGCCAGGGGGAGGGAGGGGCACAGAGTGTGGGGCGAGCCTGCTGTGTCAGAGGCTGGCGTGACGTTGCACCAGCCTAAGGCTCACCGTGCGTTCTCCCGGGGAAGTTGTCCCTGGATCCCAGGGACAACTCTCCATCTCAACTCCAAGACCTGGCTCCACTCAACAGTCTGCAGGCTCGAGTGCTGAATGCTCAACCCCAAACAACAATAAAGACAGGAACACAAAGCCATCTAACAGCAGATAGGGTGCCTAAAATTGTACTAAGCCCACAGACACCCCAAAACAGACCCCTTGACATGACCCTGCCCACCTTAGGGACAAGACACATCTCCACACACCAAAGGTCAGGTATGAGTCTCTCCCACCAGAAAGCCTGCACAAGACACTGGACCAACCTCACCCACTGGGTGCAGACACTAGAATCAAGAGGAATTATGACCCTTCAGCCTGTGGAAAAGAGACCTTAAACACACTTATTTAGACAAAATGAGAAGACAGAGAAATATGTTGCAGACAAAGGAGCAAGGGAAAAACACACGAGGCCAAATAAATGAAGAAGAAATAGGGAATCTACCTGAAAAGCAATTAAGACTTATGATAGTAAAGATGATCCAAAATCTCTAAAATAGAATGGAGAAATACAAGACATGTTTAACAAGAAGCTAGAAGAACTAAAGAACAAGCAAACAGTATGAACACAAAATAACTGAAACTAAAATACACCAGCAGGCATTGATAGCAGAATAACTGAAGCAGAAAAACAAATAAGTGAGCTGGAAGATAGAATGGTGGAAATAACTGGAATGGAACAGAATAAAGAAAAAAAGAATGAAAAGAATTGAGGACAACCTCAGACAACATTAAATGCAGCAACATTTGAATTATAGGGGTCCCAGAAGAAGAACAGAAAGAGAAAGGGCTTGAGAAAATATTTGAAGAGATTATAGTTGAAAATTTCTCTAACATAGGAAAAGAAATAACCACCCATGTCCAGGAAGTGCAGAGTCCCATATAGCAAACCCACAGAGAAACACGCTGAGACACATATTAATCAAACTAACATAAATATATGTTATATATTTGAAAATGAAGCAACTGACAAAGGATTAATCTCCAAAGTATACAAACAGCTCCTGTAACTACATATCAAAAAAAAAAAGCCCTATAAAAAATGTCTAAATAGACATTTCTCCAAGGAAGACATACCGATGGCCAAGAAACACATGAAAATATGCTCAACATCACTAATTATTATAGAAATGTAAATCAGAGCTACAATGAGATATCACCTCACACTGTTCAGAATAGCTATCATCACAAATTCTACAAACAGTAAATTATGGAGAGGGTGTGGAGAAAAGGGAACCCTTTTACACTGTTGATGGGAATGTAAATTGATACAGCCACTATGGAGAACAGTATGGAGGTTCCTCAAAAAACTAAAAATAGAACTATCATGTGACCCAGCAATCCCACTTCTGTGCATATCCCAGAGAAAACCATAATTCAAAAAGACACATGCACCCCAGTGCTCATCACAGCACTATTTACAATAGCCAGGACATGGAAACAGACTAAATGTCTATCAACAGAGGAATGTATAAAGAAGATTTGGTACATATATACAAAGGAACACTACTCAGCCATAAAAAGGAACAGAAATGGCTCATTTGTAGAGACATGGAGAGACCTAGAGACTGTCATACAGAGTGAAGTAAGTCAGAAAGAGAAAAACAAATATTCTATATTAACACATATATGTGGAATCTGAAAAAATTGGTATAGATGATCTTATTTACAAAGCAGAATTAGAGCCACAGTCATAGAGAACAAACGTATGGATACCAAGGGGGAAAGGGGAAGTGGGATGAATTGGGAGATTGGGATTAACATATATACACTATTGATACTATGTATAAAATAGATAACTAATGAGAACCTACTGTATAGCATAGGAACTCTACTAAATGCTCTGTGGTAACCTAAATGGGAAGGAAATAAAAAAAATAGGGGATATGTGTATATGTATAGCTGATTCACTTTGCTGTACAGTAGAATCTAACACAACATTGTAAAGCAACTGTACTCCAATAAAAATTTTTTAAAAATAAAAAAAATGAATAAAATATATAATATTCTCAAATAGTGTGTGTCTAATACTTGTTGGCATTTATTATGGTCTTGGGCAATCCTAGAGGTTTTATGCAGGAGACAGGTCTTGTAATAAATCGTATATAACAAAGGAATTTGAATGGAAGAGGGACTGGATTCTCAGGTTAGCAATGTGAATATATAACTGTAGTGGGAATGTAAGTAGCTAGCTCATGGGTTAGTGAGAAAACCAGGTAATCTGGAACAGAAGAAGCAGGTAGAGGGAAAATAGTGCTACTCAGGTAGGGAGGTGTGGAAGAACTGGCTAAGAGATGAATTCATGAAGAACTGGTCTGAGCTGGAATGTGTGGTTATTAACCAAAAACTTCCTGAAAACTGGAGCAGAAACTACTCTATCACTACTTCCCAGGTTCTCATTGGATTCAAGGTCATTTGCTTACAAAGATAAGGCTGGCTGCATGACCTCTTTTATAAGTGTAGACTTAGTAGCAAGTTATCTGAGAGAAATGATTCAAGAGTGATTAATCAATTTTAAATTCTAGGAATTAATATTTTTATCTATAACTTCTCTGGACAATATTACAATGAATGAATAATGAATGAATGAATAAATTAAATCACCAGTCCATTAGATGCTATCTCCATGCAGAAGGTTATGCTGACACACAGAACCTCAGTGTTAGCCTTTAGAGAGAGATTATATTATATCCCAAAGTAAATGATTCTAACTTGTTTCTAATTCTTAAAGTATTTCTGAGAGACGCTAGCTAATTGCATATACAGCAAACTAGATCACAAATATATTGATTTATTTACATTACTATATTATATTATACTATATTATAAACATACATTGTATTTGATAAATTTTACAGAGTAGGCTTGAAAGTGGTGTACATCAGTGATTGTCAGTGACAATAAAGAGCTTGCATCATAATATAAATCTAAACATTCCTTCCTTAATCAAAATTTTTGTGTTATGAAAATGTACTTCTGGTCTCAACTCTGACATGCAAAATGCTTGGACTTCATCACTCCCATCTTCAAAACAAGTAAAAGTTTGAACAATCTGAAAATGAACAACTTTTCTTGGGCCTATAAAAGAACTGACATTGCAGAGCAAAATGACACTCCAAAACCTGGAGAGGAAGGTGAATCTAGAGAATCACAGCTAAGATTTGCATACCTGGAATGGAAGCCACTGGAGCCATAAACTGATAGGAATATTTAAGTGGTAATTTTGACAAATTGGTGGAAGCTGAGGGTAAACTAGTGTGAATGAGAAACTCCTGGGGCCACATTCTTGTGGGGACTACCATATTTTTATGGGTTTACCTCCAGGAAGTATCCCTCATGGCTCTGAGTAAGTGGGGATAGAGTAGTGGTGGTGGTGTGAATAATCATTGTGAAATAGAGCATTCTCCATAACAATGGCCTACTTTCCCAGGGAAAAGACTTTGCCTGAGCCTTAGGGAAGTGTGGAGAGTGGCTTCTGTCAGAGTCTAGCCCCTCTAGCTTTCCTGCCTCAGCAAAGGGGGGAAATAAAAACTAAACAACTGGATAAATATTTATGAAGACCACAGACCACATACACAGTCCCACTAAAAAAAACTGAGATTAGTCATTATATTATAGAACACTCCTCCTCTCCCATTATACACTTACCATCATGACAACAAGTCTCCAGTAAAACACAAGTGGATTCGAGCTGAAAAGGTACAGGGAACATACTGCCTCTGAGAAGGAGTGCTTAGAAAAGCTCAAGTCAGGAAAAACATAAGCAAGGAGAGTAGAAACTTTGGAGCCTCTGACAATTACAGGTACAAAAAGAATTATAGATGGCCCAACTTTTGCCCAAATTCACATAAATGCTAATAGTAAAAGGCCTATTTGTCTCTGTTCTTATACCTAAGACAGCATGTATGGCTTTCAACCAAAATTAGAAGTCTTGGCAAAAGGCAAGAAAACACTATCTAAAGACATTCAGCAAACATCAAATCCAGACTCAAATGTGAAAGAGATGTTGAAATTTTCAGGCAGAGAATTTAAAATAACTACTATCAATATGTTAACATCCTAATGGGAAAAAAAAGAAAAGAAAACATGCAAGGACAGATGAGTATGGTAAGCAGAGAGATAGAAACTCTAAGAAAGAATCAAAAGGAAGTGTTAGAAATCAATAACATTAGTATATCAGAAGATGTCTTTGACACTCATCAGTAGACTGGACACACCAAAAGAAAGAATTAGTGAGCTTGAAGATTGGTCAGTAGAAACTTCCAAAAACTTAAATGCAAAGAGAAATGAGTGTGGGAAAAAAAAAGAGTAGAGCATCAAAGAACGTGGGACAGTTTCAAAAGCATGTTCATATATACCAGAATTGAGATAGGAGGGAAGGGGGCAGGGCACAACCTTAGAAGAATAACATAGCTGTTGAGAATACAACAAAAACTGGTTGGAAGCTATTAGGTCCAACATGGTGGAAGATTAGGCTTCCAGTAGATCTTGAGCCTCATACATGCTCATTTACTATTTTAGCATGCTAAATGACACAACCACAGGTGCCATGACAGTTCTGAGACTGACAATAAATGGCCAAAAATTAGTCAATGATCCAATTCCTGGAAATCCCTGCCCCTTCCCCAAAATAGTTGGAGTAATCCTCCCACTCATTAGCCTATGAAATTACCCAGCCCATAAAAACTAACCACCTTGGAATTCAGGGCTCCTCTCGCCTTATGAGATGGACCACATTCTGTGTATGGAATGTGTATCTCTTTCCATAAAGAGAGATCTTTCCATAAAGAGAGATGTCTTTCCATAAACCTGTTTTCACTTTACTATGGTCCACTCTTGAATTCTTTCTTGTGTGAAGCCAGGGACCTTCACTTAGCAAACTGACTTAGGAACTTGCCAGAGACCTGGGACATGACCCTCCTCTTGCACCCTATTTTCCTGCTCCATCTTTACAAAGGAAGAGGAAGAAAGTGGTCTTCTCTCCCTCCCTACTTTTCCTTTGATTATAAAAATGTAATCCTCTTAGTTCTCATGGCTGACCCCTCTTGCCTGCCCAGTTGTATCCTTTACAATCATTCTATATTAATAAATCTACTTCTTACCTATCACTTTGCCTCTCAGTGAATCCCTTCTGCATGGAGACATAAAGAACGTGAGCTTCATTAATTCCTGAAATGAGTTGTGTGGTTTCAGTTGGAAGATTGTGGGTTTGACTCCCATCTGAGGTGTGACTGGCTTTGAGTTCCATCTGAGGTGTGGTTTCAGAATGAGAAGAAATAAAGAACTTAGCAGAAGAAATATGTGAAGTGATGGTGGCTTAAAAATTTCTAAAATTGATTACAAAAAACAGATCCAAGAAGTTCAGAGAACACTAGGCAGGATAAATATCAAAACACTGCATGTAGTCATAACACATTCAATCAGCAGAATATAACAGAAAGAAAAACTTGAAAGATGCCAAAGTGTGGGGGAAAAATCATCAATAAAGAACAAAGGATAAGAATAACTTTATGCTTCTCATTAGAATCATATAAACAAAGAGAATAGAGTGGAATATTTAAAATCTTAAAAGAAAGAAACAACCAACTTAGAATTTTATATCCAATTAAATCATCCTTCAAAAGTAAAAGAAATATAAGATTTCTCAGATAAATAAAAAATGAAGAAATTCATTGGTAGCTAATCTGCCCTGCAAAAAATATTAAAAGAATTTCTTCAGGGAGAAGGAAAATGATAGTTTAGAAACTTGTATCTGAAGAATGAAAGAAAGGAAGAAAGAAAGAAAGAAAGAAAGAAAGAAAGAAAGAAAGAAAGAAAGAAAGAAAGAAAGAAAGAAAGAAAGAAAGAAAGAAAGAGGGAGGGAGGAAGGAAGGGAGGAAGGACGGAAGGAAGAAATAAATGTAAAATAAAAATATTTTTTATTCTTAATTGATCTGAAAGATAACTGTTTTTTTTAAAGTAATACAATGAGTGATTATAGCATATGAATAAGTGAAATGAACAACTACAATTTATTAAGGATGGGAGATGCAAATTGGGAATACTCTCTTTAAGGTACCTATACTCCATGTGAAGTGATACAGTATTATTTGAAGGTGAAATTAGATTAGTTAAAATATATATTGGCAACTCTAGGATAACTACTAAAAAACAAAGAGGTATACCAATAAACAAAAAAAAGAAGCAAAATTGATATGATAAGAGAGGAGAGAAGTAGAATAATACAAAATGATAAAACTAGAAAAGGCAGAAAGAGAGGGAGAAAACAAAGAATAAATGCAACAAATAGAAAACAATTATATACATCATAAATATTAATCAAAATATACAAATAATCACATAAGTGTGAAATGTCTAAATATACCAATTAAGAAATAAGATCCAAGGACTTCCCTGGAAGTCCAGTGGTTAAGACCCCATGCTTCCAGTGCAGGGGGTATGGGTTTGATCACTGGTCAGGGAACTAGGATCCCGCATGCCATGTCATGAGCCGCCCCAAAAAATTGACCAATAAAAATCACATGATCACATTAAAAAAAAATAAGATCCAAGTATATGTTATCTACAAAGAACCCACTTTAAGTACACAGACACAAGTCAAAAGTAAAGGGATAAAGATATACCATGCTAACACTAATCAGAAAAAAGCTTGAATGATCATATTGTTTTCAAACCAGGAGACTTCTGAGATAGGAAAGTTATCAGGAAAAAAGGGATAGTTTACATAATCATGAAGGAGTTAATTTTTCAAGAAGACATATTAGTCCTAAATGTGTATGCACCTAAAAATACTGCCAAAATGTATGATGCAAAAACTGACAGAAATGAAAGGACAAATAGACAAAGACACTATTATAATTGCAGACTTCACTCCTCCTCTTTTAGTAAGATATATAAAGTAATAAATTAATGACATTAAAAATAATAAAATTAAATTTTTAAAAAAAATTCTAACTCAAAGTATAAAATAAATATCTTTAAGTCCACAGTGATATGAATAAATAATTGAATAATTGTGGGAGAAGAGACAAATCTCCCTTACAAAGAATTCAAAATTCTGTAGATATTCTGCCCTCAAGATTGTAGAACACAACTAGCCACTCCTTAAGTGTGGGCATTCCATAGTATCTTCTTCTCAAAGAGTACAGTATGGAAAGGGAGGGGAAAGAGTAACTTTCCAGTGGTGAAACCTCACAAATACTATCTCAACTAAGTGATTAATGTCAACATTAACAGAGATGTCATGTTGATAGTATGTATTTTTTTTCATCCTACTGGGTGTGAAGTGGTGTCTCACTGTGGTTTTGATTTGCATTTCCTAATGACTAATGATGTTGACTCCAATTGACTCTTTTTTAAAAAATTTTATTTATATATTTATTTATTTTTGGCTGCACTGGGTCTTCTTTGCTGCGCATGGGCTTTTCTCTAGTTGCAGCGAGTGGGGGCGACTCTTTGCTGTGGTGTGCGGGCTTCTCATTGCGGTGGCTTCTCTTGTTGCAGATCACTGGCTCTAAGCACACGGGCTTTCAGTAGTTGTGGCATGAGGGCTCAGTGGTTTTGTCTCATGGGTCCTAGAGCATTCAGGCTTCAGTAGTTGTGGCACACGGGCTTAGTTACTCCATGACATGTGGGATCTTCCTGGACAAGGGCTCGAACCCGTGTCCCCTGCATTGGCAGGTGGATCCTTAACCACTGCACCACCAGAGAAGTCCTCCCATTGACTCTTGAACCCATGCCAATCAGATGGTCACTCCCACAGCTCCACAGATATTGCTCTTATCAAGTTCACCAAGGATATCCATGTTCCTAAAACCAATGGTCAATTCTCAGGCCTCCTGTTTCATGAGTCAGGAGTATCTGAGACAGTTGATTAGTCTCTCCTCTTTGAAATGCTTTCTTCATTTTGTCTTTCAAAATGCCATAATTGCCTTGCTTTCCCCCTCAGTTTTTTTTTTTTCATGGTCTCTCTTAATGTTGTTGACTGTTTAACTTTGGAGAAACCTCTTCTTTTCCACTTCTCTTTTCCATCTATACTTATTTTCTCTGTGCATGAATACCTCATCCATGCTCCAAGCCTGGAGATGGGACTCTGAAACTTACATCTTCACATCTGACCTTGTCTCTAATTCCAGATTTGTATGCACAATTGCCTCCAAGACACTTCCACTTGGATACCTAGTAACTAGACCCACCTCCCAATCTGTCCTCCTCTTGCTCCTCCTTAAACCCTATGAAACCTGCTCCTCAAATGGTCTCCCTTATCTCAGTAAACAGAACTCCATTTTTCCAAGTGCTCAGGACCAAAAATGCTAGAACTGCACTGTCCATGTAACCATAACCATATGCAACTATTTAAGTATTTTTTAATTAATTCATTCATTCTTTGATTATCTCAATCAGTCACAACAACATTTAACAAATTCCTATTGAATTCCACACATTTTGCCAGGTTTACAAATACAGAAACTTTAAGAGGCAGAGCCTGCCTTCCAGGAGTTCTAAGTCAAATAAAACAAAGAGAATGTGAACCATAATTAATCATATTCAGATACATGCCTCTATGACTTCTGTTGTCACAGGGGGAGATGATTTAGATTTAAATTATTAAAGCTATAAAAGATTATAAATTCAGTTCCTCAGTTGCACTGGCCACATTTCATGAGCTTCGTCATGGCCATATGTGGCTTGTGACTAAATAGTGCAGGTCTACATAATTTCCATTAATGCAGAAGGTTCTACTGGACATTGATGCTGTCCTGACCATTGACCCCTGACCATTTTATTTCTGTCATACCAAACATTCTGCTCCATCAGCAAATCCCATAAATTCTACCTTCATGAAAGATTTAGAATGACTGCTCCTCACCTTCACTGCCATTGCTTTATCTCCAAGCTGCCTCTCTTTCCTCAATTAAAGTTGCTATCTCATGCCTGGATTACTGCAGCACTTAACAGTGATCCTTGCTTCCACCCTTGCCCCATACAGTTTGTTATCCATGCAGGAGCTGTGTAAATCAAATCAAATCATGACCTTCCTTGGCTCAAAACCCACCTACGATCTCACAGAGAAAAATCTAGACCTTGCAGTGGCCAAGGTCTGGCATGAACTGGTCCTCTCTGTTCTCTCTGACCTCACTGCAGATAGTTTGGAAGAGTACTGGTCATGTATTTTGTAGAAAGTCCCTCCATTTAGATTTTTATGAAGTTTTTCCTATGATTAGACTGGGGTTGTGTGTTTTGGGGAGGAAGATCTATTTTCATCACATCATATCAAGAGTACCTACTATCTGAGGGCTTGATCTTAGACTTCTGACTCTCTTTAATGTTTAGGTCATTATCTTTTATTTAATGAATGGCTCTATTCTACATCCATACTTTTCAGAGGGTTTTTCCTTCATAGAAGTTGATAATTTATAGATATGGTATTTTCCCCATTTTGCTAATGAGCAATATAAACAAGATATATTTTTTTCAAAATTTATTTTTTTGTATACTATAAGCTTTCATGTTTCTTACAGAGTCTTTCCAGAAATCCTACAGTCATTTACAGAAGGAAACTCCCTGGAACTCCAAACTATGCTCACAAACACTGAATGCATATGGCATCAGTCACTTTACATCACTTCCTGCTTGAGCTGGAAATCTCAGGATAAATGACAGTTCTGCACTCACATACTCTTCCCAGGATCAGTCTGAGTGGTTCAGATATGATGTGGAGGAGCTTTTAGACATCTCACTGCTCAGAGTCTGAAAGGCCAAGTTTGGTGGGGCTTGTCCATGGCTAAAGAGACCATAATGTGACAATAAGATTTCTGTATCTTTGTAATGGTTTCCCAGACTTCTACCCTTGAAGCTGTTTTCCTTCCCCACTCTCTCAGGGGGTGGTTTATGTATCCCTCGGGTGTGGATAGTAAGCCTCAAAGGCATGATGATAGGAGGGGCTCGATGAAGTCCAATTCACTGATGAGCAGTTTCCTGCTGTTGGGAATTGCATTTATGTGAACAACTCTTTTTTGGCCATGATGTGAAGAACTAAAATGGTGAAATCCTATCTGCTTCACAGATTGGATTCCATTTTCTTCTTTTCCATTATTATGAGTAAAGAAAAGGAGAGTGGGAGTGATGTTTTCTTCTAACTTTTCCTTTAGAAGAACATATTAAAATATAAATATTTTAAAATTTATCTCCTGTATAAATGGAGCCACTAATGTCTACCTAGATTCTAGAAACCTTCTTCTCACCATTTCCTTTCAGTTCCAGGCAAGTTCTCATTTAGAATTTAGTGTGTGTGTATGTGTGTGTGGAGGGCATAAATGTGTATGGGCATCTGTGTGTAACTCTGTGTGTGTGTGTTGAGGGATACTGAGTAATGTTGTTTCCCTTCTTTTGCCTAGGAATAATTGGTGTCAGCTTATGGGGGGAGAGTTTTTTTGTGTGTGCTATTTTTCAGAAGTAGATATTTGAAATGATTGTATTCAGATTGCTGACTTTCCCTACCAATCCTTTGCAAAAAAAAAAAAAAAAAAAAAAAAACTCATGCAACAATGCTCTGTATTTTAATTACTTGTTTTTCCCTCTTGAAGTGTGTTATTTTTAAGGTCATCAATTTACAGTAGGAAAATTCCTTGAAAACATTGGGATAAAATGGAAAGCTGTGTCTAAAGTTAGGTCCATGTAACTTGATTATATCACAAAGTAAAAGCAAAGAGCTGAATAATGATGAATATAAAATTGTCCTCCAGGGCCCTAGGCATCATGAGGGATTAACAGAAGTCCCCTTCCTATGATATGCGGTAAATGAAAGAGACAGAATATGATTCAGTGATAAACAAAAATAGCAGAGTGAGCAAGACAATGAGAAAGAGTTGTGCATATACAGCAGATCATAAGGTCAGAGAATTTTAAGTGCTAACAGATTTACTCCTGCATATTCCATCAGTGGGATAAGCTTTGTCCTTTCAGTCTCAGTGACACTTTGAAGGTCTTTGCATTCATTAAATTTTTATATACTGCATTTTTTACTCCTTTTATTTTATTTTCAACACACTATAAAGGAAGAAGTTTATTGATACATTGCCCAATAAATACAAATCTGTCGCAACAAAATGTATACATTTTATTAGCATTTGTGTTAGTTCAAAAAATCAATTCATCCATAGACGTTCACTTCCAGTGTTAAACAAATGATATATATTAAAGGGAAAGCTCCCTTTTTACAAGAGAAAAAATGTTAGAAAAATGACTAAATTTCAAAATGAGAAATTGATTATGATCAATTTCTGTTTCAAAATCACCAGGTTAAAAAAAAAGAAAAATCGCCAGGTAAAATTCCAATGCCTAATGATGTATTTTAGGAACAAGACAAGGTTGGTCATTAAGACATAGAAACATTAAACTAATATTTACAAATGGAGTTAACTATGTTTAATTCCAAGGAAATGAGTCCTGTGATCAGGACAAAGCCCATTCTGACTCTGTAAGCAGATATTAACATTGCCCTTGTCAGAGCCCCCTTACATTCTGGAAGAAAAGTAAACAACTCCAGGGGTAATGAGGACTCCAAATGTGTCATTCCTCAAAAGTGAAAGGCAGTCCTCCCACTTTCCCTTGAGACATTTCTTTCCCAATTTGGGGATTTTTCAATTACTGTTCTGGATGGCACACATGATCTGCTTGCATGTATGCCAAATACCTCTCCTGGGTTTCTGCAAGAGTAGTTAATCTACCTAACAGCATTTTGATTAGACAAAAAGATCATCTGATCCTATCTGGGGACAAGAAAGTGGTATGAACAAAGGCTCTGCTTATGTCTCTTTTTCTAAATGATTTCCCAATTTGTAGAAGGATACTTGATAGCATAGTCTCTGCTAAGGAGCTCTCTGCTGTGACTCTCTACTCTTCCAGGTTAAAGGCATACAAAGCTTTCTGCAGTCCATTTGCCACTGTCTTCTGAATACCTTAAAAAATGGTATTAAAGTTCAGGAAAAGTAAATTTTGACTGTACATAGTTAAATAAGTAGGGTTTATAGCAGAAAAAAAAAGATTAAGAATAAATTCTGGCTTAGTAGGGCTATTAGTAAGAGGGAAAATCAAGAAAAGTCTACAATTTTTTCTCTAGGAGTTATTATAACTCTGAACAAGAGAGCCAAAAAGCTGCTGGAAAGGATTATAGCTTTCATCACTTAAAGGTATTAGTTACAAATTGGATTAGCTCTCCTTATCAGTTTTGGATTGAAAAATACCCTTGTAATGTCATAGCCCTCCATAATGAAGTGCCCTGTTAATACCTATCAGTGGTTTGTCAGAAATAAATCTTTGAAGAGTGAAAAATGATAGTGGCCATATTTCCCAAACTAAATATAATGAATCAAACTCTGAAAAAATGCAAATTCTTATTTTCAAATTTACCTACAAATAAATGTGTGTTATTAATGGCTTCAATTTGTTCAGTCCTCTCTGTGTCCTTCCGTACAGACTCTGGGCTTGGCCATATGACTTGCTTTCCACCAACTTCCACCAACAGGATGGAAACAGAGACTTGATAAACACTTTTTCATTGGGTTTTCTCTCTTACTTTCTATTGGAACCCTGCTACCAGGTGAGGGAGACTATGAAAATCTGCTGAGGCTGTATGGTGGGAGTAGAGATGCTTCGTTAGCAGTCAGCCAGCCCTAAACCAACACAGCAGCTGTCAACAGACTCATGAGTGAGCCCAGATAAGATCAGCCAAGTCTATTCTAGGGCCACAGGGTGGCCCATCTGAACCAAGCATGCATTGCTGACAGGCAAAATGTGGGCAAAATAAGTTGTTCTAAATTTGGGAACAATTTGTTACATAAAAAAAACTTGCTGATATATTACCATTTAAGAATGTTCCTAAAATATTTGACTTTGTTATTTTTAGTCATCCTAAAATCCTAGAATGTAACAGTGGGAAACACTTCACCCCTTGACTTTCTACATAAGGAAAGTGTGTTACAGAGATATGAAATGACTTATTTAAAGTCCCACAGCTAGTTAGTGACAGCATGGAAGCCTTGTTCCCTGGCTGTCCCCTAAGTGATCTCCCTACTAGATGATTATTGTGCTTTCTTTTGTTTATTAAAAAGATGTCATTTTCCTCACAGTATGTGTGCTGGAGTTATCTCATTAACAATTAAAATGGAATGTGCTGCACATATTCACCTGTACCATGCCATGTCCTCCTGTGATAAGTTCCCAACCTATCCCTGGTTACAGTGAGTGGTTTGCCTGTGTCTGTGGTGCACATAGGGATATGTCCCCCACCCCCTATCTTGAACTCATTGTCTCTCTGGTCCTGAAAAGCAAGCAGTTTCTAACCAGCTGTTATATGGCAGCTACTAGGCTGGTTATCCATACTTAACATAGAGTTTGTAAGGAGACAATGAGTTCAAATAGGTTTAGACAGTAGGCAGCATAAACTGCATGTTCATTTAAGTTCCCCTTGCCCCAAAATCCCATGGGGGTGATGTAGAGGCAGGAACTGGTGGATACTATGCATACAAGTATTTGTTTCACAGCGGAGGGACACTGAGCTTAGGAAACTCCCAATCTTTTATAGAAATTATTAGCAAAATTGGCCAAACTTTGTCCTTCAAGGAAAGCATTATTTTTATTATCTTTGTCAGGAAACAAACGTACCCTCCGACCTGGAGGGAGACTCTACCTATAGATTCCAGGGATATCTGTTATGCCAACAACCTTGAAAAAAGTTGCCAATATCTTTTGCTCAGAAGATGTGGAAAAATGCCAGATCCATGGAGAATTGTCTCCCAATAACCACATGGGTTTGATCTTGGAGAGACAGCAGCAAGTGGTGGCTTGAAGTGAGATCTTAGTTCCCTGCCCAGGAATTGGACCTGGGTAGCCTGGCTGAAAACAAGGAATCCTAGCTGCTAGTCCACCAGGGGCTAAAGGCTAGAAGAAAAGGTGCCCTGGCTCTTGCCCCATTTGAAAAATGAATTTCTCAAGGAGGCAAAAACTGTAAAAACAGGTACAAAGTTTATTATTAGAGACACAGCACAACACTTGGGAGAGAACACAGAGAAATAGTTTGTTTATTTAAGACAGAAGCAAGGCAGAAATACACACCCAGAGAGAAAGGGTGTGGGCATCCTTCCTAATGAGGAGGAGCACAGTCAAGAGATGGTTAAATCATTTATATAGGGCAGTTCTTCCAGGTCTTTATTTACCTTTCACCAATTATCTCATTTTTTTTATTTTCCACACCTGACCTTCCCTAGGACCCTCCCCAATATGCGTGTGCAAATTTCTGCCAAGATGGATTCCAGCACAGAGGCCTGTGGAAGGTTTGAGAACATTTATTATGGGGCGACACCCTCTCCCTCTTTGACCCCTGAGGAACCTTCCTGCACATATGAAGTCTGGGAGATTTTCTTGACCTCAGGAGTAGTCATCTTATCTCTTTACTGTAGCAGAGCTCAGCTTTTGCCATTTTTTCCTTGGAGTGTCTAGGGAAAACAAAGCTCCAATTTACTCTACTTGACAAACTCCAGCTGCTCAGCCCAGGGACCCATCTATCTCCTACCTCAGGTTCAGCTCACCTTCACCTCTTGTCTGTTTTCTTGCAATAGTCTCTGACGAATCATTTTTTCCATTCTTATTTGATTCATACCCACTCTCCATAGTTGGTAGAACTAACTTTTTATAACAAATCTTATCCTAACACTGCTCTTCACTGCAGTGACAAAACCCCCATCTTACATTATTATATGGAGCAGCCTCTGTCCTGCTCACCAGTGTCATCTGTGGCTATAATGATCTTGTTGCTCTCTGAATTCCTGAGCCACTTTGTGTTTTTCTTGTTTCCTCAAACCCACTGATTTGTTTTTCATTCAAGGACATTGCACATGTTAGTTCCTGGAATACTAACCCCTATACTTAATCACACATACTTCTCCCCACCACCTCACCAGCCTTCTGGTGGCTTCCTACTTCTTAACCAATAGGTGTCATCTCAGAACCTAGAATTGGATTGGCTACTAGTTTCATTATACTCACTGGTTTTGTTCATTATTTTAAAAACAGCTTTATTGAAATAAAATTTATATACACCAAAATTCACCCACAAAAAGTGGACGATTCAATGGAATTATAAAACCTTTACTGCAATCAATTCTAGAACATTTTCACCATTCCAGTGGTTTTATCCTTAACACTTGAAGAATTTGTAATGATATACTTTAGTTTATCATTTGCATGTTTATTTTTTGTCTCCCTCACTACATTGTAGGCTCCAGGAGGACAGGGATGAGGTCTCTATTCACTACAGCATATCCAGCACAATCATAGAATCTAGCACATAATAGACACAAATATTTACTGGTTGAATGTGAAGAGTGATCTTGGGAGAAGAGTCTTCTACATAGAGAGAGCAGTATGATTAAAGACCCCAGAAGGGAAATAATATGACAAGTTTAAAGAACTGAAAGAAACTGGAGTCGCTTGAAGAAGAGAGCAAAGGAGTCATGGTATTAAGATAAGGCTGTTGAGGCAGGCAAGGGCTTTGCAAGGTTTTGATAAGAATTTCATTTTAATAACTATGTCTAGCCCACTTTGTTTTCTGCTTGAGGTTTACTGAAAATCCCTTGTCTAGATCAAAGAATTGGTATTTGAGTTCCTTCTCCAACTATTTGAGTGTTTGAAGATTCCCAGAGTTTACATAAGTGCTGAAGTACTGCTGGGATGTATCCTCACATGATACAGGCTGATCTTTGGGCAGTCTCAAGCATAGATTTTGCCATAATCTTACTTAAACCATGTTAGAAAATGTTCTATTGAATCAATGTCAGGCTTATGCACATATGGGCCCTTTAGCCTGGCTACTACTCCTGAGTACTTACTTAATGCTACTCTCCTTCCCACCAAAGCCAAATCTGGAACAGGTGTCAAGATAGGACTTTGGAATTCAATCATCTGGACAACAAATCCTTGTCATGCCCTGGCCTCTGCTGAACCTCCACATCTTTCTTCCTTAAGATTCCTGCCTCCTCTAGTAAAAACTTCGAATATAAAGGTGTTCCTTCAACTCCTATTTTCCATAATAGCGCCTATGGCCCATCTGAAAAGGCATACAAATTATCAGTCATATTATGGGTCAACTTCTCCTTACCCGTCCACAAGGACATTGGGTTTTTTCTTATTACAACAGTGAAAAACAAGACACAAATTACTTTCTCAACCTGTCACACTAGTTAATCTTTGTTTCTACTGAAATTTTACGTTAAGGGCAATGAGAAGAAAGATCAGTGAGGTGTTTTAAAGCACCATGGGAAGTGATTGTCAAAAGAAAAGTATTCAAATCTGGACTTTTTAGATCTCTGAGGCTGGATTGCAGGAGACAGAGACTGAATATTAAGTAACCATTTCTATATGAAAACAAGATATTGTTGTCAGCTTTGTTCTTGGGAGTGGTGGTGAAAATAAGGAGAACAAACTCAGAAAAATATTTAGAAAGTAAAACTGACTGGACACAATGAGATGAGGGAGATGGTAGAGCGGGAAGAGTCACAGATGATGGCAAGGTTTCTGACTTGCATGACTGAATGAATGGTGCTATTATTTATCAGAATGGGACCTGGGTGGAAAAACAGGTTTAGTCTACGAGGAGGATTAATTCAGTTTAATCAAAAATGCTTGTGTGATATCCAGAGATTGCCAAGTAGAAGGTGGGTTTTATAGATCTAAAACTCAGAGGAAAGATCTAGGCTGGAGATATTAAGTTGAGAACTAGTAGCCCATTTTCTGTCCCTAACTTACTTGACATCTCAGCATCTTTAAACAGAACAGAAAATTCTTTCTTAAAATAGTTTGTTACTTGGCTTTTATGATACTTCAATCTCTGGTTATCTCCCTGTATCACTGGTCATTCCTTCCTTGTCTCTTTTGCTGCTAACTACTTCTCTTTTCAACCTTTAAATGTTGGATTTGGTATTGGGCCAATTTTTCTTCTCCATTAAATCTCCCTTGCCAAGTAATTGCTTGTATTATTCTCCCAGTGGCTTTCATATTTACATCTTTAGTCAGATTCTTTCCCCCCAAATCCAGATTGATATTAACATGTTCAAAACAGAATTCTTCCCTAACATTCCCCTTCTCACTAAATGGTACCATCATCTACCCAGTTGCTCACGTCAAGAATAAAGTTGAGGTCAAACACTTAAATCATAATAAAGTCCTTTTGACTCCACATCCAAAATAGTCTGAAATATGGCTACTTGTATTTTTACTCAAGCCACCATTTGATTTCTCTGGGATCATTGCAATAGCCTCTTAAATCTCTCCCTGCTTCATACCCCACTCTATTTCTTTCCATTTTCTACACAGTAACCATTTACATTTGATCTTCAAATGTAAATTAGATGTCATTACCCTGCTCAACACACTCCTTTGAAACCCTATCACACTAAGTATCAAACCTTGTTTATAAACCAATTTGAACAGGCCGCAGGCAATCTATTGAAACTCAACTACTACTTTTACCATCTTTTTTTCTCTATAATTCAGCCACACTTGCTTTCTCCAAACCCTATTCTTCAAATGCATCATTTGCTTCCTCCTAAGTGCCTTTGCACTAGTTGTTTCTTCTGAGGGATAACTCTTTGCATATGTTGCTTTTCTTATCATTCCTGTCTTAGATGAAACATCACAACCTCTGTGAGTCTTTTCCTGATTACCCAACTTAGAGTAAACCTAGAGTAAAATCCTTGTTTCTTCCTGTCATATTAACATATTTTATTTAATCACATCTTCTTTATTTAAGTTTTATTGTTTGCCCTCCCCTAAATTTTAAGCACTTTTATTTTTTTATTTTTTTTTATTTTTTAATTTCAAATACATAATTTTTATGTACTTTTTTTAAACATCTTTACTGGGGTAAAATTGCTTTACAATGCTGTGTTAGTTTCTGCTTTATAACAAAGTGAATCAGTTATACATATACATATGTTCCCATATCTCTTCCCTCTTGTGTCTCCCTCCCTCCCACCCTCCCTATCCCACCCCTCCAGGCGGTCACAAAGCACCAAGCCAATATCCCTGTGCCATACGGCTGCTTCCCACTAGCTATCTACCTTACGTTTGTTAGTGTATATATGTCCATGCAAGTCCGTTCTCTAGTAGGTCTGTGTCTTTATTCCTGTCTTACCCCTAGGTTCTTCATGACATTTTTTTTTCTTAAATTCCATATATATGTGTTAGCATATGATATTTGACTTTTTTTTTCTGACTTACTTCACTCTGTATGACAGACTCTAGGTCTATCCACCTCATTACAAATAGCTCAATTTCGTTTCTTTTTATGGCTGAGTAATATTCCATTGTATATATGTGCCACATCTTCTTTATCCATTCATCCGATGATGGACACTTAGGTTTTTTCCATCTCCGGACTATTGTACATAGAGCTACAATGAACATTTTGGTACATAACTCTTTTTGAACTATGGTTTTCTCAGGGTATATGCCCATCAATGGGACCGCTGGGTCATATGGTAGTTCTATTTGTAGTTTTTTAAGGAACCTCCATACTGTTCTCCATAGTGGCTGAACGAATTCACATTCCCACCAGCAGTGCAAGAGTGTTCCCTTTTCTCCAAAACCTCTCCAGCATTTATTGTTTCTAGATTTTTTGATGATGGCCATTCTGATTGGTGTGAGATGATATCTCAATGTAGTTTTGATTTGTATTTCTCTAATGATTAATGATGTTGAGCATTCTTTCATGTGTTTGTTGGCAGTCTCTATATCTTCTTTGGAGAAATGTCTATTTAGATCTTCTGCCCATTTTTGGATTGGGTTGTTTGTTTTTTTGTTATTGAGCTGCATGAGCTGCTTGTAAATATTGGAGATTAATCCTTTGTCAGTTACTTCATTTGCAAATATTTTCTCCCATTCTGAGGGCTGTCTTTTGGTCTTGCTTATGGTTTCCTTTGCTGTGCAAAAGCTTTGAAGTTTCATTAGGTCCCATTTGTTTATTTCTGTTTTTATTTCCATTTCTCTAGGAGGTGGGTCAAAAAGGACCTTGCTGTGATTTATGTCATAGAGTGTTCTGCCTATGTTTTCCCCTAAGAGTTTGATAGTTTCTGGCCTTACATTTTGGTCTTTAATCCGTTTTGAGTTTATTTTTGTGTATGGTGTTAGGGAGTGACCTAATCTCATATTTTCACAGGTACCTGTCCAGTTTTCCAAGCACCACTTATTGAAGAGGCTGTCCTTTCTCCACTGTACATTCCTGCCTCCTTTATCAAAGATAAGGTGTCCATATGTGTGTGGGCTTACCTCTGGGCTTTCTATCCTGTTCCATTGATCTATCTTTCTGTTAGATCAGATACTTTCTGTGCCAGTACCATACTGTCTTGATTACTGTAGCTTTGTAGTATAGTCTGAAGTCAGGGAGCCTGATTCCTCCAGCTCTGTTTTTCGTTCTCAAGATTGCTTTGGCTATTCGGGGTCTTTTGTGTTTCCATACAAATTGTGAATTTTTTGGTTCTACTTCTTTGAAAAATGCCAGTGGTAGTTTGATAGGGATTGCATTGAATCTATAGATTGCTTTGGTTAGTAGAGTCATTTTTACAATGTTGATTCTTCCAATCCAAGAACATGGTATATCTCTCCATCTATTTGTGTCATCTTTAATTTCTTGCATCAGTGTCTTATAATTTTCTGCATACAGGTCTTTTGTCTCCTTAGGTAGGTTTATTTCTAGATATTTTATTCTTTTTGTTGCAATGGTAAATGGGAGTGTTTTCTTGATTTCATTTTCAGATTTTTCATCATTAGTATAGAGGAATGCCAGAGATTTCTGTGCATTAATTTTGTATCCTGCTACTTTCCCAAATTCATTGCTTAGCTCTAGTAGTTTTCTGGTAGTATCTTTAGGATTCTCTATGTATAGTATCATGTCATCTGCAAACAGTGACAGCTTTACTTCTCCTTTTCTGATTTGGATTCCTTTTATTTCCTTTTCTTCTCTGATGGCTGTGGCTAAAACTTCCAAAACTATGTTGAATAAGAGTGGTGACAGTGGGCAACACTGTCTTGTTCCTGATCTTAGTGGAAATGCTTTCAGGTTTTCACCATTGAGGATGATGTTGGCTGTGGGCTTCTCATATATGGCCTTTATTATGTTGAGGAAAGTTCCCTCTATTCCGACTTTCTGCAGGGTTATTATCATAAATCGGTGTTGAATTTTGTCAAAAACTTTCTCTGCATCTATTGAGATGATCATATGGTTTTTCTCCTTCAATTTGTTAATATGGTTTATCACGTTTATTGATTTGCATATATTGAAGAATCCTTGCATTCCTGGAATAAACCCTACTTGATCATGGTGTATGATCCTTTTAATGTGCTGTTGGATTCTGTTTGCTAGTGTTTTGTTGAGGATTTTTGCATCTATGTTCATCAGTGATATTGGCCTGTAGTTTTCTTTCTTTGTGACATCCTTGTCTGGTTTTGGTATCAAGGTGATGGTGGCCTTGTAGAATGAATTTGGGAGTGTTCCTCCCTCTGCTATATTTTGGAAGAGTTTGAGTAGGGTAGGTGTTAGCTCTTCTCTAAATGTTTGATAGAATTTGCCTGTGAAGCCATCTGGTCCTGGGTTTTTGTTTGTTGGAAGATTTTTAATCACAGTTTCAATTTCAGTGCTTGTGATTGGTCTGTTCATATTTTCTATTTCTTCCTGATTCAGTCTTGGTAGCTTGTGCATTTCTAAGAATTTGTCCGTTTGTTCTGGATTGTCCATTTTATTGGCATAGAGTTGCTTGTAGTCATCTCTCATGGTCTTTTTTATTTCTGCAGTGTCAGTTGTTACTTCTCCTTTTTCATTTCTAATTTTATTGATTTGAGTCTTCTCCCTTTTTATCTTGATAAGTCTGGCTAATGGTTTATCTATTTTGTTTATCTTCTCAAAGAACCAGCTTTTAGTTTTATTGATCTTTGCTATTGTTTCCTTCATTTCTTTTTCATTTATTTCTGATCTGATTTTTATGATTTCTTTCCTTTTTCTAGCTTTGGGTTTTTTTTTTTGTTGTTGTTCTTCTTTCTCTAATTGCTTGAGGTGCAAGGTTAGGTTGTTTATTCGAGATATTTCCTGCTTCTTAAGGTGGGCTTATATTGCTATAAACTTCCCCCTTACAACTGCTTTTGCTGCATCCCATAGGTTTTGGGTCGTTGTGTCTCCATTGTCATTTGTTTCTAGGTACTTTTTTATTTCCTCTTTGATTTCTTCAGTGATCACTTCGTTATTAAGTAGTGTATTGTTTAGCCTCCATGTGTTTGTATTTTTTACAGATCTTTTCCTGTAATTGATATCTAGTCTCATGGCATTGTGGTCTGAAAAGATACTTGATACAATTTCAATTTTCTTAAATTTACCAAGGCTTGATTTGTGACCCAAGATATGATCTATCCTGGAGGATATTCCATACACACTTGAGAAAAATGTGTATTCTGTTGTTTTTGGATGGAGTGTCCTATAAATATCAATTAAGTCCATCTTGTTTAATGTATCATTTAAAGCTTGTGTTTCCTTATTTATTTTCATTTTGGATGATCTGTCCATGGGTGAAAGTGGGGTGTTAAAGTCTCCTACTATGAATGTGTTACTGTCGATTTCCCCTTGTATGGCTGTTAGTATTTTCCTCATGTATTGAGGTGCTCCTATGTTGGCTGCATACATATTTACAATTGTTATATCTTCTTCTTGGATCGATCCCTTGATCATTATGTACTGTCCTTCTTTGTCTCTTCTAATAGTCCTTATTTTAAAGTCTGTTTTGTCTGATATGAGAATTGCTACTCCAGCTTTCTTTTGGTTTCCATTTGCATGGAATATCTTTTTCCATCCCCTTATTTTCAGTCTGTATGTGTCTCTAGGTCTGAAGTGGGTCTCATGTAGACAGCATATATATGAGTCTTGTTTTTGTATCCATTCAGCCAATCTGTGTCTTTTGGTGGGAGCATTTAGTCCATTTACATTTAAGGTAATTATCGATATGTATGTTCCTATTCCCATTTTCTAAATTGTTTTGGGTTCATTATTGTAGGTCTTTTCCTTCTCTTGTGTTTCTTGCTTAGAGAAGTTCCTTTAGCATTTGTTGTAAAGCTGGTTTGGTGGTGCTGAACTCTCTCAGCTTTTCCTTGTCTGTAAAGGTTTTGATTTCTCCATCAAATCTGAATGAGATCCTTGCTGGGTAGAGTAGTCTTGGCTGCAGGTTTTTCTCCTTCATCACTTTCAGTATGTCCTGCCACTCCCTTCTGGCTTGCAGGGTTTCTGCTGAAAGATGAGCTGTTAACTTTATGGGGATTCCCTTGTGTGTTATTTGTTGTTTTTCCCTTGCTGCTTTTAATATGCTTTCTTTGTATTTAATTTTTGACAGTTTGATTAATATGTGTCTTGGTGAATTTCTCCTTGGATTTATCCTGTATGAGACTCACTGTGCTTCCTGGACTTGATTAACTGTTTCCTTTCCCATATTAGGGAAGTTTTCAACTATAATCTCTTCAAATATTTTCTCAGTCCCTTTCTTTTTCTCTTCTTCTTCTGGAACCCCTATAATTCGAATGTTGGTGCATTTAATGTTGCCCCAGAGGTCTCTGAGACTGTCCTCCTTCTTTTCATTCTTTTTTCTTTATTCTGCTCTGCAGTAGTTATTTCCACTATTTTATCTTCCAGGTCACTTATCTGTTCTTCTGCCTCAGTTATTCTGCTATTGATCCCATCTAGAGTACTTTTAATTTCATTTATTGTGTTGTTCATCATTATTTGTTTCATCTTTATTTCTTCTAGGTCCTTGTTAAATGTTTCTTGCATTTTGGCTATTCTATTTCCAAGATTTTGGATCATCCTTACTATCATTATTCTGAATTCTTTTCAGGTAGACTGCCTATTTCCCCTTCATTTGTTAGGTCTGGTGCATTTTTATCTTGCTCCTTCATCTGCTGTGTGTGTTTCTGTCTTCTCATTTTGCTTATCTTACTGTGTTTGGGGTCTCATTTTTGCAGGCTGCAGGTTCGTAGTTCCCGTTGTTTTTGATGTCTGTCTCCAGTGGCTAAGGTTGGTTCGGGGGTTGTGTAGGCTTCCCTGGTGGAGGGGACTAGTGCCTGTGTTGTTGTGGATGAGGCTGGATCTTGTCTCTCTGTTGGGCAGGTCCACGTCTGGTAGTGTGTTTTGGGGTGTCTGTGGACTTATTATGATTTTAGGCAGCCTCTCTGCTAATGGGTGTGGTTGTGTTCCTGTTTTGCTAGTTGTTTGGCATAGGGTGTCCAGTACTGTAGCTTGCTGGTCGTTGAGTGAAGCTGGGTGCTGGTGTTAAGATGGAAGTCTGGGAGATTTTCGCTGTTTGATATTATGTGGAGCTGGGAGGTCTCTTGTTGACCAGTGTCCTGAAGTTGGCTCTCCCACCTCAGAGGCAGAGCCCTGACTCCTGGCTGGTGCAGCAAGAGCCTTTCATCCACACGGCTCAGAATAAAAGGGAGAAAATGTAGAGAGAATTAGTAGAAGTATGAAGAAGGAGAGAAAGAAAGAAAGAAAGAAAGAAAGAAAGAAAGAAAGAATGAATGAAAGAAAGAAAGGAGGGAAGGAAGAAAGGAATGAAGGAAGAAAGAAAGAGAGAAAGAAAGAAAGAAAGAAAGAAGGAAAGAAGGTAAGAAGGAAAGAAAGGAGGGAGGGAGGGAGGGAACAAGGAAGGAAGGAAGGAGGGAAGGAAGGAAAAAAGACAGTAAGAAAGAAAATACAGTAAAATAAAGTATAATAAAGTTATTGAATTAAAAAATAATTATTTAGGAAAAAAAAAAAAGGGATGGATAGAACCTTAGGACAAATGTTGGATGCAAAGCTATACAGAGAAAATCTTACACAGAAGCATACACATACACCCTCACCAAAAGAGGTAAAGGGGAAAAAATCATAAATCTTGCTCTCAAAGTCCCACCTCCTCAATTTGGGATGATTCATTGTCTAAAGGAGGGAAGGAAGGAAAGAAAGAAAGAAAGAAAAAAGAAAGAAAGAAAGAAAGAACGAACGAAAGAAGGTAAAGTTTAATAAAGTTATTAAAATTAATTATTAAGAAAAAAATTAAAAAAAAAACAACAATGGACAGATAGAACCCTAGGACAAATGGTGGAAGCAAAGCTATACAGACAAGATCTCACACAGAAGCATACACATACACATTCACAAAAAGAGGAAAAGGGGAAAAAATCATAGACCTTGCTCTCGAAGTCCACCTCCTCAATTTGGGATGATTCGTTGTCTATTCATGTATTCCACAGATGGAGGGTACATCAAGTTGATTGTGGAGCTTTAATCTGCTGTTTCTGAGGCTGCTGGGAGAGATTTCCCTTTCTCTTCTTTGTTCTCACAGCTCACAGGGGCTCAGCTTTGGATTTGGCCCTGCCTCTGCGTGTAGGTCGCTGGAGGGCGTCTGTTTTTTGCTCAGACAGGATGGGGTTAAAGAAGCCGCTGATTCGGGGGCTCTGGCGCACTCAGGCTGGGGGGAGGGAGGGGCACTGCGTGCGGGGCGGGCCTGCAGCGGCAGAGGCCAGCGTGACGTTGCACCAGCCTGAGGCCCGCCGCGCATTCTCCCGGGGAAGTTGTCCCTGGATCCCGGGAACCTGGCAGTGGCGGGCTGCACAGGCTCCCCGGAAGAGGGGTGTGGATAGTGACCTGTGCTCGCACAGAGGCCCCTTGGTGGTGGCAGCAGCAGCCTTAGTGTCTCCCACCTATCCCTGGGGTCCATGCTTTTAGCTGCGGCTCGCGCCCGTCTCTGGGATCCGTGCTTTTAGCCGTGGCTCGCGCCCGTCTTGGAGTTCCTTTAAGCAGCGCTCTTAAACCCCTCTCCTCACACACCAGGAAACAAAGAGGGAAGAAAAAGTCTCTTGCCTCTTCGGCAGGTGCAGACTTTTCCCCGGACTCCCTCCCGGCTAGCCGTGGTGCACTAACCCCTTCAGGCTATGTTCAAGCCGCCAACCCCCGTCCTCTCCCTGCGCTCCAACTGAAACCCGAGGCTCAGCTCGCAGCCCCGCCCGCCCCGGCGGGTGAGCAGACAAGCCTCTCGGGCTGGTGAGTGCCGGTCGGCACCGATCCTCTGTGCGGGAATCTCCCCGCTTTGCCCTCTGCACCCCTGTTGCTGTGCTCTCCTCTGTGGCTCCGAAGCTCCCCCCTTCGCCTCCCGCAGTCTCCGCCTGCGAAGGGGCTTCCTAGTGTGTGGAAACTTTTCCTCCTTCACAGCTCCCTCCCGCTGGTGCAGGTCCCGTCCCTATTCTTTTGTCTCTGTTTTTTTCTTTTGCCCTACCCAGGTACGTGGGGAGTTTCTTGCCTTTTGGGAGGTCTGAGGTCTTCTGCCAGCATTCAGTAGGTGTTTTGTAGGAGTTGTTCCACGTGTAGATGTATTTCTGTTGTATCTTTGGGGAGGAAGGTGATCTCCACGTCTTACTCTTCCACCATCTTCCCAGCACCCCTAAGCTCTTTTAAAAAAGGAATGTATCTCTTAGGTTCAGTGTTATAATATTTTAGTACTTAGAACAATGTTCACTGAATGAATGAATGAATGAGATTTATAAACATATTTTGATAATTGAAGTCATAGATATAAATGAGATGACCCAGGGAGCAAGTAGAGTGTGAGAACAGAAATTGGTTAGGACCAAGTTTTAAGGAATGCCAATATATATTTTTTTTTAAAAAGGCAGGGAGAGAATAATGACCATGTGTGATGAGAGGGGAAGGTAGAAACTAGGAGAGAGTATGAAAACAAAGAGAAGGAAGAAGGAGTGCTCATTATGTGCACGGCTCTTATGAGTTCAAGTAGGACTCATGTTCACTAAATTTTCTAATATATGTTTTATGGACCCTTAGGTATGTCAATAGGCTTTTTAAAAACTGAATAATACCCTAATGAGTTTTTGTAAAAAGCAATAAACGTGGACTTTATCCTACTCTTTTTTTTTTTTTTTTTTTTTTTGTGGTACGCGGGCCTCTCAGTGTTGTGGCCTCTCCCGTTGTGAAGCACAGGCTTCGGACACAGAGGACAAGCGGCCATGGCTCTCGGGCCCAGCTGCTCCATGGCATGTGGGATCTTTCGGGACTGGGGCACGAACCCGTGTTCCGTGCATCGGCAGGCGGACTCTCAACCACTGCGCCACCAGGAAAGCCCTATCTTACTCTTAACTTTCTCACTTTCAAGTCTACCATGCACAGAAACCTCATTGTAGTAGATAAAGATGACGATGCTGCCTTATGGTCATCTAGTTAAATTATTAGCCAGGTTTTTTTCATTGTGAGGATTTAGCCTTATAAGAATATTTTATTTGAGGTTAGAAGTAGGGCTGAATATAATGGAAAGAATAATATCAAATTTGGCCCACTACCTGTTTTTGTGAAGAAAGTTGTATTGGAACACAACCATACCCACTTATTTATATATTGTCTTTTGAGTTATAAAGGACCAGTAGTTGTGACAGAAACCCTATGGCTCATGAAGTTTAAAACATTTACTATTTGCACTTAACAGAATGTTTGTCAACCCCTGACTCCTGATTTAAATCATGAGAATACCCATGGTTTCTTTGTGGGATCTCCCCCCTCCAAAATATGTTTCTTTGGAGTAGGGACATAAAAAAAATGGTTCATCCCTATTTTTGTTTTCCTTGAAATTTAATGAGTCCTGGTTAAAAAAATGTTGCTTACCACTGATATAGTAATTATTTGATTCATATTACAAAATTATCTTAGAGGTGAATGATCATTACTGTTGAGAAATAGTTATAGTATCACTGGGAAACATTTACTAACAAAATATATCTTGAATAATCAGAGAAAATTTAAAGAGTCAAAAAATGTGTGTTTTTTTTTTTCTCTAGAACTTAAGGAAACTAATTGTATTGCTTAAGGATTTATATTTAACTGAACAGAAGTCTAAGTTTGGATATTTTCTTATCACATTAAAAGGTAGATGGTGTAGAGAAACAGAAGGGGAAGTCAGTCAAAAGCACACACAACTCTGATTTTAATAAGACTATTTTAAAATTATTTACTAGAATTTTTATTGGATTGTATAAGTAATAAAAACTTAGCACTTCCTAGATGTTGCTTTGCATGTTTAAAAATGAAAGTAATGAGAGATGAAAAAATGCTCTGAATCTTTCACACATATAAATCTGCCTATCTATTAGTTATCCAGGTGGTTCAGGCCAACACATTAATTTGACTAAGAAAATTTCTACATGTTTATTGCCGTGAGGACAAAGCAAAAGACCTTGACTCCTTAACTAGGTAAAAGTTTTAAACTGAGGTCAAAAGGGGTCTTCTGCCACTAGTATCTGATAGAGCAATTCTTCAGTCTGAGAATAATCCTAATTCACAAATTTAAGAAACAAAATAAACTCCAAGCAAGGTAAATGCAAAGTAGAAATGTTTATTTAGGTCTTCCACCCATTTTTTGATTGGGTTATTTGTCTTCCTGATATTGAGCTTCATGAGCTGTTTCTATATTTTGGAGATTAATCCTTTGTCAGTTGCTTCATTTGCAAATATCTTCTCCCATTCTGAGGCTTTTCTTTTCATATTGTTTATGGTTTCCTTTGCTTTGCAAAAGCTTTTAAGTTTAATTAAGTCTCATTTGATTATTTTTGTTTTTATTTCCTTACTCTACAAGGTGAATCAAAAGAGATCTTGCTGTGATTTATGTAACAGAGTGTTCTGCCTATGTTTTCCTCTAAGAATTTTATGGTATCCAGCCTTACATTTAGGTTTTTAATCCATTTTGAGTTTATTTTTGTGTACAGTGTTTGGGAGTGTTCTAATTTCATTCTGTTACATGTAGCTGTCCAGTTTTCCCAGCACCACTTATTGAAGAGACTGTCATTTCTTCATTGTATATTCTTCCCTCTTTTGTCATGGATTGGGTGGCCATAGGTGTGTGGCTTTATCTATCGGATTTCTATCCTGTTCCATTGATCTATCTTTCTGTTTTTGTGCCAGTACCATACTGCCTTGATTACTGTAGCTTTGTAGTATAGTCTGAATCAGGGACGCTAATTCCTCCAGCTCCATTTATTTTTCTCAAGGTTGCTTTGTCTATCAGGGTCTTTTGTGTTTCCATACAAAGTGTAAAATTTTTGTTCTAATTCTGTGAAAAATACCCTTGGTAATTTGATAGGGATTGCATTGAATCTGTAGATTGCTATGGGTAGTATAGTCATTTTTACAATATAGATTCTTCCAACCCAGGAACATGGTATATATCACCATCTATTTGTTTCATCCTTGATTTCTTTCATCAGTATCTTAGAGTTTTGTGAATACAGGTCTTTTTCCTCCTTAGGTAGGTTTATTCCTGTGTATTTTATTCTTTTTGATGCAATGGTAAATGGGATTGTTTTCTTAATCTCTCTTTCTGATCTTTCATTGTTAATGTATAGGAATGTAAGAGATTTCTGTGCATTAATTTTGTATCCTGCAACTCTACCAAATTCTTTGATGTGTTCTTGTAATTTTCTGGTAGCATCTTTAAGATTTTCTATGTACAGTGTCATATAATATGAAAAAAAGTGACAGTTTTACTTCCTTTTTTTTTTTTTTTTTGGTGGTACATGGGCCTCTGTTGTGGCCTCTCCCATTGTGGAGCACAGGCTCCAGACGTGCAGGCTCAGCAGCCATGGCTCACAGGCCTAGCCACTCCACGGCATGTGAGATCTTCCTGGACTGGAGCACAAACCCGTGTCCCCTGCATTGGCAGGCAGACTCTCAACCACTGCACCACCAGCGAAGCCCTACTTCTTCTTTTTCAGTTTAGATTCCTTTTTATTTCTTTTTCTCTCTGATAACCATGGCTAGGACTTCCAAAACTATGTTGAACAAAAGTGGCATGAGTGGACATCCTTGTCTTGTTCCCTATCTTAGAGGAAATGCTTTTAGCTTTTCACCATTGAGTATGATGTTAGCTGTAGGTTTGTCATATATGCCCTTTATTATGTGGAGGTAAGTTTCCTCTAACCCACTTTCTGGAAAGTTTTTATCATAAATGGGTGTTGAATATTGTCAAAAGTTTATTCTGAATCTATTGAGATGACCACATGGTTTTTATTCTTCAGCTTGTTAATGTGGTGTATTACATCGATTGAATTGCATATATTGAAAAATCCTTGCATCCCTGGGATAAATGCCACTTGATCATGATGTATGATACTTTTAATATGTTGTTGGATTCTGCTTGCTACTATTTTGTTGAGGATTTTTGTGTCTATGTTCTTCAGTGATATTGGCCTGTAATTTTCTCTTTTTTTTGTGATATCTTTGTCTGGTGTTGGTATCAGGGTGATGGTGGCTTCGTAGAATGAATTTATTCCTTCCTCTGCATGTTTTAGGAAGAGTTTCAGAAAGTCAGGTGTTAACTCTTCTCTAAATGTTTGATAGAATTCACCTGTGAAACCATCTGGCCATGGGCTTTTGTTTGTTGGAAGATTTTTAATCACAGTTTCAATTTCATTACTTGTGATTGGCCTGTTCATATTTTCAGTTTCTTCCTCGTTCAGTCTTGAAGGTCATATCGTTCTGAGAATTTGTACATTTTTTCTATGTTGTCTGTTTTATTGACATATAGTTGCTTGTAGTAATCTCTTATGATCCTTTCTATTTCTGTGGTGTCTGTTGTAACTTCTTTTTCTTTCCTAATTTTATTGATTTGAATCCTCTCCCTTCTTTTCTTGATAAATCTGGCTAAAGGTTTATCAATTTGTTTATCTTTTCAAATAACCAGCTTTTAGTTTCATTGATCTTTGCTATTGTTTTCTTCATTTCTATTTCATTTATTTCTGCTCTGATCAGGTGTAAGGATAGGTTGTTTATTTGTGATTTTTCTTGTTTCTTGAGGTAGGATTTTATTACTATAAACTTCCCTCTTAGAACTGATTTTGCTGCATCCCATAGGTTTTGGACTCCAAAGAAGACATACAGATGGCCAACAAACATATGAAAATATGCTCAACATACTAATTATTAGAGAAATGCAAATCAAAATTACAATGAGGTATCACCTCAAACCAGTCAGAATGGCCATCATCAAAATTTTTACAAACAATAAATGCTGGAGAGAGTATGGAGAAAAGGGGCCTCTCTTAAACTGTTCATGGGTATATAAATTGGTACAGCCACTATGGAGAACAGTATGGAGGTTTCTTAAAAGACTCACAATAGGGCTACCATATGACCCAGCAATCCCATTCCTAGGCATATATCTGGAGAAAAACCATAATTCAAAATGATACATGCACCCCAATGTTCATTGCAGCACTATTTACAATAGCCAGGACATGGAATCAACCTAAATGTCCACTGACAGAGGAATGGATAGAGAATATGTGGTACATATACAAATGGAACATTTCAGCCATGAAAAGGAGCAAAATAATGCCATTTGCAGAGATGTGGATGGACATGGAGACTGTCATAAAGAGTGCAGTAAGTCAGAAAGAGAAAAACAAATATTTTATAATGTTGCTTATATGTGCAATCTAGAAAAAATAGTAAAGGTTAACTTATTTGCAAAGCAGAAATAGAGTCACAGATTTAGAGAATAAACTTATGGTTATCAAGGGGAAAGTGGGTGGCAGGATGAATTGGGAGATAGGGGTGACATATCTGTGCATTAATTTTATATCCTGAAAAACTACCAAATTCATTTATTAGTTTTAGTAGTTTTCTGCTGTCATCTTTAGGATTTTCCATGTATAGTATCATGTCATTGGCAAAGAGTGACAGTTTTACTTCTTTTCCAATTTGTATTCTTTTTATTTCTTTTTCTTCTCTGATTGCTCTGGCTAGGACTTCCAAAACTATGTTGCAAAAAAGCAGTGAGGGTGGACTTCCTTGTCTTGTTCCTGATCTTAGTGGAAAAGCTTTCAGTTTTTCACCATTGAGTAAGATGCTTGCTGTGGGTTTGTCATATATGGCCTTTATTATGTTGAGGTAGGTTTCCTCTATGCCCATTTTCTGGAGAGTGTAAATTGATACAACCATTATGGAAAACAGTATGGAGATTCCTTAAAAAAAACTAAAATAGAACTACCATATGACCCAGCAATCCCACTACTGGGAATATACCCTGAGAAAACCATAATTCAAAAAGAGACATGTACCACAATATTCATTGTAACACTATTTTAAATAGCTAGGACATGGAACCAATCTAAATGTCCATTGACAGATGAATGGATAAAGAAGATGTGGCACATATATACAATGGAATATTACTCAGCCATAAAAAGAAACAAAATTGAGTAATTTTTAGTGAGGTGGATGGATCTATAGTCTGTCATACAGAGTGAAGTAAGTCAGAAAGAGAAAAACAAATACCGTATGCTAATGCATACATATGGAATTAAAAAAAAAAGGTACTGATGAACCTATTTGCAGGGCAGGAATAAAGAGGTAGACATAGAAAATGGACTTGAGGACTTGGGGTGGGAGGGGGAAGCTAGGGTGAAGTGAGAGTAACATCGACATATATACACTACTGAAGGTAAAATAGTTGGCTGGTGTGGAGCAGCGGCATAGCACAGGGAGATCGATTTAGTACTGTGTGATGACCTAGAGGGGTGGGATAGGGTGCATGGGAGGGAGGCTCAAGAGGGAGGGGAAATGGGGACATGTGTACGCATATGGCTGATTCTCTTTGTTGTGCAACAGAAACTAACACAGTACTGTGAAGCAATTATACTCCAATAAAGATCTATTAAAAAAATAGACAAGGAGGAGGCGGAAGATGGCGGAAGAGTAAGACGCGGAGATCACCTTCCTCCCCACAGATACACCAGAAATACATCTACACGTGGAACAACTCCTACAGAACACCTACTGAAGGTTGGCAGAAGACCTCAGACCTCCCAAAAGGCAAGAAACTCCCCACGTACCTGGGTAGGGCAAAAGAAAAAACAGAGACAAAAGAATAGGGACGGCACCTGCACCAGTGGGAGGGAGCTGTGAAGGAGGAAAAGTTTCCACACTCTAGGAAGCCCCTTCGAGGGCGGAGACTGCGGGAGGCGGAGGGGGGAGCTTCGAAGCTGCGGAGTGCACAGCAACGGGTGCGGAGGGCAAAGCGGGGAGATTCCCGCACAGAGGATCGGTGCCGACCGGCACTCACCAGCCCGAGAGGCTTGTCTGCTCACCCGCCGGGGCGGGCGGGGCTGAGAGCTGAGGCCGGAGCGCAGGGAGAGGACTGGGGTTGGCGGCTTGAACATAGCCTGAAGGGGTTAGTGCACCACAGCTAGCCGGGAGGGAGTCCGGGGAAAAGCCTGCACCCGCAGAAGAGGCAGGAGACTTTTCCTTCCCTCTTTGTTTCCTGGGGCGTGAGGAGAGGGGTTTAAGAACGCTGCTTAAAGGAACTCCAGAGACGGGCGCGAGCCGCGGCTAAAAGCGCGAACCCCAGAGACGGGCGCGAGCCGCGGCTGAAAGTGCGGACCCCAGAGACGGGCGCGAGCCGCGGCTGAAAGCGCGGAATCCAGAGACGGGCGCGAGCCGCGGCTGAAAGCGCGGAATCCAGAGACGGGCGCGAGCCGCTGCTGAAAGCGCGGAATCCAGAGACGGGCGCGAGCCGCGGCTGAAAGCGCGGAATCCAGAGACGGGCGCGAGCCGCGGCTGAAAGCGCGGAATCCAGAGACGGGCGCAAGCCGCGGCTAAAAGCGCGGACCCCAGAGGCGGGCGGGAGACGTTAAGGCTGCTGCTGCCGCCACCGAGGGGCCTGTGTGCGAGCACAGGTCACTCTCCACACCCCTCTTCCGCGGAGGCTGTGCAGCCCGCCACTGCCGGGTTCCCGGGATCCAGGGACAACTTCCCCGGGAGAGCGCACAGCGCGCCTCAGTCTGGTGCAAAGTCACGCCGGCCTTTGCCACCGCAGGCCCGCCCCGCACTCTGTGCCCCTCCGTCCCCGCCGGCCTGAGTGCGCCAGAGCCCCCAATCAGCGGCTCTTTTAACCCCATCCTGTCTGAGCAAAAAACAGACGCCCTCCAGCGATCTACACGCAGTGGCAGGGCCAAATCCAAAGCTTAGCCCTGGGAGCTGTGAGAACAAAGAAGAGAAAGGGAAATCCCCCCCAGCAGCCTCAGAAGCAGCGGATTAAAGCTCCACAATCAACTTGATGTACCCTGCATCTGTGGAATACCTGAATAGACAACCAATCATCCCAAATTAAGGAAGTGGACTTTAGGAGCAAGATCTATGATTTTTTCCCCTTTCCTCTTTTTGCGAACGTGTATGTGTATGGTTCTGTGTGAGATCTTGTCTGTATAGTCTTGCTTCCACCATTTGTCCTAGGGTTCTATCCGTCCATGTTTTTTTTTTAAATTTTTTTCTTAATAATTAATTTTAATAACCTTATTATACTTTACCTTCGTTCTTTCTTTCTTTCTTTCCGTCCTTCCTTCCCTCCTTTAGACAACGAATCATCCCAAATTGAGGAGGTGGTCTCTGACAGCAAGATTTAGGATTTTTCCCCATTTACCTCTTTTAGTGAGGGTGTATGTGTATGCTTCTGTGTAAGATTTTGTCTGTATAGCTTTGCTGCCAACATTTGTCCTAGGTTCTTTCCGTCCCTTTTTTTTTTTTTTTTTCTAAATAAGAAGTTTTTAATTCAATAACTTTATTATACTGTATTTTATTTTTACTGTATCTTCTTTCTTTCTGTCTTTTTTCCTTCTTTCCCTCCTTCCTTCCCTCCTCCCTCCCTCCCTCCCTTCTTTCCTTCTTGCCTTCTTTCCTTCTTTGCTTCTTTCTTTCTTCCTTCCTTCCTACCCTCCTTTCCTTCTTTCTTTCCTCATACTTCTACTAATTCCCTCTACTTTTTCTCCCTTTTATCCTGAGCCTGTGGATGAAAAGCTTTTGGTGCTCCAGCCAGGAGGCAGGGCTCTGCCTCTGAGGTAGGACAGCCAACTTCAGGACACTGATCAACAAGAGACCTCCCAGCTCCACATAATATCAAACAGCGAAAATCTCCCAGAGACCTCCATCTTAACACCAGCACCCAGCTTCACTCAACGACCAGCAAGCCACAGTGCTGGAAAACCTATGCCAAACAACTAGCAAAACAGGAACACAACCCCACCCATTAGCAGAGAGGCTGCCTAAAATCATAATAAGGCCACAGACACCCCCAAACACACCACCAGACGTGAACCTGACCACTAGAGAGACAAGATCCAGCCTCATCCACCACAACACAGGCACTAGCCCCCTCCACCAGGAAGCCTACACAACCCACTGAACCAACCTTAGCCACTAGAGACAGACATCAAAAACAGGAGGAACCACAAACCTGCAGCCTGCAAAAAGGAGACCCCAAACACAGTAAGATAAGCAAAATGAGAAGACAGAAAAACACACAGCAGATAAAGGAGCAAGATAAAAATGCACCAGACCTAACAAATGAAGAGGAAATAGGCAGTCTACCTGAAAGAGAATTCAGAATAATGATAGTAAGGTTGATCCGAAATCTTGGAGATAGAATGGACAATAGATTGGACAAAATGCAAGAATCAGTTAACAAGGACCTAGAAGAACTAAAGATGAAACAAGCAACGATGAACAACACAATAAATGAAATTAAAAGTACTCTAGATGGGATCAATAGCAGAATAACTGAGGCAGAAGAACGGATAAGTGACCTGGAAGATAAAATAGTGGAAATAACTACTGCAGAGCAGAATAAAGAAAAAAGAATGAAAAGAACTGAGGACAGTCTCAGAGACCTCTGGGACAACATTAAACGCACCAACATTCGAATTATAGGGGTTCCAGAAGAAGAAGAGAAAAAGAAAGGGACTGAGAAAATATTTGAAGAGATTATAGTTGAAAACTTCCCTAATATGGGAAAGGAAATAGTTAATCAAGTCCAGGAAGCACAGAGAGTCCCATACAAGATAAATACAAGGAGAAATACGCCAAGACACATATTAATCAAACTGTCAAAAATTAAATACAAAGAAAGCATATTAAAAGCAGCAAGGGAAAAACAACAAATAACACACAAGGGAATCCCCATAAGGTTAACAGCTGATCTCTCAGCAGAAACCCTACAAGCCAGAAGGGAGTGGCAGGACATACTGAAAGTGATGAAGGAGAAAAACATGCAGCCAAGACTACTCTACCCAGCAAGGATCTCATTCAGATTTGATGGAGAAATTAAAACCTTTACAGACAAGCAAAAGCTGAGAGAGTTCAGCACCACCAAACCAGCTTTACAACAAATGCTAAAGGATCTTCTCTAGGCAAGAAACACAAGAGAAGGAAAAGACCTACAATAACGAACCCAAAACAATTTAGAAAATGGGAATAGGAACATACATATCGATAATTACCTTAAATGTAAATGGACTAAATGCTCCCACCAAAAGACACAGATTAGCTGAATGGATACAAAAACAAGACCCTTATATATGCTGTCTACAAGAGACCCACTTCAGACCTAGAGACACATACAGACTGAAAGTAAGGGGATGGAAAAAGATATTCCATGCAAATGGAAGCCAAAAGAAAGCTGGAGTAGCAATTCTCATATCAGACAAAATAGACTTTAAAATAAGGACTATTAAAAGAGACAAAGAAGGACACTACATAATGATCAAGGGATCGATCCAAGAAGAAGATATAACAATTGTAAATATTTATGCACCCAACATAGGAGCACCTCAATACATAAGGCAAATACTAACAGCCATAAAAGGGGAAATCGACAGTAGCACATTCATAGTAGGGGACTTAAACACCCCACTTTCACCCATGGACAGATCATCCAAAATGAAAATAAATAAGGAAACACAAGCTTTAAATGATACATTAAACAAGATGGACTTAATTGATATTTATAGGACACTCCATCCAAAAACAACAGAATACACATTTTTCTCAAGTGCTCATGGAACATTCTCCAGGATAGATCATATATTGGGTCACAAATCAAGCCTTGGTAAATTTAAGAAAATTGAAATTGTATCAAGTATCTTTTCTGACCACAACGCCATGAGACTAGATATCAATTACAGGAAAAGATCTGTAAAAAATACAAACACATGGAGGCTAAACAATACACTACTTAATAATGAAGAGATCACTGAAGAAATCAAAGAGGAAATCAAAAAATACCTAGAAACAAATGACAATGGAGACACAACGACCCAAAACCTGTGGGATGCAGCAAAAGCAGTTCTAAGGGGGAAGTTTATAGCAATACAAGCCCACCTTAAGAAGCAGGAAACATCTCGAATAAACAACCTAACCTTGCACCTCAAGCAATTAGAGAAAGAAGAACAAAAAAACCCCAAAGCTAGCAGAAGGAAAGAAATCATAAAAATCAGATCAGAAATAAATGAAAAAGAAATGAAGGAAACAATAGCAAAGATCAATAAAACTAAAAGCTGGTTCTTTGAGAAGATAAACAAAATAGATAAACCACTAGCCAGACTCATCAAGAAAAAAAGGAAGAAGACTCAAATCAATAGAATTAGAAATGAAAAAGGAGAGGTAACAACTGACACTGCAGAGATAAAAGAGATCATGAGAGATTACTACAAGCAACTCTATGCCAATAAAATGGACAATCTGGAAGAAATGGACAAATTCTTAGAAATGCACAACCTGCCAAGACTGAATCAGGAAGAAATAGAAAATATGAACAGACCAATCACAAGCACTGAAATTGAAACTGTGATTAAAAATCTTCCAACAAAGAAAAGCCCAGGACCAGATGGCTTCACAGGCGAATTCTATCAAACATTTAGAGAAGAGCTAACACCTATCCTTCTCAAACTATTCCAAAATATAGCAGAGGGAGGACCACTCCCAAACTCCTTCTACGAGGCCACCATCACCTTGATACCAAAACCAGACAAGGATGTCACAAAGAAAGAAAACTACAGGCCAATATCACTGATGAACATAGATGCAAAAATCCTCAACAAAATACTAGCAAACAGAATCCAACAGCACATTAAAAGGATCATACACCATGATCAAGTGGGGTTTATTCCAGGAATGCAAGGATTCTTCAATATATGCAAATCTATCAATGTGATAAACCATATTAACAAATTGAAGGAGAAAAACCATATGATCATCTCAATAGATGCAGAGAAAGCTTTTGACAAAATTCAACACCCATTTATGATAAAAACCCTGCAGAAAGTAGGCATAGAGGGAACTTTCCTCAACATAATAAAGGCCATATATGACAAGCCCACAGCAAACATCATCCTCAATGGTGAAAAACTGAAAGCATTTCCACTACGATCAGGAACAAGACAAGGTTGCCCACTCTCACCACTATTATTCAACATTGTTTTGGAAGTTTTAGCCACAGCAATCAGAGAAGAAAAGGAAATAAAAGGAATCCAAATTGGAAAAGAAGAAGTAAAGCTGTCACTGTTTGCAGATGACATGATCCTATACATAGAGAACCCTAAAGATGCTACCAGAAAACTACTAGAGCTAATCAATGAATTTGGTAAAGTGGCAGGATACAAAATTAATGCACAGAAATCTCTGGCTAAGGATGAAAAATCTGAAAGTGAAATCAAGAAAACACTCCCATTTACCATTGCAACAAAAAGAATAAAATATCTAGGAATAAACCTACCTAAGGAGACAAAAGACCTGTTTGCAGAAAATTATAAGACACTGATGAAAGAAATTAAAGATGATATAAATAGATGGAGAGATATACCATGTTCTTGGATTGGAAGAATCAACATTGTGAAAATGACTCTACTACCCAAAGCAATCTACAGATTCAATGCAATCCCTATCAAACTACCACTGGCATTTTTCACAGAACTAGAACAAAAACTTTCACAATTTGTATGGAAACACAAAAGACCCCGAATAGCCAAAGCAATCTTGAGAACGAAAGAAGGAACTGGAGGAATCAGGCTCCCTGACTTCAGACAATACTACAAAGCTACAGTCATCAAGACGGTATGGTACTGGCACAAAAACAGAAAGATAGATCAATGGAACAGGATAGAAAACCCAGAGATAAACCCATGCACATATGGACACCTTATCTTTGATAAAGGTGGCAGTAATGTACAATGGAGAAAGGACAGCCTCTTCAATAAGTGGTGCTGGGAAAACTGGACAGGTACATGTAAAAGTATGAGATTAGATCACTCCCTAACACCATACACAAAAATAAGCTCAAAATGGATTAAAGACCTAAATGTAAGGCCAGAAACTATCAAACTCTTAGAGGAAAACATAGGCAGAACACTCTATGACATAAATCAAAGCAAGATCCTTTCTGACCCACCTCCTAGAGTAATGGAAATAAAAACAAAAATAAACAAATGGGACCTAATGAAACTTCAAAGCTTTTGCACAGCAAAGGAAACCATAAACAAGACCAAAAGACAACCCTCAGAATGGGAGAAAATATTTGCAAATGAAGCAACCGACAAAGGATTAATCTCCAAAATTTACAAGCAGCTCATGCAGCTCAATAACAAGAAAACAAACAACTCAATCCAAAAATGGGCAGAAGACCTAAATAGACATTTCTCCAAAGAACATATACAGACTGCCAACAAACACATGAAAGAATGCTCAACATCATTAATCATTAGAGAAATGCAAATCAAAACTACAATGAGATATCATCTCACACCAGTCAGAATGGCCATCATCAAAAAATCTAGAAACAATAAATGCTGGAGAGGGTGTGGAGAAAAGGGAACACTCTTGCACTGCTGGTGGGAATGTGAATTGGTTCAGCCACTATGGAGAACAGTATGGAGGTTCCTTAAAAAACTACAAATAGAACTACCATATGACCCAGCAATCCCACTACTGGGCATATACCCTGAGAAAACCAAAATTCAAAAAGAGTCATGTACCAAAATGTTCATTGCAGCTCTATTTACAATAGCCCGGAGATGGAAACAACCTAAGTGCCCATCACCAGATGAATGGATAAAGAAGATGTGGCACATATATACAATGGAATATTACTCAGCCATAAAAAGAAACGAAATTGAGCTATTTGTAATGAGGTGGATAGACCTAGAGTCTGTCATACAGAGTGAAGTAAGTCAGAAAGAAAAATACAAATACAGTATGCTAACACATATATATGGAATTTAAGAAAAAAATGTCATGAAGAACCTAGGGGTAAAGCAGGAATAAAGACGCAGACCTCTTAGAGAACGGACTTGAGGTTATGGGGAGGGGGAAGGGTGAGCTGTGACAGGGCGAGAGAGAGTCATGGGCATATACACACTAACAAACGCAGTAAGGTAGATAGCTAGTGGGAAGCAGCCGCATGGCACAGGGATATTGGCTCGGTGCTTTGTGACAGCCTGGAGGGGTGGGATGGGGAGGGTGGGAGGGAGGGAGACGCAACAGGGAAGACATATGGGAACATATGTTTATGTATGACTGATTCACTTTGTTATAAAGCAGAAACTAACACACCATTGTAAAGCAATTATACCCCAATAAAGATGTTAAAAAAAAAAAATATCATATATTTGGAATCTAGAAAAATGGTACAGATGAACTGGTTTGCAAGGTAGTAATAGAGTCACAGATGTAGAGAACAAATGTATGGACACCAAAAGGGAAAGCAGGGGGGTGGTGGAGGTGGTGGGATGAATTGGGAGATTGGTATTGACATATATACACTAATATGTATAAAATAGATAACTAATAAGAACCTGCTGTATAAAAATAAAATAAAATTTTAAAAAAAAGAAAAAAAAAAAAAAATAGACAAAATACGGAAGCATCCTCAGTGCCCATTGATAGACGAATGGATAAAGCAGTTGTATACACACAATGGGTTACCACTCAGCCATGAAAAGGAATGAAATCTTGCCATTTGTGACAACATGGATGGACCTAGAGTGTGTTATGCTAATTGAAATAAGTCAGACAGAAAGACAAATACCTTATGATCTCACTTATATGTGGAATCTAAAAAAACAAATGAACAAACATAAAGAAAACAGAGACAGACTAATTGATACAGAGAACAAACGTGGTTGTCAGAGGGAAGGGGTTTGGGGGAAGATGAGTGAAATAAGTGAAGAAGATTAAGTAGTACAAATTTCCAGTCATAAAATTAATAAATCACTGAGATCTAACATACAGCATTGGGAATATAGTCAATAATATTATAATAACTTTGTAGAGTGGCAGATGGTAATTAGACTTACAATGACAATCATATTATAATGTATAAAAATATCAAATCACTATATTTACAACTGAAACTAATATAATATAGTAAGTCAATTACACTTCAGTAAGAAAAAAAATTCTAAGAGGGCAAATTATATTTTCTGGTATCTTTATGCATTGAAAAACCATTAATCAAGTGTGAAAGCAATAAACAACCATACATATGAAAAATAATATTTTTCAAATATGCATGTTATTTGATATAGACCTATGTCTATTAAACTCAACTTGAATACATTATTTAGGATATATGCTAGTAAACTGACAATGGCAATCACTCTAAGCTTGAGTTGAAACAATCGAGGTGAAAAGGTGAAAAAATCACAGGAGACTCCTATGACTCTGCATGCCTGTGGCATTCTCTTTAAAGCAACACAGATTTAGGGCTTCCATGGTGGCACAGTGGTTGAGAGTCCGCCTGTGACATTCTCTTTAAAGCAACACAGATTTAGGGATGCCTGTGGCATTCTCTTTAAAGCAACACAGATTTAGGGCTTCCATGGTGGCACAATGGTTGAGAGTCCGCCTGTCGATGCAGGGGACACGGGTTCGTGCCCCGGTCCAGGAGGATCCTACATGCTGCGGAGCGGCTGGACCCGTGAGCCATGGCCACTGAGCCTGCACGTCTGGAGCCTGTGCTCCGCAATGGGAGAGGCCAAAACAGTGAGAGGCCCTCATACCACAAAAAAATAAATAAATAAAGCAACACAGATTTAGGGACACATGAATACATTTCCTTCCCTGTGGATATTGTTTCACTACCCAAGTAGTCTGTAGAGAATGATTTGTACATAATATTCGTATTGTTAATACTTTCATTGGATGAGAAATTTTGTAATCAACTTTTAGAGAAAACATAGAAGATGATTTTAATCAGGCAACAAACTGTATATGTTAAATATAAATAGAATTTTAAAAACAAGAAAATGGAGAAGAGAGCAGAGTGGAAGGACATATATGTGCTTATCATCTTTCCCATTAAAAGTCCATAAATATACTCTGAGATTGTTATGGCAAAGACTGGGAGTTTTAGTTTACTATCTAAAGTTACAACGTTGACCACTAGAATAATATAGTATTATATTCTTATAATACTATAAGAAAATCAAGACAATTTCTTGTTAATGTGCTACATTTTAAAAAATTATTCAAAATTTTTAATGGAAACCCCCAGAAAAACTTAAAAAAACAACCAACACATTAAAAAACAAAAACACCAAACTTCTAATAGTGGTTGCTTCTAGGGGCTGGATAAGAGGAAAACTTTTAAAATTTCACTCTTTTGTGTTTTTTAATTTTTAAAATCATGCATAAACATTTTTATTAAGAAACAAAAACTATTTTAAAATGAAATAAATGTCTGTCCTCCACAATAGGGGATTGATTGAACAAGTAGTAGTATACAGCCATCAGAGTCCAATGCTCCCTTTGGAAAGAATAAGATAGGTCAATGTTCTGTCACTGAAAGAGAACACTGGTTTAAGAAATAGAAAAAAAGTAAATTGCAATAAAGAAAATACAGAGCATAATCCAATGTGTGTTTAAAAATATATGCTTGTGAGTATGTGTTTCTGTGATTGTGATTGTATTTCAATAAAAAGACATCTGGAAGAAGGAAGGAGATGAGAGGATTTCCACTTTTTCAGTTCAGCCATTCAGTTTTATTTGAATTTTATAATGCATATTTTATTACCATAATAAAATGATTGTATCATTACGCTCTGCAAAATAAAGCTATTGAAGAAGTTAAAAGGCAAGCATGTTAGATGTCTCTAATTAAGATAGATACAGGCAACAAAAAGTCTCAGTTTTTTGGATTCAAGGTTTCACAATGGAAAGTATTTAAATCTCTTCCTTTTCCTTTAACTTTGACTACGACATTTTTTGATTAGGGTTCCTTTTCCTTCCTGACTTGCTCATCTAATCAATGGATTTGATTCAGTGACAGGAGGGGTACAGTCTTCTAAGCATAATAGCACTTATGTGTTTTATAATCTGTTCCTCTTCCAGAACTCTAATGGTATCACATCACACACATACACACACACACACCATACACAACACGCACAACTATATTGTATCTATCTATCTATCTATCTATCTATCTATATCTATATCTATATCTATCTATCTATCTATCTATCTATATATATCAAAGTTACCACAAATTAACATGATAGCTCCAAAGAAATGAAGAAGATATCTATAGTAACCCTCTTTCAGGCTAGTTCTGAACCTGTTTTCTTAAAAAAAGTTATTTTTTGTAGAGTTATCTAGGTACTATATAGTCACCCAGGGCCTTAATTATCAATATGCTTTTTTGCCACTAACCAAATTAAAAATAAAAAGAAGAGAAATTTTTCTTTTTTTAGCGGCTAGAATTGGAATTCTTTTTAAGGAAGCTATTATTAAAGAAATTAGTTGCTAAGCTTCTGAAGGAGAAAGTGAGACCCTAAGGCATAGTTTCTCTCTGTGTGGCTCATCGACCTCCTGTATCTGTCCCATATGACTGCTGAAATTCATATTCCTGAGTCCTACCCCAATAAACTGAACCTGAATTTCTGGATAGGAGACACCCTTTGAGGTTTATCTCATGAATGTCTTAAGGAAGGTTGACAGGACTTTTAAGAACATAATTATTTTCTATTTAACTTGATGTGCAGCTGTAATGGTAAATGTCCCCCACCTAGTATTTATTTTCTCCATTTATTCAATAATGACCATTGCATTCTTAAATGCTTTCATTAAGAACTTTTTTTGTTTGTTTGTTTTTTGGTTTTGATTGTGTGTGTACATGTGTAACAAAAACCAAGTTGGTGGTTCACACCTGTGTCAGTGCTGTAGGGACCAAAGGAAGCAGACTTAGAAAGAGGCACCTGAAGGCAGAAGAGAGCCTTAGAACTTGAGCCTCTATGGGAATACCCAAAGGCTTAGGAAGGCTTTGTGTGTCCACACAGTGTGTATTAGGCTTCTAGTCAATCTCAACTCAAGGATATGGGAGGTCTGGAGGGCAACTATGTCACATAATTAAACAATTTCCAGTAGCCTCCTCTTTTGTTTGTGTGGTGCTGGCTGAGTCCTTCAGGAGCAGTCAGTGTATATTGTTGAATGCTATTTTCTCTGTGGGAAAAATCTCCAAAGAGTTAAGAGGCAACATGTTTTCAGCCCTGAAGATGCATGTGCTATTGTTCCTCACATACACCCTAGTCACAAGCAGTATTAGCTAATGCTCTAGTGCAGTGGTCTTCAATAGTTTTGGCACCAGGGACCAGTTTAGTGGAAGACAATTTTTCCACGGACTAGGGTGGGGGCGGGATGGTTTGGGGATGATTCAAGCACATTATATTTATTGTGCACTTTATTTCTATTATTATTACATTGTACTATATAATGAAATAATTATACAACTCACCATAATGCAGAATCAGTGGGAGCCCTAAGCTTGTTTTCACTTGCCACTCACTGGTAGGGTTTTCATATGAGTCTGCAAACAATTGATTTATTATGGTCTCTGTGCAGTCAAACCTCTCTGCTAATGATAATCTCTATTTGCAGCTGCTCCCCAGAGCTAGCATCACTTCCTCAGCTCCACCTCAGATCATCAGGCATTAGATTCTCACAAGGAGTGCACAACTTAGATCCCTTGCATGTGCAGTTCACAGTAGGGTTTGCAGTCCTTTGAGAATATGATGCCACCACTGATCTGACAGGAGGTGGAGTTCAGGTGGTAATGCAAGCAATGGGGAGCAGCTGTAAATGCAGATGAAGCTTCTCTCACTTGCCCACTGCTCACCTCCTGCTGTGTGGCCCGGTTCCCAACAGACCACGGACTGGTACCGGTTCGTGGCCCAGGGGTTGGGGAACCCTGGAGTACAGTACAAGAAACAAGAAAGATGAAGAACACTTTCATGCAGGCAGAGTTCAGAGTCATGGGGTTAGTGATATTTTTAAAAGCCACTTTGGTATACAGGTGCTAAAAGAAGAGCTTGGGCCTTGTTTACAAGGAACATGTGAAGGAATTCTTTGTGGCATGTAAATAGCCATGACTTTCATGTGGCAATCTGTGCAGATAATTTTGTAGAGGGAATTGATTTTAGAGATTAGGTTAGGCCACTCACCCTTAATTTTAAGAGAAACTGAGCTCCAAAGACTTTCCCAAACTCACACAGTTTGATTATAGCAGAGGTGGAATGAAGGAGAATGGAGAGTAACTGCTTAATAGGTACAATGTTTCCTTTTAGGTTGATGGAAAATTTTGGAACTAAGTAGAAGTGGTTGAACAATATTGCAAATGTGCAATACTAACTGCCACTGAATTGAACACTTTGAAATAATTAATTTTGTGTTCTGTGAATTTTACCTCAATAAAAATTAGTAAATATATATACACCATATATATTATATATATATATTCACATATAGTCTCAAGCTTTTTTGTTCTTTTCAACAAAAGTGTTGGACAGAATTACCTAGTCCACAATTTTCTTTTCTTTTCCTTTTTTTTTTTTGTCAGAGAGATCTAGTCTACCAATGTGCTTTTATTTAATACAAATCCCTTGTGTGTTCTACTCTCAACCAGGGTTTTTCATTGATATTTTGAGCCAGATAGTTCTCTGTTGTGGATGATTGTTCTGTGCAATATAGGATGTTTAACAGCATTTCTGGCTTCTACTCACTAGATACAAGTAACAACCCAGTCCTAACTGTGATAAATAAAAATGCTTTCAGACATTGCCAAATATCCCCTGAGAGGCAAATTTGCCCCTGGTTGAAAATTTCTGCTCTAAATTAAGTGTTCTTAGCTGGGCTTGCATCAGCTCCTAGGGTATGCAGGAAGGGTCTATGAGCCCTCTGAAATTGTATGTACCCAGAAGAGAAAGTAGAGTAGGAGTTAACAGTTTCATTTGAAGAAAGTTTTAAAAAGTTAAAAGCAGGTTTGAAACTTATTCTCCTCCAGGAGTTGTACAATAGGAGTCCAGAGTAAGAGGAGGTTCTCATTCTAAGTGCTTTCTTTTTCTTTAGTAGAGGTTTAATCTGAGGTCTGGGTAGGTAGAGTTTGAGTTTGTTGTTGATGTTTGTTTTGCTTTTAAAAATCACAAACAGAATTTTAAAAATAGAAGTAACTTGTAAGCTACTAAAATGCCTCAGTCAAGGCTCAGATCAGGAAACAGACCTTGCTTTAGGCATTTCAAATAGAAAGAGCTTTAGTAGATGCAATTGGATGCTATAAAAATTACTGTAAACTTTGGATTATCACCAGTTGATTTCCAGGTCTCACCACCTCAGTCAGGGTACAGAGGTCAACAAGCTGCTGTTGTAATCACTGACACATTTTTTTTTTCATTACAACTGGCTTTCTCCACCACAAAGATTTTGGCTAGACATTGGAATGCAGAGACCAGCTGCTATAAAGGTATTGCTCTCCAACTGCTACAGAATGAGGATTGGTCCCTGTGCAGTTTTGCCTTCAACTGCCACCCAAGTACATCAGATTAGGAGAACCTGAATGACATCTAGATTCCTAGCTAAAAGAAGGTCTAGGAAATGTAGGTTATTTCCTTAATTTTCTAATCTTTTCAAGTAGAAGGAAGATGGAATGGGAGTTTCAAGAACTAGTTTAAGCAGCTACTATGTAAGGAAATTCACTTAGATGATGGATTGTGTGAGTATAAATAATTACAAGAAACAAAAATCAAAGACCCACAAATTTTTTGAATACTGCTCATGAACATTAATATAGTAGAAAAATGGTCATTTTTACTAGTTTTCAAATAAACAGAATCTGACACAATGTTTTAGCCCAGACTGAGACAGTGCAAATCTCTGGGCTGTTCCTTCAAAACAACGAGATAAGCTAAAAAGACCTAAGCTAAACTCTGCAGAAAATAGCAGCTTTAGATACCTAATGCTGAGCACTTTCACATGAGAATTGACCTTATCTCAAGAGTCAGGCTAAATAGAATTGAAATAAACGTGCATTAGTTTTAGCATATGCAAAACAAGTGACTCATACATTAAAAATAATCATATAAACTACTGACTCGACTTTTTTGTTCTATTCCTCCATCACTTAACCCTATTCATCATGTCTTTTATGTAATGTTTATTTGGATAATCCAAATAATTTTCACATTATATTCTCTGGTTGAAGTTGCTTGTGCAGAGCAGAGTAATAAAGCTTCCAGGTGAAAGTTAACTTGAATCCAATGGCCTTTCTCCATAGATAATAAAGTTCTTTATTTACCAATAAACTCTTATACAACTATATTTTAAAGTGAGATAAACCTGGAGAATATTTTTTTTTATTGGAACTCCAGCATGCTAATTTTCACACAGGGCAGGCGAGCTCCTGCTAACATCAGGCAAGTCAATTTTCTATTTGCCTGACTCCCACATGAAACGAATGCTGGAAAGGGCTGCCTAGCATGCATATTTGTTATGCTGACCGCTTTGGGAGATTACCTGATATGTGAATTGAACTAAAGACACTTTATTGCTATTTCTCCTCTTGAAGAAATACACAACCCCCCTCATCAGATACTTTTGCTCATGAGGTCCCTGACCTTTCCTAAAACAGAAGAAATTAATCTTATTAACTAGATTAAATGTAAGTTGTAGTGACTTGATGTTTTACCTTTCCTAGCATATTTTTATTTGAAACATAGTCCAGCATTATTCAGATGTTTTTGGTCAGAACAACTCCCAAATCACGTTTCATAGATTACGGTATTATTTGTGCCTGCTTTGTTACTTGAGCAGGAGGTTCGTTGGGTAATATCTACAATGATCAGTTGTTTGTATAGGCAACAGAGGACTACTCATCAATACATACATTTATACTGCTTGTAATAATATTCTGGTTATATGGAAGACATAAAATAATTGCTTTTTAAAGATACAACAGTCCAAATAGTGTATTCTTGCTAAAAGTTGACCAGATCTTAAAGAATTACACAACAAAGCAATCGAGTCTATGAACCAAATGAGGTAAAAAGGTGATTATTTACATAAACAGAAAATTCTTTACTGTAATATCCCTCACAGGATTATTTCTTATAGAGAATATGTCTCCAGTAGTAAATCTACTTAAATATCACTGAAATATTTTAAACCACCTTTAAGGATTCATAAATTATAGCCATTTTTTAAAATTGGAAAACAAACTTAGATTCCACAAGATTATTTGTTTTATACAAGGCATATTCTGACACCTGACTGAGCAATATCTAAGTGTCATAGTACTGTATCTTTGGACAAATTAAATGCTTTATTTTTAGAGTTCCTATTATGAAGAAGGAGATGTCAGAGATGTCAAAACACAAAAATAATTTATTGCTTAATTAATTGAAAGAGGCTATGTTGGTCATGTACACTCTTTTGAGGCAAAGCAGGGCTATGATCTTATGATTTTAAGGAAGTTTTGTATTCAAGATCTGGCAAACTTTCAGAAGTGCAAGTTGATGTTGGCTATAGAAACATGCATGCTCTGGGCTTCCCTGGTGGTGCAGTGATTAAGAATCTGCCTGCCAATGCAGGGGATATGGGTTCGATCCCTGGGCAGGCGAAGATCCCACATGCTGTGGAGCAACTAACCCCATGCACCACAGCTACTTAGCCTGTGCTCTATAGCCCACGAGCCACAACTACTGAAGCCCATGTGCCTAGAGCCCGTGATCCACAACAAGAGAGGTCACTGCAATGAGAAGACTGTGCACCGCCATGAAGAGTAGCCTCTGCTCACCACAACTAGAGAAAGCCTATGAACAGCAACAAAGACCCAGTGCAGCCAAAAATGAATAAATCAAAAGAAAAAAAAAAAAGAAAATGAAAAAAGAAACATCCATGCTCAAGTGAGATTTTTGTTCACCGGGTAACGTTCAGAAGCATGTTTTTAGGTGTGAATGCACTCTGATTTCCTGACTTAGAAACAAGCTGCTGTCACTGATTTGTTGTCTTTCAGAAATGTATTCATTGAGTTGTCCTCACTGATTAAATGGTAACATCGCTACAGAACTATAAACTTTTTCCTAGGAATGAGAAAATATTTCTTCTTATAGCATAATTATCTTCAATAATACAGATAATGATGAGATATTTAAGGGAGGCTTTGTGCTGCAAGTAATAGAACACCAAACTCAAACTAATTGGCTAAAGCCATTAGGAAATTTTTGGCTCACGTAAGAGAAAGTACAGTGAAAGGATAGGCTTCAAGGACTGATTAAACTCAACATCTCTGAATTTCTTTACCGAAATTTCCTGATTCTCCCCTCTACAAAATATTGGCTCCAACCTCAAGATTTAGAGGAGGGATGGCAGCTATTCCCTATTCCCATATGATGGCATAAGAGGAGAAAGGAAGTTAACTTTATAAGTTAGGAAGATACATTCCCCCCAAATCTAGTCCCCTTTCATGGTTGGTCTGAATTAGGTTACATACACATTTTTGGACCAGTCACTGGGAAGGAGGAGGAATTATGTTTAGACCAATCAGGCCAACCCCCATATTTGTTGGTGATTTCAATATTCCCTGAGGTGCATGGGTAGGTGGCATGGAAAACAGAACACAATCACAGGTTTAGAAGGATAGAGGAAGAGACACTAGATAGGGGGAAGGGAACCAACAATATCCACCAAATATAATAAAACAAAATAATGTAGAAAGCTCAATGCTTATATCATAATATGTAAAATTTACTATATAATTCACATGTTCTATTTTATTTGATATTCACAACCACCACTGATGGGTATTTAGAGTAGTTACTCAATGTATTCATTTTTCTAACTTTATTTTTCACTTCTTTTTAACTTACACTGCATCCATTCTCATTTCTTTATTCCCAAAGAACTCTATGTTCCATTTCTGAAGACAAACTAGAAACTTTAAGCTTTTCACTGACATTAATGTCCTTCAGTCTTTATTTTGAAAGTTTCTGTTGATTATTATTATTTTTTAAGTTAAAAGCCATTTCTTCTATTTTTTCTTCCAGTTTTATTGAGATGTAGTTGATACATAGCACTGTATAATCTTAAGTTGTACAGCATAATGATTTGACTTATATACAACATGAAGTACTATCATAATAAGTTTAGTAAACATCCATCATCTCATATAGATGCAAAATAGAAGAAAAATATTTTCCTTGAGAAGAGAAAAACTTTCACATATAACATAATAGCAGTATTAATTACATTAATCATAATGTACATTACATCCCTAGTACTTATTTATCTTGTAACTAGAAATTTGTATCTTTTGACAACCTTCATTCAATTAGTGCACCCCCCACTCCCCTCCTCTGGTAATCTCAGATCTGATCTCTTTTTCTATGAGTTTGTTTTTTTGTTTGTTTGTTTGTTTCTGAAGTGTAATTGACCTACAACTCTATGTTATTTTGTAGTGATTTCATATTTCTATATATTACAAAATTATCTTCATGATATATTTAGTAACCATCTGTCACCATACAAAGATATTATAATAAAGTTGACCATATTCCCCATGCTTTACAGTTCATTTCTGTGACTCGTTTATTTTGTAACTGGAAGTTTGTGCCTCTTAGTCTTCCTCACTTATTTCACTCATTTTCCCAACGCCCTTCCCTCTGGCAACCACCTGTTTGTTCTCTGTATCTATAAATTCTGTTTCTGTTTTGTTATGTTTGTCATTTGTTTTCCTTTTAGATTCCACATATAAGTGAGATCATACCTTATCTGTCTTTCTCTGTCTGACATTTTCCTTAGTGTAATACACTCTAGGTCCATCCATGTTGTCACAAATGGCAAGATTTCATTCTTTTCTATGGCAGAGTCATACTCAATTTATATATATATATATATATATATATATATATATATATATGTATATAGCATCTTCTTTATTCATTCATCTATGATGGACACTTAGGTTGATTCCCTATCTTGGCTATTTTAAATAGTGATGCAGTGAACATAAAGGTGCATCTACCTTTTCTAATTAGTGTTTTTTTTTATTTCTTCAGATAAATACCCAGAAGTAGAGTTGCTGGATCACATGCTGGTTCTAGTTTTAACTTTTTTGAGAAACCTCCATACTGTTTTCCATAGTGGCTGTACAAATTTACATTCTCATCAAGAGTGCACAAGAGTTCCCTTCTTCCAACACTTGTTATATTTTGTCTTTTTGATGCTAACTCTTCTGACAGGAGTGAGGTGATATCACATTGTGGTTTAGATTTGCATCTCCCTGATGATCAGTGATGTTGAGCATCTTTCCAAGTGCTTATTGTTCATTTGCATGTCTTCTTTGGAAAAATGTCTATTCAGGACCTCTGCCCATTTTTAAATTAGATTGTTTGTTTCTTTGTTATTGAATTGTATGATTCTTTATATAATTTGAATATTAACCCTTTACCATATATATTATTTTCAAATATGTTCTCGAATTCAGCAGGTTGCCTTTTTGTTTTATTGATGGTTTACTTTGCTGTGCAAAAGTTTTTAGTTTGACACAGTCTCACTTGTTTATTTTTTTTAAATTTTTTTATTTTTTTTCGGTATGGGGGCCTCTCACTGTTGTGGCCTCTCCCATTGTGGAGCACAAGCTCCAGACGTGGAGGCCCAGCGGCCATGGCTCACGGGCCCTGCTGCTCCACAGCATGTGGGATCCTCCCAGACCGGGGCACGAACCCGTGTCCCCTGCATCGGCAGGCGGACTCTCAATCACTGCGCCACCAGGGAAGCCCCTCACTTGTTTATTTTTACTTTTGTCTCCCTTGCCTGAGGAAACAGATCCCAAAAAATATTGCTACAATTGATGTCAAAGGGCACACTACCTATATTTTATTTTAGGATTTTTATGGTTTCAGGTCTTACATTTAATTCTTTAATCCATTTTGAGTTTATTTTTGTATATGATATGAGAAAATGGTTGTTTTATTCTTCTGCATGAAGTTGTCCAGTTTTCCCCACACCATTTATTAAAGAGGCTGTCTTTTCCTTATTGCATGTACTTGCATTCTTTGTCATAGATTAATTGAGCATGTAAGTGTGGGTTTATTTCTGGGATCTCTATTCTGTTCCCTTGATATATGTGTCAGTTTTTGTGCTAGTATCATACTGTTTGATTACTGTCACACTATAGTATAGTTTAAAATCAGGGAGTATAATACCTTCAGAATTGTTGTTCTTTCTCAAGATTGATTTAGCTATTCCAGGTCTTTGTATTTCCATATGAATCTTAGAATTATTTGTTCTAGTTCTGTGAAAAATGTTATTGGTGTTTTGACAGGAATTGCATTAAATCTGTAGATCGCCTTGGGGAATATGGTCATTTTAACAATATTAATTCTTCCAATCCACGAGCAAAATGTATCTTTACATTTGTTTGTACTGTCTTCAATTTCTTGCATCAGTATCTTAAGTTTCCTGAATACAAGTCTTTACCTCCTTAGTTATATTTACTCCTAGGTATTTTATTCTTTTTTTTTTTTTGCAGTTGTATATGGGATTGTTTCCTTAATTTCTCTTTCTGATAGTTTGTTGTTAGTGTAGAAAATGCAAGATTTTTGTATATTAATTTTGTATCCTGAAACTTTACTGAATTCATTGATGAGTTTTAATAGCTTTTTGGTGGCATCAAAAATCTTTAGGATTTTCTATATATAGTATTATGTCATCTTCACACAATGACAGTTTTATTGCTTCCTTTCCAATTTTGACTTCACTTTTTTTTTTCTTGTCTTGTTGCTGTGGCTAGGACTTCCAATACAATGTTGAATAAAACTGACAAGAGTGGGTATTCCTGCCTTGTTCCTGACCTTAGAGGAAATGCTTCCAGCTTTTCACTATTGAATGTTATGTTAACTGTGGGTTTGTCATATATGGCCTTTATTATGTTGAGGTATATTCCCTCTAAAACCATATTGTTGACAGATTTTCCATAAATGGATATTTAATTTTGTCAAAAGCTTTTCATGCATGTATTGAGATGATTATATGATTTTTATTCCTCAATCTGTTAATGTGATGTTTCACATTGATTGTAGATTGAACCATCCTTGGATCCCTGGGATATTTCCCACATGATCATGGTGTATGATTCTTTTAAGGTATTGTTGAATTTAGTTTGCTAATATTTTGTTGAAGATTTTAGTATCTGTATTCAGAAGTGATATTGGCCTACAATTCTATTTATTTTTCTTTGTGTGGTATCTTTCTGATTTGGAATCTGGTTATACTGACCTCATAAGTTGAGTTTGGAAGAATTCCTTCCTCTTCAGTTGTTTGGAATAGTTTGAAAAGGATACTTTTTAATTGTTATTTTAATGTTTGATGAATTCACCTGTGAAGCCATCTGTTCCTGGACTTTTATTTATTGGGAGTACTTTTATTACTGCTTCAATTTCATTACTGGTAATCTGTTAGTTAATATTTTCTATTTCTTCTTGATTCAGTCTTGAGAGATTGTATGTTTCTAGAAATTTATCCATTTCTTCTAGGTTGTCCATTTTATTGGTGTATAATTGTTCAAAACAATATCTTATGATCCTTTGTATTCCTGTGGTTGTAATTCTCCTCTTCCTTTTCTGATTTTATTGATTTAGACCCTCTCTTTTTTTCTTTTCTTTTTGCTTTTCTTAATGAGACTGGCTAAAGGTTTATAAATTTTGTTTATCTTTTCAAAGAAACATTAATCTTGTCTACATTTTTTAGTCTTTATTTCATTTATTTCCCCTCTGACATTTATTTTATTTTTCCTTCTACTAAATTTGGGTCTCATTTTTTCTTCTTTTTCATTTTTTACTTTAGGTGTAAAGTTAGTTTGTTTATTTCAGATTCTTCTTGTTTCCTGAGGTAGGTTTGTATCAGTGTAAACTTCCATCTTAGAACTGCTTTTGCTGTGTTTCATAGATTTTGTGTTATTGTGTTTTCATTTTCTTTTGTGTCCAGGTATTTTTAAATTTATTTTTGACTTCTTAAGTGACCCATCAATTGTTTAGTAACATATTGTTTACCCTCCACATTTTTTTTTTGTTTTTGCGGTACGCGGGCCTCTCACTGTTGTGGCCTCTCCCGCTGCGGAGCACAGGCTCCGGAAGCGCAGGCTCAGTGGCCATGGCTCACTGGCCCAGCCGCTCCGCAGCATGTGGTATCTTCCCGGACCGGGGCACAAACCCGTGTCCCCTGCATCGGCAGGCGGACTCTCAACCACTGCGCCACCAGGGAAGCCCTACCCTCCACATTTTTGTATTTTTTTCCTTTTTTTTTTTCTTGTAGTTCATTGTTAGTCTCTTCCTGTTGTGGTTTGAAAGATGCTTAATGTGATTTCAGCTGTAAATGTATTGAGACTTCTTTTGTGGCCTAACATGTGATCTATTCTAAAGGATGTTCCATGTGTACTTGAAAAGAATGTGTATTTTGCTGCTTTTGGATGGAATTTCTATATATATCCATTTGGTTTAGTCTGTCCTTTAAGGTCAGTGTTTCCTTATTGATTTTATGTCTGGATGATTTGTCCATTGATGCAAGTGGGGTATTAATCTCCCCTACTAATATTGTGTTACTGTCAGTTTCTCCCTTTAGTGTGTTAATATTTGCTATATGTATTTAGAGTCTTTTAAATTGGGTAGATATATATTTACAATTGTTACATATTGCTGTTGTATTGATTCATTTATCATTATGTAATTATCTTCTCTGTCTCTTTTTACAATCTTTGTTTTAAAGGTCATTTGGAATAATATAAGTTTTTCTACCGTGGCTTTGTTTTCATATCCATTTAGCCACTCTGTGTCTTTTTATTGAATCAGTTAGTCTATTTACAATTAAGGTAATTATTAATAGGCACATGCTCAGTGCCATTTTGTTCATTGTTTTCAGATTGTTTGTATAGTTCCTTGTTTCTTGGGGAGAACCTCTGAAAATGTTATTGTCCTCCTGTTTGTGGGTCACCTACCCAAGGTGTGGGTTTTGACTGTACCACATCTCTGTCCCTCCTACCCATCTCACTGTGGTGCCTTCTTTATATCTTTAGCTGTAGAATATCTATTCTGCTAGTCTTTGGGTCATTCTCATTGATAGTTTCTCTGTAAATAGTTGTAATTTTGATGTATCCATGGGAAGAAGTGAGTTCAGGGTCTTCCTACTCTACTATCTTGCTTACCCTTCTGTTGATTCTTTAAGACCTCAGTTACTCTAAGAATTTAGATCTCTATAATATTGGTCTTATTAGTGCCTTGTACTATCTCTCTGATAGCAATTGTGAGTTTGTTTTATAATTATGGATTTACGCATTCATTTCAACTTCTACAATGTGAAGCTGAATGTGAGTGGACAAGGCAAAAAGGGGTCAAGAACTTTATTTTAATCATATTTGTATCTCTCATAGCTAGTAGTTCCCATAAGATAGGCACTCAAAATTGCAAAATAAAAAATGAGGCAAAAGATATGTAGTTGTTTAACTTTTATCAATTCCATATGTTTGTTATTTCTTTCATTTTCAAATGGTAAAAGTGAGGTTGATATGAAGAGTGAATAATGAGTGTTATCTCTGAAGATTATCAAATTGAAATTGGGTATGTTAGGAAACCTTTTAGAGAAAGGGATTTACAAAGATAAAATGTAGTAACATCATTATCACCATCATCATCATGAATTCATCCAAAAAATATTTATTATTAACCCTGTCTCAGGCAGAGCACAAGGAACACATTGCTACCTGGAGAATATAGTCACTTATTCTGAACATCTGTGCCTATTCTTTACTCATAGAAAACAACCATTTTGGAGTACTTTCAGAGATTCCTGAATCTCTATGTTAACAACAGACATGCTCCTAAAATGTGGACTTTCAAGGCCAAATACTTGAAGGCCAAGTGAACCATGGAAGACCTCTTGTTCCAAGACAGATGACCAAACCCATGCATTCCTGCATTTGGATGGATGGTTTGCCATGGAACCTTATACAGATTGGAGCCAGTACTGGAACAATGTTGGCTTGGAGGGATAAGCTCCTAGAAACCTCACTTAGAGTTTGGTGTATGGACATTAAACAATGCTGAGGCTGGAAAAAATACATCACACAGCAGGTTCCAGGAAATAAGCAGAAGGCTGGCTGTAGGCCAGGGCAAGGGGCCAAAATATTTGTCAGGGACAATTCCCCACAGAGAAATGACAGCAGGTTTGAGGACAGCAGGTGTAACCTGAAGAGATAATTATATTAATTACATTTTGAAAATTAGAAGAAGAGAAAAAGAAAGTGGTTTTTATTTTTTTCTCTAATGAGAGAGATTTTAATTTTTTGCCCAGCTTTCATAAAAGTCTGAAAGGAATGAATAATTTAAAAATGAATTTTAAAGCAATGTTAAGCATATTAACCATTACTGCACATCAGCCTTATTATAAGTTCTTTTATATATATATATATATATATATATATATATATATACTTATTTAGTTTTCACAACTAACCTTTGGAATAGATAGTTAATATCTCCATTTTACAAATGGAGGATATAGAGAATAGAGAGGTTAAGCAACCTGCTCTGGGTCATAGAAGTAGCACTGTTGGAGCTAGATATCAAGATAAGGTAATCTGACTCCAGAGTCTACTCTCCTAAACATGTTGTTGTACTACCTCTCTATTCTGTCATAATAATTAAGAGAGGGTCAAATTCACCCAGGGACAGACAAATAACCCAATGAAACATAAAAATAGAGCTCAGAAGCACTCTGGCACATACAGGATCCTGCTATATGATGGAGGTAGAAAACAGATCAGTCAGAAAAAAGGATTCCCTATTTAATAAATGGTGCTAAGGCAATTGGTTTTCCATTAGGAAAAATACAAATTTGGGTGCTTACCTTACTTATACTTATTATACTTATATAATAATTCAATCCAAGTAGATTGAAGTCTTAAATGTAAAATACAAAACTTTAAAATTGTTAGAAAAATAAATTTATTGCCTATGGGGAGGAGAACAAATTTTCTGAAAGCATAAATTATTTGGACTTTTTAAATGAATTTAATTAAATTATAATTTAACAGTTCAATTTATCAAGATACATATTTTAAAATGAAAACACAAGCTACACATTTGAGGAAGATGCTTGCCACAAATAAAATTCACAAAAAAATTGCATCTAGGCTATGTAAAAAACTCCTATAAATCAAATAAAAAGCTCCTATAAATCAAATAAATAAATAATAAAATAATTGAGGAAAAGATACAAAAAATAATTTCATAGTAAAAGGAACATTAATGGCCAAAAATGTGAAATGATTCTCAAGCTCACTATTATTTAGGAAAATTCAAGCTAAATTCAAAGCTTTCATTTCACATTCATTATTTTGGTAAAAGTTAAAACTTCTGACAATGTCAAGATTTGGCAAGGATGTGAGACAATGGAGAATCTTACAGACTTTTGGTGGTGATAGAAAGGTGTATTTGTACAAGTACTCTACAAAACAATTTGTTGGTACTTGGTAAATTTGAAAATATCTAAATCCTACAACCAGCAACTCCACCCTTAGATATATACTCTGAAGATTATTTTGGACATGTGCACATAGCACTAGTTTTTATATAATCAAGAGCCTAAAAATAAACCCAAATAAAAATTGTGAGATTGATAAACAGTGATATAGTCATAGAATGGAAATCCAGCAAAAAAAAAGAATAAATTACAGTTACACACATTAATATGTATGAACTTCACAAACTGAGTAAAAGAAAAAAGCAAGAGACAAAATCTAACTGCTATGATTCCAATTATTTAAAGTTTAAATACAAGAAACACTATAAAAAATGACTTTTGGATCATAATATACTATAAAGAAAAGCATGGAAATGGTACACACAAAGTTCAGGGTCATGCGTCCTTTTTTTGATGGGGGTGGGAAGGATGGCAGATTCTGACATGAAGCGGCTAGCAATAGTAGGGCCTTCAAGATTTCCTTGATGGTAAGTACATGCATATTTATTATGCTTTATAGCTGAAATATGCACTATGCATACTTATGTTTAGGTACATTGTTAAATGTATGCAATATAAGTTTTGTCTTCAAGTTGTTCTTACTTTCCATTTGGGGAGACAGGCAGAGGAACAAATAAGTGCAAATATTTTCAGTGTGTCTATGTCCTAGGAGCTATGAAAATCTTGTCACTGGATTTCTGAGAAAATTACTTCTTAACTCTGGAGAAAGAATGACAGATAGACAATACTGAAAGTAGTGAGGCTAGACAGACACTATAGTAACAATCTAGTCAAGGGATAGTGGCTGGGACCAGTATTGTAGCAGTGGAGTTAGAAAGAAGTGGACAGATTTGGGATATGTATTGGAGATACTCAATAGAATGTGCCGAATGATTGTGATATAGGAAAAAGGGAACAAAAAGATTCACTAGAATGCATAGATTTTTGGTTTGAGCAATTGAATGTATAGTGTTGCCATCTATTATGATGTGAAAGGCTAGGGGACTGGCAGGTAAGAGCAGAGGATAGATGAGGAAATCAAGATTTCTGTTTTGGCATGTTAAGTTTGAGATACAAAATAGATTATTCAATTAGATTTTTCATGAGGGCAGATAGATACATAAGTCTGGGTATTCAGTAACAGTTAAAGACTGAATGTGAAATTAAAGTGTCAAGTAATTTGGAACATATCTAAAATCTTGATTTTAAATCTCAATTTCATTAGCTGGTTTTTACAGATATTTTCAAAATTAAATAATTTAAAATGTGAAAATGTTTTGGGAATAACAAGTGTAACATAAGAACATTATTATTAGTGGGAAAAAAATGTACTAGGATTAGAAGAAAGGCATTTTAGGCCTAACTCTTTCACTGGCTAATGCTACAACTTTAAACAAGTTATATAATTCATTGATTTGTGTTTCTTTAGCTTTAAAATGATGGAATTAAAATCAATATTTATTGAGTAGTTTCCTGTCTAACTTTCAAAAAGACATTGACATATTGACATTAATTGTTCACTGGGAAGAATATGGTTATTATTATTTAGGTGCAAATTACTTAAACGTATAAACTTTGTAATCACTTTATTTGAAAAACATTAAGCATCTAAATGTGACATTACAAGAAAATCTTAAGTTTGAGCCAGAGGAAGGATTCAAGAACCAGGCTGAATTCTTCAGTGTCTGTGCAATTTTGTACTAGAAATAAACTTGTTTTTTTTATTTGGATTTGCAGTGACATTTATATTTAGGCAGAATGGATCTGGAGATGAGGGCAAATAATGGTAAACAACAACAAAAAAGTCTTGGATAGAATATTTTTATGATGGACCATCAAACAGAAACCTTAATTTCCATTACTAAGCAAAGTCATAGATGGAGCAAAAACTTTAGGAAGAATAATTTTGACTGCATCCATATTTTTCTGTAATCTTGACCTTTTTGTAATATGCATGTAAATTTGCTAATTAGCTAAATACTTAGAGGATGGGTGAGAATAAACTAGCTACTGAGTCAGCATTTAGAGACCTAACAAGAATATCACTAATCTCTAAATCTTATATGCCACACGTGGACTCATAAATTTCCAAAGACTAGAGAATTTAGAGTTCAACTTTTTTTCTTATTTAAGACCACTTGAAAGTGGCCTTGAATACTTCCAGTGCAGTAAACTGATATTTCACGGGATAGCCTATACTATTATTGTACAATTCTAAATGAAAGACCATCCTTTGCAATGTAAAACCAAAGTCAACTGCCTTGTAATTCCCATCCTTTGATTCTATTTTTTTTTTCCACTTTGGAGAAACAAGTGGAAAAATAAACAAGCAAACATGTAAACTTTGAATATATTTGAATATATTGTATTTGAGGTAGGAAAAAGTGGGCTTCAGGCCATACACTTACAACTAGCCTCCTGTTTTCATTTCCTGAGAAAGGAGATAGGTGGGATCCAGGTTAGGCATTTACAATCAGCAACCTGTTTGCTCTCTGAAATGGAAGTAACAACAGAAACATGGTAAGCAGCCAGGCTTTGTCTCCTGGGTACACTTTAAGATAACAGTCATGGCAGGAACAGAGAGGCACTAAACCTTGTTTGAGTAAAGGATCAAGAGGTCACATATTTCTCATCCTTGGAGCAAGGGAGACATTGCACATGCGCAGAAAGGTTCCTTGGGGGTTAAAAAGGAGGGGGCACTACCCCATAATATGTGATGCTAAGGCCGTCCCAGAGGCCTCTGGGCTGGAGTCCATCTTAGAAAAAAGTTGTTCATGCATATTGGGGAGGGTCCTAGGGCAGGTCAGGTGTGGAAAAAGAAAACAGCTAATTGGCCAAAGGTAAACAACGACCCGTAAGAACTGACCTATATAAATAACTTAACCGCCTCTTTACTGCACTCCTTTTCATTAGCGAGAACGCCCACACCCTTTCTCTCTGGGTGTGCACCTCTGTCTTGCTAAACAAACGTTTCTCTGTGTGCTCTCCCACTAGTTGTTGTGCTATGTCTCTAATAATAAATTTTTACCTGTTTTTCACAGTTTTTGCCTCCGTGAGAAATGCATTTTTTCACTGGAGGCAAGAGCCAGGGAGTCTGGTGGCTAGGATTCCTGGTATTCACCCAGGCCAACCAGGTTCAATTCCTGCGCAGGGAGTAAAGATCTCACTTTATGCCACCACTCACTGCTACCTTTCTGAGATCAGTATCTTCTCAGATCCTTCTATTCATTCTCATGTTCCTCAAGCATTTGTTATTCTATTTTCTGGACTACTTCATCCATAGTTTGTCCTTTTATGTAAGAATTCATTTTACAGTTTTAATCTTTAAATGTGGTGACCAGAATGGAACATGATTATTTAGATATGATATGACAATTACAGAAATTAGTGAGATCCATCACCTTCAAGATTGACCTGCATTGAACTTGTAGGATTAGGAAGCCCTTAGTCTTTCTTAAAAAGTGTCAAGCCAGGCATTACCAATTGTACAATTTTGTAATTTATTAAACTTCTTCAGATTTCCATGTAAAAAGTTCAATAAACATTTCCTTCAACCTGAATTTTCTCTTAAAAGCACTCTGTTAATTTGGCTCCCATGGCCACTAGAATATAAATCTGTTATTTCTATTCTTTATGTTAACGAGAATAGATAAAAGATTTTTTTTCATCTCAGGGCTTTTTATCAAATACCACTGTGATATATGAGACAAGGTCTTTTATTTTTGACCAAAGTAAGATCAAGATTTTAGGTTTATTATTTAATGTCTGCAAAAGACTAAATTTGAAAACCTCTGACACACAGCCCCAACAAATATATTAAATTCCTACTTTTGTAATGTTATAATTCTTGTCCTGTAGGGTTGCTCCCCACAGGCTTGCAAGCACTGTAATTGCCCAGCCTCAAGACCAACAAAGAACCCAGAGTCAGTGACAGAGACATCAATGGTTTAATAGATGGGAGATCTTAAACATCTGAAGGAAAAGGGTCATAAAGTGACAGCCCACCATGAAGGGACAAGCAGATGGCAGGCAGGACACTGCAGCAGTAGGCTTCACTGGTTGCGGGGTGCGGGGGTGGGGGTGCGGTGGGGCGGGGAGGGGACTACCAGTTATAGGGGGAATTAATGTCAGAATGGCTCACTGGTTACTAAGGAAACCAGCAGAGAGGCTTGGCCCTATTAGTCCCTCTGGCTAAGTACTTCATAGGGCAGAGGTCTTCCCTTTGTTAAACTATCAAAGGAGAGCCATTCTGATCATTAGACTAATCACTAGCTGGGGCCCAGAGTCAGTATCAGTAGGTATTTACTGATTAGGTTCTGCAATTAAGGGAGAAGGTCAGTCATGTGAATAAGATGTAGGTGAAGCTGGGACTATTCAAGTAGTGGATCTACAGAAAGCCAGCAAACAGCCATCTTGGGTAGCCTGATCATATATGTCTTGAATAAAAAGTACTCATAGATATCATTTAAAAAAACTGTAACATTTATACTTTTTTATGTTGTATTTATTCTTGTTTATTTTGGCTCAGATTTCCACCTCTGCATATCATTTTGATATGCGATCTGACCTCTATCTTGTTAGCTAGGTGTAAAGTGTACTAGAATGTCTTCTGTCAATTCTTGATAAATATATTATAAACACAAGGCCAAAGGGTCAATTCCTTGGCTGCTGGGAGACTTATATTAGACTTATTCCTCTTCAAATATAGACCATTCCTGAACTTAATGTTACTTCCCAGACAGATGAAGACTAATGTCTGGTTTAATAAATTTAAATTCTATCTCTGTCTCTCCCTCCCTCTCTCTATCCCTCTTTTCCTCCCTCTCTTTCTTGTCCATTAATCTTTCAGTCAAATTCTTTAACAAGACTCTATCCTTTCTCACTTAGAACATTTGCTTATATCCTTAATTCTAAATCCAGGTCTTAGGGCATAAGGTGCTCAATTCTATGCTACTTTTTCTAGTGTCATGACCTATTCTGCAAATATTCTGTCTGGGTCTGGGTAAATTTATCTGCATATCCCATAGTATGACATCTCTGAAATGAACTCATTCCTTTATTCCAGTCATCAAAGACTGCCTATCTGTAGATCTTACTGCCTATCTGTAGATCTTCCGACACCCCCCACCTTTTTTTTTTTCCTCTTCCTGTTGCTACAATTTTGCCTCTCTACACCAGTGCTGGATTAAATCTCAGAGACAGAGTTTTGGGTGAAGTAGAAAAAAATGGGTTTATTGCAGGGCACCAAGACAGGCATACAGGACAGCTAGTTCTTAAAAGTCCCGAACACACTAAAGGCTTTCAGGGAAAGGTTTATAAAGACATGGTGAGGGAGTGGGTTTGTGGGGTGTGTGATCAGCTCATGGACATTCTTCTGATTGGTTGGTGGTGAGGTAATTGGGAGTCAGCATCATCAACTTTCAGGTTCCAACAGGTCTGAGGTCTACATGCTTGTGGGCAACATACAGTTAACTTCTTCCACCTAGCGGGGGTTTCAGTATCTTCAAAACAGCTCAAATGACATGGCTCAGAATATTATCTATAGTCCTTGAGGAAGAAGTAAAGGTCCTTGACTTTGTTTAATGGTTAAAGTATTATTAGTTTATCTTGCTTGACTGTTTTCCTTTCTTTCTGCATTTTCTCAGTTCTCTGATTAAATTTATTTTTTGACTAAAGTTTTTCTACAGACAAAAGGCAGGCAGAGGACAAGGGTGTGGGGGAGTCTATTCTGGAAAGGCCTCACAGGGTCCTGCTCAGTTACATCCCCAGTTGGCTACTTTATGTTTAAAACCTCCTCTATAACCAGTGTGCCTAGGTTGTCTTCTCACACAGTCCATTTTCTAATATTGTGTTTCTCTGCTGAAACATAGATAATGTGGACACATAATATGGACACAATTAAAACATTTATCACTAAAAGAGCCAGTCATTATTAACATTATCTTCATAATAACATAATTACCAACATCAGCTTGGTAGAAGTCAAAGCGTTTAATTAGAGCTATGAAGTTTACTGTGGTAATGACATGATAAGGGAGTGAACATCACAAATACCAAGTTATTATTATCCCATCTTCTTCAACGTCAAATGAGCCTTTCTCAAACCAACCCTGCTGCATCTTCTATTGATTCGTGTCACCTCTAAAATGGTACTTTATTTGAAATTGATCAGCCATTAATTTAAAGCTTTTAAATGCCAAGATTTAAAGCTGAATATTAAAACAGGAGAACATAAGCTGTATTCATCTATATTGGCTTCTTAGATAAGATTTAGAGTTCACAGAAACTCTCATATCCCAAGTTAGTTTACCAAAAAAAGCTCACAGGACATTATGATTTTCCACTACAAAAAGTAAAATTAACATAAAAAAATCATTTTCATTTGTTTGGATACTTTATCTGTGTTTAATTATCACTAAAAGTCTGTTATTGTCCTTACCTTGTAGATGCGAAGACCAAAGCTCAGAGAGATTAAATAGTGACTCAGAGAAATAAAATAAAGAGCCAAGGCACGGATAGAAATTCTACATACTTTTTATATTTTACTGCCTTCCAAGAAGGAAAATTGCTTAACACTTTACTAGTTATATTACCTTAGGAAAGTTGTTTAACTTTTCTAAGCTGTAGTTTGTCTCATCTTTAAATTAGTTATAAGAATAGTAATCATACCACAGGATTGACACAAAGATTAAATATCTTAGAACAGTTACTTTTTTTTTTAACATCTTTATTGGAGTATAATTGCTTTACAATGGTGTGTTAGTTTCTGCTTTATAACAAAGTGAATCAGTTATACATATACATATGTTCCCATATCTCTTCCCTCTCGGGTCTCCCTCCCTTCCACCCTCCCTATCCCAACCTGAAGGCGGTCACAAAGCACCGAGCTGATCTCCCTGTGCTATGTGGCTGCTTCCCACTAACTATCTACCTTACGTTTGGTAGTGTAAATATATCCATGCCTCTCTCTGTCTTTGTCACAGCTTACCCTTCCCCCTCCCCATATCCTCAAGTCCGTTCTCTAGTAGGTCTGTGTCTTTATTCCTGTCTTACCCCTGGTTCTTCATGACATTTTTTTTTCTTAAATTCCTTATATATGTGTTAGCATATGGTATTTGTCTTTCTCTTTTTGACTTACTTCACTCTGTATGACAGACTCTAGGTCTATCCACTTCATTACAAATAGCTCAGTTTTGTTTCCTTTTATGGCTGAGTAATATTCCATTGTATATATGTGCCACATCTTCTTTATCCATTCATCCTATGATGGGCACTTAGGTTGTTTCCATCTCCAGGCTACTATAAATAGAGATGCAATGAATATTTTGGTACATGACCCTTTTTGAATTATGGTTCTCTCAGGGTATATGCCCAGTAGTGGGATTGCTGGGTCATATGGTAGTTCTATTTGTAGTTTTTTAAGGAACCTCCATACTGTTCTAAATAGTGACTGTACCAATTCACATTCCCACCAGCAGTGCAAGAGTGTTCCCTTTTCTCCACACCCTCTCCAGCATTTATTGTTTCTAGATTTTTTGATGATGGCCATTCTGACTGGTGTGAGATGATATCTCATTGTAGTTTTGATTTGCATTTCTCTAATGATTAATGATGTTGAGCATTCTTTCATGTGTTTGTTGGCAGTCTGAATATCTTCTTTGGAGAAATGTCTATTTAGGTTTTCTGCCCATTTTTGGATTAGGTTGTTTGTTTTTTTGTTATTGAGCTGCATGAGCTGCTTATAAATTTTGGAGATTAATCCTTTGTCAGTTGCTTCATTTGCAAATATTTTCTCCCATTCTAAGGGTTGTATTTTGGTCTTGTTTATGGTTTCCTTAACTGTGCAAAAGGTTTGAAGTTTCATTAGGTCTCATTTGTTTTTTGCTTTTATTTTCATTTCTCTAGGAGGTGGGTCAAAAGGATCTTGCTGTGATTTATGTCATAGAGTGTTCTGTCTATGTTTTCCTCTAAGAGTTTGATAGTTTCTGGCCTTACATTTTGGTCTTTAATCCATTTTGAGCTTATTTTTGTGTATGGTGTTAGGGAGTGATCTAATCTCATACTTTTACATGTACCTGTCCAGTTTTCCCAGCACCACTTATTGAAGAGGCTGTCCTTTCTCCACTGTACATTCCTGCCTCCTTTATCAAAGATAAGGTGACCATATGTGCATGGGTTTATCTCTGGGCTTTCTATCCTGTTCCATTGATCTATCTTTCTGTTTTTGTTCCAGGACCATACTTTCTTCATTGTAGTATAGTCTGAAGTCAGGGAGCCTGATTCCTCCAGCTCCATTTTTCGTTCTCAAGATTGCTTTGGCTATTCAGGGTCTTTTGTGTTTCCATACAAATTGTTAATTTTTTTGTTCTAGTTCTGTGAAAAATTCCAGTGGTAGTTTGATAGGGATTGCCTTGACTCTGTAGATTGTTTTGGGTAGTAGAGGCATTTTCACAATGTTGATTCTTCCAATCCAAGAATATGGTATATCTCTCCATCTATTTGTATCATCTTTAATTTCTTGCATCAGTGTCTTATAATTTTCTGCATACAGGTCTTTTGTCTCCTTATGTAGGCTTATACCTAGATATTTTATTCTTTTTGTTGCAATGGTAAATGGGAGAGTTTTCTTGATTTCACTTTCAGATTTTTCATCATTAGTGTAGAGGAATGCAAGAGATTTCTGTGCATTAATTTTGTATCCTGCCACTTTACCAAATTCATTGATTAGCTCTAGTAGTTTTCTGGTGGCATCTTTAGGATTCTCTATGTATAGTATCATATCAGGTGCAAACAGTGACAGCTTTACTTCTTCTTTTCTGATTTGGCTTTCTTTTATTTCTTTTTCTTCTCTGATTGCTGAGGCTAAAACTTCCAAAACTATGTTGAAGAAGAGTGGTGAGAGTGGGCAACCTTGTCTTGTTCCTGATCTTAGTGGAAATGCTTTCAGTTTTTCACCATTTAGGATGATGCTGGCTGTGGGTTTGTCATATATAGCCTTTAATATGTTGAGGAAAGTTCCCTCTATGCATACTTTCTGCAGGGTTTTTATCATAAATGGGTGTTGAATTTGGTCAAAAGCTTTCTCTGCATCTATTGAGATGATCATATGGTTTTTCTCCTTCAATTTGTTAATATGGTTTATCACATTGATAGATTTGCGTATATTGAAGAATCCTTGCATTCCTGGAATAAACCCAACTTGATCATGGTGTATGATCCTTTTAATGTGCTGTTGGATTCTGTTTGCTAGTATTTTGTTGAGGATTTTTGCATCTATGTTCATCAGTGATATTGGCCTGTAGGTTTCTTTCTTTGTGACATCCTTGTCTGGTTTTGGTATCAAGGTGATGGTAGCCTTGTAGAATGAATTTGGGAGTTTCCTCCCTCTGCTATATTTTGGAAGAGTGAGAAGGATAGGTGTTAGCTCTTCTCTAAATGTTTGATAGAATTCGCCTGTGAAGCCATCTGGTCCTGGGCTTTTGTTTGTTGGAAGATTTTTAATCACAGTTTCAATTTCAGTGCTTGTGATTGTTCTGTTCATATTTTCTATTTCTTCCTGATTCAGTCTTGGCAGGTTGTGCATTTCTAAGAATTTGTCCATTACTTCCAGGTTGTCTATTTTATTGGCATAGAGATGCTTGTAGTCATCTCTCATGATCTTTTGTATTTCTGCAGTGTTAGTTGTTACTTCTCCTTTTTCATTTCTAATTGTATTGATTTGAGTCTTCTCCCTTTTTTTCTTGATGAGTCTGGCTAATTGTTTGTCAGTTTTGTTTATCTTCTCAAAGAACCAAATTTTCGTTTTATTGATATTTGCTATCATTTCCTTCATTTATTTTTCATTTATTTCTGATCTGATTTTTATGATTCCTTTCCTTCTGCTAACTTTGTTTTTTTTGTTGTTGTTGTTCTTTTTTCTCTAATTGCTTTAGGTGCAAGGTTAGGTTGTTTATTCGAGATGATTCCTGTTTCTTAACGTGGGCTTGTATTGCTATAAACTTCCCCCTTAGAAGTGCTTTTTCTGCATCCAATAGGTTTTGGGTCGTCGTGTCTCCATTGTCATTTGTTTCTAGGTATTTTTTGATTTCATCTTTGATTTCTTCAGTGATCACTTCGTTATTAAGTAGTGTATTCTTTAGCCTCCATGTGTTTGTATTTTTTACAGATCTTTTCTTGTAATTGATATCTAGTCTCATAGCACTGTGGTCGGAAAAGATACTTGATACAATTTCAATTTTCTTAAATTTACCAAGGCTTGATTTGTGACCCAAGATATGATCTACCCTGGAGAATGTTCCATGAGCACTTGAGAAAAATGTGTATTCTGTTGTTTTGGGATGGAGTGTCCTATAAATATCAATTAAGTCCATCTTGTTTAATATATCATTTAAAGCTTGTGTTTCCTTATTCATTTTCGTTTTGGATGATCTGTCCATTGGTGAAAGTGGGGTGTTAAAGTCTCCTACTATGAATGTGTTACTGTCGATTTCCCCTTTTATGGCTGTTAGTATATGCCTTATGTATTGAGGTGCTTCTATGTTGTGTGCATAAATATTTACAATTGTTATATCTTCTTCTTGGATCAATCCCTTGATCATTATGCAGTGTCCTTCTTTGCCTCTTCTAATAGTCTTTATTTTAAAGTCTGTTTTGTCTGATATGAGAATTGCTACTCCAGCTTTCTTTTGTTTTCCATTTGCATGGAATATCTTTTTCTATCCTTTTACTTTCAGTCTGTATGTGTGTCTAGGTCTGTAGTGGTTCTCTTTTAGACAGCATGTATATGGGTCTCGTTTTTGTATCCATTCAGCCAATCTGTGTCTTTATGTGGGAGCATTTAGTCCATTTACATTTAAGGTAATTATTGATATGTATGTTCCTATTCCCATTTTCTAAATTGTTTTGGGTTAATTATTGTATGTCTTTTCCTTCTCTTGTGTTTCTTTTTTTTTTTTATAATTTTTTTTAACATCTTTATTGGGGTATAATTGCTTTACAATGGTGTGTTAGTTTCTGCTTTATAACAAAGTGAATCAGTTATACATATACATATGTTCCCATATCTCTTCCCTCTTGCATCTCCCTCCCTCCCACCCTCCCTATTCCACCCCTCCAGGCTGTCACAAAGCACCAAGCCAATATCCCTGTGCCATGCGGCTGCTTCCAACTATCTATCTACCTTATTACGTTTGTTAGTGTGTATATGTCCATGATTCTCTCGCCCTGTCACAGCTCACCCTTCCCCCTCCCCATAACCTCAAGTCCATTCTCTAGGAGGTCTGCGTCTTTATTCCTGCATTACCCCTAGGTGTTTCATGACATTTTTTTTCTTAAATTCCATATATATGTGTTAGCATACGGTATTTGTCTTTTTCTTTTTGACTTACTTCACTCTGTATGACAGACTCTAGGTCTACCCACCTCATTACAAATAGCTCAATTTCGTTTCTTTTTATGGCTGAGTAATATTCCATTGTATATATGTGCCACATCTTCTTTATCCATTCATCTGATGATGGGCACTTAGGTTGTTTCCATCTCCGGGCTATTGTAAATAGAGCTGCAATGAACATTTTGGTACATGACTCTTTTTGAATTTCGGTTTTCTCAGGGTATATGCCCAGTAGTGGGATTGCTGGGTCATATGGTAGTTCTATTTGTAGCTTTTCAAGGAACCTCCATACTGTTCTCCATAGTGGCTGAAACAATTCACATTCCCACCAGCAGTGCAAGAGTGTTCCCTTTTCTCCACACCCTCTCCAGCATTTATTGTTTCTAGATTTTTTGATGATGGCCATTCTGACTGGTGTGAGATGATATCTCATTGTAGTTTTGATTTGCATTTCTCTAATGATTAATGATGTTGAGCATTCTTTCATGTGTTTGTTGGCAGTCTGTGTATATTCTTTGGAGAAATGTCTATTTAGGTCTTCTGCCCATTTTTGGATTGGGTTGTTTGTTTTTTTGTTATTGAGCTGCATGAGCTGCTTGTAAATTTTGGAGATTAATCCTTTGTCGGTTACTTCATTTGCAAATATTTTCTCCCATTCTGAGGGTTGTCTTTTGGTCTTGTTTATGGTTTCCTTTGCTGTGCAAAAGCTTTGAAGTTTCATTAGGTCCCATTTGTTTATTTTTGTTTTTATTTCCATTACTCTAGGAGGTGGGTCAGAAAGGATCTTGCTGTGATTTATGTCATAGAGTGTTCTGCCTATGTTTTCCTCTAAGAGTTTGAAAGTTTCTGGCCTTATATTTAGGTCTTTAATCCATTTTGAGCTTATTTTTGTGTATGGTGTTAGGGAGTGATCTAATCTCATACTTTTACATGTATCTGTCCAGTTTTCCCAGCACCACTTATTGAAGAGGCTGTCCTTTCTCCACTGTACATTCCTGCCACCTTTATCAAAGATAAGGTGTCCATATGTGCATGGGTTTATCTCTGGGCTTTCTATCCTGTTCCATTGATCTATCTTTCTGTTTTTGTGCCTGTACCATACCGTCTTGATAACTGTAGCTTTGTAGTATAGTCTGAAGTCAGGGAGCCTGATTCCTCCAGTTCCTTTTTTTGTTCTCAAGATTGCTTTGGCTATTCGGGGTCTTTTGTGTTTCCATACAAATTGTGAATTTTTTTGTTCTACTTCTTTGAAAAATGCCAGTGGTAGTTTGATAGGGATTGCATTGAATCTATAGATTGCTTTGGTTAGTAGAGTCATTTTTACAATGTTGATTCTTCCAATCGAAGAACATGGTATATCTCTCCATCTATTTGTATCATCTTTAATTTCTTGCATCAGTGTCTTATAATTTTCTGCATACAGGTCTTTTGTCTCCTTAGGTAGCTTTATTCCTAGATATTTTATTCTTTTTGTTGCTATGGTAAATGGGAGTGTTTTCTTGATTTCACTTTCAGATTTTTCATCATTAGTGTAGAGGAATGCCAGAGATTTCTGTGCATTAATTTTGTATCCTGCCACTTTACCAAATTCATTGATTAGCTCTAGTAGTTTTCTGGTAGCATCTTTAGGATTCTCTATGTATAGGATCATGTCATCTGCAAAGAGTGACAGCTTTACTTCTTCTTTTCCGATTTGGATTCCTTTTATTTCCTTTTCTTCTCTGATGGCTGTGGCTAAAACTTCCAAAACTATGTTGAATAAGAGTGGTGAGAGTGGGCAACCTTGTCTTGTTCCTGATCTTAGTGGAAATGCTTTCAGTTTTTCACCATTGAGGATGATGTTTGCTATGGGCTTGTCATATATGGCCTTTATTATGTTGAGGAAAGTTCCCTCTATGCCTACTTTCTGCAGGGTTTTTATCATAAATGGGTGTTGAATTTTGTCAAAAGCTTTCTCTGCATCTATTGAGATGATCATGTGGTTTTTCTCCTTCAATTTGTTAATATGGTTTATCACATTGATAGATTTGTGTATATTGAAGAATCCTTGCATTCCTGGAATAAACCTCACTTGATCATAGTGTATGATCCTTTTAATGTGCTGTTGGATTCTGTTTGCTAGTATTTTGTTGAGGATTTTTGCATCTATGTTCATCAGTGATATTGGCCTGTAGTTTTCTTTCTTTGTGACATCCTTGTCTGGTTTTGGTATATAGGTGATGGTGGCCTCGTAGAAGGAGTTTGGGAGTGTTCCTCCCTCTGCTATATTTTGGAAGAGTTTGAGAAGGATAGGTGTTAGCTCTTCTCTAAATGTTTGATAGAATTTGCCTGTGAAGCCATCTGGTCCTGGGCTTTTGTTTGTTGGAAGATTTTTAATCACAGTTTCAATTTCAGTGCTTGTGATTGGTCTGTTCATATTTTCTATTTCTTCCTGATTCAGTCTTGGTAGCTTGTGCATTTCTAAGAATTTGTCCGTTTCTTCTGGATTGTCCGTTTTTTTGGCATAGAGTTGCTTGTTTTGGGTCGTTGTGTCTCCATTGTCATTTGTTTCTAGGTATTTTTTGATTTCCTCTTTGATTTCTTCAGTGATCACTTCATTATTAAGTAGTGTATTGTTTAGCCTACATGTGTTTGTATTTTTTACAGATCTTTTCCTGTAAGTGATATCTAGTCTCATGGCATTGTGGTCAGAAAAGATACTTGATACAATTTCAATTTTCTTAAATTTACCAAGGCTTGATTTGTGACCCAAGATATGATCTATCCTGGAGAATGTTCCATGAGCACTTGAGAAAAATGTGTATTCTGTTGTTTTGGGATGGAGTGTCCTATAAATATCAATTAAGTCCATCTTGTTTAATGTATCATTTAAAGCTTGTGTTTCCTTATTTATTTTCATTTTGGATGATCTGTCCATTGGTGAAAGTGGGGTGTTAAAGTCTCCTACTATGAATGTGTTACTGTCGATTTCCCCTTTTATGGCTGTTAGTATTTGCCTTATGTATTGATGTGTTCCTATGTTGGGTGCATAAATATTTACAATTGTTATATCTTCTTCTTGGATCGATCACTTGATCATTATGTAGTGTCCTTCTTTGTCTCTTCTAATAGTCCTTATTTTAAAGTCTATTTTGTCTGATATGAGAATTGCTACTCCAGCTTTCTTTTGGTTTCCATTTGCATGGAATATCTTTTTCCATCCCCTTACTTTCAGTCTGTATGTGTCTCTAGGTCTGAAGTGGGTCTCTTGTAGACAGCATATATATGGGTCTTTTTTTTGTATCCATTCAGCTAATCTGTGTCTTTTGGTGGGAGCATTTAGTCCATTTACATTTAAGGTAATTATTGATATGTATGTTCCTATTCCCATTTTCTAAATTGTTTTGGGTTCGTTATTATAGGTCTTTTCCTTCTCTTGTGTTTCTTGCCTAGAGAAGATCCTTTAGCATTTGTTGTAAAGCTGGCTTGGTGGTGCTGAACTCTCTCAGCTTTTGCTTGTCTGTAAAGGTTTTATTTTCTCCATCAAATCTGAATGAGATCCTTGCTGGGTAGAGTAGTCTTGGCTGCATGTTTTTCTCCTTCATCACTTTCAGTATGTCCTGCCACTCCCTTCTGGCTTGTAGGGTTTCTGCTGAGAGATCAGCTGTTAACCTTATGGGGATTCCCTTATGTGTTATTTGTTGTTTTTCCCTTGCTGCTTTTAATATGCTTTCTTTGTATTTAATTTTTGACAGTTTGATTAATATGTGTCTTGGCGTATTTCTCCTTGTATTTATCCTGTATGGGACTTTCTGTGCTTCCTGCACTTGATTAACTATTTCCTTTCCCATATTAGGGAAATTTTCAACTATAATCTCTTCAAATATCTTCTCAGTCCCTTTCTTTTTCTCTTCTTCTTCTGGAACCCCTATAATTCAAATGTTGGTGTGTTTAATGTTGTCCCAGAGGTCTCTGAGACTGTCCTCAGTTCTTTTCATTCTTTTTTCTTTATTCTGCTCTGCAGTAGTTATTTCCACTATTTTATCTTCCAGGTCACTTATCCGTTCTTCTGCCTCAGTTATTCTGCTATTGATCCCATCTAGAGTACTTTTAATTTCATTTATTGTGTTGTTCATCGTTGTTTGTTTCATCTTTAGTTCTTCTAGGTCCTTGTTAACTGATTCTTGCATTTTGTCGATTCTATTGTCCATTCTATCTCCAAGATTTCGGATCATCCTTACTATCATTATTCTGAATTCTTTTTCAGGTAAGCTGCCTATTTCCTCTTCATTTGTTAGGTCTGGTGCATTTTTATCTTGCTCCTTTATCTGCTTTGTGTTTTTCTTTCTTCTCATTTTGCTTATCTTACTGTGTTTGGGGTCTCCTTTTTGCAGGCTGCAGGTTCGTAGTTCCTGCTGTTTTTGATGTCTGTCCCCAGTGGCTAATGTTGGTTCAGTGGGTTGTGTAGGTTTCCTGGTGGAGGGGACTAGTGCCTGTGTTGTGGTGGATGAGGCTGGATCTTGTCTCTCTAGTGGACAGGTTCACGTCTGGTGGTGTGTTTGGGGTGTCTGTGGCCTTATTATTATTTTAGGCAGCCTCTCTGCTAGTGGGTGGGGTTGTGTTCCTGTCTTGGTAGTTGTTTGGCATAGGTTGTCCAGCACTGTGGCTTGCTGGTCGTTGAGTGAAGCTGGGTGCTGGTGTTAAGATGGAGGTCTCTGGGAGATTTTCGCCGTTTGATATTATGTGGAGCTGGGAGGTCTCTTGTTGATCAGTGTCCTGAAGTTCGCTCTCCTACCTCACAGGCAGAGCCCTGACTCATGGCTGGAGCACCAAGAGCTTTTCATCCACACGGCTCAGAATAAAAGGGAGAAAAAGTAGAGGGAATTAGTTGAAGTATGAGGAAAGAAAGAAGGAAAGGAGGGAAGGAAGGAAGGAAGAAAGAAAGAAAGAAGCAAAGAAGGAAAGAAGGAAAGAAAGGAGAGAGGGAGGGAGGGAGGAAGGAAGGAAGGAGGGAAAGAAGGAAAAAAGACAGAAAGAAAGAAGATACAGTAAAAATAAGATAAAGTATAATAAAATTATTGAATTAAAAAATTCTTATTTAGAAAAAAAAAGGGACGGATAGAACCTTATTACAAATGTTGGAAGCAAAGCTATACAGACAAAATCTTACACAGAAGCATACACATACACCCTCACTAAAAGAGGTAAAGGGGGAAAAATCATAAATCTTGCTGTCAGAGAACACCTCCTCAATTTGGGATGATTCGTTGTCTAAAGGAGGGAAGGAAGGAAGGAAAGAAAGAAAGAAAGAAAGAAAGAAAGAACGAAGGTAAAGTATAATAACGTTATTAAAATTAAAATTGATTATTAAGAAAAAAATTTTTTGAAAAAAACCATGGACGGATAGAACCCTAGGACAAATGGTGGAAGCAAGACTATACAGACAAGATCTCACACAGAAGTATACACATATACATTCACAAAAAGAGCAAAAGGGAAAAAAATCATAGATCTTGCTCCTAAAGTCCACTTCCTTAATTTGGGATGATTGGTTGTCTATTCAGGTATTCCACAGATGCAGGGTATATCAAGTTGATTGTGGAGCTTTAATCCGCTGCTTCTGAGGCTGCTGGGAGAGATTTCCCTTTCTCTTCTTTGTTCTCACAGCTTCCAGGGGCTCAGCTTTGGATTTGGCCCTGCCACTGCGTGTAGGTCGCTGGAGGGCGTCTGTTTTTTGCTCAGACAGGGCGGGGTTAAAAGAGCCGCTGATTCGGGGGCTCTGGTGCACTCAGGCCGGCGGGGCGGGAGGGGCACGGCGTGCGGGGCGGGCCTGCGGCGGCAAAGGCCGGCGTGACTTTGCACCAGCAAAGTCTGGTGAGGCCCGCTGTGCGTTCTCCCAGGGAAGTTGTCCCTGGATCCCGGGAACCTGGCAGTGGCGGGCTGCACAGTCTCCGCGGAAGAGGGGTGTGGAGAGTGACCTGTGCTCGCACACAGGCCCCTCGGTGGCGGCAGCAGCAGCCTTATCGTCTCCCGCCCGTCTCTGGGGTCCGCGCTTTCAGCCGCGGCTCGTGCCCGTCTCTGGGGTCCGCGCTTTTAGCTGCGGCTCGCGCCCGTCTCTGGAGCTCCTTTAAGCACCGTTCTTAAACCCCTCTCCTCACGCACCAGGAAACAAAGAGGGAAGAAAAAGTCTCTTGCCTCTTCGGCAGGTGCAGACTTTTCCCCGGACTCCCTCCCAGCTAGCTGTGGTGCACTAACCCCTTCAGGCTATGTTCAAGCCGCCAACTCCAGTCCTCTCCCTGCGCTCCGGCCTCAGCTCGCAGCCCCGCCCGCCCCGGCGGGTGAGCAGACAAGCCTCTCGGGCTGGTGAGTGCAGGTCGGCACCGATCCTCCGTGCGGGAATCTCCCCGCTTTGCCCTCCGCACCCGTTGCTGTGCACTCCTCCGCGGCGCCGAAGCTCCCCCCTCCGCCCCCTGCAGTCTCCGCCCGCAAAGGGGCTTCCTAGTGTGTGGAAACTTTTCCTCCTTCACAGCTCCCTCCCACTGGTCCAGGTGCCGTCCCTATTCTTTTGTCTCTGTTTTTTCTTTTTTTTTCTTTTGCCCTACCCAGGTACGTGGGGAGTTTCTTGCCTTTTGGGAGGTCTGAGGTCTTCTGCCAGCGTTCAGTAGGTGTTCTGTAGGAGTTGTTCCACGTGTAGATGTATTTCTGGTGTATCTGTGGGGAGGAAGGTGATCTCCGCGTCTTACTCTTCCGCCATCTTCAAGGTCCCCCTCTCTTGTGTTTCTTGCCTAGAGAAGTTCCCTTAGCATTTGTTGTAAAGCTGGTTTGGTGGTGCTGAACTCTCTCAGCTTTTGCTTGTCTGTAAAGGTTTTAATTTCTCCAAATCTGAATGAGATCCTTGCTGGGTAGAGTAGTCTTGGCTGCAGAATTTTCTCCTTCATCACTTTAAACATGTCCTGCCACTCCCTTCTGGCTTGCAGAGTTTTTGGTGAAAGATGAGCTGTTAACTTTATGGGGATTCCCTTGTGTGTTATTTGTTGTTTTTCCCTTGCTGCTTTTAATATGCTTTCTTTGTATTTAATTTTTGACAGCTTGATTAATATGTGTCTTGGAGTATTTCTCCTTGGATTTATCCTGTATGGTACTCTATATGTTTCCTGGACTTGATTAACTATTTCCTTTCCCATATTAGGGAAGTTTTCAACTATAATCTCTTCAAATATTTTCTCAGTCCCTTTCTTTTTCTCTTCTTCTTCTGGAACCCCTATAATTCGAATGCTGGTGTGTTTAATGTTGTCCCAGAGGTCTCTGAGACTGTCCTCAGTTCTTTTCATTCTTTTTTCTTTATTCTGCTCTGAAGTAGTTATTTCCACTATTTTATCTTCCAGGTCACTTATCCGTTCTTCTGCCTCAGTTATTCTGCTATTGATCCCATCTAGAGTATTTTTAATTTCATTTATTGTGTTTTTCATTGTTGTTTGTTTCATCTTTAGTTCTTCTACATCCTTGTTAAATGTTTCTTGCATTTTGTCTATTCTAGTTCCAAGATTTTGGATCATCTTTACTATCATTATTATGAATTTTTTTTCAGGTAGACTGCCTATTTCTTCTACTTTTGTTAGGTCTGGTGGGTTTTTATCTTGCTCCTTTATTTGCGGTCTGTTTTTCTGTCTTTTCATTTTGCTTATCTTACTGTGTTTGGGGTCTCCTTTGTGCAGGCTGCAGGTTCATAGTTCCCATGGTTTTTGGTGTCTGTGTCCAGTGGCTAAGGTTGGTTCAGTGGGTTGTGTAGGTTTCCTGGTGGAGGGAACTATTGCCTGTGTTCTGGTGGATGAGGCTGGATCTTCTCTGCCTGGTGGGCATTTCCACATCTGGTGGTGTGTTTTGGGGTGTCTGTTGACTTATTATTATTTTAGGTAGACTCTCTGCTAAAGGGTGGGGTTGTGTTCCTGTTTTGCTAGTTGTTTGGCATAGGGTGTCCAGCACTGTAGCTTGCTGGTTGTTGAGTGAAGCTGGGTACTGGCATTGAGATGGAGATCTCTGGGAGATTTTCGCCATTTGATATTATGTTGAGCTTGGAGGTCTCTTGTTGACCAGTGTCCTGAAGTTGGCTCTCCCACCTCAGATGCACGCACTGACTCCTGGCTGCAGCACCAAAAGCCTTTCATCAACACGGCCCATAATAAAGGGAGAAAAAGTAGAGAGAAATTATTATTAGAAGCAGCAAGAAAGAAAGAAAGAAAGGAGGGAAGTAAATAAGTAAGGAAGGAAGGAAGAAAGAAAGAAAGAAAGAAGAAAAGAAGGAAAGAAAGAAAGGAGGGAGGGAGGGAGGGACAGTGGGACGAAGGAAGGAAGAAGGAAGGAGGGAAGGTAGGAAAAAAGAAGATAAAGTAAAATAAACTAAATTATAATGAAGTTATTAAATTAAAAATAATTATTAAGAAAAAAATGGGTGGATAGAACCTTAGGACAAATGGTGGAAGCACAGCTATACAGACACAATCTCATACAGAAGCATACACATACACACTCACAAAAAGAGGAAAAGGGAAAAAAAACATAAATCTTGCTCTCAGAGTGCACCTCCTCAATTTGGGATGATTCGTTGTCTAAAGGAGGGAGGGGAAGAAAGAAAGAAAGAAAGAAAGAAAGAAAGAAAGAAAGAAAGAAAGAAAGAAAGAAAGAAAGAAAGAAAGAAAGAAAGAAAGAAAGAAAGAAATTAAAATTATTTATTAAGAAAAAAAATTTTTAAAAGAAAACAAAAATGGACGGATAGAACCCTAGGACAAATGGTGGAAGCAAAGCTATATAGACAAAATCTCACACAGAAGCATACACATACACACTCACAAAAAGAAGCAAAGGGGAAAAAATCACAAATCTTGCTCTCAAAGTACACCTCCTCAATTTGGGAGTATTTGTTGTCTATTCATGTATTCCACAGATGCAGGGTACATCAAGTTGATTGTGGAGCTTTAATCCGCTGCTTCTGAGGCTGCTGGGAGAGATTTCCTTTTTTCTTCTTTGTTCTCACAGCTCCCAGGGGCTCAGCTTTGGATTTGGCCCCACCTCTGCGTGTAGGTCGCCAGAGGGCATCTGTTCTTTGCTCAGACAGGACAGGGTTAAAGGAGCCGCTGATTGGGGGGCTCTGGCTCACTCAGACGGGGGGGGGGGGGAGGGAGGGGCATGGAGTGCGGGGTGGGCCTGCGGCAGCAGAGGCCAGTGTGACGTTGCACCAGCCTGAGGCTCGCCATGCATTCTCCCGGGGAAGTTGTCCCTGGATCCCAGGAACCTGGTAGTGACGGGCTGCACAGGCTCCCCGGAAGAGGGGTGTGGATAGTGACCTGTGCTCGCACACAGGCTTCTTGGTGGCAGCCGCAACAGCCTGAGCATCTCATGCCTGTCTCTGGGGTCCCCGTTTTTAGCCGCAGCTCACGCCCATCTCTGGAGCTCCTTTAAGCAGTGCTCTTAATCCCCTCTCCTCGCGCACCAGGAAACAAAGAGGGAAGAAAAAGTCTCTTGCCTCTTTGGCAGCTCCAGACCTTTTCCCGGACTCCCTCCCGGCTAGTCATGGTGCACTAACCCTTTCAGCCTGTGTTTATCCGGCTAACTCCAGTCCTCTCCCTGCGCTCCAACTGAAGCCCGAGCCTCGGCTTGCAGCCCCGCCTGCCCCGGTGGGTGAACAGACAAGCCTCTCGGGCTGGTGAGTGCCGGTCGGCACCGATCCTCTGTGCGGGAATCTCCCTGCTTTGCCCTCCACACCCCTGTTGCTGCGCTCTCCTCCGCGGCTCCAAAGCTCCCCCCCACTCCGCCAACGGCAGTCTTCGCCCACGAAGGGGCTTCCTAGTGTGTGGAAACCTTTCCTCCTTCACAGCTCCCTCCCACTGGTGCAGGTCCCGTCCCTATTCTTTTGTCTCTGTTCTTTCTTTTCTTCTTTTGCCCTACCCAGGCACGTGGGGAGTTTCTTGCCTTTTGGGAGGTCTGAGGTCTTCTGCCAGCGTTCACTAGGTGTTCTGTTAGAGTTGTTCCACATGTAGATGTATTTCTGGTGTATCTGTGTGGACGAAGGTGATCTCCACGTCTTACTCTTCCGCCATCTTCCCCTCGTCCCTCTTCCGCCATCTTCCCCTCATCCCTAGAAGTTTCTGTCATATAGGGGCTTCTATAAATGTTATATGATAATAATGAGTATAATGAAGATTATGGTTACTATAGATTAAACTATTCAGAAAAAAAAAAATCTCGAGGAAGTGATGTGGTGTTTTGGAAAAAAAAAAAAAAAACACTGTATTGGAAATGTACTCAGGAAGAGGAAGCACAGGAAGGTCCTTCTAAGATTTCAAGCTTGACTGATGGAAAAGATTAGGATCTCACCATGTAAGAGGGTCATGATAAGAGTAGTAATCTCTTCGGAATCAAAGAAGCTGGACTTTGTTGTTACATGTGAAGTTTTTGAGTCTTTTTGACTGGCAAGATGAGGATGTCTAACATGGAGTTGTATATGTAGGGATGGTGATCAGGAGAGTAGAGAGGCTGAAGAGCTATGTCTGTGAGGTCTCTGCATACAACTCCGGTTAAAGCTAGTGGAATCAATGACGTAGATCAGAATGAGAATTTAATGTGTGTAAGGGAAAGTAATGGGAATGAAAACTTCATAATATCTACATTAAGAATAGAAATAGAGAACACATTTACCAGCCAAAAAGACAGAGACCAGTATTCAACCTATTGCCTGCAACCTGTCAACTGAAGTTTTGGGGGAAAATACTTGACTTCCTGCTCATATTTTAGATTAAAATCAAAACAGCTCTGCTAATTTGAAAGCTGTAAAGACATTTTGGCCTCCCCAACTTTCTGTCCAAAAGACCAAAGATGGGTAACCTGAAGAAAAGTGAACTATTGTGTTCTATTTTCTGCTTTTTTGTGATATCTGAGTAATGGTTGCTCATCACTTTTTGATTTTTCTTCCATTCAGACACTGCAGTTTTCAAATAATATTAGGGCAGAAAGATCAGGGTTGGAAGGCTGAAGCAGATGGTAGAGCTTTTCAACTAGAGATACTTCCCTAGAATGATATTAGATTGTAACTTCATCTACCTGACTTCACATCTTGAGGGCAGAGAACAATTTTTCATAGAGTAGCACTCAAATATTGTTAAGAAAGTCAATGAGTAAATAATAAACAAATGAGCAGATAAGATATGGTATGGGCCCAGGTAAAATGCTATGCTTGAATTTATAGTTTTTCATGTATTTTAACCATTTAGAGTAACAGATAAGCAAGCAGTGGGGAGAGGAAAGAATATTGCTTCAGACTATCAAAACTCACTAGATACATGGGTACAAGACAGTGGGATTTGGGCAGAAGCTTTCAAATCTAGCTACCCTGTAGCTGTCTGAGAAGTAGATTCCTCCATCATCCAAGTAAACACTGAAGGGAGGCAAGGCACATCTATATACGCTCTTTCTATTGACAATATCGAGGGTGAGTAGATTTGCTTTATCCATGAGCATGTGACATGTAAACATAAAAATATACTGTAGAATATGAGAAAGGAAATAAATATTATGAAGATCTATGAGGCAAACACACACACATCTGGAAATGTTTTCCTAAAAATTTAGAAAACTGCTTGCTATATTCAAAAGGATGCAAGCTTTAATGGTCTATGTCTATGAAAGAGAATAAAAAATACACAAGGAAAGAAAACAACTAAAATGAAAGATGATACTAATGTGTGTGAAGAAAACAAATTTTAATGTAAAAAGAACTGCCTGAGAAAAGGAACAATTGTGTCATTTAAAATTGCAAGGGTAATAATTGGAAATACAAATGATCAGAATTCAGAATGCAGAAAGTTGCATCAGCAAGGTAGGTTATAAAATTGAGATACACTTCAGTGTAAAGGAATAGAACTACTACATGAAAACAGTAAGAAAAAAGATATAAAAATGGTAATAATTCAAACTGAGATTTATGGTTATTTTCAAAAAAAAAAAGTTAAGGGCTTCCCTGGTGGTGCAGTGGTTGAGAGTCCGCCTACCGATGCAGGGGACACGGGTTTGTGCCCCGGTCCTGGAAGATCCCACATGCTGCAGAGCAGCTAGGCCCGTGAGCCATGGACGCTGAGCCTGTGCATCCGGAGCCTGTGCTCCACAACGGGAGAGGCCACAGCGGTGAGAGGCCCGCATACCGCAAAAAAAAAAAAAAAAAAAAAGAAAAGTTAGAGGGAAGCAATAATCTAAAATGTAAGGAAAATATTCCCAGAATTGAAGAAAGGCATAGGTATTTACATTGAAAGGTTCTGTGTGCCCCAAGGAGATAAATTAAATAGGGCAACAGTTAGTAAAGAACATGAGAAAAATCTCATGCAAGTATCAGTCAAAAAAGAACAACTTAATGTCAAATAATCAAAAATCAGGTTGGCATAAGCATTTTTCTTAGCAGTACTAAATGTTAGAAGAAAACAAAATTTTACATGAGTATAGAGTTTACAGCAAAAGTATTGAGGACTAAGAATCACTAGAAGATGTAGAAAAAAAAATAATTTCTTAGGTAAAAAAAGGTTCAGAGAATATGCCCCTCACTTTATTTTTTCTCAGTGTGGCCCTGCCATCTCAGAAATTTCTGCTGTCTATCATATGGATTGGTAAATGCGAACACATTGGGAATCTTGCAGGTATTTTTATGGACAGACCTGAATGTGATCATCATCCTTTTGCCCACACTCTATTGTCAAATACTCAATCATGCAGTCTTAATTCAAGAAGTTCAGAAATTCAGTGCTCCTATGTATTTAGCAAGATCAAATGGAATTGGTGAACATCTCCCTACTAATGTTATGTTTTCCAACATTTCCCTTGGAGCTATAAGCTCAGTAAGCACATGATCTGCCTTCTAAGTTACAGTAAGTGGAAGTTTTAGTGAATATTTTGCCACTGTATAACAAGAATCTCTAGCAGCCCAGTCTACTATATCCCTTTCTTCACCAGTTGATGCCTAACATTTAAGCCAATACCATATGCTTTAGGATTTTATTTCAGTGGCATCTCAATTTTGGTATCAATCTGGATTGCTTGAGGCTACTCTGCAGCATCACTCATCCCCCACACCAAATCTTGTGGTTTAACTCAGTGGAAGTATGTCTTTATAACAATTCTAAGTGGGATATAGGGGATGTGGAGAATCTCCTAGCTGATGCTCTTCGAAGCAAAGGTGCAAGGACCTTGGCTTCTTTTCTAGAGTGGCTCCATTACCTCATGCATGCAGAAGAAAACTGAGTATATGTAAAATCACAAAATATAGTTTATGACCAGTTTTTTTTTGGCTACTGTATGGACAATAGACTGTAGGAGCAAGGTAGAGAAGGAGGAGACGAGATAGGAGATGATTGCAACAATCCAAGTGGGTGAGAGGTGATGATGGTTGGAGAAAAGTGTTAGAGATGGTAGTGAGAAGAGACAGGATAATAGAGAAATTTAAGAAACAACCAATAAGTTTTGGTGAGTAATAAAGAGTCAAGACTGACTCCAAGATTTCTGGCATAAGTAACTAGAAGGACAGAACGTCCATCAATTGAGATAGAGAAGCCAGTGGGAAGCAGGTATTTAGGGAAAGGTCAGAAGATGAATTTTGAGCATATGATGTTTGACATGTTTAACAGCTATCCATTTGGGATTTTGAGTAGCCAGCTGGATAGATGAGTCTGAAGATGACGGGGAGTCTCTTCTCTATCAAGTTCATGGCTTTATATATTACAAAAAAGAGATGCACAAGAATAAAGAGTAAGAAAGACTAAGACTAAAGAATGGTAATAGGAGTAGTAAAAGACTCAAACACTCTTATTGGGTGACAAAAGGTATCTGGTGATACCACTGCACTTTTAATTTTAATAATTAGAAAAACATAAGTACAAAAATATTTTGAAAAACTTAGAGATAAATTTTAGTAGAATTAAAACGTATTCTGTACCTTATAAATTCCTGAAGAAGAAAGCAAAGGAAATAAAATTTATATAATGAAAAAATGAAAGAATGCAAAAAGCAAAAACATATTAAAATAGATATTTTTAAAAAGAATATAAAAATTAAGATAGGTGATTGAACATGTAAATATATCAGTGATCACTTAATTTAAGCAGATTAAAATATGAAGAATCAGAAGGAGGTTTTTTTAACTTTATTCTGCTTATTAAAAAATACATTAAGAATAAAGTGACATACAACAGTTAAAAAATGAAATGTGAAATATACAAGCAAGAAGAAATGTTGACAATATTAATTTCAAGAATATTCTAGTATTCAAGGCAACATGGATAAAAGAGGATTATTTTATAAGGATAAAAGGTAGACCCACAAGGAAGATACAAAAACCAAAAACTTCAGGTACCAAATATAACTGCAATTGCACATATAAAATAAATATTTCAGAAATCAACACAGAAAATTATTATGTGAGAGTACTTGTTGCAGCCTATGCTGAACCAAATAAAGAAATAAATAAACTTTGGAGTACATCAATAATACAATCCCAAATTTAAGTGAATAGATGGATATCAAATTTTGTTTCATACAGATTATTCTCCTTGTGTTTAAGAATGCATTATATACTAGGCCCAGAAAAGAGAAAGCAGTTAATAGTCACCAAACCTCTGCTATGTGTCAGCAACTGTGTTGGACATTTATTTTCATTATCTCTTTCAAATTTTTAACTTTCATACAAATACATGAGATTGGTGTTTCTATTCCCATTTTACATACAGAGGTTTCAAGAACACAAGTCCAAAATATATAACAAATATGTGGCACAACTCAGGTTCAAATCTAGATCTGCTTGTTCTAAGGTCTGAGCTTATTGATTTCCTCCATGTGGCATTAATTTTACTCTTCCTTTTATGTGTGGGATAAGCAAATACTTAAAGCCTCGGAAGATAAAATCCACTTGCACCCCACCACCCCAGCCCTGGCGAGTCCTGGTCAACAGGTTCACAATCTAGTCATCTGTGGTGGTGGGGAAAGGCTTACACCCATTGATACTGCTCATGCTTCTTGTTAGAGAATAAGTCCCATCATTCAATTGCTCAGTCAAGTGTTCTTCCCATAATCCTCACTGTTTGGTTGTCTCTTCCATTTTCTTGTTTCCCAAGAGGTAGTTCAGGCAGTCTGTTATGCTGACTCTCCTCTAACTGGGCCCAAGATGAGATGACTAAATTCAACTACATTGCTGAGACAATGTACAACTTTTGTTCTTTAATTACTCCTACTTACTTTCACCACATATTGTGATTCATTTGCTTAAAACCACAGCAATAGTTGCTGCCATAATAAATGATTTCCTGAGAGTCAGCTTAATGTTCCCATTTGTTTCCAGTTTATCTCCAGCATGTCTGCAATAATGCAGTCAACCAAAACAAGCTTATTTTTCACTCACAGCCTGCCTTTTATGAGTCCCACTGACAGTTTCTTAATAAATAATGCATTTCTAAATGTTCCTAAGCTTCTCTCCTTATTAATAATTTCAGTAGATTTCCCAGGGCTGAAGTGTTTTATTTGGTCACTGGCTATATTTTATTCTTGCTGTTTTTCTACATTTTACTTTCTTAGACTACTGTCTGGACAAGCAGAATGTTGTGACAACATTTCCCCAATCAGAGGAGGTGTTCAATAATTATGAGTTAGTATAAACGAAACATTCAAATCTATAGCACAGACTATATTGGGTGTTTTTTGCTAGTTTATTTTTGTAGTTCTGACTCTTTTGTCATGGGAACCAAGGCCAATCCTTGGGTTCCACTGAGAGAAACTTTAGGGCTGTTATTCTGGACACATCATGTTTGCAAAATGCTTTCTGAGGTCTGAATATCATGTTTGGACATGAGAACTTTATTTCTGGTGTTTGTACCAAACTATCTATAAGTATGAGAAATTATAACTAATGTCTGAAGATAGGCCTTTTTAATCAAAAGAACATTGGCTCAATTAATTCAGAAAAACACAATTCAAGGGGGAAGAAAAAGAGCAGATCCACACAATTTCTCATTCTCCACAATGTATTCCTCTTTTCTCTTGATAATGCACTGTGGTGACATGGATGGAAAGGAAGTCCTAAAGGGAGGGATACATGTATATGTATGGCTGATTCGTTTTGCTGTACAGTAGAAACTAACACAACATTGTAAAGCAACTATACTCCAATAAAAATTAATTAAAAAATATTAATCTGGAATGTTCTCTCTGATATTCCTCCATGAAGCATTTTCTGGATATCCCATTTCATGGCTCCCCATTCTGAAATTACTTGACTATATGCTACCCAGTGTATGAACTGAATATATGCTTTCTTGTAGGATTCTCTTATTATTTCAGCGTTATGAGGTCTTCCAAGTAACTTGTAAATTTGGGGGAGGATAAGGCTTTGGCTTAGTCACATAACATTTAATATACGATGTAGTAGAGTAAGAGCTCAATAAATGTGCTCTGATTAATTGATTTGTTTACATCTACTTATGTTTCATCTTCTGTGTTTTGTATCTTTCTTTTGTGCTTGTCAAGAATTTTCTGTATGGAAATTCCACAAGCCAACAACTATGTTTTCAGGTTCTTTTGTATCTATGCTGACAATCAGATTATTCTGCATATAGTCAGTGTTAATATTGATAAACGATATTGTACTACAGAAAGAGAGAGGGGAAATTTCACCATGATGAAGAAGTGGTTTAAGTAAATTCTTCTTTCTATAAAAATTAAGTAAGTCTTTACTGACTACAGTACAATATATAATCTATATCATGAGATTTCTTGAACTGATGTAACACTTGTTTAGCACCTAAACTGACTGCATATGCTCAGCTTATAAAAAACAAAACAAAACAAACAAAAACAAGTACATTTGGATTCTAGGAAGTTTTGGCTTGGAAATTCTTGTAAGTCTATTTCTGATAATTTATGACACATATAATCTCAGCAAAGCATTCAGTCTTTGGGGGTAAATCATATCAATTTGTACCCATATGCTCTAACCTTACCTCTTCAGTACACACCAATTAACTTCTAACTGCCAGCACTTGCCTTTCTGTTTGTTATTTTTTTCGTTGCATTGGGTCTTTGTTGCTGTATGTGAGTTTTCTCTAGTTGTGGAGAACAGGGGCTACTCTTGGTTGTGGTGCATGGGCTTCTCATTGCAGTGGCTTCTCTTGTTGTGGAGCACGAGCTCTAGGCACACAGGCTTCAGTAGTTGTGGCATGTGGGCTCAGTAACTGTGGCTTGTGGGCTCTAGAGCACAGGCTCAGTAGTTGTGGTGCACAGGGTTTGTTGCTCTGCAGCATGTGAGATCTTCCCAGACCAGGGATCAAACCCATGCCCCCTGTATTGGCAGGAAGATTCTTAACCACTGCACCACCAGGGACGTTCCAGGTTTCTTTACTTAAATATTTTCCTTGCCATGGGAAACCTCAGCCTTGCACCCTTTGGGTGGAATAATTCTGAGGTATGGGTACTATGTTAACTCCTAGAATAATCCTGTATGCTTAAGCTCCAGTGCTCTATGGTGGTAGTTGGCTTGAAAAACTTCCCTTTGTTGTTTCCCTTCCTTTATTGTGCTTCTATTCCCTGTCTCAGCTCTCCACTTCCAAACCAGCATTTTCTTCACTATCCAAATAAAATATTTAACACTTGAATTTTTGAATCACCTATTTCTGGGGAATCCAAATTTGGACACTTATATACTACTCATTTCAACAGAAATGTACATTTTAATTATTTTAATTTATTCATTTCTATTAATCATTTATTTTATAGAAATCCATTCTTGACAAATATAGAGTTCATATGGGGGTTCTTAAATATTTATTTATTTTTGTTAATTTCACTTGAGAAACAGGAATAAGCATCCTCATGAGGAAGGTGTGTGGAACAAGCTCAACTTGTATCCTTTTTGATATCTGTGGTCTCCTGTATGCAGGACTGTTGAAGAAGTCAAGTAAAGACATTGGCAACTAGCTATGACTTTGAAAGAAGCACTTGCCTTCAGAGACCAGGGACATTTTCAGTTTTTCTGTTTATCCTTGTGTTACTAAGAGGATAGAAGCAAACCAAAGTGCTGATATGGTGGGCATAACATCGCTGAAGCAAAATGCAATCCTAAGTGATGCATTCAGAGTCCAGATCTTGTGTAACCCTCTAAATTGCCTTAATTTCCATTTCAGAGCTGATTCAGACACACACTTTCCTAGGAATAGCTGCAAAAATTTGTCCCTGAAACTGCAGTAGGGATGTGAGGCACTGGCTCAGTAAAATACAGAGATGGCATGACATACTCGAGCTGATTTTCTCTCCTGACTATATATATCAGAGCTTGGTTTACCAGTCATTCAATTATAATTAGAGTGTTGAACACAACCCATTCACTAAGGATGTGAAGTTTACTTACATCTCAGATTAAAGATTGCTACATCTTGTATTTTGGAGTCCAATGATTTTAATTATGATATTGTGTGTACTATATATATGACATTATGGGTTTATTATATATAGATATACACACACATAAATGAATATACATACATATGCAAAATTCCATATTTACATGAGCCTTCCTAAAGTCAGCTATTCTCTTCCTCAACCTTCTTTCCTAATTCTCAATCCCCAAATGAGCACTCTGCCTCTTGCCCCTTCCTTAACACAGTCTGTACCAACTATACATTATAGATGTGTGTATATATACCACCTCTGGATGTGTTTTAAGAAGTTATCTTCAAAGACACTAACTTTCAAATTCAGGAGGCATTTAAGATTCTTATATTACTGGACATCTCTGCTACATTGATTTTGTTCATCACTTTTCACTTCTTCAATATTTTTTTTTATTTTCTTCTATTAAATAGCACCATTGTATAATTGTGATATCTTCTTTCTCTGTGATGATCCTTTCTCTTCCAAGTTGATGCCCCTCAGGGTTTTGCCCTCAGCTCATTCTTCTTCTCTATGTGGACTCTCTCCATGTTTGATCTCCTCTCCTTATGGTATCAATTAACATTCATGTGCTGAATCCTAATCATTCAATATCTCTAGTACAGAGCATAACTTTATTCCAATGCAGGGGACGTGTGTTCAATACCTGGTTGGGGAACTAAGATCCCACATACCATGGGGCAACTAAGCCCATGTGCCACAACTCCTGAGCTCGTGTGCCTCAACAAGAGAGCCCACGTGCTGCAAAGTACAGAGCCCATGCACCCTGGAGCCCGTGCCACAACCTAGAGAGAAGCCCATGCACCACAACTAGAGAGAAACCTGTGCACTGCAATGACAGATGTCACATGCCTCAACCAAGATCCCGTGTGCCGCAACTAATACCCGACGCAGCCAAAAAAATAAATTAAATAAATAAATATTAAAAAAATAATAAATAAAAAGCAAAACAAAACTTCAGTTTCACATATCTGATTGCATGATGGGTACATTCAGCAGGTATCCCAAACACAGTAAGGCCAAAATAAACTAACTATTTTTCTCTTTAACTAATTTGGCTTTTTATCAATCACCAAATGTAACAGTTTTCCTCCCAAATATCTCTCTAGTTCACCCTTTCTTCTCCATCCATATTATATCATTCACCTCTCACTTGGACTGCTGCAGCAGCCTCTCAAATTGGCTACCTATCTATAGGGCTGGATCTTCAAATCCAATCTCCACTCTGTCACTAAAACAAACTTTCTAAAACATAAATTAGACCATATCATTCTGCTGAAAATCAATTGATCCCTTTCATCAAGTATAGCTTACTTAATGCAGCATGTAATGCTGCCTATAGTCTGCTGCCAGTCAATTTCTATAGACTTATTTTTCTCTAATTGTTGTGCCAAACTTCTGTTTTAGCAACATAGAACTTATGTAGTTGCTTGCATTTTTGTTTTTTACCCTCACTCTGTACCTTTGCTCATTTCTCTACTCTGTTGTGAATAAATAACATCTTCACTTCCCCAATTCCAACTGAGCACACTCACTATTTAAGACTTGATGTCAGGTATATGAATAGACCACTTCACTGAAAAGCCTTATTACCTTCAGGACTTTAACATACAATGAAGGTTGCAAATGAAATCAGTAGGGAAAAGATGAATTAAATAAGAAGTAATGTTGAGAGAAACTATTTGCCATTAAAATAAAATTGGTCCCTACATCTTATACCAAAAGAAGTTTTGGTGGATTAATTATTTAAATATCAAACAAAGAAATTATAAAAAGATAAAAATGGTGGAGGAAGCTTTTCTAGTACTCTTGAGAGTGGGAGAGGCCATTCCTAGCATACTGCTAAACAAAGAATCCCTATAAGAACAAAGTCAACAAACAAATAAAACCCCGACGCATAAACAGAAAAATACCTATCTGTATGGCAACACAGGTACAGAAACACATGTGCACACACAATCCATATATTCCAGAAAGACAAAATAAAAATGTCAAGGTATTTGCAGCTCATATAACATGCAAGTGGCTGATTTTCTGAAACTTTCAGTTTTATGATTTAATTACTCAACAGAATGACAAAGACAATGAACAGACAGTTCACTGAAAACAAAATACTAATAATTTTTCAGTTTAGGAAAACATAATTGGCTTCACTCTTTAAAAAAAGTACATTTAAAAGTATTAACTTTGCTAAACAGCAGAAACAAATACAACATTATTATACTCATATATATATATATATATAAATAGTATATTGTGGAACCATTTTTTCACTTTTCTGAATGGCAAAGGTAAGAAGTTTGATAATGAGTTATGGAAGATTATAAGTAAATAGGCAATCTTTATATTTTTGCTTGGTAATTTAGAAATATGTTTCAAGAATAAGAAATGTAAAAGCACTGTGACCCAAAAATTTCTCTTCTAAGGATTTATTCTAAAGATAAACATAATCAAATGTGTGAAATGACCTATGTACAAAAACATATTCACTGCAGCATGTCAGCATTTTAGTAAAGATTTGGAAAATAAGTTAAATGTTCATCAACAGGGACAACTTAAATACATTATAGCACATTCCAACAAGGGAATTTTATGTAGCCTTTAGAAAAATGAGATTAATTTATGTACAAATATGAACAAAATTTCTTAGACACATTGTTAAAAGAAGATATAGAGCAATATGTAACCTCAGCTATTCCATATGTTGTCATTAGCCACATATGGCTATAGAGCACTCGAAATGTGGATAGTGTGAATAAGGAAATTAATTTTAGTTAATTAAAATTTGCCTGATACTTGATTTAGTTATTGGAAAAAACTTAAGTATGTTTGGAATAATTTGTATATGAGAATCTACTTTTGAAACTGTTAGTTTTATGAAACCTAAACACAAAGCAAATATTTTACATGAAAATTCATTATCTGAAATGACATTTTCTGTAAGTATAAAACACACTACAGGGCTTCCCTGGTGGCGCAGTGGTTGAGAGTCTGCCTGCCGATGCAGGGGACACGGGTTCGTGCCCCGGTCCGGGAAAATCCCACATGCCACGGAGCGGCTGGACCTGTGAGCCATGGCTGCTGAGCCTGTGCATCCGGAGCCTGTGCTCCACAACGGGAGAGGCCACAACAGTGAGAGGCCCGTGTACCACAAAAACAAAACAAACAAAAAAAAAAACACTACATTTTGAAGACTTGGTACAAAAAATGTAAAATATCTTTATAATAATACTTTAAATATATTACACACTGAAATGATATTCAAATATACTGGATTAAATATAATATATTAAAATTAATTTTACTTTTTTCTCTTTGGTTTCTAGAAATATTAGAATTAAAATGTAGCTAGAGGTTTTATTTCTATTATACAATATTGGTATCCAGTGTGCTTTTCATGATAGAAAAAATTTATATTTATATATATATATATTTATTGGAGTGTAATTGTTTTACAAAGTTGTGTTAGTTTCTGCTGTACAATGAAGTGAGTCAGCTATATGAATACATTTATCCCTTCCTTCTTGGACTTCCCTCCCATCCCCCTCCCCATCCCGCCCATCTAAGTCATCACAGAGCACTGAGCTGAGCAGCCTCTGCTATACCAGATGCTTCCACTAGCTAGATATTTTACACATGGTAGTGTATTTATGTCAAACCTAATCTCCCAGGGCATCCCAACCTCCCCTTCCCCACCTGTGTCCACATGTCCAGTCTCTACAACTATGTCTCTATTCCTGCCCTGGATATAGGTTCATTTGTACTATTTTTCTAGATTCCACATATATGCATTAATATATGATATTTGTTTTTCTCTTTCTGGCTTACTTCACACTGTATGACAGACTCTAGGTCCATCCACATCTCTACAAATTACCCAATTTTATTCTCTTTTAAGGCTGAGTAATATTCCATTGTATAATTGTATATGTGTACCACATCTTCTTTATCTCTTCATCTGTTGTTTCCACGTCCTGGCTATTGTAAATAGTGCTGCAATGAACATCATGGTACATGACTATTTTTGAATTATGGTTTTCTCTGGGTATATGCACAGTAGTGGAATTGATGGATCATATGGTAGTTCTATTTTTAGCTTTTTAAGTAACTTCTGTACTGTTCTCCATAGTGGCTGTATCAATTTACATTCCCACCAAGAGTGCAAGAGGGTTCCCTTTTCTCCACACGCTTTCCAGCATTTATTGTTTGTAGATTTTTTTTTTTTTTTTTTGCGGTACGCGGGCCTCTCACTGTTATGGCCTCTCCCGTTGCGGAGCACAGGCTCCGGAAGCGCAGGCTCAGCGGCCATGGCTCACGGGTCCAGCCGCTCCGCGGCATGTGGGATCTTCCCAGAATGGGGCATGAACCCACGTCCCCTGCATCGGCAGGCGGACTCTCAACCACTGCGCCACCAAGGAAGCCCTGTTTGTAGATTTTTTGATGATGGTCTTTATGACAGGTGTGAGGTGATACCTCACTGTAGTTTTGATTTGCATTTCTTTAATAATTAGTGACCTTGAGCATCTTTCCATGTGCCTCTTGGCCATCTGTATGTCTTCTTTGGAGAAATGCTTATTTAGGTCTTCCACCTATTTTTGATTGGGTTGTTTGTTTTCTTGATATTGAGCTGCATGAGCTGTTTGTATATTTTGGAGATTAATTCCTTGTCAGTTGCTTGTTTGCAAATATTTTCTCCCATTCTGAGGGATGTCTTTTTCTCTTGTTTATGGTTTCCTTTGTTGTGCAAAAGCTTTTAAGTTTAATTAGGTCCCATTTGCTTATTTTTGTTATTATTTTCATTACTCTGGGAGGAAGGTCAAAAAAGATCTTGCTGTGATTTATGTCAAAGAGTGTTCTTCCTATGGTTTTCTCTAAGAGTTTTATAGTGTCCAGTCTTACATATAGGTCTTTAACCCATTTTGAGTTTATTTTTGTGTAAGGTATTAGGCAGTGTTCTAATTTCATTCTTTTACATGAAGCTGTCCAGTTTTCCCAGCATCCCTTAGTAAAGAGGCTTTCTTTTCTCTATTGTATATTGCCTCCTTTATCAAAGATAAGGTGACCATATGTACATGGGTTTATCTCCGGGCTTTCTATACTGTACCATTGATCTATCTTTCTGTTTTTGTGCCAGTACCACACTGTCTTGACTACTGTAACTTTGTCATATAGTCTGAAGTCAGGAAGCCTGATTTCTCCAGCTCTGTTTTTCTTTCTCAAGATTGCTTTGGCTAGTCGGGATCTTTTGTCCTTCCATAAAAAGTGTAAAATTTTTTGTTCTAATTCTGTGAATAATGCCATTGATAACTTGCTAGGGATTGCATTGAGTCTGTAGGTTGCTTTGGGTAGTAGAGTCATTTTCACAATATTGATTCTTCTAATCAAAGAACGTGATATATCTCTCCATCTGTTTGTGTCATCTTTAATTCTTTCAACAGTACTTTATAGTTTTCTGTGTACAGTTCTTTAACCTCCTTAGGTAGGTTTATTCCTAGGTATATTATTATTATTGTTGCAATGGTAAATAGGATCATTTCCTTAATTTCTCTCTCTGACATTTTGTTGCTAATGTATAGGAATCCAAGTGATTTCTCTGTATTAATTTTGTATACTTCAACTTTACCAAATTCACTGATTAGCTCTAGTAGTTTTCTGGTGGCATCTTTAGGATTTTCTATGTATAATGTCATGTCATCTGGAAATAATGACAGTTTTACTTCTTTTCCATTTGGATTTCTTTTATTTCTTTTTCTTCTCTGATTGTCATGGTTAGGACTTCCAAAACTATGTTGCATAACAGTAGTGAGAGTAGGCATCCTTGTCTTCTTCCTGATCTTAGAGGAAGTGCTTTCAGTTTTTCCACCATTGAGAATGATGTTTGCTGTGGGTTTGTCATATATGGCCTTTATTATGTTGAGGTAGGTTCTCTCTATGCCCACTTTCTGGAGAGTTTTTATCATAATGGGTGTTGAAATTTGTCAAAAGTTTTTTCTTCATCGATTGAGATGATCACGTGGTTTTATTCTTTAATTTGTTAATATGGTGTATCACATTGATTAATTTACATATATTGAAGAATCCTTGGGGATTCTTCCTTGGGGATTGAATCCTTGGGGATTCAATATCCTACTTGGGATAAATCCCACTTGATCATGGTGTAGGATACTTTTCATATGTAGTTAGATTCTGTTTACTAGTATTTTGTTGAGGATTTTTGCATCTATGTTCATCAGTGATATTGGCCTGTAATTTTTTTGTGTGTGTGTGATATCTTTGTTTGGGTTTGGTATCAGGGTGCTGGTGGCCTCATAGAACGAGTTTGGATGTGTTCCTCGCTCAGCACTTTTTTTTGAAGACTTTGAGAAGGATAGGTGTTTACTCTTCTCTAAATTTTTGATAGAATTTGCCTGTGATGCCATCTGGTCCCAGGCTACTGTTTTTTGGAAGATCTTTAATAGCAGTTTCAACTTCTTTACTTGTGATTGGTCTGTTTATATTTTCTACTTTTTCCTGGTTCAGTCTTTGAAGGCTGTATCTTTCCAAGAATTTTTCCATTTCTTCCAGGTTGTCCATTTTATTGGCATATAGTTTCTTGTACTAGTTTCTTATGATCCTTTGTATTTCTGTGGTGTCAGTTGTAATTTCTCCTTTTTCATTTTTAATTTTATTAATTTGAATCCTCTCCCTTTTTTTATTGGTGTGTCTGGCTAAAGGCTTATCAATTTTGTTCATCTTCTCAAAGAACAAACTTTTAGTTTTATTTCTCTCTATTATTGTTTTCTTTGTTTCTATTTCATTTATTTCTGCTCTGATCCTTATGATTTCTTTCCTTCTACTAACTTTGGGTTTTCTTTGTTCTTATTTCTCTATTTGTATTTGGTGTATGGTTAGATTGTTCATTTGAGATTTTTCTTATTTCTTGACCTGAGATAGAATTGCTATAAACTTCCCTCTTAAAACTGCTTTTGCTTCATCCCATAGGTTTTGGGTCATCATGTTTTTGTTGCCATTTGTTTCTATGTATTTTTTTTTTTGCTTCCTCTTTGATTTCTTCAGTGATCTCTTGTTTATTTAGCACTGCACTGTTTAGCCTTCCTGTACTTGTGTTTTCTACATTTTTTCCAGTGTGATTGATTTCTAATCTCATAGCATTGTGGTTGGAAAAGATGTTTGACATGATTTCAATTTTCTTATTTACCAAGGCTTGATTTGTGACCCAAGATGTGATCTATCTTGGAAAATGTTCTGTGTGCACTTGAGAAGAAAGTGTATTCCGTTGTTTTTGGGGTGGAATGTCCTATAAATATTAATTAAATCTATCTGGTCTATTGTGTTATTCATAACTCACATTTCCTTATTTATTTTCTGTCTGGATGATCTGTCCAGTTGTGTAAGTGAGGTGTTAAAGTCCCCCACTATTATTGTGTTACTGTTGATTTCCCCTTTTATGACTGTTAGCATTTGCCTTATGTATTGAGGTGCTCCTATGTTGGGTGCATAAATATTTACAATTGTTATATCTTCTTGGATTGATCCCTTGATTATTATGTAGTGTCCTTCCTTATCTCTTATAACAGTCTTTATTTTAAAGTCTATTTTATCTCATATGAGTATTGTTACTCCAGCTTTCTTTTTTTTTTGAATTTTTGTATTTTATTTTATTTTTTATACAGCAGGTTTTTATTAGTCATCAATTTTATTCACATCAGTGTATACATGTTAATCCCAATCGCCCAATTCTTCACACCACCACCCCCACCACCCTGCCGCTTTCCCCCTTGGTGTCCATACATTTGTTCTCTACATCTGAGTGTCAATTTCTGCCCTGCAAACCAGTTTATCTGTACCATTTTTGTAGGTTTCACATATATGCGTTAATATACGATATTTGTTTTTTTCTTTCTGACTTACTTCCCTCTGTATGACAGTCTCTAGATCCATCCACGTCTCAACAAATGATCCAATTTTGTTCCTTTTTATGGCTGAGTAGTATTCCATTGTATATATGTACCACATATTCTTTATCCATTCGTCTGTCTCACCTTTCTTTTGATTTCCATTTGCATGGAATACCTTTTTCCATCACCTCACTTTCAGTCTATATGTGTCCCTAACTCTGATGTGGGTCTCTGTAGACATCATCTATGTGGGTCTTTTTTCTGTATTCATTCAGCCAGACTGTGTGTTTTGGGTGTTACATTTAATCTATTTACATTCAAGGTAATTATCAATATGTATGTTTCTATTGCTACTTTCTTGTTTTGGGTTTGTTTTTGTGGGTCTTTTTCTTGTCTTGTTTCCTGCCTAGAGAAGATCCTTTAGTATTTGTTTTAAAACTAGTTTGGTGGTGTTGAATTCTCTCAGCATTTGCTTGTTTGTCAAACTTTTGATTTCTCCATCTAACCTGAATGAGATCCTTGCTAGTTAGACTAATCTTGGTTGTAGTTTTTTCCCTTTCATCACTTCAGATATATCCAGCTACTCCCTTCTGGCCTGCAGTGTTTCTGCTGAAAATCAGCTGTTAACCTAATGGGTGTTCCCTTATATGTTATTTGTTGCTTTTCCCTTGCTGCTTTTAATATGATTTTCTTTGAGTTTAATTTTTGTTGGTTAACGTGTCTTGTTGAGTTTCTCCTATGGTTTATCCTGTATTAGACTCTCTGTGCTTCCTGGACTTGGGTGGCTATTTCCTTTCCCATGTTAGGGATGTTTTTGACTATAATCTTTTCAAATATTTTTTCAGATCCTTTCTTTTTCTCTTCTCCTTCTGAGACCCCTATAATTTGAATGTTGGTGCATTTAATGTTGTCCCAGAGCTCTGTGAGACTATCTTCAATTCTTTTTATTTATTTATATTTTTGTTCTGCTTCTTGGCCGTCATTTCCACCATTCTGTCTTCCAGCTAACTTGTTCATCTTCTGCCTCACTTATTCTGCTATTGATTCCTTCTAGAGTGTTTTTCATTTCATTTATTGCGTTGTTCATTGCTCTTTGTTCTTTAATTCTTTTAGATCTTTGTTAAACATTTCTTGTATTTTCTCAATCTGCACCTCCATTCTATTTCTGAGATGTTGGATTATCTTTACTATTATTACTCTGAATTCTTTTTCAGGTAGGTTGCTTATTTCCTTTTCCTTTATTTGGGCTTGTAGGTTTTAACCTTGCTCTTTCATCTATAACATATTTTTTTGTCATCTCATTTTTTTTTTCTGATGTGTGGCACTGTGTTCCTGTCTTACTGGTTGCTTGCTCTGAGGCATTCATCACTGGAGTTTGCAGGCTGTAAGGTAGAGTTGGGTCTTGGTGCCTAGATGGGACCTTCTGGGAGACCTAACTCTGATGAATATTCCCTGGGATCTCAATTTCTCTGTTAGTCCAGTGGTTGGCACTTGGTGCTCCCCACCCCCAAGAGCTCATGCCAAACCCCTGGCCTGGGAGTCAAGATCCTGCAAGCCATGCAGCACAGCAAAAAAGAAAAAAAAAATTATAAAGAAAAGAAAAAAGGAGAAAAAGAAAAAGCAAAAAGCAGGCAGAACAATAACAAATAATAAAAATAAAATGAAATTAGAAAAATAAAAAAATTAGAAAAATAAAAATACAAATGATAAAACAAAAAGGTAAAGTAAAACGACAACAGCAAAAAAAAAAAAAAAAAAAAAAAGCCTGAAAAATGTATTGGCTGTGGGGGCTGGGGCTTAGGCTGGGTGCATGACCTAGGCTCCATGCAGCCAGAAGGGGCTGTGGAGTGCAGAGGATCAGGCTGAGGACTTCAGCAGGCTCTCTGGGGCCCAAGTGTGTGGGGGAAACATTGGCCCATTCCCTTCCTATGCTCCTAACCCCCGAGGTTCTCCCTCCTTTCTTGCTGATCTCCTCACCATGGATGGGCTCCTCCTAAGGGTGGGAACCCCTCCCCACCCCCAGCTGTCCCTCAGTATCACTGGTCTCATCTGGCCTCCAGTTCTCCTTCCCCTTTCCTCCCCCCGTGACCTACCCAGTCACTTAAGGTTTTCTCCCATTCCGTTAAGTGTCCAAGGTCCCCTAACAGTACTGGTAGCTGCCCTAGTTGTGAGGAGACATGAACTCCAAGTCCTCCTACTCCACCATCTTGACTGTGTCCAAAAATTATATATTTTTAAATGTATGTAGTATATCTGGAAGGACTTGCAAAAATTTGATTATGTCCTGAGAAGGAAACTGGGTGACTATAAGTCAAAAGTAGGAGGGAGGCTTAACCTTCATTCTCTTCTCGTTGTACCATTTGAATTTGTTTTCTATGGGCTTGCCAGTTATTTAAAATAAAAATAATAAACATAAATAAAAAATAAGATTTAGTGCTTGTGAAGGTTTCCAGGGGTCCTTCTTTGAGTCCCTTCACTAGTCAGGGTGAGGAACCCTTATTCCTTCCATAATTTCCAGATATGACTAACTTTATCCTCACTGAATTGTTTCATAATTGTCCACTTACACCACTATGCCACACACACTCTGAGCTCTTTGAAGACAGGAATAAATCATTACCTAACTTAACCGTATATATAATTCTTAGCTAGAAATAATTCCTTGGGAAAGAAAAGGAAAAAAATTCTTATTTTTCTCTACTGTTGACCTTAACCCTGATATTCCATGCTGTGAAACTAAAGGAGAGAGAAAACAGAATTTTAAAAGTGAGAAAAATTTAAAGAGGAGGAGGAACTAAGGAAGCAGAGTGGATGGACTTTCACTTTCTCATCATCCTCTTTGCTCTATAGTTACCTATGTTGCTATATTCTTGACCTAATTCATGTACAAGATGACTGAGGCCATGGGTGGGCTCAACCATTCTGCCCTGCTGGGTACCAGGCTATGGGAGATCCAGAACAGATGCTAGAGAAGGACCAATCTACCCACCTCTCAGTCAGCTATTTCACTTGTTCTCTTGTCTGTGGTTTCTACCCATTGATCTTAGCGCTATACTTTTTAGCTAGGAAGAGCAATGTGATCTCCTTTCACAGGATGACCCCTTGTACCTTGAGAAGGTTACTTTAGTTGAAACTGAGAGTTGGATTGGCTTCCTGAAAATCTTATCCTCCTTTCACTGTCAAACAGAAAACAAAGTGTCTTTCATTTCACTTCGTATAGATAATTGACCAGAAATGAAGAATTTGGTTTTGCCTGGAAGCATTTATTTTAGATAAAATTGAAACATCTTATAAAAATATATTGACCTGTGGTAGCTAGAACCTGAATTGCTAAAAATACAATATTATTGACAAAATGAATCACATTTCGTAATAGGACTGGGGCAGTTAAAATACTGAGAGAGGTGCCAATGCTTTAAATGCAGAGAATTTGTGGGTTTTCTCTTGTTGTTCTTTGGAAACAAACTGGCCCCAAGTGCAGAGCCTATTAACCACCTTTAGAAGCTGAAACCATGCTAGAAATGTGTCTTCTCTTTTGTTCATGTAGGGAACTATATAATGGCTGGAGTTATGGGTGCATAATGATCTTCAAGAAGGATTATATTCTCACGCTAGACCAGGATTAAAGATAGTTAGAAAGAGGTCAGGGTTGGGTCTCTATTTTGCCATTGGATACTGTGCCTTTTAACATTATTGTAACATAACCCAGCATGTATGATTGTATCTCCTTTCTCTCCATCAAACTTAGAAAAGTTCAACAGGATATCCATTGTACTGAAGTCAAAAACCACATTTTGTTCAATAGATTGATTCATATTGTATCAAAATGCTAGTGATTTTCTTATACTAGCAGAAAACTTGCATGTGGACAGTAATTAGGGAACTGCTAGGTCTGTAGCAGATGCAAACATTCCTTTTATAATGTCCTTTTTGAACAACCTCACAGAGAAGCACATTATGCTTTAGACAGATCTGAATTGCAAAACTCTTTTCCTTTAATATATCTACATTCTGTCTCCCTGCAAATTTTACCCTTAGTCTTTGCACTACTCTTTTTAACCAAGTAGAACAACTTCAATCTTTCTTTTTCATGGTGGTCCTTTGTACCGTGAGAAAGTTACTTTATCTCTCTTTTCTTTAGTTTTCTCTTCTGAAAAATGTAGATTAATGATAGTAACAAGTTCTAGGGTTATGGCTACTGATTTTTTTCATAGTAGTAGGTTGTTAATGCTACTACTAAATGAGATGATACATGTAAACATTTTATAACAGTGTCTGGCACAGGTGAACATTCAGTAAATGTTGGTTATTTTTACTATTATTTGAAGATAAGAATATGGTCTAATCAAATCTTCTCTTCTCTAGAATAAACATTATTGCCACCCTCATCTCTGGATGGTTTCCATGAAGTGTAAATATCTTCTTCAGTGCAGCAACCAAAACTGAACATTCCATCTTGGTTGGGGCTGAATGACAACACAGAGTGGACTGTTTCTGTGAGTGCCCTCTGAGTACTATAATTCTAGAAAGCTGCTTCAAGCAACTTTACTTTTTCCAACAGCCACTAACTTATATAAAGTTTCCTATGCCTTGAAACTAACTTCACATGATCCAGTTCTAGTCTGTGCCTTTTTCTGGTTTGTCTTTTAACTTAAGAGCAAAAATTTGCATGTATCCCTAATAAAGTTTATATTGTTGGGTTTCATTTTAACCCATTTTAAACATTCCATTTTTTAAATAGTTAGGTATTTATCTTCAACTGTATTTTTTAAAAAGGTCATATAAGTATCCTACTTATTTCAAACATGTATTTCAAGTGATTTTCAATAGAAACAGAATGTAGAACAAAAGGATTTGATTTGTTCTTTAACTGTACTCTCAGCGACTGTCCAGTCATTCCTGTGTTGATAAAAAGATCTGTTCAAATATCCAGAGATCTAATGTTTTGCTTCCTTATGGGAAATATTCAAGTGAAAAGAATATTAGTTATAACAAATAAACCTAAATTTTGTAACATTGGTCAATCCACACTAAAAGCTGAAGAAATAGGAATCTGGAACAAATTACTAAGGGGTCCTAGAATGGGCCCAACCCTACTATATCAGGGTTCTTACCTTTCTGGGTAAGATGACTTGGCCCAACATTGGGAATTAAGAACATAGATCTGTAGGTAACAGTTTGCTTTATCTTTCTACCATAGGAAAGTTTGCTTTATCTTTACACCTACTTTGCATTGTTTTTTAGCAAATGAATGTCTATTGGCACTCTAGTCTCTAGGCTGTCAATTTAGCACTTAAATTGATTTGCCTTTTTCTTTTTTTTTAAAGAAAAATATCACTGGAAACAAAGAAATTAATCAATTTCACATCAGTGAAAGAGCTAAGATTTCATCTTCTAGTTCAATTATTCCTGCACATGATTTCTGAAAAGGTAATTGGAAAATTGTGCACTTAGGTGGTTAAAGACTTTACCAACCAAAAATAAATATTTAATACTCTGTCTGTTAGGTAAAGCATTTGCCAGGAATTCAGAGAGAGTTTGTCATTGACCATAGAGGTTTAGAAGAAATGGCTTCTGAAGGAACTAGGAGAGAAGATAAGTCAAATATACGTCAAGGATTTTCTTACTGGGCCTGAGGTATCCTCTATAACTAAATTTACTCCATGTCTGTAATAGAAATAAGAGCATTGTGGTTTTAAAGATAAAATTTTCTTTTCACTTTGATCCTTCCCTGCTATTAACAATCAGACAGTTGTAGAGATATTGCACTTAGTTTTACATTCACACAGGCTCCTCCTGTTGTACTGAATTTTGTAATATATTATTTCAGCAAAGAATTTATAAATTAAAAATTCTTTAGGGCTTCCCTGTTGGCACAGTGGTTGAGAGTCTGCCTGCCGATGCAGGGGACACGGGTTCGTGCCCCAGTCCGGGAAGATCCCACATGCCGCAGAGCGGCTGGGCCCGTGAACCATGGCCGCTGGGCCTGTGCGTCCAGAGCCTGTGCTCAGCAATGGGAGAGGCCACAACAGTGAGAGGCCTATGTACTGCAAAAAAAAAAAAAAAAAAAAATTCTTTAAAAAATAATGTAATTAGTTTAACTCACTAAGCAATTTTATTTGTCTAATATTCTCCCATCACTGGTATAAATGTAATAAAATATGAAATAAATATAATATGGCATTTGTAGAATCTCAAGATAGAAAATACTTTTAACTGAGGTTTTGGTTGACTGCGTCTTGACCAAAGAAGCAATGACACTCAGCAATTTGGTAGACTCAGAAATTCTTCACATTCTACTCCTAGAATCTACTTCCATTAGAGACATTAGTGAAATACATAATTTTATTAAGCAGTTGGCAGGAGAAATGACAGAGTATTTTGCATACCAAGCTCCTCAGTGTAGTCTCTGATGAATTCCCATAAGCATATTTTTCTTGCCAGTTGTCTCCTCTCTCTCTCAAGCCACCAGCCTTTAGGTGCCTCTTCCCCCCTCTCCTTATAACACTTAATCATCAATTAATTTCATTCCAATATATTTTTTTTTATTCAGAGCACTCAAATTCAGAAAGCAAACTTTAATGACCATATTCCTCAGAAAGATGATGAAAATTATGAATTAAATACATATAAAATGTGTTTTCTTACATACCAGAGTGGAATTCAAGGACTGGCTAAATATCAAGTTAAGGTTATGTAGATAGAGAGCATTTTGACTGTATCTCTGAATTAGAATATAGACAGTACTATAGAGAAAAATAAAATAGCTCTCACTAGGTAAAATATATCATTGCTCATATTTGAATTTCAAAAAAGATATCTTAGATTTCCAAATAAAATAATAGTCTTGAAGGCAGGCTAGTTTTACTTGGAAATCCAAGACTTGGCCTTTATCAATAACTATTTGATTTATAAAACAGCCAGAAAACAATTAACAAAATGGAAATAGTAAGTCCTTACCTATCAATAATTGCTTTAAATGTAAATGAATTAAATTTCCCAATAAAAAGACATAAAACAGCTGAATGGATTAAAAAATAAGATCCAGTGATACACTATCTACAAAAGACTCACTTAAGACTTAGTGACACACATAGATTGATAGTGAAGGAATGGAAATATGTATTTTAAGGAAATGGTAACTAAAAAAGTCAGAGATGGCTACATTTATTATCAGATAAAATAGACTTTAAACTAAACATGGTAAAAAGAAACAGATAAGGTCATTATGTGACAATGATAAAATTGTGAATCTACTGAGATGATACAATAGTTGTAAACAGTTATGCATCCAATAGCAGAGCACCTAAATATATTAAACAAAAACTAACAGAGCTAAAAGGAGAAATAAACAGGAATATAATAATAGCTGGGGACTTTAATGCCCCACTCTCAATAATTGGTACATCTTTCAAACAGACAATCAATAAAAAAAACAACTTTATTGATGCTCAAACAGATTTGAACAGCACTATAGACCAAACAGACTTAACAGACATACAGAAAATCCTATCCAACAACAAAAGAACACACATTCTTCTCAAGTGAGCATGGAATATTTTCTAGGATAGACCATATATTAGACAACAAAACAAGCCTTAGCAAATTCAAGAAGATTTAAACCATACCAAGAATCTTCTCTGACCACAATGGTATACAACCAGAAACAAATAACAGGAAGGAAACTGGAAAACTCATGAATATATGAAAGTTAATGCTCTCTTGAACAATTAATGAATTGAAGTAGAAATTAGAAGTGAAATTAAAAATATCTTAAGACAAATGAAAATAGAAACACAAAATACAATAACTTATGAATATAACAAAAACAGTTCTGAGAGGGAAGTTTATAGCAATAAACACATATATTAAGAAACAACAGATTTTTTTTTTAATAAATCAAGATGGCAGAGTAAGAGAACGTGGAGTTCCTACCTCCATGAACACATCAAAAATACATCTAAGTGTGGAAAAATTCTCACTGAAAACTAACTGGAAGTTGGCAGAAGGAATACTGTACAACCAAGGCTGTAAGAAAGATACACATGTAATCAAGTAGAAAGGGAAGAAAAGAAATCAGGCCAGGACCTGTGCCTCTCTGAGGGAACCCAGAGGAAGAGATTACACAGGTAGACATCCAAACTAGGTAGTGAGTGGTTTGAGCCACAGGTTGGGCACCTCAGTCCTGGAATCCTACATGAAGGAGATAAACACCCTTGGCTGGTTAGAGGACTGCTGGGACAAACAGCAGGGTTGAGGGAATCCTGGAGTCCATTCATGAGAAGGATGCTCATACTAGCTAGCCTTTGAGGCAGGGTAGAGAGAGGTCTGCTCTAGTAGCTTACTAAAGCAGCACCCCAGAAGCTGCCTAGATATCTTAGAGTGGCCACTTCATCACAGTTCACCCCGTGATACACAGAGAAACCATGCAGGTCTCCATGCCCTGTGAGGTGGTTCTATAACAGGGTGGGAGCAACAGAGGCTGTGGACAATGATCAGCTGTGAGAGACAAAGAGAACTCGCCACTGAGGCAGGATGGGGAGAGAACTGCTATTGCAGTTTCTGGGTTTCTCACTACTGCCTCACTGGGCATTCTAGTCCAAGCTAAGCAAATACTCCAACCTCACTCACTCCATGCCACAGCTTGGCACTGGATCTGGGGTGCCCATGACCAGGGATAAGACTTTACTGTGGGATTCAGAGGTAAACTGATTCCAGGGCAGAACCTGGGTGGGGTGGTGGCACCCATTGTTGGTGCTTACTCAAATATTCTTCAGAAGTCACCCAGATCTCTGAGAGCAGTTGTTCCATCATAACTTACCTTCCAATACGAGCTGAAAATCCATGTGGACATTGCCAGCCCTGCAGACTGATTCCAAGAAAGGGTGGAAGACTGGAGGTAGTGATCAGCTATGAGGAACAAAGGAAACTTGCATATAAGGCTGCATCTGAGAAGAGATGCATGCCCCTACACAGGCAGTGCACCAGACTTCTGTATGCATACAAGTCCCACTTGCCTCAGCACTCCTCTCTTCTGGGGCAAGGGTCCTTGTATGGGAGAGAGAAAAACACACACTTAAAAGGAGTAGAGTCAACTTGGGCCCAACACTCAGGGTTTTTCCTCCAGCAACTTGGGATCAGACCCCACCCTCAATAGGGTGGTGATAGCCACTGAGCGGAGAGAAAGTTCTGCCTTACACCCAGTGCTGGCTCTAGGCTGTTTATCTCCAGAGCCACTCCCTATCAAGGTGATAGCTGCCAGCACACCCTGAGGAAAGATATGACTTGCATCATGTCAAATCCAATTCTCCCACCAAAGGCACTGGACACACATAGTCTACTGTTTCACCTAAATTGATAGAAGCAGAGAAAGTTAAACAAAATGAAAAGGGAGAGAAACTGCTCTCAATTGAAAGAGTAAGAGAAAAACCCCTGGAGAAATAAATAATGAAACAGAAATTTTAAAAACTACCAGATAGAGAATTCAAAACATTGGTAATAAAAATATTAACTGAACTAGGGAAAATAATTGATGTAAAGAGTGAATATTTTAACAAGGAACTAGAAAATAAAAAAAAAAAAGACCCAATCAGAAGTGAATAATTCAATAGCTGAAATAAAAAGCATGCTAGAAGGAATGAATAGCTTACTAAGTGATACAGAAGAATGCATAAGTGACTTGGAAGATAGAATAATGGGATTCACCCAATCAGAACAGCAGGAAGGAAAACGAAACACATTTTTAAAAAATGAAAACAATTTTTTTTTTTTGGAAGAAAAATTAAGTCTTATGTATTTTTAAAACCAAACCACTAGGAAAATATATCACAGTCTTGAAACAGCAAACAGACAGGCTATATTATCATTTCAAGTAATAAGTGGGTAAAAACACAAGGTCCTTAATAAAACGATAAGGTGCCAGAACTGGGGCAAGAACAACGCATGTTGCAAAAGTAGTATTTGGTAACGGAGGGCTGTCCCTTTTTTTGCTCTAAAGGAGTCACAGCTTGCCCGAGTTGCTTACTTTTTCTCCTTTGACCTTCGTGTTGCCAAGGGATTGTTTCAACAGAGCTCTGTTATCACAGGGGGCAAAGTAAGCAATACTGGGTGTAGGCTTTCATTCTATTTTGTTTTATGAAAACCAGATTTTTCCAAAGCCAGTACTTCATAACTCTCTTAATTAAGCAGCTAACAATTCCTCTTTCACTGTTCATTCTTGAATACTAGCATATAGCACAATCAAAATCCCCTTTCCCTTCAAGGGTGAGTGTCACTGCAAGATTGTCTTGTCACTCGGCTGACTCTGCTGCTGACAGTCTCAGGGCTCATCATGGCTGCCAGTCAGAGGGAAGGTTTGCTTCCCCTACCAGTGTGATAGCGCTTCTTATATTTTTGCAGGGTCTCCAGGCTGAAAGATGTCATGTGTGAGAATTTTAAGAAATGCGCATCCACGTCCTGACGGCTAGAAATGAATATCTGCAAGGACCCTTTCAAAGTTTTTATTGAAACTACCTCTCCCAACTCTACATCTTAAAGTAGCTTCATGCCCTTGTATATAAAACAAAACCACGCAAAACAAATCCCCAGAAGCCCCCTTTCCCCTTCTAAATTAGTGACCTCATGGATTTTGTTTTATTTCCAGTTTGTGGGAAACGTTGTAGTGATCCTTCTGGTAAACAGGAGGTTGGCAACAAACAGAAACACCTCTCCTCACACTCCACCAGCTCATAAGCAGGTCAGATGAACCTGCCAGCCTGTTGGTATCCGTGTACTAAGAGAATCTGGTACCTTGGAGGGCTGTGGTTTGGTACAAGGGAGACTCCCTGTTGCCAGGATAAGCACTTGCCATGTGAAATTCAGGATCATAAAAACTCTCCTGTGCTATCTCTGACCCCAATTTTAGCACCAGGTTTTTTCACTTTCTAGGTTTCAAACACAAAGGAACCAGTGAGAGGCAAGTGATATAGGCCTTAAACTTGCTGCCATCCTTAATTTCCTCATTCATAAACCTTCCTTAGAAAACCCAAATCCCCATTTCTCTTCTTAAATAGACTCCTGCCTTAAGCCCCGATGGTCAATAGCAGACATCTACTTCCCAATGGATGAGAGAGACTCCTTCATCTTCTTGGTCATGGTTGGGATGAGGTTCATGTGGTCATCCACACACGTGGTCACGCAACTCTCCAGCTGCCGCTTCACCTGAAGCTCTTTACTCCCTGCATCAATTGAATCTTTGGCTTTGTCATTGCAATGCATAGTGCACCGGGCCAGGCGGTCCTGGAACTTCTCCAACTCGCTGGTCACCAGAGCCTGGGCTTGAGCCAGAGGTGCATGGCAGCGCTCAATGCACTGGCGCACTTGCTGCATGGACGCCTGGCTGTCCTCACAACAGCCGGCGCTGCACCGGAACATGAGGCCCTGCATCTTCCGGATGTTCTCTCTCTCCAGACACTTCACCATAGAGTCCACCGCCTCCTGCACCCGGAGCTGTTGCAGCTCCGCCATGGCGACACGGCGCTGCTCCGTGCCACGCCGGCGCCCACATGGACCGAAAACAATTTAAGAGATGTCTGGGATAACATTAAGTGTTCCAACATTCACATTATAAGCATTCTAGAAAGAAAGTGAGAGAGAAAGGGTTCAAAAATGATGTTGAGGAAATTATGGCTGAAAACTTCCCAAATCTGAAGAAGGAAACTGGTATCCAGGTACAGGAAGGAGAGAGGGTTCCAAATAAGATGAACCCAAATAGATCCACACCAAGATGTATCATAATTAAAATGACAAAAGTTAAAGAGAGAATTCTAAAGGCAGCAAGAGATAAACAAAAAGTCATATACAAAGGAATCCCCATAGGTCTACTAGATGATTTCTCTGAAGAAACTTTTCAGGCCAGAAGGGAGTGGAATGAAATATTCTAAGTGCTAAAAGGAAAAAACCTGTAACTTAGGATACTCTACTCAACAAGAATATCATTTAGAATAGAAGGAGGATTAAAGAACTTCTCAGACAAGCAAAAACTAAAAGAGTTCATCAATACTAAGCTGAACATAAAAGAAATGTTTCATTGTCTTCTCTAAGTGGAAAAGAAGTAAGACTCCATAAGAAAGTGAAAACCCCACTAGGAAAGGCAAATATATAGTAAGGACTGAGGGTCAGCCACTTAAATAAGCCAGTACGTGGATTAAAAGACAAAAAAAATGTAAAAGGAAGATGTAAAATATGACATTAAAATCACAAAATGTAAGAGTATGGAGAAATAAATGTAAATCTTTGTAATGTGTTAGAAGTTAAATGACTACCAGTTTAATAGAAGTAGATAAAATTACAAGTCAACATATACGAACTCCATGGTAAACACAAAACAAAAACCTACAATAGATGTACAAAAACTAAAAAGATAGGAACACAAGCATACTGCTAAAGAAAATAATCAAACCACAAGGGAAGGAAGAACAACAAAAAAGAAATGAACAGAGAACTACAAAAACAACCAGAAAACAAGTAACAAAATGACAACAAGTACATACCTATCAATAATTACTTTAAATGTCAATGTACTATATGCTTTGATCAAAAGACATAGGGGTGGCTGATTGGATATAAAAAAATACCCTTCAATATGCCGCCTACAAGAGACTCACTTCATGGCTAAAGACACACAACAGACTGAAAGTGAGGAAATGGAAAAAGATATTTCATGCAAATGAAAACAAGGAACTGTGGATAGCAATAGTCATATCAGACAAAATAGACTTTAAAACAAAGTCTAAAACAAAAGACAAAGAAAACATTATATAATGACAAAGGGATCACTACAAGAAAAGGATACTATACTCATTAACATATATGCACCCAATATAGGAGCACCTAATATATAAAGCAAATATTAGCAGACATAAAGGGAGAAATAGACAATAGTTCAATAATTGTAGGGATTTTAACATTCTACTTACATCAATGGACAGACATCCAGATAGAAAAATCAATAAGACAACAATGGTCCTACATGATACAATAGAGCATTTGGACTTAACAGATTTCTACAGAATATTCCATTCACAAACATCAGAATACACATTCTTTTCAAGTGCACATGGAACATTCTCCAGGAAAAATCACACACTACACCACAAAATAAGTCTCAACAAGTTTAAGATAGAAATTATATCAAGCATTTTTCCAATCACTACTGTATGAAACTAGAAATTCGTTACAAAAAAAAAACTAGGAAAATAACAAACAGTTGAAGACTAAAAACATGCTACTACAAAACAAGTCAGTCAATGATGAAATCAAACAGGAAATCAGAATATACCTTAAGACAAATGGAAATGTAAACACAATACTCCAAAATCTATGGGATGCAACAAAAGCAGTTCTAAGAAGGAAGTTTATAGCAATACAGGCCTTCCTCAAGAAATAACAAAAATCTCAAATAAACAACGTAACCTACCATCTAAAAAAAATATAGAAAGAATAAAAAACAAAGCTCAAAGTCAGCAGAAGGTAGGAAATAATGAAGATCAGGCAGGAAATAAATAAAATAGAGATTAAAAAATAGAAAATATCAATAAAACAAAAAGCTGAGTTCTTGAAAATATAAACAAAATTGATAATCCTTCAGCCAGCTTCACCAAGAAGAAAAAAGAAAGGATGCAAATAAATGAAATAATCAATGAAAGAGGTAAAAAAACAACAACCAATACTACAGAGATGTAAAAAATCATAAGATAATACTATATACAGTTATATGTCAACAAATTGGACAGCCAGGAAGAAATGGACAAATTTTTAAAAGATACAACCTGTCAAGATGGAATCAGGAAGAAACAGACAAGTTGAACAGACCTATCACTGGTAATTGAATTTGTAATAAAACTCTCCCACCAAACAAAAATCCAGGACCAAATGATGTCCCAGGGGAATTATATCAAGCATATGAAAAGAGCTAATACCTTCCCTTCTCAAACTACTGCAAAATACTGAAGAAGAGAAAACACTCTCAAATACATACTGAGAGACCACCATTGCCTTGATACAAAAACCAGACAAAGATAACACAAAAAATTAGAGACGAGTATCATTGATGAATATAGATGCAAAAATCCTCAAAATATATTACAAAAATGAATCCAACAATACATAAAGAAGATCATACACCATAATCAAGTTGAATTTATTCCAGGAATGCAAGGATGATTCAACATTCACAAACCAATTAATGTCGCACCCAACATTAACAAAAGGAGAGCTAAAAATCACAATGTTCATCTCAATTGACACAGAAAAAGCATTTGACGAAATTCAACATCCATTCCTGATAAAAAACCTCAACAAAGTGATTATAGAGAAAACATATCTCAACATAATAAAGGCCATTTATGAAAAACACACAACTAACATCATACTCGATGATGAAAAGCTGAAAGCCTTTCCTCTTAATTCAGGAACAAGACAAGGATACCCACTCTGTTACTTCTATTTAACATAGGATTTGAAGGCCTAGCCATGGCAATCAGGCAAGTGAAAGAAATAAAAGGCATCCAAATTGGAAGGGAAAATGTAAAACCGTCAGTATTTTCAGATGACATGATTCTTTACATGGGAAACCCTAAAGTCTCCACTCAAAATTATTATAACTAATAAATGAACTCAGCAAAGTGACAGGATATAAGATTAATATATATATTAGGGCTTCCCTGGTGGCACAGTGGTTGAGAGTCTGCCTGCTGATGCAGGGGACACGGGTTTGTGCCCTGGTCTGGGAAGATCCCACATGCTGCGGAGCAGCTGGGTCCATGAGACATGGCTGCTGAGCCTGTGTGTCTGGAGCCTGTGCTCCGCAACGGGAGAGGCCACAACAGTGAGACGCCCACATACTGAAAAGAAAAAAAAAAAAAATATATATATATATATTAATATATGCTTTTCTCTATACTAATAATGAACTATCAAAAGAAAATTTCAAAAAAAATCCCATTTGCAATTGCATCAAAAAGAATAAAATACATAGGAATAAACTTAACCAATGGGCTGAAAGTCCTATACTCTGAAAACCATAAAATATCAATGAAGAAAATTGAAGATTATACAAATAAACGGAAAGATAGTCCATGTTCTTGGATTGGAAGAATTAATATTGTTAAAATGGCCATACTACCCAAAACAATATACAGGTTTAAGGCAATCCCTATTAAAATAACCATGTTGTTTTTCACAGAACTAGAACAAATAACCCTAAAATTTATATGGAACCACAAAAAGCTTCAAAATTACTAAGGCAATCTTGACAAAAATGAACAAAGCTGGAGGTATGAACCCCCCCCCCCAACTTCAAATTGTACTACAAAGCTATAGTAAACAAAACAGCAATGTACTGGCACAAAACATACAAGTAGCTCAATGAAACAGAATAGACAGCCTAGATGTAAATCCGTGCACCTATGGTCAATTAATCTACAACAAAGGAGGCAAGGATATATGATGGAGAAAAGATAGTCTCTTTATAATTGGTGCTGGGAAAACTGGACAGCTACATGTAAAAAAAAATGAGATTAGAACATTCCCTCATACTATATACAAAAATGAAATAAAATGGATTAAAGACCTACATGTAAGACCTGAAACCATAAAACACCTAGGAGATAACACAGGCAGAACACTCTTTGAAATAAATCATAGCAATATTTTTTTGAATTTGTTTCCTAAGGCAATAGAAATAAAACAAAAATAAACAAATTGGATCTAATTCAACTTAAAAACTTTTGCACAGCAAAGAAAACCATCAGCAAAAGAAAAAGACATTCTTTGGAATGGGAGAAAATATTTGCAAATGATATAACAAGGGGTTAACATCCAAAATACATAAACAGTTCAGTTCATACAACTCAATATCAAAAAGAAACGCAAACAACCCCGTCAAAAACTGGTCAGAAGACCTGAGAGATATTTTTCTGAAGAAGACATACAGATGGCTAACAGGTATGTGAAAAGATGCTCAAAATTGCTAATATTAGAAAAATGTAAATCAAAACAATGAGATATCACCTCATACCTGTAGAATGGCTTTCATTAAGAAATATTCAAGTAACAAATGTTCAAGACAAAGTGGAGAAAAGGTAACCCCTGTACATTGTTGGTAGGAATGTACATTATGTAAATTGGTACAGTAACTATGGAACACAGTATGGAGGTACCTCAAAGAACTAAATATAGAACTACCTTATGATCCAGCAATTCCACTCCTGGGTACATAACCAGGAAAAAATGAAAATATTAATTCAAAAAGATACATGTACCCCAATATTCATAGCAGCATTATTTACAATAGTCAAGTTATGGAAGCAACCCAAGTGTCCAACAACAGACGAATGTATAAAGAAGCTATGGGGTGTGTGTGTGTGTGTGTGTGTGTGTGTGTGTGTGTGTGTGTGTGTGTAGGGAGAGAGAGAGAGAGAGAGAGAGAGAAATATTACTCAGCCATAAAAAAGAATTAAATATTGCTGCTTGCAGCAGCATGGATGGATGAAGAGAATATTATGCTTAGTGAAATAAGTCAGAGAACAACAAATACTGTATGATATGACTTATATGTGGAATCTAAAAAATAATACAAATGAATGTATATAGCAAAACAATAGCAGAATCACAGATATAGGAAACAAACTTGTGGCTACCAGAGGGCAGAGCAAAGGGGTAGGGGCTTGTTAGGGGTATGGGATTAAGAGACACAAACTACTATGTATAAAATAGATAAACAATAAGGATATATTGTACAGCACAGGGAATAATAGCCATTATCTTTTACTAACTTTTAATGGAGTATAATCTTTAAAAATACTGTATGACTATGCTGTCCATCAGAAACTAATATAATATTATAAATGAAATATACTTCAATTTTAAAAATGTAGAAAGATTTCAAACAATGTAACTCAAGGAACTTATATAACAAAGAAGAACAAACAAAGCCTAAAGTTACCAGAAAACAGGAAATAATAAAGAATAGAGCAGAAATAAATAAAATAGAGTGAAGAAAAGAATAACTATTTGCAGGCTTGACCATACTGTAGCCAATGTATAGGAAAAGCAAAAGAGTATATCATAAAAAAGGAGAGTTTGTTTCATACAGGGGAAGGTAAATCTTTCTTGTCAGTGGGAGGTGGTACCAGGAGAGAATAGTGATAGGCAAGAGGTCAGAGGCAAACGTGAGTGAGTATGAGGAACAGAAAATTCTGATGGTTTGGGAAGATTCAGATGTCATGTCTGATTTTTAATTTCTCAGGCACAGGAATGGGAGGTTGCATACATTATCCATATTTAGTAATTCAGGTATGTACAAGGCTATATGCTGAGGCAATTATCAAGTCAGGAAGGAAGGAATGTCATTGACTTTAGCAGCATCCAGTATCATGTCTCAAAGACCAGGTAGGACCAGGCAAATCTCACTGAAATCAGTTCAGTGTAATATGGATGAGGTGACCAGATGGTACCACCACGAACACAGCAAGAACATGAAGGAGATGCCAGGATCATACAGCTCTTCTCCAACTCCTGAGCTATGAAAGTTTCCGCTTGTCAGGGGATGGCCTTATTCTTTCTTAGAAGGCAGAGAAGGATGGAATGAGGAAAATCTCAAAAAGCTAAATAATTACACACACACACACCCCAATAGGCTATGAATCATAAGAGCCTGAGATAACTTTAGTTGAGAATGGGGATGAAAGAGATGAGCTTTAACACAAAATTAAATTAGAAATTTGGCCATCGGTTTAATATTTTGTAAATTTTGATCCCTTTACAATATTTACAGTTAAATCAACTCAAAAGGAGTTGAGCTGGGAGAAAACACATTCTGTGACAAAAAGAGAAGAAGGAGAGACAAAACAAAGGGGATGATTGTGAGCTTGAGTTGTCCATCAGCTAGAACTAAAAACTCAAAACATCATACAAGGTAGGAAGTCAAAGAAGAACAAAGCTTGGAATCAAACTAAAGATTGGATTTTTGTCTGCTGGCAATGGTCATATAGTCATGATGGACTGAAATTGAATAGGGATATGACTTGTTTGCTTACTGTGTAAGTTTTTTGGAAGAGTAATTTCTCTTGATTCTAAGAAAAATGCTCTCTTTTAACTGAGATGTTTTGTTATATTCTTCATGTGAAAAATTTTTCTAAGTTTCTGTTGATTTAGCTTACTGTTCAAGCATAATTGACTCTCCAAACATAACTGGTTTGGCTAGGAGAACTATTGCTGAGCGGCTCTCTGTCACCAATGGTCACAGTTATTTCACTCTCATTCTTCAAAACCACCCCTGAGGACCACTCCCCAAAAGGTTCTGATTCCACATCACTGAATTTGGAGGCTGTGTGTGTGTGTATGCCTGCCTGCCTTTTTGGCACTGATTACTCTTTTGATTGCTCCTAAAGTTGGCTAAACAAGGCCTTCTTCCTCACTGTAAATGAGGACTAATTCATTTATTTTAACCACGTCATGGTTAGTTCGGTCCAATGCTTCTTTAGAATAGTTAATCAATCAATCATTGAGTGACTCAACAAATATTTATTAAACACCCTCATATGCAGCAATCGCAGTAGGCATTCTGAGGGAAACAAATCAAAAGCAAAGCACGATATCTTCCTTCAAGTGTGGAGGGCCCAAGACTTGCAGTATTCCTATTGAAGGAGGAAACTTATATACTTGAAATGCATGTAGAATGTAGATATGCAGAATAGAAGTGCCATTACAAACTAGGTGACTGACAAGAATAGAAGGTTAACTGAGCCTGATGGAGGTTGAGAGTGATGTGGGTAACCCACAAAGAATCAACCATCGAAAGCATTATCTGTTTAGTTTTCTGATATTAGAAGTAATTATTTGCTCCCTAATAGATCAAATTTCCTAATTATTTAGACTTTGTATTATTTTTATATTGCTCTTGTAACTAATTACCATAAGGTTGGTGACTTAAAATAGCACACACCTATTCTCTTATTTAAAGATCAGTTTAAAGATCAGTAATACAAAATTAGTTACAATGGGCCAAAATCAATGTGTCAGCAGAGCTGTGCTCCTTCCAGAGGCTGTAGGGGAGAATTGTTCTCTTCCCCTTTTTCAGCGTGTAGAATGGCATTAATGGCACTGCTTGACTCATGGTGCCTTTTTTCTGTTTATAAAGATAGCAGCATAGTATTTGGCTTCAGTGCTTACATTGCCTTCTTTTTCAGCATCAAATCTTATCTTCCTCTTAGAATACTTGTGGTTCAAGATAATCTCCTGATCTCAAAATCCTTAATTTACTCACATCTGCAAAGTCACTTTTGCTGTATAAAGTAACACATACACGTTCAAGGAATTAGGATATCTTTGGTGGGGGGTGGGCGTATCTCTGGGGCCATTATTCAGTCTATCACAGACTTTTATTTTACTGACGTCATATTCTAGGAGAAAATATCAATTGAGGAAGAAAGCTGATTGTCTCTGCTGGAAAGATGAACAAGGCAATAAGCAATGTATATCCATAAATGGAAATAGAGAATTGAATAATTCAGAATGTATTTTGAGCATGTATTGATATTTGGACTCATGTTTGTCTTACAGATGCTATTTGTTGATACTACTGAGATTCTATAATGTCTATAATCCTACATTTGAGAGTTACTAGGAGCACTCTGAAGGCATGAACTCAAGCATGAACTCCTCCATGCGAGGAGTTTTTTTCCGTATGCACATATTGCCCCTGATGTATCAGCAGGAGCTACCTCCTTTGCTGTCAAGAGGAACTCCACCAACTTCACTCTGTCATCCTCAGTGCCTGGCATCTTTCTCATAATCTGGCAGTATACATTACTTGTCTGTGCATCCAGCAGTTGGGATAATCTTAACATCTGGAGTTTTCTATTTAAATAGCCATTCACTCTGCCTCCTGGCCACATATGCAGATGTCGTTATTCTAAGTCAACTCTCTCTTGCCATGCTGCTAGTGGAATTCATCCTTGAAGTGCAGCACATCACAACTCAATATTTCTTAAGCACAGTGTATCCCTGTGCATTATCACTCTTCCAGAGCCCATGGCCTTTTCTTGTTTCTTCATTCATGGCATAGTCACCCAGGACAACTAAACTTCCCCTGTGATTTTCTGCTAATCACTACACCCCCATTCCCAGAACTCTCAAAAATTGTAAACTCTTCAAATGCAAACATTTTTACATTACATGTATATGCTTTCTTAGCCACTGACACCATCTCATAATACCAAGCTGAATGTCACTTACCATTAGTTGCTCTTCAAATGAGAGCCATTGTGGGGAAAAATGTGAAAACCTAAAACCCTTAGGTTTTACTTAATAGGAGTTAAATACTATTATTTTTTTGTTAATACACTGTTGGGGGCCTTTGATAAATCACTTATCAACTTTAAGTTTTACATATATTTTCTACAAATTCCTCATCAGACTTATTATACAGGGTTATGATCAGGCTAAAAGAACGTCAAAGTTGAAAAGGCATTTTGAACAACAGTATTAGTATAGGGTATTATTATTTTTTAATCATAGGAATTATTATAGTCTAATAATTATTATAATAATTTATATGATTATTATATAATAATAATCACATAAAATACTTCTTTAATTTCAACTAAAATAACTTTTAAATATTTTTCAATAAAGAGAAATTTTGAGTATGGAAATATCACAGATATTATATGGTCAATAACCCTGAGAAATAATTTCCATAAAGTCAGAAACTCGTTAGTGGCAAAGCTGGAAAGAGAGGACAGATTTTTAGTTTAAAGCAGTGCTTATTCTACCATTCCACAATACTTATATTAAAAAGTATGGTTGGTTGGCTTTTTCATTTATGATTCTTACACTCACATTACTTTATGTTCCCTGCTTCTTTAATTATTTTTTTTTCTGTTTTATGTTGCACTTAAATATTTATTGTCATTAAGGTTTTATTTTTATTTTATTTTCAAAGCCAAGTTACTTTCTTGCTTAACCTTTGTAAATTGTCATTAATAAAAGTACCTGCCTTGTAACCAGAAGTTTTTGTTTTCTTTTGCTTTGTTTTGGAAAGGTCAGTTTCTTTATTTGTTCTCTTTTATTTAAATCACTTGGATGAGAATCTTCAAAATATAGACTACTGTAGGTTAGCTTTTTGTTGTTGTTATTTAGAAAGGATGAAACTAAATTATCATTGCTTCCAAGTTCTTTATTATATACATAAGGAATCCCAAATAATTTAGAATTATTCAGATTAGTAAAATAGTTTTTATTTGATGCATGATTTAAAAAAATATTGCTTTTCTACATGTCAGAAAACAAAAAAAAATGTTGGAAAAAGATTACATTTACCAAAGCAAAACAACAACAAAATATTTTTCAAAGGACTCCCACAGAGCACAGTTTCCATTGTCATTGTTGCAAAGATCCGAGTTCCCACGTGGAATGTAATGAACAGATAAAGGGATTGGTCCTGTGCTGGCAATCAAACCTACCTAACTGCAACATGGTAGGTGTCTTTTCATACCTGAGCCTCAGTGATCTCATCTGAAGTCTGGTGGAAATGGTAAATTGTTCACTTTCATTGATGACTAGAATTCCATTGCTAGGATATCTACCAGTTTGTCCATTTTCTTATTGATGGACAACTGGGCTGTTTTGTCTTTATGTATCTTGGGTAAATATTAAATTTAGGGTTAGATTGTGGTGTCAGAGATAGATATACCCAGAATTAGAAGCTGCTTAATTTCTTCTATTACACAGAATGCATGACCTAGAATAAATGATTTGTTCCTAGGTCTCTCTGGCTGCATTTCCTCAACTGAAGTCATGAAATCATGGATCACACATCCTAAAATATTGTTCAGAGATTTAATCAATCAATTGGGGGTAATGCTCCAATCTATTTATATATCTGCAAAGCTAGAAATTTCTGCTTATCTTCCTTTCCTAAATTTGCAGTGAGCTTTGCAAAATTGCAGGGAAGTGCTAAGTTGTATTATTATTCAGGAGACATACTTGGGCTGGAGTATAAATTGTGATAATTCCAGAGTCTTTTAAGGTACCACAGGGAATAGATAGATCTATGTTTTGATTGGTTTAGACAGCTGTCTACACAGCTACATCCTGGCTATTTACCTTTGCCCAGTCACATGGCTCTGGACATCTGTCTGTGCTATTTCCCACCCCTGAGAAAACTACTGAGGTCATCAGACACGTACTAGATATACCTGGAGAGGTTCAGCTAACACTGGGATGATTGTTGGCCTGGTTTTTTGGTTACATTGTAGGCACATATTTTGTAAAATATCTCCTTATTTTCAGAGTTTTAACTTCAGGCACTATGACATATGACACATGTTTTGTTTGGAGTGAACACAGCATTTGTTTCTCATTTAATCTTAAATGTCTGCTATTGCCACTTAAAAGAAAAGGCTGTGTTTTTGACAATGAAAGAAAATGGCTCTCATCCTTCTGAAAAGGGCCTTCCTGAGAACTGGTATACATCTGCTGGAAGAAATGACAGAAAAGCTCTCCCCAAATTTGCAACAGCAGAAAAGGTGATATGTCCATCACCACTCTGGTACCAAAACCCTGATCCTTTAAAATTAATGAATGTTTGCTTCCTTTGTTCTCCTCACCTGAAAAACTTATCTTCCTCAATCTTACTTACTTCTGCTGCTGACCTGTGTGTCTCTCTCACCTATTCTCTTATTTAAAGATCAGTTTAAAGATCAGTAATACAAAATTAGTTACAATGGGCCAAAATCAAAGTGTCAGCAGAGCTGTGCTCCTTCCAGAGGCTGTAGGGGAGAATTGTTCTCTTCCCCTTTTTCAGCGTGTAGAATGGCATTAATGGCACTGCTTGACTCATGGTGCCTTTTTTCTGTTTATAAAGATAGCAGCATAGTATTTGGCTTCAGTGCTTACATTGCCTTCTTTTTCAGCATCAAATCTTATCTTCCTCTTAGAATACTTGTGGTTCAAGATAATCTCCCGATCTCAAAATCCTTAATTTACTCACATCTGCAAAGTCACTTTTGCTGTATAAAGTAACACATACACGTTCAAGGAATTAGGATATCTTTGGTGGGGGGGTGGGCGTATCTCTGGGGCCATTATTCAGTCTATCACAGACTTTTATTTTACTGACGTCATATTCTAGGAGAAAATATCAATTGAGGAAGAAAGCTGATTGTCTCTGCTGGAAAGATGAGCAAGGCAATAAGCAATGTATATCCATAAATGGAAATAGAGAATTGAATAATTCAGAATGTATTTTGAGCATGTATTGATATTTGGACTCATGTTTGTCTTACAGGTGCTATTTGTTGATACTACTGAGATTCTATAATGTTGATCTGTTAGGACTCCTATTCCTTACAACCTGGGGATAGAGCTGCCTATAAAAAATCAGTGCCAGAGACTTAATGATAGTTACTGGATGTTAAAGGGACGATGGTCTCCTGAAGGCTGGGAAACTCAGGGACATTTGGTTTTATCTACATAACCAGAAGAAATAGAGATAAAACTCTGGGAACATATGTCCTCTTCTCTTAAATTGTCAGTTCATAAGTAGGAAATCTGAGACCAGCCAAGGAAAACTTATGCAGTTGACCCTTGAAATACATGGGCTTAAACTGTGCAGGTTCACTCACATGCAGATTTTTTAAATAGTAAATACTATAATACTACATTATCCATAGTTGGTTGGATCCAGAGGAACTGTGTATATATGGAAGATGACTATAACTTATACACGGATTTTTGACTGAGAGGAGGGTGGGCACCCTTAGCCTCCAAATTGTTCAAGGTTAACTGTACTATAATAATATAATTGGTCAACTTCACAAAAGCAGATGACATCTAAGAGTGGATCACTATGAGACTGACATTGAAATATATTGGAGAATGAAGAGAAGTGGAAATTTAAGAGTTATTTTATTTTTGATCTATGAGGAGAACACTGATGAACAGACCTCCAGTGAAGGTGTTTTCACTCCTTGTATCATTAAAACATGATGTGGGGGAGAAAAAGACAACTAAACTTGAAATATTTAGGCAAAATGTAATAAGAAGGTAATCTTCTTCCTTATCCCCCTGTTTTGGATGATCATATTATTTTTAATAGTTTGACCTAAAGCAGTTGGCTTTGCTCAATTAGATGGGAAAATCTCTGAGAACAGAATTCCTCCTGCCTCCAATTGTGGCAGTGATAGGTCATGTGTGACCTCTGGTGTGGTATTGTAGGGTTTCAGTATAGGCTCTGGCTAGGTCAGACAGGCACAGATGCTCTTCACTAAAAGTGCTCAGATAGGTCAAATTGAGAGGCTCCTGGCTCTGCACATGTTAGCCAGATGAAAGTAGAGTTTAGACATAATTGGATCCATGTCATCCAAACTAAATGACATTTTAAAACTCTGCATTATGGATTTTGTTTCCCTTTTTGATTGTTAGAGTTTTCAGGGACATCTGTGAGCACTTGTGGATATTCAAATCAAAGTGCCATTGTGCAGTTTTGTAAAGGTTTTGTCTTCTAGAAGAGAGAGCACTGAGTTTGGAGTCAGATTGTCCTGGGTTTGAGTGATATTTTTGCTTAGTAAGCGTGTTACTACTGGCAAGTTTCCATAATTCTGAACCTCAGATTCCAATGTGTAAAATAAAATAGTAAGGATAGTAATGTATTTTTACAAACAAACCAACCCTCACATTCCCTTTAATCAAAACACTTCAAAATCTTAAGACATCTTCCAGACTGTAGGACAAGGTTGAACACACAACATCCATCCAGAGAGTCCTGATTTTCTCTCCACCTCCTTAATTTTATTTTTCACTCCCCTTCTACCTCTGCCCCTCACAATACTCCTCTCTCTCTGGCCATTTTCACTGCTTGTATCTGCTACCATCATGCTGTCCTGTTTCCTGCCTTCTTACTTTTGTTCCCAGTGCTCTCTGTGACTAAAACAGACTCCCCTCCCTCATCCCTGGCCAACTGGATAACACTAGGTTCTTTTTGGAGCTTCAAATAACATTTATTTTATTTAAACAGCCTCCTCATCTTTTTCTTTTTTTTTAAATTCCCAAGTGAAACAAACAAACAAACAAACAAAAATTTCCTTTGAGTTCCTCCTGACTTAAGAGTTTTTGTGCCCCCAACATGTAATACAGAACTAAGCACAAAAAAGACACTTAATGCTTTTGTTGAATGAATGGATCATTGACTGGGGAGTTAGAAGTCCCTAGATTGTGTATTCATTATTCTGAACAAGCCATACTGTTTGCTGGTTTGAACACCATTCTTATGTCCCAGGCTTTAACACTCACTTCAGTGTCTGCAGCAAGATTAGTGAGCTGAGAGAATGAGGAGCTCACCTTTTCAGAAAGCCCCCATCCACTCATCCTCATTGTGGAGATGTAATATCTTTTCCCAGCTAACTCCTCCAATACCTCATCCAACAACCCCAGTGTATGGGTCTAAACTTTAAGAAACATGGAAATCTTTTCTTCTGCATAGGCTATGGAAACAACAAAATTACTCTCTTCTCCCAAGATGAAAGATAACAAACCAGGCCAGAGGTAAGCACAATAGTGGGTATGGTTGAATGCTGTCTGCTTCCTCCACCCATCCCTCCACTCCCCAATGTATAAGTATGCATCCATGTCCTGCTCACTTCAGCCATACATATTACCTGCCCAGCCCCAGAAGGACTTGGAGATTTGATTAAGAGCTTAAAGGTTTGGATATTGTTCTTCCAGGAAAGAAGAAAGGGTCAGAATAGAATAGGTGATATTTGGAAGAATAAATTTTCATGAGAACAAAACAGTGCTTATTTTTGCTACCATTTAAAAATGTTCAAATATATGTTAATTGCAATTTAAATAAAAATTTAATGAAACTCCTGGTGCATTTCTGTGGAACTCCAGATTTTAGATATCAAAGTATAAAATCTAGTTATTTGCATCTTTCCACCAAATTGAACTCTCCAGAGCATCAGAAATAGACCATAGACAGTGTAAAATCCTTTGTCAGTTGACAAGTCCATTTTCTAGGATTTGTAGCCAATCCCTATTCATATTAAGGCTGTATTTTCACAATGCCAAAAAGCTAGTCAAGTTAATTCCAAAAGCAGCCACTCAAGATATTTTCCTCATGAGTTAAAAGAGCAATTTTTGATGGACACATTAGAATCTCTCAATGAGTGCTTTGTGATGTATGGACGCTCTTAGAAAAAGCTATATGTGTGAGTTAAGGGGGGAAAATATCCTTGTAGCAACAATTTGTCATATCATAATATCAGTGTTTAGATTCTTGATAAAATGTTTAGCTATACCAGGGAAACATATGATGCATGAAGCATAGTGAATTCTCCAGGTGTCTAAAGTATTTGGAAGTATGACTTTGTGTGACCCACATCACACTGAACATCTACTGCAACAATGCACACCTCTTAGTTTTATTTCTGATGTCTAGAAATGAAAAGCACAAATCCAACTCGCAAAATCTACAGCAAAATCTATGTGAATAAAACAAGATGCTTCCATCATCAAAGTCTGATTGAACAAGTGTTCAATATGTTCAATGAAATCTTGGCTGTATTTTAAATTGTATCTACTCTTCCAAAGTAAGGAGTAATATATCCATTTAGACTTGAGTTTGCTTTCACTTGGTGAGAATAGATTTTTGTTTTGTTTTGCTTTTGCTTTTCTTCTTTTTAAAATGTGAGCTTCACTGAATGTACATAGTACTTTATTTTGGTCAGCTCCAATTGCTTGTCACTCTATTTCTTCTGAAATGAATGAGGCTGGGGTTTCAGGTAACATATTTCAAGCTGTAACCAGATTCTACAATATGGCTTTCAGGGGCCTAACATAGACTATGTACATACTTTAGTTTTAAGTAGCTTGTTTCCAAAATAGAGTGCTAACTCAAACATTGTAGGTTTCATTGATGCCCATTCACACAATGGCTATAGAGAACAAATATATTTTTTTAATTTAATTTTAAAGAGTGATAAATACTGTTTTGAGTATTTGATTAAATACTGAAACCTAAGTCTACAAACATGCTTTGTTAGTTTATTACTAGCAAGGCAGGTAAGTGGCAGAGGTCTCCAGTCATCATTTTGGGAAAAAGTAATTTAGCAGGGGAAGGGTGTTCCATAATTCTCTAAAGCTATATGCTCCACAAAGAATGAAAATCACTTAAAGGACTAATGAAAATATTCATGTCAGAGTCAAAAAAGTCTTAAGAACTATTGTTTGATGAAAGAAACTCTGTGCTTGCTGCATATCATTCTACTCATCTCAGCTGCCACGTGGAGTTGGAACTCTTACCTCTGAGTGCCCTCTGTGTTCCATTTTCTTGCATTCCTGACTCATGTGTTCCAAACTCTAAAATTGAACCTGATTGCCCAAAGCAGCTCTGTGAGTTGTTTCTGTTGTACTTCTGTGTGCAATAGAAAAGGTACAAGGCTTGGAATCAGGATTGCAAGGAATCAGGGCCATCCCTTGATGGTTGTGTAGTCTTGAGATGTTGTTCAATTTTCATGAGAGTAGGGTTGTTGTTAGAGTCAAATGCACTAATACAAATCAAAGTGTAGCCAACAAAGAAGTTAGAAAACAGTTAAATATCAATGTTTAGGATTGCTATACCTTGGGTAGGGAATGAGGGAAATGCAATAAGGTGACTTCTGCAAAGTGGTATAGTCTTTTTTCAGGTAACATTTGCTGACTGAATAAAAAACAGCGCAGCCTAAAAGTTGAGAACTATATTTTACTTGGCAGACAAAACTGAGGATTTAAACCTGGGAAGCATGCTCTCAGATAACTCTGAGAAACTGCTCCAAAGAGGGAAAGGAGCAGGCAGGATATACAGGAATTTTTTCAACAAAGACCAGGTAGTCAAAAATTTAAATGAATACTGTTAATTAAAGAAAATCAGAGACCTTCAAGATGGCAGAGGAGTAAGACGTGGCGATCACCTTCCTCCCCACAAATACATCAGAAATATATCTGCATGTGGAACAACTACTACAGAACACTTAATGAACACTGGTAGAAGACCTCAGACTTCCCAAAAGGCAAGAAACTCCCCCACGTACTTGGGTAGGGCAAAAGAAAAAACAGAGACAAAAGAATAGGGATGGGACTTGTACCTCTGGGAGGGAGCTGTGAAGGAGAAAAGATTCCACACACTAGGAAGCCCCCTCAATGGCAGAGACGGGGTAGAGGGGGGAAGATTCAGAGCCATGGAAAAGAGCACAGCAATAGTGGTGCAGAGGGCAAAGCAGAGAGATTCCCGCACAGAAGATTGGTGCTGACCAAGCACTCACCAGCCTGAGAGGCTTGTCTGCTCAGCCGCCGGAGTGGGTAGGGACTGGGAGCGGAGGCTCAGGCTTTGGAGGTCAGATCCCAGGGAGAGAAATGGGGCTGGCTGCATGAACACAGCCTGAAGGGGGCCAGTGCACCACAGATAGCCGGGAGGGAGTCCAAGAAAAAGTCTGGACCTGGCTAAGAGGCAAGAGAAAATAGTTTCTGGGTGCGCGAGGAGAGGGGATTCAGAGCACCGCCTAAACAAGCTCCAGAGATGGGCGCAAGCCGCGGCTATCAGCCTGGACACCAGAGACAGGCATGAAATGCTAAAGCTACTGCTGCAGCCACCAAGAAGCCTGTGTGCAATCACAGGTCACTATCCACACCTCCCCTCCCAGGAGACTGTGCAGCCTGCCAGGGTCCAGTGATCCAGGAACAACTTCCCTGGGAGAACACACGGCATGCCTCAGGCTATTGCAACATCAAGCCCGCCTCTGCTGCGGCAGGCTAGCTCAGCATTCCGTACCCCTCCCTCCCCGGGCCTGAGTGAGCCAGAGCACACTAATCAGCTGCTGGTTTAACCCCATCCTCTCTGAGAGAAGAACAGACGCCCTCAGGTGACCTACACACAGAGGTGGGGCCAGATCCAAAGCTCAACCGCAGAAGCTGTGCAAACAAAGAAGAGAAAGGGAAATTTCTCCAAGCAGCCTCAGGAACAGCGGATTAAATCTCCACAATCAACTTGATGTACCCAGCAACTCTGGAATACCTGAATAGACAATGAATCATCCCAAAATTGAGGTGGTAGACTTCGGCAGCAACAGTAGACTTGGGGTTTGTTTCTGCAACTAATTTGTTTCAGTTTTATGTTTATCTTAGTTTAGAATTTATTATCATTGGTAGATTTATTTATTTATTTGGTTGCTCTTTTCCTCCTTTTTTTTACATATAGATATATGTATTTTTTTTTTACTTTTTCTCTTTTTATGAGTGTGTATATGTATGCTTCTTTGTGTGATTTTGTCTGTACACTTTGCTTTTACCATTTGTCCTAGGGTTCTGTCTGTACATTTTATTTTATTTATTTATTTATTTATTTTTATAGTATAGTTTTTAGCACTTGTTATCATTGTGGATTTCTTTTTTAGTTTGGTTTCTCTCTTCTTTCTTTCTTTTTATATTACTTTTTGTTTTATTTTTAATAATCATGCTTTATTCTTTACTTTTTTATTTTATTTTATTTTATTCTTTCTTTCTTTTTTCTCCCTTATCTTCTGACAGGGAACCTGGCTGACAGGGTATTGGTGCTCTGGCTGGGTGTCAGGCCTGTGCCTCAAAGGTGGGAGAGCTGAGTTCAAGACATTGGTCCACAAGAGACCTCCTGGCTCCATGTATTATCAAATGGTGAAAACTCTCTCAGAGATCTCTATCTCAATGCTAAGACCAAGCTCCACTCAACAACCAGCAAGCTACTGTGCTGGACACCCTGTGCCAAACAAATAGCAGGACAAGAACACAACCCCATCCATTAGCAGAGAGTCTGCCTAAAATCATAATAAGGTCACAGACACCCCAAAACATACGACTGGACACAGTCCTGTCCACCAGAAAGACAAGATCCAGCCACATCCACCAGAACACCGTCACTAGTCCCCTCCACCTGGAAGTCTACTCAACCCACTAAACCAACCTTAGCCACTGGGGGCAGACACCAAAAACAACGGGAACTATGAACCTGCAGACTGCAAAAAGGAGACCCCAAACACAGTAAGTTAAACAAAATAAGAAGACAGAGAAACACACAGCAGATGAAGGAGCAAGTTAAAAACCCACCAGACCAAATGAAGAGGGAAGAGGCAGTCAATCTGAAAAAGAATTCAAAGTAATGATAGTAAAGATGATATAAAATCTTGGAAATAGAATGGAGAAAAAAAGAAAAGTTTAACAAGGAACTGGAAGAACTAAAGAACAAACAATGATGAAAAACACAATAAATGAAATTAAAAATTCTCTAGAAGGGATTGATAGCAGAATAACTGAGGCAGAAGAACAGATAAATGACCACGAATATAATTGTGGAAATAACTACTGCAGAGCAGAATAAAGAAAAAAAGAATGAAAAGAATTGAGGACAGTCTTAGAGACCTCTGGGACAACATTAGACTCACCAACATTCGAATTATAGGGGTCCCAGAAGAAGAATAGAAAAAGAAAGGGACTGAGAAAATACTTGAAGAGATTATAGTTGAAAATGTCCCTAACATGGAAAAGGAAATAGTCAAATAATTGCAGGAAGTGCAGAGAGTCCCATACAGGATAAATCCAAGGAGAAACATGCCAAGATACATATTAATCAAAAAATCACAAATTAAATACAGAGAAAAAATATTAAAAGCAGCAAGGGATAAACAACAAATAACATATAAGGGAATCCCCAGAGGTTAACAGCTGATCTTTCAGCAGAAACTCTGCAAGTCAGAAGGGAGTGGCAGGACATATTTAAAGTGATGAAAGAGGAAAACATACAACCAAGGTTACTGTAATCAGCAAGGATCTCATTCAGATTCGACAGAGAAATTAATACATTTAGAGACAAGCAAAAGCTAAGAGAATTCAGCATGACCTAACCAGATTTACAACAAATGCAAAAGGAAATTCTCTAGGCAGGAAACACAAGAGAAGGAAAAGACCAAAATAACAAACCCAAACAGTTAAGAAAATGGTAATAGGAACATATATATCGATAATTACCTTAAATGTAAATGGACTAAATGGTCTAACCAAAAAACATAGACTGGTTGAATGGATAGAAAAACAAGACCCATAAATATCCTGTCTATGAGAGATCCACTTCAGACCCAGGGAAACATATATACTGAAAGTGAGGGGATGGAAAAAGATATTCTATGCAAATGGAAATCAAAAGAAAGCTGGAGTAGCAATTCTTATATCAGACAAAATAGACTTTAAAATAAAAATAAAGACTATTACAAGAGACAAAAAAGGACACTACATAATGATCAAGGGATCAATCCAAGAAGAAGATATAATGATTGTAAATATTTATGCACCCAACGTAGGAGCACCTCAATACATAAGGCAAATGCTAACAGCCATAAAAGGGGAAATCGAGAGTAACAAAACCATATTAGGGGACTTCAACACCCCACTATCACCAATGGACAGATCATCAAAAATGAAAATAAATAAACGCAATCTTTTTTTTTTTTTTTTTGTGGTACACAGGCCTCTCACTGTTGTGGCCTCTCTCATTGCAGAGCACAGGCTCCAGACATGCAGGCTCAGTGGCCATGGCTCATGGGCCCAGCCACTCCACAGCATGTGGGATCTTCCCAGACCGGGGCACGAACCCATGTCCCCCACATTGGCAGGCAGACTCTCAACCACTGTGACACTAGGGAAGCCCAGGAAACACAATCTTTAAATGATACATTAAACAAGATAGACTTATGATATTTATAGGACATTCCATCCAAAAACAATAGAATACCCTCTCTTCTCAAGTTCTCATGGAACATTATCTATGATAGATCATATATTGGGTTACAAATCAAGCCTTGGTAAATTCAAGAAGATTGAAATCATATCAAGCAGCATTTCCGACCACAACGTTATGAAACTAGATATCAGTTAGAGGAAAAAATCTGTAAAAAATACAAACACATGGAGGCTAAACAGTATACTTCTTAATAACTAAGAAATCACTGAAGAAATCAAAAAATACCTAGAAACAAATGACAATGAAAACACCCAAAACCTATTGGATGCATCGAAAGCAGTTCTAAGAGGGAAGTTTATAGCAAAAAGTCCTACCTCAAGAAACAAGAAACATCTCAAATAAACAAACTATCCTTACAGCTAAAGCAATTAGAGAAAGAAAAACAAAAAAACAAAAAACCCAAAGTTAGCAGAAGGAAAGAAATCATAAAGATCAGATTAGAAATAAATGAAAAAGAAATGAAGGAAACGATAGCAAAGATCAGTAAAACTAAAACCTGGTTCTTTGAGAAGACAAACAAAATTCATAAACCATTAGCCAGACTCATCAAGAAAAAAAGAGAGAAGACTCAACTTAATGGAATTAGAAATGAAAAAGAAGTAACTGACACTGCAGAAATACAAAGGATCATGAGAGATTACTATAAGAACCTATATGCCAATAAAATAGACAACCTGGATAAAATGGACAAATACTTTGAAAATCACAGCCTTCCAAGACTGAACAAGTAAGAAGTAGAAAATATAAAAAGACCAATAAAAGCACTGAAATTGAGACTGTGATTAAAAATCTTCCAGCAAACAAAAGCCCAGGACCAGATGACATCACAGGCAATTCTATCAAACAATTGGAGAACAGCTAACACCTATCTTTCTCAAACTCTTCCAAAATATACCAGAGGGAGGAACACTCCCAACCTCATTCTACGAGGCCACCATCACCCTGATACCAGAACCAGACAAAGATGTCACAAAGAAAGAAAACTACATGCTAATATCACCGATGAACATAGATGCAAAAATCCTCAACAAAATACAAGCAAACAGAATCCAACAGCACATTAAAAGGATCATACACCATGATCAAGTGGGGTTTATCCCAGGAATGCAAGGATTCTTCAATATACGCAAATCAATCAATGTGATAAACCATATTAACAAAGTAAAGGAGAAAAGCCGTATGATCATCTCAATAGATGCAGAAAACGCTTTTGACAAAATTCGACACCGATTTATGATAAAAACCCTCCATAAAGTAGGCATAGAGGGAACTTATCTCAACATAATAAAGGTCATATATGACAAACCCACAATCAACATCATTCTCAATGGTGAAAAACTGAAAGCATTTCCACTAAGATCAGGAACAAGATAAAATTATCCACTCTCACCACTATTATTCAACATAGATTTGGAAGTTTTAGCCACAACAATCAGAGAAGAAAAAGAAATAAAAGGAATCCAAATTGGAAAAGAAGAAGTAAAGCTGTCACTGTTTGCAGATGACATGATACTATACATAGAGAATCCTAAAGATGCTACCAGAAAACTACTAGAGCTAATCAATGAATTTGGTAAAATAGCAGGATACAAAATTAATGCACAGAAATCTCTTCAATTCCTATACACTATTGATGAAAAATCTGAAAGAGAAATTAAGGAAACACTCCCATTTATCACTGCAACAAAAAGATTAAAATACTGAGGAATAAACCTACTTAAGGAAACAAAAGACCTCTATAGAGAAAACTATAAGACACTGATGAAAGAAATTAAAGATGACACAAACAGATGGAGAGATATGCCATGTTCTTGGATTGGAAGAATCAACATTGTGAAAATGACTATACTACCCAAAGCAATCTCCAGATTCAGTGCAATTCCTATCAAACTACCAATAGCTTTTTTCACAGAACAAGAACAAAAAATTTCACAATTTGTATGGAACCCCAAAGACCCTGAATAGCCAAAGCAATCATGAGTAAGAAAAACAGAGCTGGAGGAATCAGGGTCCCTGACTTCAGACTCTACTACACAGCTACAGTAATCAAGACAGTATGGTACTGCCACAAAAACAGAAATATAAATCAATGGAACAGGGTAGAAAGCCCAGAGATAAACCCATGCACACATGGTCACCTTATTTTTGATAAAGGAGTCAAGAATATGCAATGGAGAAAAGACAGGCTCTTCAATGAGTGGTGCTAGGAAAACTGGACAGTTACATTGAAAGAATGAAATTAGAACACTCCCTAACACCATACACAAAAATAAACTCAAAATAGATTAAAAACCTAAATGTAAGGCCAGACACTATAAAACTCTTAGGAGAAAACATAGGCAGAACACTCTATGACAAAAATCACAGCAAGATCTTTTTTACCCACTTCCTAGAGGAATGGAAATAAAAACAAAAGAAACAAATAGAACCTAATAAAACTTAGAAGATTTTGTGCAGCAAATGAAATGATAAGATGAAAAGACAGCCCTCAGAATGGGAGAAAATTTTTGCAAATTAAGCCACTGACACAGGATTAATTCCAAAATTTACAAGCAGCTTGTGCAGCTCAATATCAAAAAAAACAAACAACCCAATACAAAAATGGTCAGAAAACCTAAATAGACATTTCTCCAAAGAAGTTATACAGATTTTCAGCAAACACATGAAAGAATGCTCAGCATCACTAATCATGAGGGAAATGCAAATCAAAACTACAATGAGGTATCATCTCACACCAGTCAAAATGGCCATCATTAAAAATTTACAAACAATAAATGCTGGAGAGGGTGTGGAGAAAAACCCTCTTGCACAGTTGGTTGGAATGTAAATTGTTACAGCTATCATCAAGGACAGTATGGAAGTTCCTTAAAATTCTAAAAATAGAACTACCATATGACCCAGCAATCACAGTACTGGACATATACACTGAGAAAACCATAATTCAAAGAGTCATGTACCACAATGTTCGTTGCAGCTCTATTTACGATAGCCAAGACATGGAAGCAACCTAAGTGTCCATTGAGAGATGAATAAAGGAGATGTGGCAAATATATACAATGGAATATTACTCAGCCATAAAAAGAAACAAAATTGAGTTGTTTTTAGTGAGGTGGATGGACCTGTAGTCTGTCATACAGAGTGAAGTAAGTCAGAAAGAGAAAAACAAATACCATATGGTAGCACATATATATGGAATTTAAAATAAAAATGGTTCCTAAGAACCTATATGCAGGATAGGAATAAAGACACAGACATACAGAATGGACTTGAGGACATGGGGAGGTGGAATGGTAAGCTCGGCCGAAGTGAGAGAGTGACATGTACTTATATGTACTACCAAATGCAAAATAGATACCAGTGAGAAGCAGCCACATAGCTCAGGGAGATCAGCTCAGTGCTTTGTGACCACCTAGAGAGGTGGGATACTGAGGATGGGAGGGAGACAGAAGAGGGAGGGGATATGGGGATATATGTATATGTATAGCTGAGTCACTTTGTTATAAAGCAGAAACTAACACACAATTGTAAAGCAATTATACTCCAATAAAATGTAAAAAAAAAAAAAAAAAAGAGAAAACCAGTATATCAAGTTAATGAATTTAGTACTTTTCTATGATGGGAAGAAACAAGAGTCTGGGTTCATTGAAATTATTCCTTTGATGTTCACCTCAGCTATCTGGGGTCAGTATCCTTTGTTTTCCTATCGCAATTCTCCTAGGGTGCACTGTTGGCGGTGGCTGCAGTGGCTGATTGCTTGATGGTGGGCATTCTATTTTAATCCTGAGTTCCCTCAGGGCTCACCATTAGTTTTGCTGGAATGTGATGGCTTGATGGCTGCAATAAACTTTGTTCACTGATATGGCAGGCAACATTTTTTCATTGACACATTCAATCTAAAAGTTGTTATTTCAGTTCCAAAAGTCCAATTTATTTGTGACAGTGTTTCTCAAAATATGGTCTACAGTCCAGTAGTACTCAGAATGGGTAGATTAACAATCCTTACAACTGATTTCATAAGAAAAATTATTTCCACCAGGAGGGGCAACTTCTGCAAAAGGACGTCTAAAACTATATAGCTTCATAAAAAGCTATCAGTTTTACAATAAATATGAATTGTTTCTTGACTCTGACCTTGACTCAATGGTGTTAATTTGACCCCTCATCCTTCTCCAAGAAATATGTATTTTTGTTGTTGTTTTTGTTAAGTAGAAATTTATTATGAACATTGAGACACTGAATATCTAATTGCATTTTCCCACCATTTTTCATGATTCTTTTCAGGTATCAAACCCACTATCTTTTTATTTCCTCTGTTGACTTGGCTTTTCTGGGAGAGGATATTTGTATCTGCTTCTATATGGGTGGAACAATGTTCAGGTGGTCCTCCTTCAGAATGGACCATCTCTTAGACTTTGGTGGTGCCACTCTGCCCTGCCTTTGGGCTTACCTTTATGAGAGGAAATGGCTGGGCAGCTTCTCAGTGGCAGTAGTACTCCATCATCTTCTCTAAGTCTAAGAATGTTAAATTTATGAGCTAAATACTATAAGAATGAGGCTCATCTGCATCACTGAGCAGTGATGCAGTGCTGTTTTGTGCAGCACTTTGGCACAAAACAACAGGCTGGTTTTGTGCCAAAGTGGAACCAGAGTGGCCATATCACAGTCAAGGTTACTCCAGTTGTCTTAACAACTGGATTGTTGCCAACTGGCAAAGGTAAGATGAGTTGATAGGAGGCTGACTTGCAAATAGTCAAACCAGTCAGTCATACAGACATAAGCAGTATAAAATGGAGGTAAGCACAGCTGGCAAGCAGTGAAGAGTTGTGTGGCTCTGGGTTATTTACATGAAATGACCCACATGTGAAAGGGAGAAGGAAACTACTTTAGTCAAGAGCACTGAAATTGGGAATTCATAAAGATTCTGAAAAGAGGCTTGGAGAGTATCTAGTTCAACCTCTTTGTGTTATATATAAAAAGGGTGAGGTAAAGATAAATTAATAAATTAGCCAGCATCATTACAGTTAAGGAGAGAGCCAGGATTAGAACACAGGATTCTAACTTTCGATTCAGTCCTTTTACCATAACCAAGGGAAGGGTGCTCTGTACTTCCTTCCAATATTTCCTTTCCCTAACGTTGCAAATGAGAGAGTCATATATTCTACCTCACCCCAAGGCAGGTGTGAACTGATGAACAGGTACTTAAGAAGATGAGGGAAATATCAGCCTCACAAGGAGGTAACATTGATATCCATGGGATCTAGTAGTGGAAGTGGAACATGGGGAAGAGTGTCTTCCTCTTAAAGACTTAATGTTTAGTGCAGAGTTCAGAATCAGACTCTATTGTACATCTTACTACAATTATACATGTGAAGTTATTCTTAAAAATAGCTGCATGCATGTTTAGCACTAAAGAAAAAAGTTTCAAAAGTCTCATGGATGTTGTGCTTAATGACACCTAAGTAATTTAATTTAATGCCATCTAAGTAGTTTTTAAATGCTTAAGGTATTTCTAAACAGTGGATTGCTAGCTTTCTAGTAGGTAAAATTGGGAACTTGGTGGTTCTGTTGTTTTGCAAGAACTAATCAGATAAGAGAGACAGCCTCAACTGTTACAGATAAACTCTAGTCCATGATCTTATAACACATTTTTAAAAAATGCTCTTGCCTTTGTACATTTGTTCCCATAATATTAATAATCAGCAAACAAGAAACAAAAACAGACAAGTAAAAAGCCCTGACAAAGTAAATCGTATGTTTTATTGGCCATATGCCTTTTTATTTGGTGCTTAAGCAATGTGTAAAGTTCCTCACATTTTTTGAATTCTTTGAAAAAAAGTATAAACCATGAAAATACTTAAAATTGTATTTATCTTCTTTATTTCTATTTTTGTCAAATCATTTGGTGAAAGAAATATGTTTTTAACTCCTCAAAGCTTATGGCTTTTACTTATTATCTATTCCTTAAGAAAGTAAGGTGCTCAATTATATTTATGTTTGTTGTATTATCTAACACTTTAATTAAAAGTTCATAAAGGAATCAGAAAAATTGGTGAATACCTGTGAGAGAAAGGTGTATACATTTTCCCAATAACTACCACCATAAACTTGGGGGTTTTAAGAGGAAAAAGAAATACCAGGAATGACTTTTATAGCCATGCTCCTATCATGTGTCAGAACATTAACAGTGATTATACCTTATTGAATAAGCAGATTGCTCACCCGATCTCCATATTGTGGACAGAAAGAGAAATCTCATTTTATGTTATTCTTGGTTACAGAAAAAGAGTTAGATTGTGTTGTTCTAAGGGACACGAGGATATATATCCGTTGTAATCATCTGTAAAAATTACATAAAGTTGAGCCACTAAGAGCTTGTTGGGCCTCTGCAAAATCTGGATAGCGTGCTTTGGCCCATTTCATGTAGACTTGAAAAAAATATATATCCTGGGCTTCCCTGGTGGCGCAGTGATTGAGAGTCCACCAGCTGATGCAGGGGACTTGGGTTCGTGCCCCAGTCCGGGAAGATCTCACATGCCGTGGAGCAGCTGGGCTTGTGAGCCATGGCCGCTGAGCCTGCGCGTCCGGAGCTTGTGCTCCGCAACGGGAGAGGCCACAACAGTGAGAGGCCTGCGTACTGGAAAAAAAAAAAAAATATATATATATATATATATATATATATATATATACACACACATATATCCCTGAGTGATTTGCCTCTAGACCTTTAGAAATGAGACAAATTTGTGGATTTTCTTCCTGAGAATCATATTGCAAAGGAGAAGTATTGATCTTATTTCATTCAGGCAAAACTGGTTATTTATTTTTACTTATGACTATTATAAAAATGGGCTGATCTACCTTGTTATGATCAAATAAGAATGATCTATAATGGTTTCATGGGTATTGAATAGAATCCAAACCATATTGGGGTCAGCAGTGTTAGACAATTTCCCAGTGTTGAGAGGTGGCAAAAGGATGAACACAGCTTGTGGACAGCATGTCTGATTAGAGCAATAAACTTTGGCTGTGCCTGCACTTTTATTAGAAGCACAAAGGAATCAGAAGCCTCATTTCAGAAATGATAATGATGTGGACTTAGATGGCCATAATAAACTTGTAATTATTTTTCAGTCAATTGGCCTATTTGATAATTCCTGGAATGAAATACTCTACTGAATCAACATTTGTCAGACACAAAGACACACACACACATACAACCAAAATAAAGCACTATATTAGTGCCAAATGCCTTTGACTTCCAGTACCCCAAAGGATAGTGCATCTAAAACTATGTGAAATGAAATTTTACATATATTTATCAAACATTTATAGAATATTTGATTTTATTATTCAACTGCCTAACATTCAGGATGAGGAAACTGAGGGCTATTTCTCTATTAACTCTATTATTTCTCTGTGCCTCCGAAGTCCCAAATCAGTATGCATGCCACTAAACAATACTGGTATCTCTTGCAGATATTGTAGGAAATGATTTAGAACAGTCTTTATCCACAGTGCTTCAATCTGTTTTGGTTTTAGTCTACCTTGTTTTTTCATTTCAGGTCTCAGTCTCAATTTTACCCTTTAGAAAGAACTGTAGTGATGACCCTGTCATTCATCTCTTCATTACTCTTTCACTATATCCTGTCTATTTTACTCCTTGCATTTAGACAAATCTCTGATTATTTTGTTTATATATTTGTCTACAGGTTTATTTCACTCTTCCTATCACTATGAAAGTTCCCTGAGCAGGATTCACATCTGTGTTGTTCACCACTCTATCTTTAGAACATAGTGTCTGGGGCCATGTAAGTGCTTGATTCATTTTTGAACATTGAATAAAATTAGAGAGAATGAGATAGAAAGAGAAAAAAATCAGTAGTGTTTAAAATCCAGAGGGGAAAGGATCAAGAATGTTAATTGGCATAATATTTAGCAGAATATTTATATACTCTGTAGAGACATAAAAAATGTACCGTGTGTGTGTGTGTGTGTGTGTGTGTGTGTGTGTGTGTTTGTGTGCATGTCAGGCATGAGGTAGTAGATGAAAGAGAAATTGAGAATGTTTGGAAAAAATAAAAAAAGCTTGATAAAAGTGGTCTATGGTAGACTGAATAAATGCCCCCAATGATGTCTACATCCTGATCCTTGGAACTCATGAATATGTTAGCTTCCGTGGCAAAGGAGATTCTGCAGATGTGATTAAGTTAAGGATATGAGATGAGAAGATTATCCTGGATTATCCAGGTGGGCCCAATGTAATCACAAGGGTCCTTATAAGAGAGAATCAAAAGAGAGTCACAGAAGATATAATGATGGAAACAGAGGTGATAGATAGAAAGGGAGAGACAAAGAGTTGAAGATGTTATGCTGCTGGCTTTGATGATGGAGAAAGGAACCATGAGACAAGGAATACAGGTGGCCTGTAAAAGCTGGAATGGGCAAGGAAGTCCGTTCTCTTTTAGAGCCTCCAGAAGCAGTGTGGCCCTGCGAACTTCTCTTAGATTTCTGACCTCCAGAATTATAAGTTTGTGTTGTGTTAAGCCACTGAGTTTCTTGTAATTTGTTATAGCACCAACAGGAAACTAATATGGGATCCTATTAAATATATTCCTTAAATGGTAGTTCTTTTACTCTTTTTAAATTTATTTTTTGAAAAAAATAACACATACTCACTGCAGAAAACTTGGAAAATGCAGAAAATGTATATACAAAAAAATAAAATTACCCTTAATCCTATCACCCAGAGAAAGAAGTATTAACATTGTATGTTTCTGTTTTATAAATGAACTTTTGATCAATGAAGACAGGGAAGAGGGATATTAGAGCTGACACTAAAAGCACTTTGTCATATTGAAATGAACATTTAGTTAATTTTAAAATTACATGTCATATTTAATTATTATTTTCTTAGCCCTAAGTATAATAGAAGTTACTGTGATAAAGAAAAAATGAATTAGGAAAAGCTTATATCGACTGCCCTCCCCTTTATCAGGGTGAATTTCTCTTATAAAGCCCTGGGCATGGCAGAGATGCCATTGCCCACTTTGTTTTAACATCACATTCCATCCCAGGGAGAATAATGAGTATTAGCCCAGAGTTACAGAATGAAGTTGGCAGTCTTAGTGCCTAGCTCTATCCCTCACACGTCCTTTCTCTTCCCTGGAACTCAATTTATCCATTAAATATCTGTCAGCTTATCTTGAAAGCTCTTTCTAGCTCTAACTTCCTAGGGCCCAATTTAAAGCTCTCTAAAAAGAACTTGTATTATTTCAATTTCTGTTACACTTGTTTGTTCCCAAGGGACTCTAGTGAGTACTCCTCTGTTTCCCCAAATCGCATTTCATTACTGAAGGAGTTAAAGAAATAAATTACTACTTTCTGGGAGACACTGACGAGACTGTGAAGAAATTGGCAGCCTACAATATTTTCATACTGGATACATTTTCAACTAACCCTTTAGTTCTTAGAATTTTGTTCAGAACGTCAAACAAATTTCAGTAGAAATGTTGAATTACTACTTACTATAATCATTTCAAGCTCACAAGGCTGGGAGCGGTAAAAGGAGTGTTAAAAACACAAATCATAACTGCATTCACCTGGGTTCTATAAAACGCGAGCTCTCAGTGTGGATGGCCCTAAGTTTTTATCTCACATTCAGAGTCTAAGTGGATAGAGAAATTGTTGAGAAATCAAACAGACTGAAGTTGTGTCTGCATATACAAACCGATTTTGGGGGAACTAGGGGTGGAATTAGATTAAATTGCTATTTAGAATGCAAATATTCAATTTTAAAGTAATAGGTCTTGCTGAATTCAACTCCTTTTCTGAATTCTGTATGTGCAAAGACCCTAAAATTAGTGTGAATAGCAAAATCCCTTTACCTTTTGCAGATTGCCTTCTTGAGTCCTTCCTGAGGGAAGAACTGCTCCCCTGGTATAGCAGAGAGTAGATGAGTGTTTTGAAGAACCATTCAGTTTATTATTTACAGTAATAATGAAAACATTGAGTTGAATAATTTAAAGGTCTGGATGAGTCATTCAGAACCAGGATCTGAATGACAGCTACTCACATATGAAACAATCTTGAGCTTAAAAAATTCTGCCTTGACTGGGTAGGTCAGAACAAGTAAAAAGTTGAAGGGATGATAAAGCTATTAGAAAAAATGTTTAGAGATCTGAGAGCCATTTTTTGAAACACAGACCTCTATTTCATGAATATAGAGAAAGGTCAAGGACATTGCTATTTGGCAAGAAGAAAATTCTTCGCTTCTAATACAAGGACTAAATTGTATTATATATTTCATAACTGTGAAAGGTTTAATAACTCAAGCTCTGGATTAGTACATCCAGGACTGACTCTTGGTGATGGACCCACTGTGTGTGTAAGACCAAGAAAATGGCTTATCTTCACTTTCTTGCCTGTACAGTGGGGCTGTTAGTAGCACATGATGGTCCATTCCTGGAGAGTTTTAAGATAGCTGAAGTGAGATAATACATGTGGTTCCTGTATTAATATTCCTGAAAAGAATATTAAAAAGAATATATATATAAATATATATATATAAAACTGAATCAAATTGCTTCACACCAGAAACTAACACACCATTGTTAATCAACTATACTCCAATATAAAATATTCCTTTTTTTAATGAAAAGAAAAAAGGAAAGAGAAAAAGAAAATCTCACTTGTGGACAGCCCTTTCAGTCCATGTCCAAAGTGCCAGCCTACTCTTCCCAATAGGCTGCACTATGGATTTTGGACTTGTCTAGCCAGGCCTCCCATTGTGTAAGTCGGTTCCTTGCAATAAATCTCGCTATACATACATACATATATATATATATATATATATATATATATATATGATTATATGTGAGGGAAATGCATAGAAGACTATTTATTTCAAGTCCAAGTGAGATGCAGAGAGAGCTTTATTTTAGATAGTAAAAGTGGTGATGGAGAGATAAATATAAACCTGAGGGAAAGGGGTTTCAATTCTCAGAAAATGTGGAAAGTGAAAGAGACAGAGATGCAAAGAATCACCTAATTAATCGTTGGTTATAACTTGGATTAAATGTTTTAATCACTGCTTCTATTAATCAAGATAAAGCATGCACATGGAGCTTGGATTGGGAAGTGGGGAGAGATTGTGCTCTGTTTTAGATATGAGTGTGAAGTGGTTAGCTTTCCTAATCGAGGAAGACCAGATGCCAAGTGCAATTACAGATGGGTAACTAAGGAGACAAATCTTTCATGACCATGCTTATTTGGGGGTTGTCAAATATGCAGGAGCTAGATGAGACCTGGGCAGCCAATGTACATCACCAGAGATAGACTTAAAAAGAAGTTTGGGGTAAAAAGCATTGTCTCTACTGGAAGTGAAAACTTAGATGTGCCATTTGTATTTAATTAAATGAAAAGGTAAATGGGGTAGAATGAAAACAATTGGTGTCTTTCTATAAAGGTTATGTGGGAATTACTTGTATTATTCTTACAACTTTTCTCTAAGTTTGAAATTATATTAAAATGAAAATGTTACCAAAAAATCCTTCTCCATAACTGTGTCAACAGAAATGCTACCAAATAATTACTCATGAATGATTTCAAATCTAAAACTTTGTGTAGAATGGAGCCAACTGACCAGTTGGATGAAATATTTTTCTTTAATTTTCTTTATTAATCTTTTTTTGCTAATGTTGCCAATATAAGATTTTAGCTTCAACTTTAAATTCTCTGGTTAGGATTAATAAAAATTGACTAGTTGTGTGATACTTTGGAATTTACTTGTCATGTAGAGTGAGGAATTAAGTGAGTTTGTTTTTATTCCAGTCAATGAATATCAGTTAGATTTCTTCATGAAGATGAAGGAAGGAATAGAGGGATCAGTGCAGTTATGGGAATTCAAGTCTGTGAGTTTGGCACTGTTAGATGTATGCTCATATTAAGAGGACTCAGTTCATTTACAATCTCTGACTTAGGGATCTTCCTTGGTAAATGCCACAGAAAATGACATAGCCCATTTTTTTCTGTCATGCTTTCCCATTTCATTTAGCTTGAGAAAATCTACTGGAGCCCAAGGGCTTGGAGGAACTCCATACTTTTATTTGTTTTCTTTGGGAGGATAAGGTAAAGAGACAAGTTATTTTGGTTATCTGTGCATAGTCAGAATGTACCAGCCAGAAGGGCATTTTTATGGGTTTTCCTATACAAGATGAAGGGAAATTTGTTATTAGAATATCAGTTCCAGTACGGATATATCTTAAAATTGGTCATTTAATAATGTCTTCTGTCATCTGTCCTTTAAACACAAGTGTACATTTGAAAATGAAATTCACAAAATTAATTTTTAATAAGTTAAAACATCTGAAAGAATAATTTCATTTAAACTTACTAAAAGTTTTCAAAGAGCATTTTAATAATAAAATTTAATTTGATTGTTGAAAAAATTTATAATTTACATTAGACCTTACATTTCTTCCTGATAACCTCATCCTGTGATACACTGTATGATATAATTACTTTGTGTAGTTTTTAGTCAACATTTCTTGGTGGCAAACCCCACCAGTGTTTGCTTCATCTACATGTTCTTGTTAGAATTATGCAACCATACTAAACCTCAATTTCTCCCAAATGAAGATATTAGCAGCACCTACATCATCAGATTATTGTGAGTATTAAATGAGATAATGCACATGAAATATTTATCATGGTATCCAGTCTATTCTAAGTGATCAATATACATAGCTATTATTATCTTAACATGAAAGCTTTAACAATTTTATCCTTTCTGACTAAATGTATATTTTAGTTTAGTAACACAATGAATCAAAATAGTCACATTGATCAATAAACCCTTTATTTTTTTTTTATTCTCTGGCCAATTTAACTGAACTCACAATGATGTTTTGTACCATAACCAATCAATCAGATAGTCAGTCAGTTTTTGAAAACCACCTATATGTCTCTTTCTTAGCCATTGTAGAAGATACAACATTTATGTTTCTTCCTCAGGGTTACCCTTTTAGCTATAAACTGAACACACAGTTACTGTTTGGATGTTCCATGAAGAACCTTCTACCCCTCAATTATTTCAATACTATTTAATTCAACATGCTCTGTTTTCATACATGAGGGATATACAGATTATAAAGACTCAGGTGATAACCATAAGAGTCAGTCTGGTGGGGAAAATGAATGATCCTAGTACGGTATTTTATGTAGTATAATAAAAGTATATGTATGGCAAGATATTAGCAGAGAGTTAAAGAGAAGAAAACTATGAATTATTCCTAGTAGATCCAAGAGGGCTAGATTGAGAATGAAGAGCCTGAGCTGGGATCTGAAGGACTGAGTAAGCACTCAGTTTGGAATTCCAGGCAGGAGGAAGAGCCTATGTAAATACATGAAGGAATGAAATAGCAAGAATGTGCAGAGCAAGAACTAATTATTATTTGGTTGCAGAATATTAAGTGGGTAGAGGAAAAAAATTGGGCATAGATGATATAGTCAAAATAATATGATACTTCTTGATCATTCCCATTCCTACACATTTCTTTATAGGAAATCTAGTTCTCCCTTCTCATTGAGTTTATAGTAAAATATTTTTTTCCCCATCTATTATTTCCCTGCTCCATATGAGACAATAGCGTGTGTATTCAATGTGGGTAATTTCCTTGGATGCAGGCATGTGGGACTGGACATCTCCAAACAATAACTTATAATTTTACTAATGTCTCTCTGCTGATCTCTAATGGAGCTTCCATTCACTATTCCATTATTCCTGGAGCTACAGTGATTCCTCCTGTATAGCTCTGAGGGATTTTTTAGTCTCCTCTAGTACTGTCAAATCAACTTTTGATTCTTTCTGAAAGGCTATTCTGAAGGAGTTTCTGAGGCGCTCCAGATAGCAGCTGTTTGACATCTGCCACTTTTTGGGAAATTGTCCAAAGTTTCCTATCTTAACCTCTGAGAAACAAGCCTGTGAATAACCCATGCTGTTAAAATCTTTGTTGATTTTAGCCTTTTCTTACTATGTTCCAAGTCAGGTCAAATTTTACTATAGTAGCTAAGAGAAAATTCTAAAGTTATCTATAGGATCCTGCTGTGGGAGATGGCTTCTTGGCAGCACACTGATTCAGTGTTGTGGAAAGTTTGGCCAAAGCACAAAACTCATTTTTACACAGTTATTTCTTCATTTACATAGGGCAGAGAAATATATGTAAAATTGTCTGAAATAGTCCTGAGTTTCCCACTTTCCTCCAAATTGAACAGGAAAACAGGTATAGATTTCTGGGCCTTACTCTTGACCAACTAAATCAACATCTCAAGTAGGGGACACAGAATTTGCCTTTTAAAACTACCCCATAGTGATTCTTTTGCTTGATAAAATTTTAGGATATCTAATATAAAGTAAAATATCTGAGCTACTGAAGAGTTTTGAAAGTTGTGTTTTGGGAAGATTAATGTGCTAGTATAGTATAAGATGGATTGGATCAAGGAGAAATTGGGGGCCATAAGACAGAAAGTTATTGCACTTCTAAAGCAGGTATAAGGGCATGAGAGCAGATATTAATCTTGGTGTTTGGATGGATGCATGGCTCTAAATCATGGTAATGAATAGAGGAGATCTCTGTATAAAGGTTAATATTGAAGTGCTTAAAAGGCATCCTCTAGTGTAAAAAACCCTGCCCCATCGTTAAGAAATAGTGAAGGTATGGGCATATGCTATGACTTAAAAGGGCCAAATGTTCCCCGTGAGTGTTGACAGGAAAGTTGGAATTGAATATGATTATCCAACATCTCAAAGAAAAACATGCACTGAATTAATAAGATTGAGAAAGCGTCATCTTGCCATTTTTGTGAATGCAACCAGATGGTCAGTCGCACATGTCAATGAGAAACACTGAAGCAGTTTTGTTTTTTTTTTTCAAACTAGCTTTTGATTATTCTAAGATGAAAGCTATTATGGGGAAAGTCCATAGAGATAGGCCAACAATAAAATCAACAGGGAAAGCATAAGAAATAAAAATTAGAGTTCTCATAAGGACAGGCATAAATGTGTGCAACTCAGCTCTAGCTATCCAGGTAAATGTAATTTCAGAATATAGTTTCTGGAAGTGCCTATTGAAGGTCCAATGCTTTTTACTCTACAGATTGGAAAACAACAATCCAGAGAGGTCAAAAGACTTTATTTTAAGTTTGGAAACTAGTTAATGACAAAGCCACAATAAAAGCCTCATATTCTGCGGATTTTCTTGTGTTCTTTCATCTACATCACAAAGCAAATCAATATACACCATGTCAACATAAACATGTGGTTTTTATAACTTTATTAATTTTTAAGTAAACCTTTTACTAACACATAGCATATATACTGAAAAATAATGTATACATTGTAAGCAATCTGATTAATTAATTTTCATCAAATGAACCAACCACATGAAAACAATGCAGTAAGGAAACAGAACATTATTTGAATTTGAATTATCAGTAATTCAAAGTTCCTCCCTCCCTTCTTTCCCATTCATCACTCTCTACTCTATTCTCCCCAAAGTAACTATTTTTTAATTTTAACAACAGAATTAATTTTGCTTGTTTTTATATCTCAAATAAAGGAATAATTCAGTATATATATACATATATATTTTTTTCAGACTTTTTTGCCCAACGTTATATTCTTAAGATTTGTTCCTGAAATACGTAACTGTAGTTCATCACTTTTTATTTTCATTGTAGGATATTTGTGCTAAATAAATTTGCAGAATGTATTTATCCATTCTACTGTTGATGATCATTTTTCATGTTTCTACTTTTGGTCTATTATAAGCAATATTGCTTTGAAATATTTTTATACACTTCTTTTATATACCTAGAAGTATAATTGTTAGATAGTAATATATAAATACATTTATCTGTTGTAGATTCTGTCAGTTTACTGGCCTATACTTGTGTATATGAATATTTGATTTAAAATCAAATTAGCACTGCAGATCTGTGAGGAAAATGATAATCCTCTAATAAATATCACTAGAAGAATTAGGTATATGTATTTTTTTTAATAAACCTTAATCTCTACCTCATGCTATATACAAAAATCAATGTCAGGTGGATAGTAGTCTTAAATATCAAAGTTTAAAAAATAAAGCTTCAAGAAGCTATATTAGAAAATATTATGTACTGTCAAGATTTTTAGGCAGAAAAAAACTTTTTATACTCTATAGAAAGTGTAATACATAAAGGAAAATATGAAGTATAACTACATTAATATTAAGAACTTCTCTTAAAAGCACCAAATGGAAGATATTTACATATATATAACTATTGAACAGGGCATGAATCCAGAATATAGAAGATCTACAAATAAATAAGGAAGAGGCAACATAATAAAAATTGGGCCAGAGTCTGGAATGGGCACTGAGATGCAAGAGGGAAGAGATATGGGAACATATGTATATGTATAACTGATTCACTTTGTTATAAAGCAGAAACTAACACACCATTGTAAAGCAATTATACCCCAATAAAGATGTTAAAAAAAAGAAGGTATCTCAATAATATAAATAAAAAATAAACACCTGAAGTTAAACGCCAAATTAGATGTCCCTGTACACACATCAGATTCTTAAAATTCATTGCAGAGGAAGAAGAGCCCTGAGTTCTCTTATACACTGCTGTTGGAAACATTAATGAGCATAACCACTTATAAAAACTTTTTGGCATTAATTACAAAAGTTATAGACACTCATCTGAATCTACACCCAACAATATGTACCTCATGAGACAGGTACAAGAATGCTCATGATGGCTTTATTCATAATAGGCCCAACATAAAAACAACACAAATGTTTTGTCAATAATAGTACAGATTGATAATTTTGTGTGTCAAAGGATAGAATGCTATAAAGCAGGGGTTAGCAAGCTTTTTCTCAAGGGGGAGTGAGGGAGCAGTAAGGGAGAGGGACATTGTGGACGGGGAGGCTTTAGGTAGTCATAAGCCTTCTGTTTCATTACCTGAATGGAGTTTATCCACTTGTTTCATTGAGCAATACATTTTTGTGCAATTTTTTGAAATATTTCACAATGAAAATTGTTTAAAACAATAAACAAACTCATTAAACATTTAATAAAGACTTCTTACATTAGAAATAGGAGGGAGATATTGTGGGATGTAAAAAAAAACTACAGCTCCAAAAACAGAGTATTTTGAGAAATATGAAGTTAAATTCACTTGTTATTTTCACAATATTTTAAAAATCACTATGGTGGCCTTGAATAAATGAGAGGTAAATAGAGTTAGGGCTTTGGAGTTGGCAGCTCACTTTGCAGGACAACATACTTTAATGATAACACAGCTTTGTTTGGATAGCGGTTGGGAAGAGTGGTTTCTTTTTTTTTTAATTTCTTTTTTTTCCTTCCAGTTTTATTGAGATATAATTGATATACAACACTGTATAAGCTTAAGGTGTACAACATAATGGTTTGACTTACATTTATCATGAAATGATTATCAAAATAAGTTTAGTGATCATCCATCAGGTTATATAGACACAACATTTAAAAAATAGAAAAAAAAATTTCCTTGTGATGAGAACTCTTAGGTTTCACTCTCTTAACTTTCATATGTAAGTATATGAAAGTTAAGAGTATATTCCTCACATTGTGATTACATCCCTTGTACTTATTTATCTTGTAACTGGAAGTCTGTACCTTTTGACCACCTTCATCTAATTGCCTCTCCCCCTCCCCTGGCATCTGGCAACCACAAATCTGATCTCTTTTTCTATCAGTTTGTAAGTTTGCTTGTTTGGGTTTTGAAGTGTAATTGACCTACAACACTATGTTAGTTCTTGTTACACAACATAGTGATTCAATATTTCTATACTTTTCAAAATGATCACCATTATAAATCTAGTTATGATATGTCAACATAAAAAGATATTACATAGTTATTGACTATATTTCCCACACTGTACATTTCATACCCTGACTCATTTATTTTGCAACTGGAAGTTTGTAACTCTTATCTCCCTCATCGTTTTCTTTTCTTCCCCTACCTCTCTCTTCTCTGGCAACCACCTGTTGGTTCTCTGTATCTATAACTCTGTTTCTGCTTTTTATATTTGTTCATTTGTGTTTTTTTTTGTTTGTTTGTTTTTGCGGTACGCAGGCCTCTCACTGTTGTGGCCTCTCCCGTTGCGGAGCACAGGCTCCGGACGCACAGGCTTAGCGGCCATGGCTCACAGACCCAGCCGCTCTGCGGCATGTGGGATCCTCCCGGACCGGTGCATGAACCCATGTCCCCAGCATCAGCAGGTGGACTCTCAACCACTGTGCCACCAGGGAAGCCCCATTTGTGTTGTTTTTAAATTTCACATATAAGTGAAATCATACAGTATTTGTCTGTCTGACATTTCACTTAGCATAGTACCCTCTAGGTCCATCTATGTTGTTGCAAATGGCAAGATTTCATTCTTTTTATGGCTGAGTAATATTCCATTGTATACACACCACAACTTCTTTATCCATTTATCTGATGATGGGCATTTCAGTTGCTCCCATATCTCAGCTATTGTAAATAATGCTGTAATATACATAGGGTGAGTGTATATTTTCTAATTAGTGTTTTAATTTTCTTCAGATAAAACCAGGAGTGGAATTACTGAGTCATATGGTAGTTCTATTTTTAATTTTTTGAGGGAACTCCGTACTGTTTTCCACAGTGGCTGCACCAGTTTACATTCTCACCAACTGTGCACAGTGGCTCCACTTTATCCATATCCTCATCTACATATGTTATTTATTGTCTTTTATTTATTTTTTGGGGGGACGCAGGCCTCTCACTGCTGTGACCTCTCCCATTGCGGAGCACAGGCTCCGGACGCCTAAACTCAGAGGCCATGGCTCATACGCCCAGCCGCTCCACGGCATGTGGGATCTTCCCAGACCAGGGCACGAACCCGTGTCCCCTGCATCGGCAGGTGGACTCTCAACCACTGCGCCACCAGGGAAGCCCTATTGTCTTTTTGATAATAGCCATTCCAACAAGTGTGAAGTCATATCTCATTGTGGTTTTCATTTGCATTTCCTTGGTGATTAAAGATATTGATCATCTTTTGCTGTGTCTGTTGGTCATCTATATATCTTCCTTGGAAAAATGTCTATTCAGATCCTGTGCCTATTTTTAATTGGGTTGTTGTTTTTTTTTGATGTTGAGTTTTATGAGTTCTTTGTATATATTGGATATTAAACTCTTATTGGATATACTGTTTACAAATATCTTCTCTAACTCAGTAGGTGGACTTTTCATTTTCTTGGTAGTTTCCTTTGCTGTGCTAAATCTTTTTGGTTTGATGTAGTCCCATATGTTTATCTTTGCATTAGTTTCCCTTGCCTGAGGAGATATATATATATATATATATATATATATATATATATATATAAAGTTTACATAAGACATATATATGTCTTAGTTATGTATATATGTTATATATAACATATATACATAAGACATATATATATAATAACTATATAACTAAGACTGATGCCAAAGAGCTTAATAACTATGATTTCTTCTAGAAATTTTATGGTTTCAGGTCTTACATTTAAATCTTAAATCCATTTTGAATTTATTTTTGTTCATGGTGTGGAGAATAGTCCAGTCTGATTCTTTTCCATATAGCTGTCCAGTTTCCTCAACATCATTTATTGAAGAAGCTATCTTTTCCCCATGGTATATTCTTGCCTCCTTTGTCATAGATTAATTTCGCATATAGGTGTGGGTTTATTTCTGGGCTCTCTATTCTGTTTCATTGATCTATGTATATTTGCCTTTACCAATGAGATTTTTCCTTTTGTAATTGTCATATTTCTAGTTGTGACTTTTTCTTTTCCACTTAGAGAAGTCCTTTTAAGATTTCTTGTCTAGAGCTGGTTTGGTGGTGCTGAACTCTTTTAGCTCTTGCATGCTTGTAAAACTTTTGATCTCTTCTTCAAATCTAAATTAAACCCTTGCCAGGTAGAATACTCTTGGTTGTAGGTTTTTCCTGTTCATCACTTTAAATAAATTGTGCCACTCCCTTCTGGCCTACAGCATTTCTACTAAAAAGTTAGCCAATAACCTTATTCAAGTTCCCTGTATGTAATTAGTTGCTTTTCCCTTGCTGCTTTAATATTCTCTGTTATCTTTAATTCTTGCCATTTTAATTACAATTTGTCTTCATGTTGATACTTTTTGGGGCAATTCTGTTTGAAATTCTCTATGCTTCCTGGACTATGTTATCTGTTTCCATTCCTAGGATAGGGAAAGTTTTAATTATTATTTCTTCAAATAAATTCTCTGCCTTTTCCTCTCTCTTCTCCTTTTGGGACCCCAATAATACGAATGTTAGTGTGTTTGATGTTGTCCCAAAAATCTCTTAAACTGCCCTCATTTCTTTTTATTCCTTTTTACTTTTTTTTCTGTTCATCTCCACTACTCTGTCTTGCAGCTCACCAATCCACTCCTCTGTATTATCTGATATATTGTTGATTTCTTCTAGTGTATTTTTTATTTCTGTTATTGTATTCTGCATCTCTGTTTGGTTCTTTATGCTTTCTAACTCTTTACTAAACACTTCTAACTTCTCATTCTCCTCCTCCAATTTTCTCCTGAGTTGTTTGAACATCTTTACAAACGTTACCTTGAACTCTTTATCACGTAGATTGCCTGCCTCCACTTTACTTCATTCATCTTCTGTGGTTTTAACTTGTTCCTTCATTTGAAACATGTTTCTCTGTTGCCTCATTTTGCCAACTTTTCTGTTTTTATTTCCATATATTTGGTAATTTGGTTATATTTCCCAACCTTGGAGAAGTTGCCTTTTGTAGGAGATGTCCTATGTGTCTCAGCAGTGTCCTATGTGTCTCAGATGTCCTATGTGTCTATATGCTCTTGGGATGCCCCTCATGTGGGCTCTGTGGGTCCTTCTGTTGTACTGGGAAAACTATTATGGGCAATCTGGTAGGTGCGGCTGGTCCCCAGTCCAGTTGGTTGCCAGACTCTGCCTTGTGCAGAGGCTGCTGGGCACTGGTGGGAGGGGGGTCTTGTCACAAGGTGGCTGGTTGCACAGCCTAAGGTGTCCTGAAGCTAGTGTTGGCCCATTGGTGAATGGGGATGGATCCCAGGGTGGCTGGGTGAGAGATCCAAGGTGTATCAGACCTAACGTTGCCCTGCTGGTGGGTGGCCTGAGTCCTGACATGGCAGGCTGTGGTGGTCCTGGGTCTAGTCTCCACTCACTGGTGGGCAGGGCCAGGGCCCAGGGTAACCCAGAGCTGATGCTTTCTAACTGGTGTTTGAGGCTGGGTCCTGGGGCTAGTGCCAGCCCCACTGGTGGATGGAGCCAGGTCCTGGGGCCTTGGGCTACAGGGCTTAGGGATCCCAGATCTGGCATCAACCCCCTACTGGGAAGGACTTAGGCTCAGGATGTTCCTGGGGCCAGTGCAGGCTCATTGGTGGGTGAAGATGGGTCCCAGGGTCTCTGACTGCAGTGCTCTGAGTGTCCTGGAGTTGGTGTGTCAGCCCTCTAGTGGGTGGGGCTAGAGCCCAGAGGTGCTTGGACTGGTGTCTTCCCACTGGTGTGTGAAGCTGGTCCTGGGTCTTCTGCCCACCTGCTCGTGGGCATAGCTTGGTACCAGGCCCTGTGAATCTCAAGACTATTGCTGGTGCACTTGTGTATAGGGTCGGGTCCCAGGGCACTTTGGGGCTCAGAGGGTCTTAAGGCAGAAGACCAGCTAGTGGGTAGGTTGTGTCCCTTCCTGACCAGTTGCTCGGCTTGGCCTGAGTTGTCCCAGTAATGGTGCAGACAGGCTGGTGGATGGCGCCAGATCCTGGCACTAATAAGCTAAAAGAAAGATTCCAAAATGGTGTTGGCAAGTGTCCTCATGGTAGAATGAGAATGCCGAAATTGTTGCTGCCAGTGTCTCTGTCTCCAGGGTGAGCTCCATTTGTCTCCTCCCTCTCTATGAGGCTCTCCAAGATCAGCAGGTGGGTCTGACCCAGGCTCCTTTCAAATTGTTACTTCTTCTTTGGGTCCTGGAGTGTGTGAGATTTTGTGTGTAGCCTTTAAGACTGGAGTCTCTATTTCCCTCAGCCCTCTGGCTCTCCTGAAAGTAAGCCCTGCTGGCTTTCAAAGCCAAGTGTTCTGGGGGCTTGTCTACCTGGTGTAGGGCCCCTGAGCTGGAGCTCCTGATGTGGGGCTTGTACCCCTCATTCTTTGGGGAGAAATTCTGCAGTTGTAATTATCCTCCTTTTTGTGGTTTGCACACCTAGGTGTATGGGTCTTGACTATACTGCATCTCCACCCCATCCCCACCTGTTTGGTTGTGGTGCCTTCTTTATATCTTCAGTTATAGAAGATCTTTTCTACTAGATTCCAGTGTTTTTCAATAGTTACTCTGTAAGTAGTTGAAATTTTGGTGAGCCCTTGTAGGAGCTCAGGGTCTTCACACTCTACCATCTTGGCCACACTCTGAGGGTAGTTTATTTTTGAAGGGAAATTCAAGATTCTAACTTCTCTAATGCAGTTATATCCAAAACTATAATCCCGCTCTTCATTTATTAAGGTGGTATCTCAATTTATCAAAGCAGGAAAATGTCTGATTAAATAAATATTATGGAATATTCATTCTTCCTATCTTGAGAGCATTGGTTCTGTTCTTAAATGGCTTCTGCACATCAGATTGCTATCTTCAGGACAGCTTCATCCAAATCTGGCCTAGTGTCCACTCACTGATGGGCAAGGATGAAATCTGACTGGCATGCAAGGAGGAATGTAGGTAACCAAGACTGAGGCAAAAGAGGCTTCAGCACAAGGGACTCTTTTAGCCGAGGACTCATTGAAACATCAGTGTTGTCTGGCCTCTTATCTCTGTCCCAGGAGACATTCTACTGACTGACTTTTTTTTTTTTTTACATCTTTATTGGAGTATAATTGCTTTACAATGGTGTGTTAGTTTCTGCTTTATAACAAAGTGAATCAGTTACACATATACATATGTTCCCATATCACTTCCCTCTTGCGTCTCCCTCCCTCCCACCCTCCTTATCCCACCCCTGAAGGCGGTCACAAACCACCGAGCTGATCTCCCTGTGCTATGCGGCTGCTTCCCACTAGCTATCTACCTTATGTTTGGTAGTGTATATATGACCATGCCTCTCTCTCGCTTTGTCACAGCTTACCCTTCCCCCTCCCCATATCCTCAAGTCCATTCTCTAGGAGGTCTGTGTCTTTATTCCTGTCTTACCCCTAGGTTCTTCATGACATTTTTTTTCTTAAATTCCATATATATGTGTTAGCATATGGTATTTGTCTTTCTCTTTCTGACTTACTTCACTCTGTATGACAGACTCTAGGTCTATCCACCTCATTACAAATAGCTCAATATCATTTCTTTTCATGGCTGAGTAATATTCCATTGTATATATGTGCCACATCTTCTTTATCCATTCATCCGATGATGGACACTTAGGTTGTTTCCATTCCCGGGCTATTGTAAATAGAACGGCAATGAACAGATTGGTACATGACTCTTTTTGAATTATGGTTTTCTCAGGGTATATTGCCAGGTAGTGGGATTGCTGGGTCATACGGTAGTTCTATTTGTAGATTTTTAAGGAACCTCCATACTGTTCTTCATAGTGGCTGTACCAATTCATATTCCCACCAGCAGTACAAGAGTGTTCCCTTTTCTCCACACCCTCTCCAACATTTATTGTTTCTAGATTTTTTGATGAGGGCCATTCTGACTGGTGTGAGATGATATCTCATTGTAGTTTTGATTTGCATTTCTCTAATGATTAATGACATTGAGCATTCTTTCATGTGTTTGTTGGCAGTCTGTATATCTTCTTTGGAGAAATGTCTATTTAGGTCTTCTGCCCATTTTTGGATTGGGTTTTTTTTTTTTTTGTTGTTATTGATCTGCATGAGCTGCTTATAAATTTTGGAGATAAATCCTTTGTCCATTGCTTCATTTGCAAATAAATTCTCCCATTCTGAGGGTTGTCTTTTGGTCTTGGTTATGGATTCCTTTGCTGTGCAAAAGCTTTTAAGTTTCATTAGGTCCCATTTGTTTATTTTTGTTTTTATTTCCATTTCTCTAGGAATTGGGTCAAAAAGGATCTTGCTGTGATTTATGTCATAGAGTGTTCTGCCTATGCTTTCCTCTAAGAGTTTGATAGTGTCTGGCCTTAAATTTAGGTCTTTAATCCATTTTGAGCTTATTTTTGTGTATGGTGTTAGGGAGTGATCTAATCTCATACTTTTACATGTACCTGTCCAGTTTTCCCAGCACCACTTATTGAAGAGGCTCTCCTTTCTCCACTGTACATTCCTGCCTCCTTTATCAAAGATAAGGTGTCCATATGTGCGTGGGTTTATCTCTGGGCATGCTATACTGTTCCATTGATCTATCTTTCTGTTTTTGTGCCAGTACGATACTTTCTTGATTACTGTAGGTTTATAGTATAGTCTGAAGTCAGGGAGCCTGATTCCTCCAGCTCCATTTTTCGTTCTCAAGATTGCTTTAGCTATTCCTGGTCTTTTGTGTTTCCATACAAATTGTGAACATTTTTGTTCTAGTTCTGTGAAAGATCCCAGTGGTAGTTTGATAAGGATTGCATTGACTCTGTAGATTACTTTGGGCAGTAGAGTCATTTTCACAAAGTTGATTCTTCCAATCCAAGAACATGGTATATCTCTCCATCTATTTGTATCATCTTTAATTTCTTGCATCAGTGTCTTATAATTTTGTGCATACAGGTCTTTGGTCTCCTTAGGTAGGTTTATTACTAGATATTTTATGCTTTTTGTTGCAATAGTAAATGGGAGTGTTTTCTTGATTTCACTTTCAGATTTTTCATCATTAGTGTATAGGAATGCCAGAGATTTCTGTGCATTAATTTTGTATCCTGCTACTTTACCAAATTCATTGATCAGCTCTAGTAGTTTTCTCCTAGTATCTTTAGGATTTTCTACCTATAGCATCATGTTATCTGCAAACAGTGACAGCTTTGCTTCTTCTTTTCTAATTTGGATTCCTTTTATTTCCTTTTCTTCTCTGATTGCTGTGGCTAAAACTTCCAAAACCATATTGAATAAGAGTGGTGAGAGTGGGCAACCTTGTCTTGTTCCTGATCTTAGTGGAAATGCTTTCAGTTTTTCACCACTGAGGACGATGTTGGCTGTGGGTTTGTCATATATGGCCTTTATTATGTTGAGGAAAGTTCCCTCTATGCCTACTTTCTGCAGGGTTCTTATCATAAATGGGTGTTGAATTTTGTCAAAAGCTTTCTCTGCATATATTGAGATGATCATATGTTTTTTCTCTTTCAGTTTGTTAATATGGTGTATCACGTTGATTGATTTGCATATATTGAAGAAACCTTGCATTCCTGGAATAAACCCCACTTGATCATGGTGTATGATCCTTTTAATGTGCTGTAGGATTCTGTTTGCTAGTATTTTTTTGAGGATTTTTGCACCTATGTTCATCAGTGATATTGGCCTGTAGTTTTCTTTCTTTGTGAAATCCTTGTCTGGTTTTGGTATCAAGGTGATGGTGGCCTTGTAGAATGAGTTTGGGAGTGTTCCTCCCTCTGTTATAATTTGGAAGAATTTGAGAAGGATAGGTGTTAGCTCTTCTCTAAATGTTTTATAGAATTCGCCTGTGAAGCCATCTGGTCCTGAGCTTTTGTTTGTTGGAAGATTTTTAATCACAGTTTCAATTTCAGTGCTTGTGATTGGTCTGTTCATATTTTCTATTTCTTCCTGATTCAGTCTTGGCAGGTTGTGCATTTCTAAGAGTTTTTCCATTTCTTCCAGGTTGTCCATTTTTTTTGGCATAGAGTTGCTTATAGTAATCTCTCATGATCTTTTGTATTTTGCACTGTCGTTTGTTACTTCTCCTTTTTCATTTCTAATTCTATTGATTTGAGTCTTCTCCCTTTATTTCTTGATGAGTCTGGCTAATGGTTTATCAATTTTGTTTATCTTCTCAAAGAATCAGTTGTTTTTTATTGATCTTTGCTATCATTTCCTTCATTTCTTTTTCATTTATTTCTGATCTGTTTTAATGATTCCTTTCCTTCTGCTAACTTTGGGGTTTTCTTGTTCTTCTTTCTGTAATTGCTTTAGGTGCAAGGTTAGGTTGTTTATTCAAGATGTGTCCTGTTTCCTAAGGTAGGATTATATTGCTATAAACTTCCCTCTTAGAACTGCTTCTGCTGCATCCCATAGGTTTTGGGTAATCATGTCTCCACTGTCATTTGTTTCTAGGTATTTTTTGATTTCATCTTTGATTTCTTCAGTGATGACTTCGTTATTAAGTAGTGTATTGTTTAGCCTCCATTTGTTTGTATTTTTTACAGATCTTTTCCTATAATTGATATCTAGTATCATAGTGTTGTTCTTCGAAAAGATACTTGATACAATTTCAATTTTCTTAAATTTACCAAGTCTTGTTTTGTGACCCAAGATATGATCTACCCTGGAGAATGTTCCATGAGCACTTGAGAAAAATGTGTATTCTGTTGTTTTTGGATGGAATGTCCTATAAATATCAATTAAGTCCATCTTGTTTAATGTATCAGTTAAAGCTTGTGTTTCCTTATTTATTTTCATTTTGAATGATCTGTCCATTGGTGAAAGTGGGGAGGTAAAGTCCTCTACTATGAATGTGTTACTGTCGATTTCCCCTTTTATGGCTGTTAGTATTTTCCTTATCTATTGAGGTGCTCCTATGTTGGCTGCATAAATATTTACAACTGTTATATCTTCTTCTTGGATCGATCGCTTGATCATTATGTAGTGTCCTTCTTTGTCTCTTCTAATAGTCTTTATTTTAAAGTCTATTTTGTCTGATATGAGAATTGCTACTCCAGCTTTCTTTTGGTTTCCATTTGCATGGAATATCTTTTTCCATCCCCTTTCTTTCAGTCTATATGTGTCTCTAGGTCTGAAGTGGGTCTCTTGTAGACAGCATGTATATGGGTCTTGTTTTTGTATCCATTCAGCCAATCTGTGTCTTTTGGTGGGAGCATTTAGTCCATTTACATTTAAGGTATTTATCGATATGTATGTTCCTATTTCCATTTTCTTAATTGTTTTGGGTTCGTTATTGTAGGTCTTTTCCTTCTCTTGTGTTTCTTGCCTAGAGAAGTTCCTTTAGCATTTGTTGTAAAGCTGGTTTTATGGTGCTGAACTCTCTCGGCTTTTGCTTGTCTGTAAAGGTTTTAATTTCTCCATCAAATCTGAATGAGATCCTTGCTGGGTACAGTAATCTTGGTTGCAGGTTTTTCTCCTTCATCTCTTTAATTATGTCTGCCAGTCTCTTCTGGTTTGCAGAGTTTCTGCTGAAATATCAGCTGTTAACATTATTGGGATTCCCTTGTGTGTTATTTTTCCCTTGCTGCTTTTAATATGTTTTCTTTGTTTTTCATTTTTGACAGTTTGATTAATATGTGTCTTGGCCTATTTCTCCTTGGATTTACCCTGTGTGGGACTCTCTGTACTTCCCGGACTTGATTAACTATTTCCTTTCCCATATTAGGGAACTTTCCAACTATAATCTCTTCAAATATTTTCTCAGTCCCTTTCGTTTTCTCTTCTTCTTCTGGAACCCCTATAATTCGAATGATGGTGTGTTTAATGTTGTGCCAGAGGTCTCTGAGACTGTCCTCAGTTCTTTTCATTCTTTTTTCTTTATTCTGCTCTGCAGTAGTTATTTCCACTATTTTATCTTCCAGGTCACTTATCCGTTCTTCTGCCTCAGTTACTCTGCTATTTATCCCACCTAGAGTATTTTTAATTTCATTTATTGTGTTGTTCATCATTGCTTGTTTCATCTTTAGTTCTTCTAGGTCCTTGTTAAATGTCCCTTGCATTTTGTCTATTGTATTTCCAAGATTTTGGATCATCTTTACTATCATTATTCTGAATTCTTTTTCAGGTATACTGCCTATTTCCTGATCATTTGTTAGGTCTGGTGGGCTTTTACCTTGCTCCTTCTACTGCTGTGTGTGTTTCTGTCTTCTCATTGTGCTTATCTTACTGTGTTTGGGGTCTCCTTTTTGCAGGCTACAGGTTCGTAGTCCCTTTGTTTTTGGTGTCTGTCCCCAGTGGCTAAGGTTGGTTCAGTGTGTTGTGTAGGCTTCGTGGTGGAGAGGACTAGTGCCTGTGTTCTGGTGGATGAGGCTGGATCTTTTCTTTCTGGTGGGCAAGTCCACGTCTATTGGTGTGATTTGGGGTGTCTGTGGACTTAGTATGATTTTAGGCACCCTCTCTGCTAAGAGGTGGGCTGGTGTTCTTGTCTTGCTAGTTGTTTGGAATCGGGTGTCCAGCACTGTAGCTTGCTGGTCGTTGAGTGAAGCTGGATGCTAGTGTTGAGATGGAGATCTCTGGGAGACTTTCACCATTTGATATTATGTGGAGCTGGGAGGTCTCTTGTGGACCAGTGTCCTGACGTTGGCTCTCCCACCTCAGAGGCACAGCACTGACTCCTGGCTGCAGCACCAAAAGCCTTTCATCCACACAGCTCAGAAAAAAAGGGAGAAAAAGTAGAAAGAAAAAATTAGTAGAAGAAGAAAGAAAGAAAGAAAGAAAGAAAGAAAGAAAGAAAGAAAGAAAGAAAGAAAGGAGGGAGGGAGGGAGGAAGGAAGGAAGGAAGGAAGAAGGGAAGGAAGGAAAAAAGAAAGAAAGAAAGAAGATAAATTAGAATAAAATAACATAAGATAAAATAAAGTTATTAAAATAAAAAAAAATTATTAAGAAAATATTTTTTTTAAAAAAATCAGATGGATAGAACCCTAAGACAAATGGTGGAAGCAAAGCTGTACAGACAAAACCTCACACAGAAGCATCCACATACACTCACAAAAAAAGGGAAAGCAGAAAAATCATAAATCTTGCTCTCAAAGTCCACCTCCTCAATTTGGGATGGTTCGTTGTCTAAAGGAGAGAAGGAAGGAAAGAAAGAAAGAAAGAAGATAAAGTAAAATAAAGTAAAGTAAGATAAAATAAAATAAAGTTATTAAAATAAAAATTAATTATTAAGGGAAAAAAAAATCGGATGGATAGAGCCCTAGGACAAATGGTGGAAGCAGAGCTATACAGACAAAATCTCACACAGAAGCATACACACACACACTCACAAAAAAAGGAAAAGGGGAAAAAAATCATAAATCTTGCTCTCAAAGTCCACCTTCTCAATTTGGGATGACTCGTTGTCTATTCAGGTATTCCACAGATGCAGGGTACATCAAATTGATTGTGGAGATTTAATCCGCTGCATCTGAGGCTGCTGGGAGAGATTTCCTTTTCTCTTCTTTGTTCTCACAGCTCCCGGGGCTCAGCTTTGGATTTGGCCCCGCCTCTGCGTGTAGGTCGCCGGAGTGCGTCTGTTATTGCTCAGACAGGACGGGGTTAAAGGAGCAGCTGCTTCGGGTAATTTGGCTCATTCAGGCCGTGGGGAGGGAGGGGCACGGAGTGCTGGGCGAGCCTGCGGCAGTAGAGGCCGGCGTGTCGTTGCACCAGCCTGAGGTGTGCCATGTGTTCTCCTGGGGAAGTTGTCCCTGGATCCCGGGAACCTGGCAGTGGCGGGCTGCACAGGCTCTCTGGGATGGGGGTGTGGATAGTGACCTCTGCTCGCACACAGGCTTCTTGGTGGCGGCAGCAACAGCCTTAGCGTCTTATGCCCGTCTCTGGGGTCCGCGCTGTTAGCCGCGGCTCGCGCCCGTCTCTGGAGCTCCTTTAAGCAGCGCTCTCAATACCCTCTCCTTGCGCACCAGGAACAAAGAGGGAAGAAAAAGTCTCTTGCCTCTTCGGCAGGTCCAGAATTTTTCCTGACTCCCTCCCTGCTAGCCGTGGTGCACTAACCCCCTGCAGGCTGTGTTCACACCGCCAACTCCAGTCCTCTCCCAGCTCTCCGACTGAAGCCCGAGCCTCACCTCCCAGCCCCGTCCTGCCCGGCGGGTGAGCAGACAAGCCTCTCGGGCTGGTGAGTGCCGGTCGGCACGGATCCTCTGTGCTGGGAAACTCCCCGCTTTGCCCTCTACATCCCTGTTGCTGTGCTCTCCGCCGCGGCTCCGCAGCTTTTCCCCTCCGCCACCCACAGTCTTTGCCCGCGAAGGGGCTTCTAGTGTGTGGGAACCTTTCCTCCTTCACAGCTCCCTCCCACTGGTGCAAGTCCCATCCCTATCCTTTTGTCTCTGTTTATTCTTTTTTTCTTTTGCCCTACCCAGGTACGTGGGGAGTTTCTTGCGTTTTGGGAGGTCTGAGGTCTTCTTCCAGCATTCAGTAGGTGTTCTGTAGGAGTTGTTCCACGTGTAGATGTATTTCTGGTGTATCTGTGGGGAGGGAGGTGATCTTACTCTTCCGCCATCTTCCTGGGAGCTTCTCTGACTATTTTTAATAGGACATTTAGGCATCCATATTTCTCTCCAGATCTCTTGGTCGTTGACTGTTTTCATGGACAATTGACTCCTTGACTTGGTCTCTTCTCTATGTAGCCTCATCCTTATTGTTTTCTTGGCCCCGATCTGTTCATTTCTTGTGTGCTCAGCTTCCTGCATCTGGCTCCTTACTTGGTCAATTAAACTCTTGTCTCCCCTGACTTAACATGACCACTGTAGATGAGCACTTTTTATGCCTGTGGAAAATGTGAAGTTTTGGAGATACTGGTTTCATAAGAGGAAGCAGAAATAAACAGTGAAGAGGCAAGGAAGGGAGAGGAATAGCTGGAATAAACAGTGAAAAGAGTATAAAAAAGTATTAAAAAGAAACTTGCTTAGATATATGATTGAGTTAAGAGAACTCAAGTTACTTAAGAAAAGTAGTTGCAGGAGACAAGAAGAGGGCATATATTGATTAGAAGACCAAGTGATAGATCAAAAAAGAAAGGATAGATTGCAGAAAATGAACACAATAAACAATTTTTTAAAGAAAAATAAACTGGTCTAGTGTAAAGCTGAGGTTTAATTTCTATTAGCAGCACAGAAATTACTTTTGTTCTGAAATTGAGAGATGGAACAGAAAGAAATAACAGCAAATACTCAAATACTGGAACAAGGTACCATATCATTGTACACTGTGTATTAAACTGTTTCTAGCATATTTAACAATGATGTCACAACCAATAATAGGGATTGAGGGAGAGGTACAGAATAGCAATTTGATAAAATTGTCTGTTGGTTAGATGGTATGAGAAGTTCTGCTGAAGAGAAAGTGAAAGGACGGGTTGTAGACTGTTCATGGCAAGACAAAGCAAAGAATCAAATTGAAATCACTGTGTCACTATTGACACCCCTGAGTCTCATGGAACATGGCCTTCATCTGCTTCCCTATACCTTCACCTGCATGAATCAACATCCTTGGCTTTGTCCCTTTTTCTTTTCTTCTGACAAATTTAAAGCTCTCTTCTTAGGTACTAGAGATATAAACAACTACTGCAAGCACGGAGCTTGAAGTCAGGTCTAGTGGTGACACAGAATACAAAGAAATAATTGATCAATTAATTATATAAATAAGTGCTAGAAAGGAGAAGTGCAGCTCCTTAAGAGTGGATAATGGTGGCTTCCCTGGTGGCGCAGTGGTTGAGAGTCCACCTGCCGATGCAGGGGATGCGGGTTCGTGCCCCGGTCCGGAAAGATCCCACATGCCGCGGAGCGGCTGGGCCCGTGAGCAATGGCCGCTGAGCCTGCGCATCTGGAGCCTGTGCTCTGCAACAGGAGAGGCCCGAGTACCACACACACAAAAAAAATGAGTGTATAATGGGACAAGTAATCTAGAAAGCATCTAGGAGATAGGGATACTTATGGTGAAATCATCCTAGCTTGAAACTCAACACATTCAGAACGACATCCATTTTCCTACTTCTCCCACAACCCTTTTTAATCCTGTTCCTCATCTGGAACTTATCCCTTCGTTCCTCAAGGCATTAGCCTAGTGGCTTTCTTTGAATTGTTGACTACACCTAGTACTTTCAACAAATCGTAAAGCTGCACATCTAATGCATTTTTCATATATTCATTTATTTTAAGTCCTCAAATGTATCATATCACGTTAAAGTAAAAAGTTTTGCTTAAAACAAATTAAAGTTTAGAAAGCTTACAACACACAATGGAAGGTTTGAGGTACAGAGGAGTGAGCACATCAGTCACAGTCATCCATTTGTGGTCTAAATACTTCTTTTTCCTTAAAGTAGAAGCTAATGTAACCAGCAGTATATTCCTCTTTGAAGAGTTTGTCCAGTAACCCTTTTCTGTCCTCAGCCTTGTAGTGGTTTCCCAACAAGACTGAAGAAACAACATGTGAAAAATACAAGGTTGAGCACAATGTACTCAGAGAGTGCCAAGGAGACTCCATGACTGACATGGTGTGCTGTCTCATTATAAGGGAGAAAAGGAGGCAGTTGGTATTATGGTTGGTAGACTGGACTTTTGATTCAGGAAACTAGGTTGTATTCTGACTCCTTCTTATTCTACCAGTATGAACTTTGGCAGGTTACTTAACCAGTCCTTGCCTCAGTTCCTTCATTTGCAAAATAAAGATAAGAATTATACCGTTGCAAGACTGTTTTAAGAATTTAACGGTGGGAACTTTCCTGGTGGTGCAGTGGTTAAGAATCTGTCTGCCAATGCAGGGGACACAGGTTCAATCCCTGGCCTGGGAAGATCCCACATGCTGCAGAACAACTAAGCCTGTGCACCACAACTACTGAGCCCGTGTGCCACAGCTACTGAAGCCCACGTGCCTAGAGCCCATGATCTGCAACTAGAGAAGCCACCACAATGAGAAGTCTGCACACCACAACGAAGAGTAGCCTCCACTCACTGCAACTAGAGAAACCCCATATACAGCAATGAAGCCCCAACGCAGAAAAAAAAAAAAGAAGAAGAATTTAATGGAATATTTTAACTATAGCACTTAGCTCAGGATAGGAATATACTAATAAAGAATATACCTGCTGCAAAAGATTGAAATCCGATTAAAAACAGCTTAAACAAACAAACCACAGGATTTTTTGACTTTCATAACAGGGAAGGATAGAGGTGGGGTTGATCATCAGCTCAAGTACAGGGAATCAAATTTCCAATAGAACTGCATCTTCATCACACTCAAATTGCTTCAGAGTCTCAGCTTCATTCTTTGCTATTGCAGACTAGTATTTTTTCTGTTTTGGGGGAGGCATGGCACAGATTCTTCCAGACTTTACCTTGCCTTTCAATGCCAATGGTTAGAATTAGGTTTCATGTCCATACCTCAGCAATATAGAGATCTCCAAAAGGGCTTTTTTCTCCTATCTTTGTCCACAACACCACACTTATAGCTATGAGGCAGGGGAATTTAGATTGTTATCCCTCACAGAACCACACAGTTACAGTGGGGGAAGAATAATATCCTCCATGAGGAGCAGATAGGTATAGCCATAGGGAGAAGAAACCAGCCAGATTAAGAAGTGATATAAAGTGTTATCAAAGGTGAATGTTAAATAGTGCTACCAAAGGTGAATGTCAAGTTTCTGTTATGGCATAAAATAATCATAAAATTGGAACTGATAAATGACTTCAATAAAATGGAAAGGGGTGAAAGGAGAAATCCCAGGCAGTGCAGCCATTCCTGCTTCTCATTTCACAGTTTAGAATTTGCCCCCAAGACAAGGATAAAAGAATACATCTGTGGTGGGCAGAATAACAGTCCCCAAAGACGTCTATATTCTAAATCCTCACAACATGTGATATATTACCTTACTTTGCAAAAGGGACTTTGCAGATTGATTAAATTAAGGCTCTTGTGATGGGAAGATCATCCTGGATTATCTGTGTAAACACAATGTAATCACAAGAGTCCTTATAGTTGAAAGAGGGACGCAGGGAGTTAGAGTCAGTAATGGAGATGCAATGATGAAAGTAGAAGTAAGAGTGATCTATTGCTGGCATCAAAATGGAGGAAGGGGCCAGAAGCCAAGAAATACATGTGGCCTCTGGAATTTAGTAAAGGCAAGGAAATAATTTCCTTCCAGAGTCTCCAGAGGAATGCAGTCCTATCAATACCTTTATTTTAACCCTGTGATACTCATTTCAGACATCTGATCTTCATAACTGTAAGATAATATTTTTTGATTGTTTTAAGCCACTAAATTTGTAATAACTTGTTATAGCAGCCATAAGAAACTAATACAACATCAGTTCACTCTCCTAACATCTGTCTCTTCTCTTGCTCTCCTTCCCTGTCACCCTCCTTAATTTGCTAGGGCTTCCCTGTCATAATGGTTTGTCATTCATTAGCTCATATTTCCCTAAAAAGTAGGGCCACATCTTTGAAAAATAACCTATTACTGAGTGTTCATGAGGATAAACTCTTGTACCATTTCACTTTCTACACCTATGAGTGATGAGTTTCTCCATATTTTGGTGAGCTCATCTAGGCAGTGCCCATGTTAAAGGCAGGCAATAGATGCTTTTATATTCCCAATTCATGCAACTAGGATAGGTAAATTTATTTTGAATTTTAATGCATGTCTTGCTGAAGATATTTCAAATGATAATTATCTGAATATTTTTGAGTCAATTTGCCAATTTTCATTTCTCTAGTCCCAGGGAAATTTGTGGGGAGGAGAAGATGGCCCATTACTGGCAGAAGGATGACACAGAATTGCCATGGAAATCGTTGCAGAGCATATGTGGAAGAATCTCCTCTTCACCTTTGTGCATCTCCAGCAATCTGCCATCAGAACTATCACAAGACCTCTTTATGCCTCTGCTCACTAATTGACATATAACTTGTGTATTGAACAAATAAGGCTTGTGAATGCAATGAGAGCATAAATTTGTTTTCTCCTCCCGTTGTCTTAGTTACTTTGCTTAGGAGGTAGGGAGTTACTTTTCCCCTTAATCTGGAAGAAAACTCATGCAGACTCATAGCTTTTCTATTCTCCCAATTAATCCAATGTTCTACAGTCAATTTGAGCCAAAAAAAGACTTATCTCAGCACTCAGAATGTTCAGTTTAATGGAATAGTCAAATTCATTCACAGTTACAACTATTTTACCTGTTTCTCCAGCTGGAAGTTGCTGCAGTGGGTGATAGAAGTGTGGGCAGATTATTCCTTCTTCTCTTGATCCTCCCCCACAAACTTGCAGTTAATGAATCCTCCAGGGTTGAATCTTAGTGAAAGAAGTAGGGTAAAGTGTTCAGAAAAAGGTTTTACTTTGCTAGTACAGTCATATGCTGTCTTTACGATTTCTGAGTCTGGCCAATGTTCAGTGCTGATGTGGTTTCCTCAATAGGGTTTCCAAATAAAGTAGAATTAAACATGATTTCAAATAAACAGCAGTTTTTATTTGTTTGTTTGTTTATGTTTTTGTTTTAGTGTACTTATCTTCCATGCAAGATTTGAGACATACTAAAATACTACTTGTTGTTTATCTGAAATTCAAATTTACCTGCTGTTTTGTATTTTTATTTTCTAAATATGACAACCCTATATCCTTAGGGACTTCCCATTATTACTGGGGACATTTAATTATAGTTCCTTTGATGTGTGTGATCTTTCTATTCTGACAAAAATACCTTGGATATCTTAGATGGGGCTAAGGCCTGTTTGCTTCTGTAGGTGCCTTACTAAATAAGATCTAATCTAACTCACACTACTGTTCTCTCATTCTTGACCCACATTTGGTCAGTTAAAAAATGCTCATGAAACCTTTGCCCTAATTAATGCTGGGAGTGAAGTTCACCAGTTTTATCACTTCACCTATGTTCCCTCTATCCAGGCTGCTAGCCAGATGTCTCTTGTCTTTACCTTTTCCAGTCGATGGTTAGACACCAATCCACTTCACTTCACCTGCAGGTGGCACATATTTCACTCAAAGAAGTTACACTGATGTCCATTCACCAAGCCTGAGGAGAGGGGCTGACACTTCCCACATCTACCCTTAAGAGGCAGAGATTCAGAGCAAAGAAATACCTCTTTCTAGAGAAATACTCTCCAAATATTTTTACTCAATTTCTAATGAACAGATCTTCTTATTCCTTTGAGTCTTGTAATTGGTTTTCTATGTTTCCTTTGACAATGTGACAAGATGCACTTTGGTGCATCTTATCTGTTGTATCTTCCAACAAATGTTTTAATTTAACATCCTGTCTATGTAGAAGGAGAGGTTGGAGAAAATTATCCCTAAAGTTTCTTTTCCCCTTTTCTAGAAGTCAATTTTGTCCCCTTGGATGTTAGATATCTCATTTCTACTATACAAATTGGTTTTGATCCTGAAGTTTCTTTGTATATGCCCTTATTAGAAAATTAGAATTCTCACCTGAGTAACAACAAGAGCTACAAGGAAGCACAATTATTTTTTTTAAATATACAAGAATACATGTAATAACAGTGGGTGCAGCTTTCTAAAAAGCCATTTTGTAAAAATATAACCCTCCTTAAAATTCTCCAAGACCCTTTTATTGCCTACAAGATAAAGTGTAAAAAAAAAAGATAAAGTATAAAATCCTCAGTAGGACATTCTTGGATTCCATTATCTGCTTCTTATTAGCCCTCTCATTTTTACCTTTAGTCCTCTTCACGATGTACCCTCTCTTTCACAATTATAAACTACTTACAGCTTCTCAAATTAATTAAGCTACTTCATGCCCCATGCCTTTACTTTCTGTTTTCTGATCTTAAATGCCTTGACCTTGTGCAAGTAGTAGAAAATACAAGTCTCCAAAATTATCTGTTAGCAGTCCTTGTTGAGCTTCCATTATTGCCTCTTCCAAGAACTGAAGCACCCTTCTCTGTGATCTTCATTATACATTACAAACACTTCTAGAATGATCTTAGAGAAGAATGCTTCTAATTAGTACTCAGTCTTCTTTTATTTTTAGATGTTGGGGGTAGAAGTTTATTAATTAATTTATTTATTTTTGCTGTGTTGGGTCTTCGTTTCTGTGCGAGGGCTTTCTCTAGTTGTGGCAAGTGGGGACCACTCTTCATCGCGGTGCATGGGCCTCTCACTATCGCTGCCTCTCTTGTTGCGGAGCACAGGCTCCAGACTCACGGGCTCATTAGTTGTGGCTCACAGGCCTAGTTGTTCCGCGGCATGTGGGATCCTCAGAGACCAGGGCTCAAACCCGTGTCCCCTGAATTAGCAGGCAGATTCTCAACCACTGCACCACCAGGGAAGCCCCAGTACTCAGTCTTCTTTGATTAAAAGTTTGTCTCCCTCTGTCTGACCCTAAGTTATTTGAGGCAGGATTTGTATAATTTTTCTCTCCAACCCCAGCAGCTTGTTCAGTATTTTCCTCATGACATGTGTTGTTCAGAGAGTGAATGAATGAGGTGTGAGATCCCCTTATATATGGTTACTTTGGGATGGAACACCATGATTCTGTTAATATTGCCAGTGCCCAAACTCTTTAGGGAAATACTGTTTTGAAACTCTGAACCATTTCAGAGCCATACAAGAAAAAGTTATTGCCTTTATATAACCTTAGGTTGTTGAAAATAAAATAAAACACACTAGAATAAAATAAAATAAAAATCAAACCCACCCAGAAAATAAGGATTGATCTCCTTTGAGAAGGTTCAATATAGGCATTAAACAAGATTTGTTTGAAAAGGAATAAACAATAGAGGTGAATGTATTCTGTTAAAGACAGCATCTCACAACATCTAACGGACTATTGAGAAAAATGTTACTATAGAAAGAACAATCTTTTGTTTCTACAAGATAGAGTTCTGATTTGATATTTTTTTTTTTCTAAATTACTGAGCAATGTTTGCAGAGTATCTCAAGTATCTTAGTTCATTTCCTACTAGGGACTACAGGATCTGTGGCCATCTTGAAATCAGGTGGTCTTGGCCTACAGAGGCTTGAAGCAGGATTTCAGTTCTCAGCCAGAAACTGAAGTCAGGCTGTGACAGTGAGAGCACTGAATCCTAGCCACTAGACCTCCAGGGACCAGTGGCCAGTGACAAGGTCCCTGGCCCTTTGGCTTTGTGGAAAATGAATTCCCACAAAGATAGAAAGTAGTGAAACAAGTGAAGTGTTTATTAAGAGGAAAAAGAGTTCTTGAGGATAGGTATACCGGCGGACTGAGAGAGAGAGTCACACCCTCGTAGCAGTTTGAATCACTTATATGGGACATTGCTTCTAGGTTTCCTTTGGTCAAACACCTTGCTTTGCCTGGTTCTGAGTCCACATTTGTTTTATCTCAGGGTCCTCCAATGTGTGTGCACGTATCTCTTAGCCAAGATGGATTCTAGGGAAGATGCGTATGGGTAGGTTGACATCACTGCATTTTTGACCTCCAAGGAGCCTTTCTGAGCATGTATAGTCAGAAAGGTCTCCTCCACCTCGAGAATGAGAAATATATGGTCTCTATCTTTTATCTGCACAGGGCACAGCTCTTCTCTTTCTTCTGCTATTTTGGAGTATCTGCCCACAGGGGACAAACTCCAGCTGCTCAGCCTGGAGCCCATCCATCTCCTGCCTCAATCTCACTATATTGCTGTGTGTTTCTTGATAAAATATAATCATCTTTTTCAAATTTTTATAGAACTCAAAAGATTTTATTTTTATGTGATAATCTAAATGTATGTGACAGACTGAATTTACAAAAGGACAACGTACAGGCCATATATAAAAATAGAACTCTAACTCACAGCCTGCAGCAACCTGGCCAGGAAACCATCCTTTTATTACAATAAACAACCCAGAAAGCCAGCCTCCTCTGAGACATACTTGTAAGAAACCAGATTGCTATCTCTAGTAATAATCCAGGAAGCTAAACAGTAACTTCTGTAACAATCAGTCCAAAATACCCAGGACCTGATAAATAACTAAGAGCTTCCCTAATTTTTGCCCCCACTTTCAACTTAGGACCAACCAGAGAAAGCCAGTTATGTACCCCTAAGTAATCACATAAATGTCTGACTTCTAGTTAGCCCAAACACATCTTCCCCAGGTCAATAGCCTCCAGGGCATTTCTGAAGTCTCTTTTGTTCCCACTATTAAGCTTTCACTCTTCTGTTGGTCTTTGAGTTTGCCAAACACAAGTGATGGTAGTTGACTCCCTTGCTATAGCAAGCTCTGAATAAATAGCCTTTGCTTTTCCCATTTTGTTGATCTTATTTCCACATAGGTGATACTCATACATTTTTTCCTCCCTTAAAACATGATAAATACCAGATATTTAAAATTGCTGTAGTTTTGTTTGTTGTTGTTGGGTTTTTTTTGTTGTTGTTTTTGGTGTTTTGGAATGAAGAACCATGTGCAATTATGGCCACAATTTACAGGGTAGTTCCTTTATTTTTAGATATAGCAGACTATATTTAGAGTCCAGTTAGATTATGTTTTAACATAATAGCTCTTTTTAGTTTCCTCTCTTTTATGCTCAATGCTCCTGATTACCTAGACAGTAATTGCAGTTTTAATTATACTCTCATCTTTTCCGAAGATCAGAAACATTTTAAAAGAAAAAATTATTTAATTGTCTGCTCACAAAGGATCCCAAAATATGTTTCATTTTATGAATCAGCAGTTCCAGTTGTTCTTTCTTCACAGCCCCTGTTTGAAAAGTTGCTTGATAGATGAGGAAACTACAGTGCAGAGTGCTTGAATATGCAAGCTGTACATGCTGATAGATGGAAAATTACAGTGTAAACTGCTATAATAATCAATATGCAAGTAGCAGCAGAATAGAATGTCATTCTGGCTTAATTGTCTCCCTTGGTGGATGGCTTCCCTGGGTTGCTAGTTTGGAATTCACCATAATCCTGGGAGTTATGATCATGCAATCTTTTCACAGCTAGTCTGCTGACATGTATATCATATGTTTGTTCAATTAATGTGCTCTAAATTCTAGCTAGGTTGAGGGCTCCAGGCTGTTTGTAACTCAATTACAAATGCTATGTAATTTTTTTCTTTTTCTTTCAGAGAATGTATTTAATACCTACCTTGTAGGGTCTCTGCAAAGATTTAAAGCATTATAAGTGTAAACTGTATAGTTTGGTATATGCTCAAAGCTTAATACATGGTGGTTCTCCTGGCTTTGCTTTTCACCTTGCTGATGTCTTTGATTTTGAAGACAGATAAAATTAACAATGCATTTTTTTCACTTAGATTAAACTAAAATTTCTCAAAGTTAAAAAGCATTAACAAATTCTAAAACCAGGACAAAGAACTACTCCATTTTTTTAATCATTGTTGAATGATTTGGGATACTTCATATGCTATGAATGAATTTGTGGGTGGTACCCAAAGATACCTGGTGTTGCAAAAAATGACATGTGTTCAATTTTGAGAGGTGAAGAATGAACCGCTTGATCTGAAGTCTTTCCTTACTGACTGTGAATCAGAGTCAGGAGTCGGAAGGACTTACTGGCTTCAAAGTTATGAAACTGATGAAGTTTGTCTTTAGTAAACTGCCTCCCCTTTCTGCCACATCCAGTGGCTTCATTGTTAAAACCTCAATAGAAGCTGACAATAGTTATTCAAATACCAGTCATTATAAAACACCAGATTCCTTCCCGTGAGAACGTTTACATTAACAACCTTTCTGTAGGAGCAGAAACAAGATTGAAGGAATTTGAGCCATTTGCAAACAGAACCAGAAAATGTTTAGAGTAAAAGGGAAGCCCTTTCCTAAATCTCTAAAATAAGTCACTAGTAATGCTTAGGTTTTATTTTTCTTTTTTCTGACAATAATTTTTTAATCTGTTCAATTGAAAAGATTAGCAGATTTAAGTTCAAGTGTGGTTGCTTTAAGAGTTATACGTGCCTCGAAAAAGAAGAAGAGAATGAATTCCAGGGCATATGCAGCAGTCCAGATATAGAACAGCATAGCTGTTACATAGTTTCAATAGCTATAAAATTAGGTAAAATTATTAAATATGAAAAAATAAGATAACAAATGTGAATATAATTTAAAAGCAAATCACTCCTGTGAGATTGTAGCAATGGAGTTCTCATGAATGAGAAACCATCACATCCACTAAAGTATGGACTTTTGAGAACAAAAGGAACAACTAGCTCTTTTTACATTTCATTTGAAAGTAAGTGAAAAGAAAGTAAGCTTATATTTTGCTACAGTAAATACTATTTACTTAGATGATTTTGGGCTAAAGTTATACAGTTAAAATAATTGCTTTACTGACCCACTTTACGTTTTTTGACACAAAAATTATTTGCTTCTAATAAAACAGAACTTATTAAATAGAACTCAGCATTTTTAGATGAGTCCATTTAGATGAGTTTATTTACAGTATTTGGGATTAATCACAAAAAGAAAACCATAAGAAATTGCATTGGCATTGTCACGGGTAAAATTTGGGCTATGAAAAGGATAAACACTGCATACGATTGAATTGGATTTCCTTGTTAAATTTTATTTTAAAGGTTTATTGTTGGTTTAAGCACAATCTTTTTCCTTGATTGAATTGTGCTTATATGGATACAGCTGGTGAATGTGTCTTTAGATATGCATGCAGGTCTTAAGAAATTTGTTTATATTTCTTAAGTGCAGAAGTATTTATGTTATATTTGGTGTGTGTTTAGCAATAAAGCAAAGTTTACTAAATAGATAATTAGCTTATGGGATAGAAACATAATATAAATATTTATATTAAATTTCTAGCTTTTTTTTTCTAGACATTTGTCACTAGCCCTATATGATCAAGGCTATTTCTATATTCTATACATCAAAAAGGTGCAGAATAGTAGGAATCTATTGAATTTAAAACACATGTAAGACTCTATAAACCCAGGAGATTTTAAAGCCTCTGTTCTACAATTACACTAACTGTTCTACAAATAACTATTTATACAAAGAGCATTAATTGTTCACTTATTCAGTACGTATTGAGCACACTCTGAGCCAAGTACTAAGTCAGGTGTTCAGGATACATTGGTGACTAAGACTCAGTCCTTGATCATAAGGAATGTAGGGTTTGGGAAAGACTGACAGGAACGCAGTGGTTACAGATGAGATCCATGTTCTGTGACAATGCAACATAAGGCTCATAACCTACCTATTTTAAGATTTATGGATGTCATCCAAGAAGAAGCAAAATTTAAAGTGAAAAACGAGGAGGAAGAGTCAATAACGACATGGACAGAACTTTAGGCAGAATATATAAAGGCTCAGCAACATGGGAGAAGATGGTGCGTTCAAGAAACTGCATAAAGTCGAAGGTCAAATGGTGAATTGAGGCTGATGAGGAGAACAGGGGCCAGGTCATAAGAGTCTTGATAAGGGGTCTAAATAATTAGGACTGTACCCTGTAACAATAGCAATTCCTTGAAAGATATTAAGGGAGGAAATTATATGACCAGACTGGACCCTTGAAAGATCAATCGAGCTGCAATGTGGAAAATAGATTACTGGGTATCAGGAGTTGGGGTGGAGGATAAACTGCTTTGAGACTGTGTAACTTGGGAGAGTATTGGTAGCCTGAAATAAGGTTGTGCACTGGTGGTACAAAGAAATGCACACATTTCAAAGATACTACATATGCAGGTAGAATCTAAAAGGCTTTGTGAGAGATTGGAAAAAGGGAATAAGAAACGAGTAAAATTCGAAACTAATGCCCAGTTTCTGGTTTAGACAACTGGGTTTATAGTGGTGTTGTTCAATAAAATAGGCAGGATTTTAAGAGGAATAGTTTATTAGTCAGGCTAACTAATGCTAGTTGTTATGTCACACATACCTGCCCCTGGTAACTAAAGGATCCTTGTTTTGATTTGTCTCTGTATTTATTTTAAAACACCTGACATTTGTCAAAGATATTTTACAGCTGTGCTTCAAGAAATATGCAATGATAAACTGCCCTGAACAGCTCTGATTTGACCACAGGAGCATGCCTGGCAGATGAGACTTGGAGGTGACCAAAAGTTACCCTTGCTTCATTACCATGCTGAAGTCTTGCCCAGGGAGAAACTTGCACTTTGCTAGGCACAATTTGTGCCATGTACAAAGAAGTGTGGAAGACTGCACATGCCCCAGCTGCCCGTGGAAATCTCTGCCCCTTTCCTAGACATACCTTCCTCTGGCCCTTAAAATTCCTTTACTCCTCTCCCCTTAGGAAGAAGGTGCTTTTAGAGCACTAGCTCTCCCTTCTCCATTCCTTGATCAAAGAATAATTTCTGCTCTGCTATACTGAATCCAATTTTGTTTAATTGGCGTGTGCGACTCTGGGCAAAGGACCCACTGAGGAGTCACCGATCCACTGGGGATTTGTAACAATTAAAGCAACAACCTCCAAATATCAGTGGCTTCACACAGTAGAAGATTTGTGTTGCTCACCATACAGTTTGATGAAGAAAAGACAGTTCGCCTAGTGGCAGCTCAGGGATTTGGGCTCTTTCGATCCTGAAGTTCTGTCATTTCAGATTGATTCCATTTGCATTAGTGAAAGCGAGAGAAATATATATTTTTTAACTATTTTAAACTCTAAACCTTTTTTTTTAAAAAAATAGCAGTTATTGTTATCCTGACTAATACAGAAGTAGGATGCTACCATAACAAACAGAACACGTGGCAAAGGCTAGTGGTCAGTCAACAAGCAGGAAGAAACCTGATATTAAAGATTGAAAAGATGCCTATATATGTTATGCAGTGAAAAAAGTTTGGAAAAATATTTTTCTGTAATAACTTGGGAAACATGCTATATGCCCCAAGTGAACTGGCAGCTCTAGGTAGAGTAGTCAGGTAGAATTTTAGTTGTGTGTATTTGTTTTTAGTGGCTGTCTTGGGCAAGTGGAGCAATTCAGACAAGACCTCAGGAAACAACTGGCTTTTAAGGATCTTTGCTAAAATTAAGGAAAAGGTAATATTGTAACTAGAAGAATGTGTGAGGTCAACAGAGATTTTAAGACATGAGAAGATAAGAAGAAATGATTGCAGGGAATCCTGTCTTGCACAATATTCTAAACTTTAACTCCACCTTCTAATCCTCAAATAATTTTTATACTTTATCCTAAATTTTCATGCAGGGGATGTCTTCTGCTTCAGTGTTCCCCAGGACTGAACAGAGATTGAACACACAGTAAGAGGGTAATAAATATTTTATTGGTGTTTAACCACTATAGACATTGAGACTGCTTAATTGGAAAATGAAATTATGAGGAAAATATATCATATTAGATTTCAGAAATAGGAATTTAGGATAGAAATTAGAAAACAAAAATATCCTACTTCCCAGAATTTTGATGTATTTTACCAGAAAAGTTTGAGAACATTATTCTGTAGTTATTTTTAATATTTATTTCCAGGCCTCTAACAATCCCTTCAGTTGTAAATATGTACTGTGCAGAATATAAAACTGCACAGTTATATTATGTCATAAAATACTTAGATATTCCTATCATTGTAATTTTATGTTACTTTTTCATTTTTGTTTCATCTATTAATAATATTTGTCTTAATAAAATAATAAGAGCACCTTCACTTTTATCATTGTTTAACTTTCACATTTGTTGTCAAATCCTGACACAGTCTGGGAAGATAGGCTAGGAAGACACATTTATGTCTACTTAGTGACAGATCTGGGATTAGAATTCAGCTTCTCTATTTCCAGTCCAGGGATCTTTCACTATATAAATTCAATCAATGCTTTTGTGACATTTCTATCCCAAGTATTTAGCTCATACAATCTAGTTAGCTTTTCTGTCTGCCTTCTTTCCCTGGTTCTTTTGATATGTTTAAAATAAAGAATAATTACTCTCATCTAAATAGAAATAACTGTTTAACACATCCATCAAACATTTATTTCATAGATCGCTTAGAGACAGTGAGGATTTGAGGAATACCTCCATCGGAGAAGCTCATTCAAATTGCCTGAAGCTTTTTTCGCTGTACAGGGCTGGCACTTAAAGTCTTGATTCTGTGTCCAATCTTAGGGTACTCCGGGAACCACAATGCACTTGCTGAATCTTAGAAGCACCACAGCTCTTAGCAATAATTTCTTTCAGTCAGTAGGTGGGGACTGTAGGGTCGGGGTATTCTCTTTGCCCCTGAAATCACCCAATGTCAATCGTTGTATGTAACTGCCTACATGCAAAACTGGGCACAGGAAAAAGGCAATCTAGGTGAAAGTACTGGATTGATTTTCAGGGAGACAAATAATTTCAAACAATAGCAAATTTTAATTTTCAGAGGTTGTATCAAGAATTGTATTTATTTTTTTAAAGTGCATGCTACTAGTGAAGTTATAGTAACTTATTTTTAGTAATGTCAAACTGCATTTGAATTGTCTCTTTTTTGGTCAAATTGCAGATAATGACTTGTTCTTTGCATGAAAATAGAATAAAATAAGCCTTCAGAGACAGACGGAACATGGTCTCATAAGGAATTCAAATGGGTGGTACTGAGCTGTTGAGTTTGTACCCAATTCTGTACTCCAAATGGTACATTCTTAGTGATCAGATATTTTCAAAAATTACTTTTAAATTACGGAAAAAAAGATAATTAGTTGTCAGCTGGAGATATTTTAGTTTTCCAGATAAATTTTGAACCAGATCTTAGACCCAACTTCTGAATATTTTGACACAGTGCTTATACTGGAGAGTAAATCTCTCCCAGAGAATATTATATATTAAGTCTCCAGGTAAGGAGTGCCCCTTAGGATATAGCACATGGTTTCAATTAAAGAGAACTGGACTGATTAGAGATGAGTGTTTTACAATTAGGTTTACCTGATATTTTTGGATACAAATTATTTAACTTCTTCATGTCAGTTTTCTCACCTATAAAATGGGAAAATAATGTCTGTGCCTTTTGCAGGATTTCTAAGGTGTCAAAAGTACATTTTCATTGAAATAAATATTTGGAAAATATCTCATTTAACAATGCAGTGTTTATCATTTTTATGTCCTATATATTATCATAATCCACTAGCTGTTGTGGACCTGGGGTACTTTGAAATGTGGTACACTTGTTTTTTTTTCAGTTTCTATTTTCAAAATTGGCTCAGAGCTTGGATATATTTGAGTTAAACAGCTCTTCCTTATGGCCCCAATTATATGGCTCTTGAGGATATAGAAAAGAGTGTGAAAGAGGATGGTGGGAAAACATAACAATAAAGATTCAAACTTCTTAGAGTTTTCATGGCTTGAAGTATTATCTCTAAAAAGAAAAATAAGGGGGAAAAAGAGAAAAGAAAAGAAAAAGACCAGAGTCATTTCCCTTATCTGTTTTAAGATTATTATTTTTATTATTGTTTTTTGGCGGTACACGGGCCTCTCACTGTTGTGCTCTCTCCCTCTGCGGAGCATAGGCTCCGGACGCACAGGCTCAGCAATCATGGCTCACGGGCTCAGCCGCTCCGCGGCATGTGGGATCTTCCCGGACTGGGGCATGAACCCGTGTCCCCTGAATCGGCAGGCGGACTCTCAACCACTGCACCACCAGGGAAGCCCTACCTGCATATATATATATATATATATATATATATATATATATATATATATATATATATATATATAACTTTCATTAAGTGCCACTAAGAAACTATATTAGATTAAACTTTATTAACCTCTCTTGAGCTCTGACTGAGTTTACATATGCAGGGTAAACACGGCAGGTATCTGCCTTTAAAAGAAATGTTTTCTTTCATTGATCTCCCTGTTTCAGATTCTGTTTTTCATTTATGTCACCTGTTAATGTGTACCGAGTCACAGAAATGATAGTTGAGGGAACACACACTGTTTGGGTGCAAGCACAGGGAAGCAAACCTAGCAAGTAGCATTTGGTTTCTTAGATGATGGTGCCAACTTCCTGACACTGATGAAGACAACGAAATATTCATTAATTCCTTAAAGTATTTTAGAAAAAGCGTTTGCTGGAATGGAACATTAATGAGCCAATCTCATTTGATTTCATGTCAAAAGGGAATGTTAAATAATTAAGGTGTGAAAGCCAGAGTTTATGCAGGTGGATGTGGAAAGTAGCAGTCCTTCAGCATTAGAAATGTTCCCCTGCCATATTGAAATGAACACCCATCTGGGCCAAGTTCTCTTACATTATTTGAAGTATTCTCTTTAAAAATCTCAAGGTACAAAATGCATTAAATTGTTTTGACAGAAAACTGCTTAGGAGCATTGAGCTACTTCAAACATATTTGAAAATCATTCAGTTAGCTTTTAATGATTGTGAATAGCACTGTGAGGCAGTGAGGAGGAAAACAAAATAATCATACCTCAAGATTCTTTCTTTCTAGTACCCTTAGACTAATTGAAAAACTGTGGGAAAAAATTACTCTGTGGTCAGTTGTTAAATTGTGTAGAGATTTAAATGCTTAAGGGAGAGATACAGTGAGCACTGTTGAGCCAAGGAAGTTTTCACGGATAATGGGGTATTTATCTTGGGCCTTGTAGAAGATAATAGAATTGCATGAGCAGAAGAGTAAAAAGGTTCATCTCTAAAAAGGAAGGAATAAGCAAAAGAACAAAAGTGTAGAGAAGTAATGCACAAATATAGAGTACAAATATTATGTGATGCCATATCATCAGTAGACAATATAGAAAATAAAATTCATATTTTACATCACACATGAAAATGAAATGAACCTAGGTCCTAAAGGAAACATTGAATTATTTCAGCTAGGTATTGTCTCACCACAATATTCAGACTCTCTGAAAGGCAAGATGGATTCCCAGGAGACAATGACACAGTCTTTCAGCAAAGTAGACAAATTGAAACCTAAGGAGTTTTTATGTGTGTGGATCTTTCATATCAGACTATGAAAACAGACATTCTCATAGTTTTATACTGAACATGTAAAGTCTTGTGATACTTTCATAAGAGAAAATACTCTTGCTGCTTCACTTGATCACCTATATATTATCCACAGAATTGTTAGCCTGTGACTTTCTTTACAAGGCTGGCCTTTGCAGATATTTAATAACTATATTTGTTTGTTTATATTTCTGCTTTCACTTAAACAACTAAACACCCACTGCTCAGAACACAGGGATTTTTTTTTTAAGTTAGTGTTTTGTTTTTTTTAAACATCTTTATTGTAGTATAATTGCTTTACAATAGTGTGTTAGGTTCTGCTGTATAACAAAGTTAATCAGCTATACATATATATGTATCTCCTCCCTCTTGGGTCTCCCTCTAACCCTCCCTATCCCACTCCTTTAGGTGGACACAAAACACTGAGCTGATCTCCCTAAGCTATGCAGGTGATTCCCACTAGCTATCTATTTTACATTTGGTAGTGTATATATGCCCATACCAATCACTCACTTCATTCCAACTTGCCCTTTCCCCTCCCCATGTCCTCAACTCCATTCTCTACATCTGCATCTGTATTCCTGTTCTGCCCTCAAGTTCTTCAGAACCATTTATTAATTTTTTTAGATTCATATATATGTGTTAGCATATGGTATTTGTTTTTCTCTTTCTGACTTATTTCTCTGTATATGACAGACTCTAAGCCCATCCACCTCACTACAAATAACTCAATTTTGTTTATTTTTATGGCTGAGTAATATTCCATTGCATATATGTGCTACATCTTCTTTATCCATTCCTCTGTCAATGGCACTTAGGTTGCTTCCATATCCTGGCTATTGTAAATAGAGCTGCAATGAACAGTGTGGAACATGATGCTTTTTGAATTATGGTTTCTCAGGTTATATGCCCAGTAATGGGATTGCTGGGTCACATGGTAGTTCTATTTTTAGTTTTTTAAGGAACCTCCATACTGTTCTCCATAGTGTTGTATCAAATTACATTCCCACCAACAGTGCAAGAGGGATCATTTTTCTCCACACCCTCTCCAGCATTTATTGTTTGTAGATTTTTTGATGATGGCCATTCTGACCGGCATGAGGTGATAACTCCTTGCAGTTTTGATTTGCATTTCTCTAATGATTAGTGACGTTGAGCATCCTTTCATGTGTTTGTTGTCAATCTGTATATCTTCTTTGGAGAAATGTCTATTCGGTCTTCTGCCCATTTTTAGATTGGGTTGTTTATTTTTTGGATATTGAGCTGCATGAGCTACTTGTATATTTTGGAGATTAATCCTTTGTCAGTTGCTTCAATTGCAAAAATTTTCTCCCATTCTGAGGGTTGTCTTTTTGCCTTGTTTATGGTCTCCTTTGTTGTGCCAAAGCTTTTAAGTTTCATTAGGTCCCATTTGTTTATTTTTTCTTTTTATTTCCATTTCTCTAGGAGGTGGATCAAAAAGGATCTTGCTGTCATTTATGTCATAGAGTGTTCTGCCCATGTTTTACTCTAAGAGTTTGATAGTTTCTGGCCTTACATTTAGGTCTTTAATCCATTTTGAGTTTATTTTTGTGTATGGTGTTAGGGAGTGTTCTAGTCTCATTCTTTTACATGAAACTGTCCAGTTTTCCCAGCACCAATTATTAAAGAGGCTGTCTTTTCTCCATTGTGTATTCTTTCCTCCTTAATCAAAAATAAGATGACCACATGTGAGTGAGATTATCTCTGGGCTTTCTATCCTATTGCATTGGTCTACATTTCTGTTTTTGTGCCAGTACCATACTGTCTTGATTACTGTAGCTTTGTAGTATAGTCTGAAGTCAGGGAACCTGATTCCTCTAACTCTGCTTTTATTTCTCAACATTGCTTTGGCTATTTGGGGTCTTTTGTGCTTCCATACAAACTGTAAAATGTTTGCTCTAGTTCGGTGAAAAATGCATTGGTAGTTTGATAGGGATTACATTGAATTTATAGATTGCTTTGGGTAGTATTATCATTTTCACAATGTTTATTCTTCCAATCCAAGAACATGGCATATTTCTCCATCTGTTTGTATCATCTTTAATTTCTTTCATCAGTGTCTTATAGTTTTCTGCATACAGATCTTTTTTCTCCTTAGGTCGGTATATTACTAGGTATTTTCTTCTTCTTGTTGCAATGGTAAATAGGAGTGTTTCTTTAGTTTCTCTTTCAGATTTTTCATCATTAGTGTCTAGGAATGCAAGAGATTTCTGTGCATTAATTTTGTATCCTGTTACTTTACCAAATTCATTGCTATGCTCTAGTAGTTTTCTGGTAGTGTCTTTAGGATTCTCTGTGTATAGTATCATGTCATCTGCAAACAGTGACAGCTTTACTTCTTCTTTTCTGATTTGGATTCCTTTTATTTATTTTTCTTCTCTGATTGCTGTGGCTAAAACTTCCAAAACTACATTGAATAATAGGGGTGAGACTGGGCATCCTTGTCTCATTCCTGATTTTAGAGGAAATGGTTTCAATGTTTCACCATTGAGAATGATGTTGGCTGTGGGTTTGTCATACATGCCCTTTATTATGTTGAGGTAAATTCCCTTTGTACCTACTTTCTGAAGGATTTTATCATAAATGGGTGCTGAATTTTGTCAAAAGGTTTTTCTGCATCTATTGAGATGATCAGATGGTTTTTCTCCTACAATTTGTAAATATGGTTTATCACATTGATTGATTTGCATATTTAAAAGTATCTGTGTATTCCTGGGATAAAACCCACTTGATCATGGTGTATGATACTTCTAATGTTCTGTTGGATTCTGTATGCTAGTATTTTGTTGAGTATTTTTGCATCTATGTATATCAGTGATATTGGTCTATAATTTTCTTTTCTTGTGACATGTGTCTGGTCTTCATATCAGGGTGATGTTGGCCTCATAGAATGAGTTTCGGAGTGTTCCTCCCTCTACTATATTTTAGAAGAGTTTGAGAAAGATAGGTGTTACCTCTTCTCTAAATGTTTGATAGAATTAGCCTGTGAAGCTATCTGGTCCTGGTTTTTTTTGTTGGAAGATTTTAATCACAGTCTCAATTCCAGTGCTTTTTATGGGTCTTTTTATATTTTTTATTTCTTCCTGGTTCAGTCTCGGAAAGTTGTGCTTTTCTAAAATTTGTCCATTTCTTCCATGTTGTCCATTTTATTGGTATATAGGTGCTGGTAGTAATCTCTCATGATCCTTTGTATTTCTGCAGTGTCAGTTGTTACTTCTCCTTTTTCATCTTTATTTCTGTTGATTTGAGTCTTACTAATGGTTTATCAACTTTATTTACCTTCTCAAATAGCCAGCTTTTAGTTTTATTTATCTTTGCTATTGTGTCCTTCATTTGTTTTCCAATTATATCTAATCTGATCTTTATGATTTCTTTTCTTCCTCTAATTTTGTGGTCTTTTTATTCCTCTTTCTCTAATTGTTTTAGGTTTAAGGTTAGGTTGTTTATTTGAGATGTTTGTTGTTTCTTCAGGTAGGCTTGTATAGCTATAAACTTCCTTCTTAGAACTGCTTTTGCTGCATCCAATAGGATTTGGGTGGTCGTGTTTTCATTGTCATTTGTTTCTAGGTATTTTTTTTATTCCCTCTTTGATTTCTTTGGTTATCTTTTGAATATTTAGTAGTGCATAGTTTAGCCACCACTTGTTTATATTTTTTTTACAGGTTTTTTTCCCTGTAACTAATATCTAGTCTCCTAGCGTTGTGGTTGGAAAAGATACTTGATATGATTTCAATTTTCTTAAATTTACCAAGTCTTGATTTGTGACCCAAGGTATGATCTACCCTGGAGAATATTCCATGAGCACTTGAGAGGAAAGTGTAATCTGTTGTTTTTGCATTGAATGTCCTATAAATATCAATTAAGTTCATCTTCTTTAATGTATCATTTAAAGCTTCACTTTCCTTATTTATTTTCATTTTGGATGATCTGTCCATTGGTGAAAGTGGGGTGTTAACGTCTCCTACTAATTGTATTACTGTCAATTTCCCGTTTTATGGCTGTTAGCATTTGCCTATGTATTGAGGTGCTCCTATGTTGGGTGCATAAATATTTATAATTATTATATCTTCTTCTTGGATTGATCCCTTGATCATTGTGTAGTGTCCTTCTTTATCTCTTGTAATAGTCTTTATTTTAATGTCTATTTTATCTGATAGGTGTATTGCTATTCCAGCTTTCTTTTGACTTCCATTTACATGGAATAGCTTTTTCCATCCCTCACTTTCAGTCTGTATGTATCTCGAAGTCTGAGGTTGGTCTCTTGAAGCAGTATATATATATGGGATTTTTTTTTTATCCATTCAGTCATTCCATGTATTTTGGTTGGAGCATTTAATCCATTTACATTTTAGGTAATTACTGATGTATGTTCCTATTACCATTCTCTTAATTGTTTTCAGTTTGTTATTGTAGATCATTTCCTTCTCTTGTGTTTCCCACCTAGAGAAGTTCCTTTAGCACTTGCTATAAAGCTGGTTTGGTGGTACTGAATTATCTTAACTTTTGCTTCTTTGTAAAGGTTTTAATTTCTCTGTCAAATCTGAATGAGATCCTTGCTGGGTAGAGTAATCTTGGTTTTACATTTTTCTCTTTCATCACTTTAAATATGTCCTGCCACTCCTTTCTGGTTTGCAGAGTTTCTGCTGAAAGATCAGCTGTTAACATTATTGGGATTCCCTTGTATGTTATTTGTTGTTTTTCCCTTGTTCCTTTTAATATTTTTTCTTTGTATTTAATTTTAATAGTTTGATTAATATGTGTCTTGGCATGTTTCTCCTTGGATTTATCATGTACAGGACTCTCTGCACTTCCTGGAATTAATTGACTATATCTTTTCCCATGTTAGGGACTTTTTTCAACTATAATCTCTTCAAATATTTTCTCAGTCCCCTTCTTTTACTCTTCTTCTTCTGAGACCCCTATAATTTGAATGTTGATGTGTTTAATGTTGTCCCAGATGTCTCTGAGACTGTCCTCCATTCTTTTCATTCTTTTTTCTTTATTCTGCTCTGTGGTAGTTTTTTCCACTCTTTTATCTTCCAGGTCACTTATCTGTTCTTCTACATCAGTTATTCTGCTATTGATTCCTTCTAGATAATTTTTAATTTCATTTATTGTGTTGTTCATCATTTTTGTTAGTTCTTTAGTTCTTCTAGGTCCTTGTTAAATGTTTCTTTTATTTTCTTCATTCTCTTTCCAAGATTTTGGATCATCTTTACTATCATTACTCTGAATTATTTTTCAGGTAGACTGCCTATTTCCTCTTCATTTGTTTGGTCTGATGGGTTTTTACCTTGATTCTTCATCTTCTGTGTACTTCTCTGTCTTCTCATTTTGCTTAACTTACTGTGTTTGGGGTCTCCTTTTCACAGGCTGCAGGTTCATAGTTCCCATTGTTTTTGGTGTGTGTCCCCAGTGGGTAAGGTTGGTACAGTTGGCTGTTTAGGCTTCCTTATGGTGGGGACTGGTGCCTCTTTTCTAGTGAATGAGGCTGGATCTTGTGTTTCTGGTCGTCCGGACCACATCTGTTTGTGTGTCTTAGGGTGTTTCTGAACTTAGTATGATTTTAGGCAGCCTCTCTTCTAACAGGTGGGGTTGTTTTCCTGTCTTGCTAGTTGCTTGGCAAGGGGGGTCAATCACGGTAGCTTGCTGGTTATTGAGTGCAGCTCTGTTTTAGCATTGAGATGGAGATCTCTGGGAGAGCTCTCACCATTTAATATTACATGGGGCCAGGAGCTCTCTGGTGGACCAACGCCCTGAACTCAGCTCTCCCATATCAGAGGCTCAGACCTGACACCTGGCTGATGCACCAAGCCCCTATCATCCACACAGCTCAGAAGAAAAGGGAGAAGAAAAAAGAAAGGAGAAAGAAAAAATAAAATAAAATAAAATATTTAAAATGAATAATAAAAAATATTGTAAAAAATAAAAAGTAATAAAAAAAAGTAAAAGAGAGCAACCAAACTAAAAAACAAATCCACGAATGGTAACAAGCACTAAAAACTATATTAAACAACCCCCCCACAAAAATAAACCCAAAACTAAATGGACAGTGAGAACCCTAGCACAAATGATGAAAGCAAAGCTATACAGACCAAATCACAGAAAGGAGCATACATACACACTCAAAAAAAGAGAAAAAGGAAAAAAAAATATATATATATATATACAAAATATATATATATACATATATATATGTATAAAAAGGTGGAGAACAACCTAATAAATAACTAAATCTACCAATGATAATGAATTCTAAATACTAAACTAAGAGAAACATAACACCAGAAACAAATTAGATTCAGAAAGCAAACCCCAAGTCTACAGTTTCTCTCATAGTCCACTGCCTCAGTTTTGGGATGATTCATTGTCTATTCAGGTATTTCACAAATGCAGGGTACATCAAGTTGACTGTGGAAATTTAATCTCCTGTTCCTGAGGCTGCTGGGAGAAATTTCACTTTCTCTTCTTTGTTCACACAGGTCCTGGGTTTCTGCTTTGGATTTGGCCCTGCCTCTGCATGTAGGTCGCCTGAGGATGTCTGTTCCCCACCCATAAGAATGAGGTTAAAGGAACAGCTGATTTGGGGATGCTGGCTCATTCAGGCCAAGGGGAGGGAGGGGTACAGAATGCGAGGTGAGCCTGCGGCGGCAGAGGCTGCCATGATGTTGCAATAGCCTGAGGCATGCCGTGTGTTCTCCTGGGGAAGTTGTCCCTGGATCACGGGACCCTGGCAGGCTGCACAGGCTCCTGGGAAGGGAGGTGTGGATAATGACTTGTGCTTGCATGCAGGCTTCTTGGTGGTTGCAGCAGCAACTTTAGCATTTCGTGTCAGGCTCTGTTGTCCTTGCTGATAGCCACAGCTCATACCCGTCTCTGGAACTTGTTTAGGTGGTGTTCTGAATCCCCTCTCTTTGGGCACCCCAAAACAATTGTCTCTTGAATTTTAGGCAGTTCCAAACTTTTTCCCTGACTCCCTCTCAGCTAGCTGTGGTGCACTAGCCCCTTTCAGGCTGTGTTCATGCAGCCATCTCCAGCCTTTTGTTTGGCATCTGACCTCTGAAGCTGGAGCCTCAGCTCCCAGCCCCCATCTGCCCCAGCAGGTGAGCAGATTAGCTTCTCAGGCTGGCAAATGCTGGTCAGCACTGATCCTCTGTGCAGGAATCTCTCCACTTTGACCTCTGCACCCCTGTCACTGCACTCTCCTTCATGGCTCCGAAGTTCCCCCCAAGCCCAGCCCCCATCTCTGCCAGTGAAGGGGCTTCCTAGTCTGTGGAAACTTTTCTTCCTTCACAGCTCCCTCTCAGAGGTGCAGGTCCCATCCCTATTTTTTTGTCTCTGTTTTTTCTTTTTTCTTTTGCCCTATCCATGTAAGTGGGGAGTTTCTTGCCTTTTGGGAAGTCTGAGGTCTTCTGCTAGCTTTCAGTAGGTGTTCTGTAGGAGTTGTTCCACACATAGATGTGTTTTTGATGTATTTGTGGGGAGGAAGGTGATCTCCACATCTTGTTCCTCTGCTATCTTGAAGGTCTCTCCTCAGAACACAGGATTTTTAAAACCCATCTCTCAATGGACTTGAGGACCCAGGGAGGGGGAAAGGTAAGTTGGGACAAAGTGAGACAATAACATCGACATATATACACTACCAAATATAAAATAGATAGCTAGTGGGAATCAGCTGCATAGCACAGTGTGATCAGCTCAGTGTTTTGTGACCACCTAGAGGGATGGGATAAGGAGGGTAGGAGGGAAGCTCAAGATGGAGAGGATATGGTGGTATGCGTATACATATAGCTGATTAACTTTGTTATACAGCAGAAGTAACACAACATTGTAAAGCAATTTTACTCCAATAAAGATGTTAAAAAAACACACACTCTCTCTCTTCTTTTCTTTAGCTTACAATCTAGGTTAGAGAAATATATAAACAATAATGTTTATTAAAAGTCACCCATAATTTTACCAAAGAAATCACAGATAATAGTTTGGTGAATTTCCATTTAGCTTTTTAATCCTGTGTGGTGTACTTTATTTACGTATTTATTTATCTACTATGATTGTGATCCTGCCAAACATATCATTGGTATCTTAATTTTTTGCTTTTGTTTTATGTTAAAAATGTTTCCTATGCCATTTTCAAAATATACTTAATCTCCTCATAACATACGATAATTTATTGAAATATTCATTTTTGTTGAATATTTACATTTTTATAATGTTTCATTGTTGTAATTAACACTTTGATGAACATCACTCAACATCAATCTATAATTCAATGTTTATTTTCTCAGAGTAAATTCTCAGATGTGAAATGTCTGAATTGAAATGTATCAACATTTTTAGTGATTTGGGCACATACTGCCAAACTATTCTCCTAAAAATACCAACTTATAATCTAACTTATAATAGTTGAGAAGACCCAACTATTTCATAAAAGATTCCTTGTCAACTTTGATATTATCTTGGATATAAAAAGATCTTTGCCAATTTGATAGGTGAAGATATGTCATTGTTTTTACTTTCATTATTTATTACATTGAACATTTTCTCTTTTATTTAATGGATGTTTTTTGTCGATGTGTGTGTGTGTGTGTGTGTGTGTGTGCATGTGTGTGTATGAGAGATAGTCATTTCATCATGACTTTTGCTCACTTTTCTATTTCTGTGAATAGCCTTTAATAATTACTTACAACAGTTATTATTTTTGAGGTCCCAGGAAAACTTCTAATCATAATAAATTCGATCTGGATATTAATGAAGCATTATAGCTAGGATTTATTTATACCCAAATCCAGCAATACAGGAAGAAAATTAGAATTGCATTATTTTTTTTCTTTTTACTGCATTATAAAATAGGTTCAAGTTATTAGACATAAACTTTAAAGGCTGATTACTTTCTTCTAATAACTGGTTTGAGTTTTAAACCCAAAGTCCATTTATTGGTCCACATTGCTTTATAACATACAACCTCCTATCTGTTTGGAGCTATTGAAATTCAGACATAGACTTCCAGAAGAAAATATCTGGTTTCTGTTTTCTGTTTTTTTGTTTTGTTTTGTTTTGTTTTTGTTTTGTTTTTTTTAAGGCAGCAAATAGTACCTTTCATTATATTATAAAGAGATAATCTTTAAATGTATGGAAGTATTTAATAAACATAATTACAACTTGCGAGTCTTTAGCTTGCTCATTCATCTCTCTGCTACCCACAAGAATGGGGTAAGCACATCATTCCCCATGGGTATAATTTCACTCCTCCATTACATTCTTCCTCTTCCCCTACAGTCATCTATGAGGTAGAGTCCCTTTTATTGCTAATCCTTCAGTATAAAAAATCTTATTTTCATCGTTTTTTTCTACATCATTCATGGCTTTAAAAAAATATTTTTCCTCAAACAGGAGAAGGAAGTTTACTGGCTTCATGATATCTTGCATATTTTTTTAATAGTAGCTCTAATTTGCAGAGCTAAGAGGTACTCTTACTATTCTGGAATGAATATTAATTTTAGAATAGTAATTATTCATTACAATGCAGCAAAGAAAATATGTTTTCATGTTAAAGGAGTTTATATCTAGCCTCATAAATAAGATGCTTCATACACCTAATCGAATAGCATGTTGTTATCTAAATACCTTATTATAAGAAAGTTACCAGTTGTCAGGGAAATAATGTCTGAGGCCCTTGAAAGCAAGACCATTTGGCATACTGTAAATGAGTGCGAGAACTCACTCACACTGTAGAGGAGAATTCACTCTAAGGAAGATCAATTCTGGAATCCACATAAGGAAGAATATATTAGTGATAGTTACTTTGCTCATGGGTTGCTCAAGTAAGTCTTTATAAGTCAGTTTTGTCAATAAAACAGGACCAAGGCCAGAATTTTTAAACAACCTTCTAATGATGTGCCTGTATTTAATGTAAGGCAGTGGGGGAGAGCTGATCCTGCAGCTGTAGTCAGTACTTCCTGGTCACTGGCAATAAACACATAGGTCTTGTGTCTTTCTAAGCTTAAAGTAAGGATGCTTTTGACCCTGAGATTGTTTTTTTCTATCTCCCTGTCCTTACTTTATTCTCTACCTACTCCCTCTTCATTCCTGGCTTTTATCCAATTCCTCAGTTCTGTACTCAAGGTTCACCCTTGCTTGACTTGTACTTGTATACCCTAATCTTGATCAATTTAGTCAACTTTATCAGTCCTCTATTTCCTATTTACAAACTGGAAATCTGGCTGCTCACACTCAACATCATATTTATTAGTCAAGCCCTTCAGCTTTCCCTTCAAAATGTCTCTAGAATATAATTATTTCACAGTACCTCCATTGTTACCACTTTCCTCTAAAGCCACCATCACTGAATTCCTCATTTGTTACAAATAGTCTCTGAAATGGTCACTCTGTTTCCACCTTGCTCTATATGACAAGCTGAAAGATCCTTACCTTCCTGACCTCATTTTCTATTAACCCCATTTTTCTACTTCCTTCAAAGTGGCCTCTTTAGTAGTCCTCAAACTTGCCAGCAGACTTCTGTATTAGGGTCATTGCAATTGCTGTTTTCGCTACCTGGAAGGTCCTTTCTCAGTAAAAAAAGTAATGATTATTTGTTTCATATTTCTTAGATATTATCAGGGATTTTTTTCTCTGACCTTCTTGTATAAAAATATACCCTATCTATCTCTATCCCCCTTCCCTGCATCATCTTTTATCATAATGCATCTCATCTTTGAACAGAGCATGTATTTATTGTTTATCTCTTCTTCTAGAATGCAGTCTTCATGAGGGCAAGTTATCTTTTTAAAACATTTGTACTACTTAATCTCCCAGTACCTGGCACTGAATGGTCCCATAATAAATGTGTGAATGAAGAAACTAGAATGAATAAATGAATTTATAATCTTTCTACCTCTTACTGTATTGGAAGTAATATATCTAGGCCCCTCGAATACTTAAACATTAAAATAAAATTTTAATCTTACTCTCAGCACAGTTGTCCAGCAAGGAAAATAAATATATAAGACAATTTGCTATGTATAAAGTCACCAAATGACCAATAAGTAAGAGGAGTATTTCTGAGATGATACATTTATTTACTCATATCCCATTTCATCCCACTCATTGAAGCTACTTAGAAAAGATAAGAGAATGAAATTAGTAGTGAAGTAAATGAGACAAATGAAAAATAAGATCAGCAAAGGATGAAATTAATACATATAACAGCAGGCAGAGGTTGCTCATCTAGCTTTAAAAGTAAAGAGACAACACAGATCAGCTCAAGATTTACAGTGTCCATGAAGACAAACTTATTTCAAGAAGTAAACTATTCTTGATGATGAGACATGAGTGATACATCCTCTATTGATCAATTTCCTTGGAAATGTCCCTTTGCTATATCTGCTAACAAGAAGACTTGAATAAAGGGAAGAGATGCCAGGAGAGCTCTCTGGTAAAATAACTGAAAATACCATGTATGTGATTTGCTAGCATTCCATACTTTTCCTTGCCTTTTACATTGTAACTTCTTGCATAGATTCCTGTTTTCCCAGCCAACTATTATGAAAGATAATGGCTATTAAGCTACTAACTATTTTATCATCATTGCCTGGTACATTATGACATTAATAAACATTTAAGAACAAACGAATGAATGAATGAAGGTTAAAGAAGAAGATAAAGACATTTTAGGGTCTGTGATGTGACATGGTGCTTATTGGAACTGGAGTGAGTGACCCAGGACAGTGAGCTCCATATTTGGGTTATTGGTGGGTATATATACAAGTTGAAAACACAATAGGAGTATTGAATAAACCTCAAATGATCAAATGGCTTTCTACTCTGTAATGAAAATCTGGCCAGCTCAAAAGGAGTTCTGGTCCTAAAAGTCAGTATATTGATATGACAGATCTTAAAGTAGGAGTTAAACTTAATAAGCATTGTCCTTAAATTCCAGAACTCTTGGGCATACTAATGTGTTCCAGCTTCTGGGTATTACCTACTCCTAGAAATACTGATAATGGGCTTAGGATGGACTTCTGAACTCTGACTTTTGATCTCTATTTAGCTTGAATTTTGCTCATCATTTATTATTTATTTATTTAGAAACTACTTTTTGCAAGCATTTTCTAGATATTTGAGATAAATTGAAAGAGCCACACTCTGCTCTCACATAGCTCAAGTTCATATGGTAATGGACAAATAAAGCTGAAAATTTAAAACTTTCCTGTAGCTTATGGGATAATTTCTTGGGAAACCCAGTGGACTTTTAGCCAATTGCTACTCTAACAAAGTTGACTATTCAGTTACTACTTCAAGGTGCCAACTCAAACCAGAGCCTTACTTGCCTAAGGGTCAGCCTATGTGTCATGCTCCCCAGTACTGACCCTGAGAACTAGCCTTCCAGTCAAGTATATTACCAGTCCAAGGATCATTTCAGACACTCCAACAACTATCCTACCTGAGATCATTCCCTAAAACCTGACCTTCTTTCTTTTACTGCTGCAGTAGACAGTATGTTTTACTGCAGTTGAAAGACAAGGTGAGTTCAGCAAAACTAAGTTCTGATACTCATCAGAAATAAGACCTTGCAAAATTATTTAACCTCTGATCCACAGTCTGTAATAATATGCCTTCCTCTAAAGGTTTCTGTGAAGGTCAAAGAAGATGCGATTTTATTCTATCACAAAGCCTGGCATAGGAGCTCCTGTTTTCTTTCATAATTCCCATGAACATAAGTAAGGCGAGTACACAATATCTGAAGGAAGAAAGTAGATGCTCAGAAAAACTGTAAAAGAGTTCACTGAATTTATAAATTGGGGTGATTCCACTGGAGAATACCCTTAAGTAAATATTGAAAGCTATGATTTATTAGTAATGTTTGGGACAGAGTGACCTATCCCTTGGGAAATGTAGATGATGATATAGTTTCAAAATCACTCTTGCATATGATCTTGTATTCATTTTACACTTCAAAATACAGTGACTTAAACGCTGTATAGAAATAAATTTACAATAGCTAAGAACCACGATGATTATTAATTGTTTTGAGTTCAAATCTATCAAGATGCTTATTAACCTATCTCTGTACAGCTCCCATAAAAATATTTAGGAATTAAATATAAAATTATTAAAATGTGCTTTTCCAGAAAGGAGAAAAAGATGATTTATCTCATTTTTCTTTGAATTATGCCAGTTTATGTGTGTATTTCTGAATAGCACTGAATTTTGGGGTGCCATTGTACTCTTTAACTGTTGATTTGCATTTGAAATCCTTCAACTAGTGCAATCTAAAGTGGCAATTTAATTATATTTTTACTCGTCAATCTCCCTCACTTGCTCACACTTGACGTTCCTGAGGCTATGAGTCCTTATTAAGGTTATAAAATGCTTCAACCTTCATAAAAGGCATAGTGACTTCCCATGAGGTTCAAAGCATTAATGATGAGATGAAATGCAAAATCATTATCTGAGAGCAGCATCTCTCTTGCCACAGAAGCTATTCAAATCATCCAATTGAAAGGCAAACCTATACAAAAACTAATAAAGAATTCTCCCTGGAGGTTGAAATATTGGACAAATTGCTTTTCGGATGTTAACTGGGTGACAGCCAAATGATGCTGCTCGTTCACTATATTCTACCTCTGTAAGCTGGATAATTGATGATCTTTGGGTTCAGAGGTCAAAAGTTGTTGGTGAGTTTGTAGTGAGAAACTTCACTGTGGAAATGGACCAGTGGTAAGTTTTTATTATTTGCCATTGTCTTGGTACCAAAGGCTTTAATAGGGAAACCATGCTTCATTCAGTGTTGCTGTCAACTTTGCATTCAACTGTTCATGAAAACTTGTAAGTGTGTCAGTGGAAAATTAAATGCTGACAACTTGAGAAAATGTCACTTACATAAAAACCAGTTTATAAAGACAGGGTCTTATCTTCTTCCCTTCTAAAGCAAAGCAGTGTGCAGCAAGGTATGTAATACCCATAGGTGATGGTAGTGACAAATAAGTGCCAATCTGTTTATTTCATCTTAGATTTAAATCCTGTACTAAAAAGAGGCTCAAGTATGTGAGAGCTGAAAAGTCCATCTTTGTCAGTCTTTACCCTATCTTCATATATGTAAACTTACTCATTTTTTTAATAATGGAAGAGAAATTTCTGTATGAATACATCAAAATCCAAATTCTTTTGTGTCAATTAGCATATTTATAATGAGATAGGTGTTCTTGGGCTTCTATTACACAATATGATGATGTGTTATGTACTGTCAGAAAGACAAGGAATGTTAAAGGGATCTAAAAACTTATCTATTTCATGAGTCCACAAAGGCCCACCAAGGTATAAATGTGGAAATATAGGTCGATAATCATTTTCAATGTTTCAAAACACTTGCTGGAAATTATATCTCATGCAAACTAGGCATTAAGGCATGATAAACAAAACGGGTGCTTACTTCAGCAGCACATAGGTAAAAAATTGAAACAATACAGAGAAGATTATCATGACCTCTGAGCAAGGGTGACACAGAAATTCACGAAGCATTCCATATTTTTAAAAGAAAAGATTATTCCATCACACAGACTACTTTTGTACTAGAATTTGCTAACTTGTAATATGGAATTTTCCTTTTGGCTGATAAGCAGGATTTCTTTATAAATTGCCTGGACACTGGTCACTTTTAGGAGATTTAAACTCTAGTAATTATGACAGCTACATTGAAAAATAATTGTTCTGCAATTGTTTATCTTCATTTAGTTTAAAATTCTTAATGTTTGTAAAACTAAATTGTTTTAGGGGGATGAGGCAGAGGGGTGGGCAATTTATTTTGTAAGAGTAAAATAAATGAATATGCATTGAATATTAAAAAACAAACAAGATAAAAAACCCAAAAAGCAGCACTGGACTGAGAATCAGGAGACCTGGCTTCTGGTAATGACTCAGTCAATATCTGTGACAATTTTAAAGAGTTATTTTATTTAATTAAGTTTCTAATTTCTGGTCATACCAGGTAATCACTAAGGCCTCTTCCAGGTTTGAACTTGGAAGCTACTTTCATAAAGAAGCTACATTCTTCATTGCTAAATGTGCTTTTTATTGGAGCATTTGAGTAATGTCTTCTAGATACTTTCTGTAGGGAGTGTTTCAACTCTGGTTTCTAATGGAAAAGAGAAGCAAATATGGTAGCTGGAAAACTAGTAATGCTTAAGTCCACATCCCTCACTATTTCCTATAGAATAATAGAGAAAAGCAAGACAATGAAAACTACACGTGAAGGACACACTCAATGTACTTAGAGTATCACTTAATTTTAAAATAACTGGAACTGGACTTCCCTGGTGGTTCAGTGGTTAAGAATCTGCCTGCCAAGGCAGGGGACATGGGTTCAAGCCCTGGACAGGGAAGGTACCACATGCTGCAGAGCAACTAAGTGTGTGAGCCACAACTACTGAGTCTGCATTCTGGACCCATGAGCCACAACGACTGAGCATGCGTTCTAGAGCCTGGGAGCCACAACTACTGAAGTCCGCATGCCTAGAGCTCATGCTCCACAATGAAGGGTAGCCCCCACTTGTCACAACTGGAGAAAGCCCGTGCACAGCAACTAAGATCCAATGCAGGCAAATAAATAAATAAATAAATAAATAAATAAGTAAATAAATAAATGGAACGAAAAAAGAAATAAGAAAAAAGCAGAAGAAGAAAAATCACAAAATGACCTCTTATGTTTCCATTATATCATAAGAATTTGAGGTCAAGCAAGAGCAGTCTAAGCAAAAGTGCAGGGAAGAAAGAAGAAGACAGCTGATGACAGGACTAAAGTTGAGCCAAAATACTGCCAGAAAGATTACATTCACTCTTAAGTCAGAAAATACTAACAATGTGCCTTGGTAGATCAGAGCATGCATGGCAAAGAAGTCATTTACAAGTATGTACTACTTGAAATGACAGCCCTGTAGAACTTATGGGTGGGAGGGGGAAGAAAGGACAAAAGTGATGGAGAAGAATCTTTGGTGATTACGTGGAAAGAGAAAAAGCAAAAGAGGAAAAACACAGTTCCACCCTCAACCAAATACACGTGCAAAAAAAACAAAAATTCACTAAAGAATCTAAACTTTGGACCAGTGACAGAATATGCCATTGTAAACATTAATCTTGTAAACCACCCTAAATCTACAGAATGAACAGAAGAAACTGGATAAATCTAGTCAAAATTACCATAACATAACAGAAAATATGATTTAGCACATCTTGACTAACAAAACTCTTTTTCAAAGTAGAAAAATAAAGCAGAAGAAAATTATAGATGCTAAAGTAGATTACCACTTTGAATCAGAATAGAAACAAAACCCTGGAAGCAATAAAACGAGTTGATTGTACTCAGGAACAAAATAGAAGAAATACAGAAATATTTCTCAACTGAAGACTGTTGAAGAAAGTCAAGAAAATAACTAACAAAATGAAAATGAGATAAGAAAAGAGGTAAAAAACCCAAAGATGAAGTAATGCACATGGAAGGTAGACAAAATGGGAATAACATAGGTACAATCAGAGTCTCTGAAAAGGAAAACTAAACAATAGAACAGAATTAATATTTAAAAATATAACTGAACAAAACTTTCCAGAAATAAAAGAATGTAAAATATACATATTGAAAAGGCCCATTAGGGACCTAGGAAAATTAACCCAGAATTATCATCTCCAAGGTGTATCCTACTAAAATTATTAGACTTAAAAAAATCCGAAAGCGTATCAAGGCCTCCGGGCAAAAGATCAAATAATTTACAAGACCATTAGACTTTTTAAAAACAACACACAAGGAAAGGCAACAACTGAGTAACTTTAGAATAATAAATCTCAATGAATGAAGGTATGAAAACAGATTTTTATTGCCAGCTAATGTGCTTGTCAAATACCAAGTCTTTAAAAAAACAGTTTTAAACATACACAACGTAAAACATTCTCTACCCATGAGCCCTCCATGAAGAATTTACTAGATTAGCTTCATTCAATCAATAGATAAATGGGAAAACCTCAGCAAAGGACTGATGATGAGCTTTTTAACAAATACAAATGTAGATCTAAGACAAAAACAAAGGCATGGAAAGGCAGCTGATAGTGGGTTGGAGTGCAGAGCAGAGGGGGCACAGGCAGTGCTGGCCACAGGCTGCGAGCAGGGGGGCTGGCTGAGCACCTTGGGGCAGAGTGCAGAGCACCCGTGAGCCCAGGGCAAGGTGTCCAATGAACAAATGTCACCCCTGGGAGCTTTGCCGACTGGCAGGACAACAAAATGATACCGCTAAATGGAGAGAGATTACAGGGCTGATCAGAGAGAATGAAAAACAAAGAAGGCTTCTGAAGGAGGGGATGCAGGTTAGATCCCTGGTCAGGGAACTAAGATCCCTTTTGCCACAGGGCAAATAAGCCTGTGCACCACAACTACTGAGCTCATACACCTCAATGAGAGAGCCCATGTGCCAGAAACTACAGAGCTCACATGCCCTGGAGCCCCCATGACACAACCAGAGAGAGAAACCCCACATGCCACAACTAGAGAGAAGTCCATATGCCCCAACAAAGAGCCCACTACAATGAAAGATCCTACATGTCTAAATGAAGATCACACATACTGCAACTGAGACCAAACGCAGATGAATATAAAATATATTTTTTTAAAAAAACACCAATTTAGCACTAAGCAGGCACCCCTATATTTCTAAATATTTTAAAGGATATGTCCTATGTTCCTAACTAGGTTAAAAACACCAATGAAAGCAAAGACCTCGATATATATACATATACATATAAAAATAAATGCATATATATATTTACCTTGTACTTCTATCAAAGTGCACTAAACAGATTCACAGAAAGATAGACAAGATGAAAAGGTAGACAGCTATGTACCAGATGAAGGAACAAGACAAAACCCCAGAAAAACAACTGAATGAAGTGGAGATAGGCAACCTTCCAGAAAAAGAATTCAGAATAATGATAGTGAAGATGATCAAGGACCTCGGCAAAAACAGTGGAAGCAAAGATCAAAAATATGGCAAGAAAGGTTTAATAATGACCTGGAAGAATTAAAGAACAAACAAACAGAGATGAACAATACAATAACTGAAAGGAAAACTACACTAGAAGGAATCAATAGCAGAATAACTGAGGCAGAAGAAAGGATAAGCTACCTAGAAGACAGAATGGTGGAATTCACTGCTGCAAGCAGTGAATAAAGAAAGAAGAATGTAAAGAAATGAAGACAGCCAAAGAGACCTCTGGACAACATTAAATGCAACAACATTCACATTACAGGGGTCACAGAAGGAGAAAGGACCTGAGAATGCATTTAAATAGATTATAGTCAAAAATTTCCCTAACATGGAAAAGGAAATAGTGACCTAAGTCCAGGAAGTGCAGTGAGTCACATATAGGATAAACTCAGGAAAATAATGCCGAGACACATAGTAATCAAATTGGCAAAAATTGAAGACAAAGAAATGAAAGCAGCAAGAGAAAAATGACAAATAACATACAAGGGAACACCCATAAGGTTAACAACTGATTTCTCAGCAGAAACTATACAAGCCAGAAGAGCGTGGTATAATATACTTAAAGTGATGAAAGGGAAGAACCTACAACCAAAATTACTCTACCTGGCAAGGATCTCATTCAGATTCGTTGGAGAAATCAAAAGCTTTACAGACAAGAAAAAGCTAAGAGAATACAACACTACCAAACAAGCTCTACAACAAATGCTAAAGGAACTTCTCTAAGTGGGAAACACAAGAGAAGAAAAGAACCTACAAAAACAAACCTAAAACAATTAAGAAAATGGTCAGAGGAACATACATATCGATAATTACCTTAAACGTGAAAGGATTAAATGCTCCAACCAAAAGACACAAGCTTGCTGAATGGATACAAAAACCAGACCCATATATATGCTATCTACAAGAGACCCACTTCAGACCTAGGGACACATACAGACTGAAAGTGAGGGGATGGAAAAAGATATTCCATGCAAATGGAAATCAAAAGAAAGCTGGAGTAGCAATACTCATATCAGATAAAATAGACTTTAAAATAAAGAATGTTACAAGAGACAAGGAAGGACACTACATAATGATCAAGGGATCAATCCAAGAAGAAGATATAAAAATTATAAATATATATGCTCCCAACATAGAAGCACCACAATACATAAGGCAACTGTTAACAGCTATAAAAGAGGAAATCGACAGTAACACAGTAATAGTGGGAGACTTTAACACCTCACTTACACCAATGGACAGATCATCCAAAATGAAAATAAATAAGGAAACCAGAAGCTTTAAATGACACAATAGACCAGATAGATTTAATTGATATTTATAGGACATTCCAACCAAAAACAGCGGATTACACTTTCTTCTCAAGGGTGCACAGAATATTCACCAGGATAGATCACATCTTGGGTCACAAATCAAGCCTCAGTAAATTTAAGAACCATCAACCATCTTTTCTGACCACAACGCTATGAGACTAGAAATGAATTACACGGAAAAAAATGTAAAAAAACCCACAAACACATGGAGGCTAAACAATACATTACTAAATAACCAAGAGATCACTGAAGAAATCAAAGAGGAAATCAACAAATACCTAGAGACAAATGACAATGAAAACACGATGATCCAAAACCTATGGGATTCAGCAAAAGAAGTTCTAAGAGGGAAGTTTATAGCTATACAAGCCTACCTCAAGAAACAAGAAAAATCTCAAATAAACAATCTAACCTTACACCGAAAGGAAAACTAACAAAATCCAAATTTAGCAGAAGGAAAGAAACCATAAAGATCAGAGCAGAAATAAATGAAATAGAAACAAAGAAAACAATAGCAAAGATCAATAAAACTAAAAGCTGGTTCTTTGAGAAGATAAACAAAATTGATAAACCATTAGCCAGCCTCTTCAAGAAAAAGAGGGAGAGGACTCAAATCAATAAAATTAGAAATGAAAAAGTAGAAGTTACAACAGACACCACAGAAATACAAATCATCCTAAGAGACTACTACAAGCAACTCTATGCCAATAAAATGGACAACCAGGAAGAAATGGACAAATTCTTAGAAAGGTATAACCTTCCAAGACTGAACCAGGAAGAAGTAGAAAATATGAACAGACCATTCACAAGTAATGACATTGAAACTGTGATTTAAAATCTTCCAAGAAACAAAAGTTCAGGACCAGATGGCTTCACAGGTGAATTCTTTCAAAACATTTAGAGAAGAGCTAACACCCATCCTTGTCAAACTCTTCGAACAAATTTCAGAGGAAGGAACACTCTCAAACTCATTCTAGGAGGCCACCATTACCCTGATATGAACACCAGAGAAAGATACTACAAAAAAAGAAAATTACAGACCAATATCACTGATGAATATACATGCAAAAATCCTCAACAAAATAATACCAAACAGAACCCAACAACACATTAAAAGGATTATACACCATGATCAAGTGGGAGTTATCCCAAGATTGCAAGGATTCTACAGTATACACAAATCAATCAATGTGATACAACATATTAACAAACTGAACAACAAAACTATATGATCATCTTAATAGATGCAGAAAAAGCTTTTGACAAAATTCAACACCCATTTATGATAAAACCCTTCAGAAAGTAGGTACAGAGGAAACTTACCTCAACATAATAAAGACCATATATGACAAACCCAGAGCCAACATTGTTCTCAATGGTGAAAAACTGAAAGCATTTCCTCTAAGATCAGGAAGAAGACAAGCATGCCCACTCTCACCACTATTATTCAACATAGTTTTGGAAGTCCTAGCCACAGCAATCAGAGAAGGAAAATAAATAAAAGGAATACAAATCAGAAAAGAAGAAGTAAAACTGTCACTGTTTTCAGATGATGACATGATACTATACATAGAGAATCCTAAAAAATGCCACCAGAAAACTACTGGAGCTAATCAATGAATTTGGTAAAATTGCAGGATACAAAATTAATGCACAGAAATCTCTTGCATTCCTATACACTAATGATGAAAAATCTGAAAGAGAAATTTAAGAAACACTCCCATTTACCATTGCCAAAAAAAAAATAAAATACCTAGGAATAAGCCTACCTAGCAAGACAAAAGACCTGTATGCAGAAAAGTATAAGAGACTGGTGAAATAAATTAAAGATGAGACCAACAGATGGAGAAATATACCATGTTCTTGGATTGGAAGAATCAATATTGTGAAAATGACTATACTACGCAAAGGAATCTACAGATTCAATGCAATCCCTATCAAATTACTAATGGCAATTTTTATGGAACTAGAACAAAAAATCTTAAAATTTGTATGGAGACACAAAAGACCCCCTATAGCCAAAGCAGTCTTGAGGGAAAGACCCGGAGCTGGGGGAATCAGACTCCCTCACTTCAGACTATACTACAAACCTACAGTAATCAAGACAATATGGTACTGGCACAAAAAGAGAAGCATAGGTCAATGGAACAAGAAAGAAAGCCCAGTGATAAACCCATGCACATATGGTCAACTAATCTATGACAAAGGAGGCAAGGATATACAATGGAGAATAGACAGTCTCTTCAATAAGTCATGCTGGGAAAACTAGACAGCTACATGTAAAAGAATGAAATTAGAACACTCCCTAACACCATATACAACAATAAACTCAAAATGGTTTTGAGACCTAAATATAAGACCACACACTATAAAACTCTTAGAGGAAAACATAGGAAGAACACTCTTTGACATAAATCACAGCCAGATCTTTTTTGATCCACCTCCTAGAGTCATGGAAATAAAAACAAAAAGAAACAAATGGGACCTAATGAAACTTAATAGCTTTTGCATGGCAAAGGAAACTATAAACAAGATGAAAATATAACCCTCAGAATTGGAGAAAATCTTTGCAAACAAATCAACAGACAAAGGATTAATCTCCAAAATATATAAACAGCTCATGCAGCTCAATATTGAAGAAACAAACAACCCAATCCAAAAATGGGCAGAAGACTTAAATAGACGTTTATCCGAAGAAGACATACCCAAAGAAGATGGCCAAGAAGCACATGAAAAGCTGCTCAACATCACTAATTATTAGAGAAATGCAAATCAAAACTACAATGACATATCACCTTACACCAGTTAGAATGAGCATCATCATAAAATCTACAGACAACAAATGTTGGAGAGGGTGTGGAGAAAAGAGAACCCTCTTGCACTGTTGGTGGGAATGTAAATTGATACTGCTACTATGGAGAACAGTATGGAGGTTCCTTAAAAAAACTAAAAATAGAATTACCATGTGATCCAGCAATCCCACTACTGGGCATATACCCAGAGAAAACCATAATTCAAAAAGACAATGCACCCCAATGTTCATTGCAGCACTATATACAATAGCCAGGTCATGGAAGCAACCTAAATGCCCATTGACAGAAGAATGGGTAAAGAAGTGTGGTACATATATACAATGGAATATTACCGAGCAATAAAAAGGAACAAAATTAGGTCATTTGTTGAGACGTTGGTGGATCTAGCGACTGTCATACAGAGTGAAGTAAGTCAGAAAGAGAAAAAACAAATATCGTATATTAACGCATGTATGTGGAAACAGAAAAATGGTACAGATGAACTGGTTTGCAGGGCAGAAATTGAGACACAGATGTAGAGAACAAATGCATGGACACCAAGGGGGAAAGCCATTGCGGGGTAGCGATAGTGGTGTGATGAATTGGGTGATTGGGATTGACATATATACACTGATGTGTATAAAATTGATAACTAATAAGAACCTGTTGTATAAAAACATAAATAAAATAAAACTGAAAAAAATTTAAAAAAGACACCAATTCGAAACTTTCTTTGGGTTATTAGTATGGAAATATGTTAATATAAATGTTTCAGACATTACATGAAATTCCTAAAAATCTTATATGTTCTCGTATAATGTTATGTCATAATTCTAGTTATTATTTTTAAATGTATATTTCAGAAATAACTAAATTTCCTTGTCCATTGCAAAAAAAAATACAAAAAACAAAGGCATGAATGCACAGATGTTATATTTTATGACAAAACAGCAAAAAAGCAACTAAATATGAGAGAAGAGAGGAAACAGAAAGTAGAATAAACTCAACTATAAGTCAATAAGTAGGATTTAAAATATACCATCTAAAATTAACAAATCAAAGAGTAAAATATCAAATAAGAAAATGTAGGATAAATTGTATTATAAAAGATATAAATTCAAAGGTAACCATTAGAATGAAAATATGATCCTTCCTAATTATTGTATTTAATTAAAGAGCAAATAATGCACACTTTGTGAAGAAGTAAGCATAGCAAGTATAATCTAATACATGAAATTTTAAAAATATAGTGACACAATTGGGACAACAGAATTGAGACATATTAGTCATATCAACAAATATGAATGAACTAAAGTTGTTAAAAAATTTGATTTTCACTTTGGCTTAAAAAGCAATACCCAGCTATATGCTGTATTCAAGAGACATGATTAAAACAAAGTGATTCAGGAAAGCAAGCAAATGATATAGACAAAAGTACCCCAGGCCCATAAAAACAGTAAGAACAGAAGAATGTGAACTTGATATCTGTAAAGCAGTATTCAATTTAAAAATTAATTAAAAAATTGAGATTTTTAATGCTCATATTTTTAAATATGTAATTTATGAGTATATATGAACAAATAATATAGCAACCACCTTTATGAAGTAAAAACTGTAGAACATATATAGAAACACCATAATAATAAGAGACTTTAAGACAGCAATCTCAGATCAAGAAAGAACAAGTGGACAAACCAAAAATAATTAAGGAGCCAGAAAACCTAACCAACATAATCAATAAAGTAGATCTTATCATCATATAACAAATTTTAGACCCTGATATTAGAAAATAGTCTTCCTTTCCAGTGCTTATGGAACATTTACAAAGTTTTTCACATATTATTTCACAAGAAAAACGTCAAGATGTCCTATAAAGCATAAATACAACAAACGATACTCTCTGATGATAGTGCAATATAACTAGAAATTATTAACAAATGAAGAAATTAAAAGCCCCTTCCTCTTTCTATTAGACAAATCGTGGGTGAAACAGAGAAATACAGATTGAAACCAGAGAAGTCAATCAAATAATAAAACTACTACATACAAGAAATCCTGGGATACACTTAAAGCAGTGGTCACAGGAAAATTCATAACAAACTCTTTCACTAGTAAAAATGAAAGAATATAAATAAATTAAATACCCAGTTGAAGAAACTGAAAAAAGAACAAGCAAAAGAAAGCTCAAGAAAGTAAATAAAGATAAAAGCAGAAGTTAACAAGGTATGTCTTAGAAAAACAGTAGATTATACTGAAGTGGAAAGTGGGACCTAACACTGTACAAAACCTAAGCAGAATTGTGCTGTTTATCTCTGTAACAGTGATAACATGATTAAGAGAATCTATAATGTGGATAGCCACAGTGCTGGTGGCAATAGGAAAAGAACAATAGGAATAGGAACATTACGCTTGAGCAAAACAGAGATATTATCAATGCTGGATCTCTTCATTACATTTGGGTTTTACATTTATATTTTCATATTTTTCTTCATGCCCAATATTAGTAAAATTATTTCAGGGAAGAAAAGATTTCAATATAGTTAGTCTGAAATACTTTTGCCTCCCACCCCCTTTTCTGTGAAGCACTCTCATGAAATTATTGTTAGGTGAGCCAACTCGGGTTGTGAAAGAATTCACAGAAGTGAGAAGAAAAGAAAGTTTTAATTCACTTTCCAAGGGAAGAAAGGGGCCAGACGCATAGAATGGTGTCGTCCCTGAAGGATGCGGGTTTGAGTCTTTTATTGGGCTATGAAGGGCAAGGTGCAGGAAAGAGGTGGTGGGTTCTTATGTGTTTTGGTCCACAGTTGTATTTGAACTGGCTATGCTTCTATAGGATGTGGTTTTTCTGAGAATCTGTAACTTTTTGTCTTCAGTAATTTTCCAGTCCTTGGGTGTCTGAAAAAGACTTGATAGTGGCCCTTGATTAGCGTTACTCTATTTTGAACAATGTTACATGGGTTTACATTTATTATCAAAATTACTGCATCTTAACAGAGCAAACATTTTGATTAGATGAGCTGAAAAATGGTAACTTATTATCTTATAGAATATTTCTCAACCTGAGACTGAGAACAGTTACTCTGAGGATTGAGATTCTATCTTATATATCAGAGCCCTGCATATTTCAGGCTTTCAGAATATCTACTGACTAAATATACCAAAAATGAAACATTGTTCACTTTTAAAAATTTCTATGCAGATACAGTTTTCCCTTCTTTAGACACATTACAGTTTGTCAATTCCTTTTGTGGTTTATATCTCCATAAAATTTCAACCTCCACAAAAAAAAGGAATATGCTAGTTCTATAAGACTAGGCTTAAATTATATTTTCTTAATCAGAAAACCAACATAACAATTTCATAAAGTTTTCTCATTTAAAACTAATTAATCCCATGTCTTTGATGCTTACCATAAATTTCAGCCATGCTTCATTCTAATATTACTATTTGGTTCCTCAGAAGATGTGAAGGATGCCAATTTCCTGTACAATTTATCAGAAAATGTTCAATGTTATTTACAGCAAACTTATAAAAATACAATTTACACAAGATTTATCACATTGCTTGCATTTTACCATGTTTTCAGAACTAGAAACCAAATTCCTTCTTGACCGCTTTTGACAAGAGTAAGTTTAATAATAAATATTAACTCTCCTTCCCATAAAAAAGACATAGATATTATTTATTTAGGAGGCAGTTTTTGTAAAATTATTCAGAGATTTTCATAATCTACTGCAATACCTATATAAAGATCATTCTTCCTTGTTTAATTTGATTCTCTTTCCTCATAAATATCATTTAGTAGCTTTGTCACCTACCCTTTATATATATCTATATATATATATATAGATAGATATATCTTATTCGTTCTGAACTCTGATGAATATACCTGCTAACAGAGCTTTCCTATTTTTTATTTCTATTTGGTTGGCTGAGGAATTTTACTATATAGGATCAATTTCCTTCTTTCTTTCTTTCTTTCCTTCCTTTCTCTCAATATATATTGTCCTAAAGTTGTAATACTTTACCAACAGCAATCTGGATTTTCCCTTAGCGGGAGGAAGCACGGGCTGTGGGCTTCAGCCCAGCCCAGGGACTTCCACATTGATTCTTATGGGTCCCTGGCTAAAATAAAGTGATCCTCCTCCTGGTGTGTGCAGCTCACTTGGGAATACTAAAGTGAGGACAAGCCTTTTTAGATTAAGCCAATTATCATCAAGTATAACCCTAAATTCTACCTAATCTGTGAACATATCTTAATCCTTAAATTTGCTGGGGCCTGTGAGGGGACTGCTATATGTTCTTGAAGCTGTCTAGGTATGGTTCCATCACAAGATAGAACCTTTCTGGGCAGAAGAAAAGAGAGGCACAAACTCTTATATGTTGAGCTCTCACAGTGTACCCACCACTGAGTTATTTGTTTTACTTTGTTATATTACTTAAAGTCATTCAGTTCACACCATAATCCTGTGAGGTAAATGCTGTCATGAGAACACTTGAAATCACACATCCCCTAAGTGTCAGAGATGCAGCTAACACCCACCCCCAAGATGGAACTTCCCTCTCATAGCTCCCACAGTTGCTCTGCTGGCCAAGGTGATAGAGATCCCACAGACCCATATCAGAACTGAGGATTGGCCTTAAATTTTAACCCTTTTTAGATATGTGAATTATGTTCTTCTAAACACTTATTGGAGATGGTTAGGTGTCCACTAAAATCCATATTCTTCTTCTTCCAAAATTATAGAATTGGGCTAGGACTCAGATCTCTAGGGAGCACATATCTCAACCTTCTTTGGAACTAAGTATCACTATATAACTGAATTTGTGCCTGGCAGCCCCAAACTTGGATGTCTTTCTGTATGTATTCTTTTCTGCCTTCCTACTGACTGAGATGACCAGAGCATGGCCACTCAGGAAGTCATTTGCTGAAGATAGTGGAGCCACTGCTCCCCTATGTGAATCATGGTATGTGGGTAGCTGCCTACTGCCCCAAAACGCCCACCCTGGACTATTACATGAGTGAGAAACAAACCTTTTTATTTCTTAAGCGACTGAATTAATTTTGGGTCTCCTTTGCAGCAGAACATCTGAGTCTATCCTAACCAGGGAGCACTTTGTTTATATTTTTAGTTAATTTAATTAACATATAGGGTTTTACTATATGCAGATATAACACCTTGTAAATGCATTTGTTCTATTGGTGAACTTATTCTGATGATTAAATTAATATCTTTGTGCATGTCCAAAATTAACCATCAAGTCAATACATTGAAAAAAATTCCATCAAATTGGTTGGTGCTCAATGTGTAGAAAAAGTTACTGCTAATTTTTTTTTACTGATTCCCTTTCTGCTCTGTTTTAAGAGTAGTATGTGGACTCAATGCCAGATTAGGTGTGTCCTCAGTGCATTCAAGCAAAAGTATATTTATTCCTTTGCTGCCCTCCACTGTACCTATGTCTTAAATTTACCTCAAGCAAATTATATTCCAGAAACATTACAAAGAAAGAAGACAAATATTTCTAGCGTTTGTTTGTTTAATTCATATTGCTGACTCAACTTCTGTGATGTCTTTAAAAATGACAAACCTTATTTACTATACTAATCAGTTTGGTGATGTCTTGATGAAAACAGGATAGTGTGATATATGAATTCTCATAGGCATTTCTAGCTTCCTATGACTATGACATGTTTATTTTTACTCAATAATTATTAGAGAAAGCTGTCATTTCAAACTTACTACTTTTTCTTTCCTCACATACAGCTTAATCTAGTGTTTCAACAATAAAGTTTGTTTTCATGATCTTGGAACAGGTGGGCACAGACTTGGAAATGTCAACCTCGCTAAATATAGATATGTAGTGATTTTCAATGTATTGGGAAAAAAATGTTCATCTGGCAAAATAGCAAGATAGTAGTAACTTCAGTCTCCATCCCCTACCTTACCCCAACTACAATTTTTTCCTCTTCATTTATATTTTTATCCTTTATGACCTCAGAATTCTCAGCTGAGTGATATAAGTTATGACAACATCTATTGGATTCTACCACATTTTTAATCAAAACTAATTCCACTTAAGGAAAAAAAAATACAAAATCTTTAACTTGCTTTCCAATGGGCATGACTTTGTCCATGCCTTCATAAGCTCATGCTGTGGTATTATATGTTTTCATCATTCTCTAGACAGAGTAGCCTTTTATTGGGAAGGTTTTTTTTTCTTTGAACTTTAAGTGTTCCCTTTACAGGAATACTCTTTTCCTCACTCTTCCTTTTGTTTCAGGTAGCATTTCTTCAAAAAGGCTTTCCCCAACCTTCAGTTAAGGTGTCCTGTTATAAGTAAACACTTATGAGGTTTGTAATTTGCTTTGTGTCAGATTATTAATTTAATAGTTGTCAATTCTCTACAGTGAGTGACTATTGTTTTACTTGCTCAGTATTCCTCCATATTTTCTGTGACTTCTCTGGAAAATTCTTCCCCACTCCATCTATGTTATCTCCCTTAGAAATACCTTTTCTCCTTTATAATTGTAATCTCACCCCAACAACAATTTCTAGTAGAGTAATGGGCACCTTTATCTAGCCACAGTTCTTCCCTAGGATTTTTCAAACCGCAATTATCATAGTCAACATTTTCTCAAGTAGAATTCTGAGGCTCTTGATAGTCTTGTCACCACAATTTTAGTGAAATCCTAGATGTCTACAATGGGAGTGAATGTGCCTGACATACATAAAGAATCAGAGATGAGAAAAGGATTGAGAGTACCAGAAGTGTTTGAGTGCCTGTTCTAGTTGTTCCAGAAGTTAGGTTACAATATTGACCTTCTTAGAGGTAGACTGGAGATGATTTTATGAGATATTCCAGTCAGTCTTATTTTTCCTTAAGTTAGATTGAGTTAAATCATTGTTACTGGCAATTAAAATTGTTGATTACTAATATGCCCTGGGATATGTAAGATCCACTAAGTCATCCTTTGTCTATCTGTACATGATGTCCAGTCTTCCACTTTTCTTCAGAACAAACATCTTTTATAATTTTGTGACGGAAGCTCTATCTGCTAAGAGTGTATTGAACTACAAAGGAACCTAAATACTAATAATCTCACTTTGACTTCATTGCTTTCTAGACCTTGAATGTTTGTGTGAAGGATTTCTTTCTTTTTTTTTTCTTTTTTCACATCTGGAAAGTGTCCAGACTGTGGAACTTCATTTAAATACCTTGGTATAAAGTCAAACATTCTAGATTTTTTTTCTATTACTTCTCTTCCTTTCCATCCTCCCAAAAGGTAAACTCTTCTTTGAAAATACATTGAAAACATGTTTTCTTTATAGACATGTCTTTTGCTGATTCCTAGCATTTAAAATTTCCCAAGTTCTATCACCTTAGGTATGAGTGGGAAGGAACCCAGCTTCTTTTGTCACATTTTCCTGAGATTACCCTGCTAATGAAGGTTCCAGGGATCCGACTGGGCAATGTAAAAATATAAGCTTCCCCTCTCTCTCAAAATTCCTATCCTGGGACCAGGTTATTGCCAACTCACCATATGCTTAGCATATTTCAGGGAGTAAAGTCAAGTTGGAACTCTGTTTCTCTTACTGTTTCACCATGATTGTTTGTACAACAGATGCAGGCAATCTATCAAATCCAGGAGAAACTGAGAGGAAATTGCTCTCATAACCATAGACACTGAAACACAAGTAAATGCTCTCAAAAAAAACAACATAGGAACTTCCCTGGAGGTCCAGTGGTTAAGACTCCATGCTTCCAATGCAGAGGGTGTGGGTTCATTCCCTGGTCAGGGAACTAAGATCCCACATGCCACGTGGTATGGCAAAACCCCTCCTCCCCCCCCCAAAAAAAAAACAAAAAATAAACATAGACCATTATTTTGACCCTTTGGGGAAAAAATGTATCATTAATATTAAAATATTTAAATAATCCATTTAAATGTATATTTAAAAAAACCTTATGGAAATAGAAGTTGTAGAACTAGATGTGAGAAATAATAACATGTGACTAAACTTTTAAAGTTTACAAAATACATTTAAAGTATTCAGCAGCTCACAAGAGGCAACTTTTTAGAGATGAAGAAAATAAATTTAGTTTTGGGAAGTGATTGAATAAGTATTGCCAGATAAAGTACAAGTGTGATATATCATCCAGTTATATTTGAATGTTGGATAAGCAACAAATTTTAGTTAAATATATTTCAAACATTGCATGCTTATCTGAAATTCATATTTAGCTGGGTGTCCTACAATTTTATATTCTGAATCTGGGAATCCTAGATAAAACTAAGGTTACAAAGTTTATAATTGGCAAAGCAGGACATCCTTAAAAACCAATGGAGTATATGATAGCTGACATGAACTTCAAAAAGATTCTAGCATACACTCAGATGAAATTATTGTCATTACCAGGACATAAAAGACATAATTTCTGCACATTCCAAATTTCCAGGTTAAATCTAGTGTGAAATTGTCCATGAATAGGCATTAATTCTGGTGGGTTTTTTTAAAATATGTGGGGTATATTGACCCGGTAGGAATAAGAATTCATCAGGCAGATTTCTTCACTGGTTATCCACCACATCCATCAATTCCTGAGGATTAAGGCATTATTTGAATGCAATGTGTACTCTGAGATATTTATGAAGAACTAATCCATCATTAAAAAAACTGACAAATGGGTTTCAAATCTCAGCTTGGACTCTGATTGAAAATAGTTCCCAAAAGGGACATTTCATAGACAAAAGAGAAATAAGACCTTTTAGACTCTTGTACTCTTTGGGAATAAGTGTGGGAAGTAAGTCAATGAAGCTATGCTAGAAAACTTTGGGGGGTCCTTGGTTCATTCTCTAACACAGATATTTATAGATCCTACTAAGTCCTATATATTTTTCACTAATAAAGTTTTCATTAATAACTGTTTTCAGATGGTTAAAGCTGTATATGAGTACAAAGAAAACAGGTAAGCAGCCTATTGCTTTTATCAACAGAAATTTCATCAAAAATCTGAGTTTTTAATTCCAGAGTTAGAAATCATAGAGAAATTCTAAAAATAAATATATGGCATTTTTTTCTAGAAGTGAAGTAACAAGAGTTCTGTTACTTGCTTTATAACTAGTATCAAGCTAGACAGAAATTGTCAGTGGTGGCTGTAACTGTAAGGTGCATATTATAGGTTTGAGCTTAGCAAACAGTTTCCTCTTTTCAGTGACTATATTCACAGAATACCAAAAATAAGGCACCAGTAGGGGAATCAGGACCATTGAGAATGCTAGGGAATGGGATATTTTCCTTTAGGTGGCAGAACTGAAAGCTCCAAGCAAGGAATTAGTTGAATGATACATAATAAACTAACATCACTTCATTGTGTTTTAGATAAATCTACCATTTTAGAGTTTCAATCATAAATTTGAGTATTCTGGAATAAAGTGACCTGCAAATAACATTCCTGGTGCATGTCTATAGTGTCATGAGAAACGTGGACTCAGACCTCTACTGTGGATTGAATGATACCAGAGATGATTCAGCAAGTCCCAATCTGTATGAGCTTAAACTAAGTAAGAGACAGTAAGAAGCTTAACATTTGACCACAAATGCAACACTGAAAAGCATTAAGTGTGGTTTTCCAGGGCAGTGCAAGAAATTATAAATTTTTATAAAATATAGGCTTACGTGGAAAGGATGATACCATTTTTTTGAATTTTATTTTAATTCTTTTATTAAACAGCAGGTTCTTATTAGTCATCAATTTTATACATATCAGTGTATACATGTCAATCCCAATCGCCCAATTCAGCACACCACCATCCCCACCCTCTCACGGCCTTCCGGCTTGGTGTCCATACGTTTGTTCTCTACATCTGTGTCTCAACTTCTGCCCTGCAAACTGGTTCATCTCTACTATTTTTCTAAGTTCCACATACATGCCTTAATATACGATATTTGTTTCTCTCTTTCTGACTTACTTCACTCTGTATGACAGTCTCTAGATCCATCCAAGTCTCAACAAATATGCAATTTCATTCCTTTTTATGGCTGAGTAATATTCCATTGTATATATGTACCACAACTTCTTTATCCATTTGTCTGTCAATGGGCATTTAGGTTGCTTCCACGAACTGGCTATTGTAAAGGGTGCTGCAATGAAAATTGGGGTGTGTGTGTCTTTTTGAAGTATGGTTTCCTCTGGGTGTATGCCCAGTAGTGGGATTTCTGGATCATATAGTAATTCTATTTTCAGTTTTTTAAGGAACTGCCATACTGTTCTCAGTGGGGCTGTATCAATTTACATTCCCACCAACAGTGCAAGAGGGTTACCTTGTCTGCACACCCACTCTAGCATTTGTTGTTGGTAGATTTTCTGATGATGCTTATTATAAATGGTGTGAGGTGATACCTCAGTGTAATTTTGATTTGCATTTCTCTAATAACTATTGGTGTTGAGCAGCTTTTCATGTGCTTCTTGGCCATCTGTATGTCTTCTTTGGAGAAATGTCTATTTAGGTCTTCTACTCATTTTTGGATTGGGTTGTTTGTTTCTTTAATATGGAGCTGCACAAGCTGTTTATATATTTTGGAGATTAATCCTTTGTTTATTGATTCATTTTCTAATATTTTCTCCCATTCTGAAGGCTTTCTTTTAGTCTTGTTTATGGTTTCCTTTGCTATGCAAAAGATTTTAAGATTCATTAGGTCCCATTTGTTTATTTTTGTGTTAATTTCCATTACTCTAGGAGACGGATCAAAAAAGATCTTGCTGTGATTTATGTCAAAGAGTGTTCTTCCTATGTTTTTCTCTAAGAGTTTTATAGTGTCTGGTGTTACATTTAGGTCTCTAATCCATTTTGAGTTTATTTTTGTGTATGGTGTTAGGGATTGTTCTAATTTCATTCTTTTACATGTAGCTGTCCAGTTTCCTCAGCAGCACTTATTGAAGAGACTGTCTTTTCTCCATTGTATATCCTTGCCTCCTTTTTCATAGATTAGTTGACCATAGGTGTGTGTGTTTATCTCTGGGCTTTCTATACTGTTCCGTTGACCTATGCTTCTGATTTTGTGCCACTACTGTATTTTCTTGATTACTGTAGCCTTGTAGTATAATCTAAAGTCAGGGAGTCTGATTCCACCAGCTCTGCTTTTTTACCTCAAGACTGCTTTGGCTATACGGAGTCTTTTGTGTCTCCATACAAATTTTAAGATTTTTTTGTCCTACTTCCATAAAAAATGCCATTGGTAATTTGATAAGGATTGCACTGAATCTGTAGATTGCTTTGGGTAGTATAGTCATTTTCACAATATTGACTCATCCAATCCAAGAACATGGTATATTTCTCCATCTGTTGGTATCATCTTTAATTTCTTTCATCAGTGTCATAGTTTTCTGCATACAGGTCTTTTGTCTCCCTAGATAGGTTTATTCCTAGTTATTTTATTCTTTTTGTTGCAATGGTACATGAGAGTGTTTCCTTAATTTCTCTTTCAGATTTTTCATCATTAGTGCCTAGGAATGCAAGAGATTTCTGTGCATTAATTTTTAACCTGCAACTTTACCAAATTCATTGATTAGCTCTAGTAGTTTTCTGGTGGCATTTTTAGGATTCTCTATGTATAGTATCATGTCATCTGAAAACAGTGACAGTTTTACTTCTTCTTTTCCAATTTGTATTATTTTATTTCTTTTTCTTCTTTGATAGCCAAGACTAGGACTTCCAAAATTATGTTGAATAATAGTGGTGAGAGTGGAGATCCTTGTCTTGTTCCTGATCTTAGAGGAAATGCTTTCAGTTTTTCACCATTGAGAATGATGTTTGCTGTGGGTTGGTCATATATGACCTTTATTATGTTGAGTTAGGTTCCCTCTATGCCCACTTTCTGGAGAGTTTTTATCACAAATGGGTGTTGAATTTTTTCAAAAGGTTTTTCTGCATCTATTGAGATGATCATATTGTTTTTATTCTCCAATTTGTTAATATGGTGTATCACATTGATTGATTTGTGGATATTGCAGAATCCTTGCATCCCTGGGATAAATCCCACTTGGTCATGGTGTATGATCCTTTTAATATGTTGTTGGATTCTGTTTGCTAGTATTTTGTTAAGGATTTTTGCATCTATATTCACCAGTGATATTTGTCTATAATTTTCATTTTTTGTAGTATCTTTGTCTGCTTTTGGTTCAGGGTGATGGTGGCCTCATAGAATGGGTTTGGGAGTGTTCCTTCCTCTGCAAATTTTAGGAATAGTTTGAGAAGGATTAGTGTTAGTTCTTCTCTAAATGTTTGATAGAATTTACCTGTGAAGCTATCTGGTTCTGGGCTTTTGTTTCTTGAAGATTTTTAATCACACTATCAATTTCATTACTTGTTAATGGTCTGTTCATATTTTCTACTTCTTCTTGGTTCAGTCTTGGAAGGTTATACCTTTCTAAGAATTTGTCCATTTCTTCCAGGTTGTCCATTTTATTGGCATGGAGTTTCTTGTAGTAGTCTCATTATGCTTTGAATTTCTGTGGTGTCTGTTGTAACTTTGCATTTTTTATTTTATTGATTTGAGTCCTCTCCCTCTTTTTCTTGAAGAGTCTGACTAATGGTTTATCAATTTTGTTTATCTTCTCAAAGAACAAGCTTTTAGTTTTATTGATCATTGCTACTGTTTTCTTTGTTTCTATTTCATTTATTTCTGCTCTGATCTTTATGTTTCTTTCCTTCTGCTAACATTGCGTTTTGTTAGTTCTTCTTTCTCTAGTTCCTTTAGGTGTAAGTTTAGATTTTTTATTTGAGATTTTTCTTGTTTCTTGAGGTAGGCTTGTATAGATATAAAATTCCCTCTTAAAAGTGCTTTTACTGCATCCCATAGGCTTTGGATCATCATGTTTTCATTGTCATTTGTCTCTAGGTATTTTTTGATTTCCTCTTTGATTTTCAGTGATCTCTTGGTTATTTAGTAATGTATTTTTTAGCCTCCATGTGTTTAGGTTTTTTTATGTTTTTTCCCTGTAATTCATTTCTAATCTCATAGCATTGTGGTCAGAAAAGATGTTTGATATGATTTCAATTTTCTTAAATTGACTCTGGCCTAATTTGTGACCCAAGATGTGATCTATCCTGGAGAACGTTCTATGCACACTTGAGAAGAAAGTGTAATCTGTTTTTGGATGCAATGTCCTATAAATATCAATTAAAGCTATCTTGTCTACTGTGTCATTTAAAGCTTCTGTTACCTTATTTATTCTCATTTTGGATGATCTGTCCATTGGTATAAGTGAGGTGTTAATGTCCCCCACTATTATTTTGTTACTGTCGATTTCGTCTTTTATAGCTGTTAGCAGTTGCCTTATGTATTGTGGTGCTTCTATGTTGGGAGCATATATATTTATAATTGTTATATCTTCTTCTTGGATTGATCCCTTGATCATTATGTAGTGTCCTTCCTTGTCTCTTGTAACATTCTTTATTTTAAAGTCTATTTTATCTGATATGAGTATTGCTACTCCAGCTTTCTTTTGATTTCCATTTGCATGGAATATCTTTTTCCATCCCCTCACTTTCAGTCTGTATGTGTCCCTAGGTCTGAAGTGGGTCTCTTGTAGATAGAATATATATGCATCTTGTTTTTGTGTCCACTCAGCAAGACTGTATCTTTTGGTTGAAGCATTTATTGCATTCACGTTTAAGGTATTTATTGGTATATATATTCCTATGACCATTTTCTTAACTCTTTTGGGTTTGTTTTTGTGGGTCCTTTTCTTCTCTTGTGTTTCCCACTTAGAGAAGTTCCTTTAGCATTTGTTGTAGAGCTTGTTTTGTGGTACTGCATTCTCTTAGCTTTTCCTTGTCTGTAGCTTTTGATTTCTCCAACAAATCTGAATGAGATCCTTGCCAGGTAGAGTAATCTTGGTTGTAGGTTCTTCCCTTTCATCACTTTGAGTATATCATACCACTCCCTTCTGGCTTGTAGAGTTTCTGCTGAGAAATCAGCTGTTAACCTTATGGGAGTTCCCTTGTATGTTATTGGTCATTTTTCCCTTTCTGCTTTCAATAATTGTCCTTTGTCTTTAATTTTTGCCAATTTGATTACTATGTGTCTTGGCATGTTTCTCCTCCTCCTTGGGTTTATCCTGTATGGGACTTGCTGTGTTTCCTGGACTTAGGTGGCTATTTCCTTTCCTATGTTAGGGAAGTTTTCAACTATAAACTTCTGAAATATTTTCTCTGGTCCTTTCTCTCTCTCTTCCTTCTGGGACCCCTATAATTTGTATGTTATTGCATTTAATGTTGTCCCAGAGGTCTTTAAGGCTGTCTTCATTTCTTTTCATTCTTTTTTCTTTATTCTGTTCCATAGCAGTGAATTCCACCAATCTGTCTTCCTGGTCACTTATCCCTTCTTCTGCCTCAGTTATTCTGCTATTGATTCATTCTAGTGTAGTTTTCATTTCAGTTTTTGCATTGTTCATCTCTCTTTGTTTGTTCTTTAATTCTTCTAGGTCTTTGTTAAACATTTCTTGCCATCTTTTCAATCTTTGCCTCCATTCTTTTTCCGAGGTCTTGGATCATCTTCACTATCATTATTCTGAATCCTTTTTCTGGAAGGTTGCCTATCTCCACTTCATTTAGTTGTTTTTCTGGGATTTTATCTTGTTCCTTCATCTGGTATATAGCCCTCTGCTTTTTCATCTTGTCTATCTTTCTGTGAATGTGGTCTTTTTTCCACACCCTGCAGGATTGTAGTTCTTCTTGTTTCTGCTGTCTGCCCTCTGGTGGATGAGGCTATCTAAGAGGCTTGTGTAAGTTTCCTGATAGGAGGGACTGGTGGTGGGTAGAGCTGACTGTTGCTCTGGTGGGCAGAGCTCAGTAAAACTTTAATCTGCTTGACTGTTGATGGGTGGGCCTGGGTTCCCTCCCTGTTCGTTGTTTGGCCTGGCACAACCCAACACTGGAGCCTGCCTGGGCTCTTTGGAGGGGCTAATGACAGACTCTGGGAGGGCTCATGCCAAGGAGTACTTTCCAGAACTTCTGCTGTCAGTGTCCTTGTCCCCACAGTGAGCCACAGCCACCACCACCTCTGCAGGAGACCCTCCAGCACCAGCAGGTAGGTCTGGTTCTATCTCCCCTGGGGTCACTGCTCCTTCCCCTGGGTCCCAATGTACACACTACTTTGTGTGTGCTCTCCAAGAGTGGAGTCTCTGTTTCCCCCAGTCCTGTCAATGTCCTGCCATCAAATCCCATTAGCCTTCAAAGTCTGATTGTCTAAGAATTCCTCCTCCCGTTGATGGAAGCCTGATGTGGGTCTCAGAACCTTCATTACAGTGGGTGGATTTCTGTGGTGTAAGTGTTCTCTAGTCTGTGAGTCACCAACCCAGCAGTTATTGGATTTGATTTTACTGTGATTGTGCTCCTCCTACTGTCTCATTGTCTTTGAATGTGGGGTATATTTTTTGGTGAGTTCCAGTGTCTTCCTGTCGATGATTGTCCAGCAGCTAGTTGTGATTCTTATGTTCTCACAAGAGGGAGTGAGAGCACAACCTTCTACTCTGCCATCTTGGTTCCTCTCTCTATCTCAACATTCTTTTCTGGGAGAGATGATGGTGGGATTATTATTGATCCTCTGCAGAGCAGGATCCAGTTTACCAGAGAGAAAGTTGGATGATACCATTTTATCTAAGGAAATTAATCCCTATATGTGATGGTAGAAGAGCAGATAAAACTACAGGTAGAAAGTCACACAGATTTAATTAAGGAGAGGCACAGACATCACTGTCAGTTCCTTGGGAATAGCTCCACCCAAGCCCAAGTTCATGGATTCTTCACGTGAACACTTTTTCCATCTTACTAGAACAGAGAAATCAATAAATCATGAACATTTTTGAAATCAAGATGCTGTTTATTCCCCATAAGTTATCTGTAGTGCACTGTGGGAAAATGAATAACACATAAGTATCTCCTGCTTAAAATTCCTTCCTTTAACATTTGAAATTATTTGCCATTTGAGATGTAAGTCCCTTAACATATCTGAACAGAGATTTTTCCTTACAAAGCAGTGAGGTCTAATGAGATTTTACCACAGGTGGAAGTGTAGCACAAGAGAGCAGACTGTCAATAAATTTTACCATATGGACACTGTCATTGTTTGCCCTTAATAATGAGGGAGCAATACCAGGTCCATTCAGAGAAGTGAGTTGTCTGACCTTCAGACAGAAGATTTAATGCATAGTAGAAAATAGATAATAGAGTCTGGGCATAGTGTGTGATAGAGTAAAAGTTCTTATAAAACAATTTTAATTAGTTCTTCAAATGTTTGACTCATTCCAATTACATAAACAAAATTCACTCTAGTCCTGAGGAGAAAAAGTTCACTAATTTTGGCAGACAACACAATATACTCTGCTTATATGGAGACTGATAGTGTTGATGACTTGCCACCCTGGAGCCCAATTGGCAAACAGTTAATCAGGGATAACATGAACTCTGCAGAAAGGATTTTGAAGTCTTTCTTGCCATATCTCTTTATGAAACAGAGAAAGATGAGGAAGGAGAAAGAAACTGTCACTAAATTCTGATGCAGGAAACATATATACAAGGTTTAATCCAACCTATGATGGCTTCTCAGACTATAGCTCCTTTGAACATGTTATTTATCTCCCAAAGCATGAAGGACCAAAAGAGCCAGAGATGCCATCATCTAGAACAGAACGTTATTGGGAAGCATAACATTGTCATCCCAAGGAGAAATTTTTGGAAAAAAATTAGAACAAAGAAATAATATATCTATCCTCTGTTCAAATCTACCTATACAACTACTGCTCTACAAAGCTAGGAAAAGTAATCATTCATATAGCTAAGGACCTTGCATCTTTGTGCATTTATGGTTCTGGGAACAATTTAAAAGACTGGCAATGAAGGTTTTTCAATGACATTAGTAACTAGCAGGTGAATGTGCCTATTGGATTTGAACTGAGGCTTATAGTATAACTTAATAGGTAAGTTATACTTACCTATAACTTACCTATTAAGTTATACTTAAGGTATACTTAATAGGGGAGAGGAGTGTGAGAAAACATTGAAAAAGCTGTTTTTAGTAAGACCTAGATCAGATAGTAGAGAAAGAGGTGGTCCTCCAACAGTAAAACTCTAACATGAAACATCACAGGAAAAGAGATAATGAAATTTTCTTGTTCTTGACCACAGACTATCAACCAGATTTGGCCCATTGGAGGCTCCAGTACATTCTCTCTCCGATCCTCATTTCCATCTGTAAGTTAGTAATGATAATATCAGTATATTATACTATAAAGTGTGGTATATAATATTAAGAGTTCAAAGAGTATTAGAGATTACCTATTCAATAAATGAAGAAGAAGAAAGGAAAGTAGGAAGGGAGAGACAGATGAAAGGACAGAGTAAGGGAGCAAGAGAGTTAATAACTAGAATGACTAGAATTAATAATTTTCTAAGATCACAAATATTACTTGTAATAAATTCATCAGTAGATTTCAGTTTTATTTACTCCCAGTTCAGTATTTTTCAAATATGTTAGCTAGCTTATGCTACATCTACAATGAACTTCAAAATAATCTGTTCTGGGCAGTGATATATTGTATATATGCTAAGTAGTTTAAGCCTCAGTTTTAGGAGCCATTGTCCTCATTTATAATGCACACTGCAGGGATTTTTCATTATGAGAAAAAGTCTATATTCTAGAAGCAGCTACTACAAGGTATCTTGATCAGCACCTCCTATTATACAAGTCAGACTGGTGAGTGGGAGAAATATTTTTATTGGTGAATTTAGCTATTCATCTACTATTGGTCGACTCCCTGGATGCAGAAGCTGGGATACGGGATGGCCAACTGTACAATATCATTTTACAAAAGGAACTTGAGTATCAGAGGATTTGGGTATCTGTGGGGGTCCTGGAACCAATACCCTGTGGGACAACTATACAACTTTTAGTGGGGTTTATTAAGCATTTTAGATGACTATGAGGAGAGGGATTTGGAAGAAGGGATTGAGTTTTGTTTCTACTTATTTCAAAATTTGAAGGCCACATATACTATTGCATGTATGAAGAGCCCACACTGAAAAAGTTATCTTTTTTCAGGAAATAAACAAGTTGAAGTTGGGAAATCTAGGGAATTGACTCAAAAAAGGAGATGTAATTAAATGAGGATATGGATTTGAGGAGATAACAGTAATGCTTTTTTGAAGCACTTTTGAGAAGCTTATTTTTGGAGAGGAATATCAACACCAGGGAAAGTGGTATTAAATAAATAATGCTGCCAAAAGAACATCAGGAGCTTAGATGCTCTATGAGCACAGATTCATGGAGCTGAATTAATGAGGACATTTTGTATGAAACCATTTGACAACCTGGATGCTATTTGTCATTGAAATGTAACTTAATATACATTTTATATGCTATAAAACGTTCACCTTCAGATTTAGTATATTACAATATGAATAGATATGTGCGTGTGGATATGTGTATTTTTCTCAGTCTAATTCTCTGTGGGGATGCATGCTTTCAGAAGGATGCACCCTTAGATGTTGAACAGGGAGGGCAGCACAATTAGAGGGCTCTTGCAAGTGACCCCTGGTAATCTGCTAAAGAATTCCTACTAATGTGGAAGGCTGCAGGGCTCCTTATGTGGAATATATACACCTTAACCCAGTCACTGCCCTCTACCTGTCCATCTATACACTGCTGCCAGATTCATCTTCCTTAATCTCCAGATTTATCATATTCCTCTCCAATTTATAACCTTTCAACAGTTACCTATTTCTCACAGATGAAATCCAAATACCTTCACCTGGCAGTTTAGACATTGCTAGGTATAGCCTACAGAAACCTTTCTCTCGAAGTAAACTTGGGGTTTTGATATTTGCTGCACGTGCCTTAAACTTTCTTGATTGCACTTGTCTTAAGCCTTTTCAGTCTGCTTGCTTTGCAAAATCTCATTCTGAAAAGAATCAAAGATCTTGTGCTTCTTGGGGGTGAAAAGATAGGTGTGTTCCCAGTTACTTTATGCAGTTCTAGGGGAAAGGAAAGAAGGAATTATAAAAATATTCCTTTTCATGAGAAAAGACATCTTTCCCACAAACTCTATTGAGCCATTCATAAGCAATTTACATAATCAGCAGGAATTCCACATGTTTCTGTGCTCAATTACATTAGATAAAATTTGCTCAGTATGAATTCAGTTGGCTTCTCCACTTCTTATTTACAGTTAAGGAAAAATTTCTTTACCTTACATGGAAAGAGGATGTTCTAGGATCAAAACTTGTATCAATGTGCCAAGGAAGTGACACTGTAAATTGCTCCTTCTAAAATTATGGATTATTAAGGCTTAAGTCTTGCCATCAGAGTGAGAAACATCTAAAGAAAGAATTGAGAGAGAGAGAAATGTCCAAGGAATGGAGGGGATTAGATCTGTGCAGGTCTGAATGAAAAACAGCCTGGCTCAATGCATCTTGGGCTGTGCCAGCCATCTCATCTGTGGCCAGACTGAGTTAAGGTAGGATAAGATATCTGTACTATGAAGTATGTTCCTGTCAATGTGTTTTTTTCCCCCCTTTATTGTTCTAGTTAAAGATGAATGACAATCTTAGACTAAGAATGCAACATTTTTTCTCCCTGAGACATATTTAACTAGTGAACAGTACATTTATGGAGCTTTACATTGTGGGAGCAGGATGAGGGGCAGCTTAGAGCTCCAAAATGAGTTTGGGAAGCAGAAGTAGAGAGAAATGATAGTTAGCAAACAGATATCCCTATCCTTTACTTTCCAAACAAAGGGATTCTGATGGTCTGAACAGCACACCTAGCCAGAGGTGTGCTGAAGAACACACCCTGAATTATTTCTCTCTGTCTTCATTTACTACTTAAAATGTATTTCCTAAAATCTTAGGTTGATTTCATGTCCCTCTTCCTCTACTCATCCCCCTCCATATGAGGCTTCGTAAACATCAAGCACTCAATATTATTCAGATTGTGATGGTGGTGGTAGCAGAGAGGAGACTGTATTTGGAGGAGGAATACATGTCCACTCTCATTGCAAACTATTTTTCAGGCCCTTTTGTGTGTCATTCTTCGTGGTAAGATTTGGGAGGGCTCAAATTGGTGACAGAAGTATTACTTTTGCTTTTGAAAGATAAGAGGGGTGAGGCCTGAGAGAAAACAAATAGGTAGCAGTTCATGGAGACCTTCTAGGTTGTTTCTATGTGTTCAGTTAATTTTATCAGACTAGGAAAGAGGACAAGGACTTAAAGCAAAGACTGGTACAAGAATGAGTCTTCCTTTAATTGCTGAAATCTCTTATAAGGATGAAAACTTATCCTTCCTATGTATTCCCATCAACAAAAAAGGTGGGGGAAAGAGTTGCTAATTTTGTACATCAGAAGATTCCAGAACAGGCTGTCATGAATCAACATGGCAGAGTAGAAAGATGTGCTCTTACTCCCTGTTGTGAGAACACCAGAATCGCAACTAGCTGTTGGACAATCATCAACACGAAGACACTGGAATTCACCAAAAAATATACTCCACATCCAAAGACAAAGGAGAAGCCACAGTAAGATGGTAGGAGGGGTGCAATCACAGTAAAATCAAATCCCATAATGGCAGGGTGGGTGACTCACAGACTGGAGAACGTTTATATCACAGAATTCCACTGACTGGAGTGAAGATTCTAAGGCCCAGGTCAGGCTTCCCAACCTAGGGTCCAGCAATGGGAGGAGGTATTTCTAGAGAATCAGACTTTGAAAGCTAGTGGGATTTGATGGCAGGACATTGAAAGGACTGGAGAAAACAGAGACTCCACTCTTGGAGAGCACACTCAAAGTAGTGTGCACATGGAGACGCAGGGAAAGGAGCAGTGACCCCAGGGGAGAATGAACCAGACCTACCTGCTAGTGTTGGAAGGTTTCCTGCAGATGTGGGGGGTGGTTGTGGTTCACTGTGGCGATGGAGATGCTGGCAGCGGAGGTTCTGGGGGGTGCTCCTTGGTTTGAGCCTTCACAGAGTCTGTCATTTGCCCCACCAATGAGCCCAGGTGGGCTCCCGTGTTGGGTTGCCTCAGGCCAAACAACCACAGGGAGGGAACCCAGCCCCACCTATGAACATTCAAGAGGATTAAAGTTTTACTGTGCTCTGCCCAACAGAGCCACAGTCAGCTCTAACCACCTCTAGTCCCTCCCATAAGAAAACTTACACAAGCCTCTTAGATAGCCTCATCCACCAGAGGGTAGACAGCAGAAGCAAGAAGAACAGCAATCCTGCAGGCTGTGAAACAAAAACCACATTCACAGAAAGATAGACAAGATGAAAAGGCAGGACTATGTAACAGATAAAGGAATAAGATAAAACCCCAGAAAAAAACCTAAATGAAATGGAGATAGGTAAACTTCCAGAAAAAGAATTCAGAATAATGGTAGTGGAGACGATCCAGGACCTTGGAAAAAGAATGGAGGCAAAGATCGAGAAGATGCAAAAAATGTTTAACAAGACCTCAAAGATTTAAAGAACAAATGAACAGCGATGAACAATACAATAAATGAAATGAAAACTACAGTAGAAGTAATCAATAGCAGAATAACTGAAGCAGAAGAACAGATAAGTGACCTAGAAGACAGAATGGTGGGATTCACTGCTGGAGAACAGAATGAAAAAAATAAAAATAAAAAAAATAAAAGAATAAAAAGAAAAGAATACAGCCTAAGAGACCTCTGGAACAACATTAAACCCAAAAACATTTGCATTATAGTGGTCCCAGAAGGAGAAGAGAGAGAGAAACGACCTGAGAAAATATTTGAAGAGATTATAGTCAAAAATTTCCCTAACATGGGAAAGGAAAGAGCCACCCAAGCCCAGGAAGAGCAGCGAGTCCCATACAGAATAAACCCAAGGAGAAATACACCAAGACACATAGTAATCAAATTAACAAAAATTAAAGACAAAGAAAAATTATTGAAAGCAAAAAAGGAAAAATGAAAAATAACCTACAAGGGAACTCTCATAAGGTTAACAGCTGATTTCTAAGCAGAAACTCTATAAGATAGAAGGGAAAGGCATGATATACTTAAAGTGATGAAAGGGAACCTAAAACCAAGATTACTCTACCTGGCAATGATCACATTCAGATTCGAGGGAGAAATCAAAAGCTTTACAGACAAGCAAAACTAAGAGATTTCAGCACCACCAAACCAGATCTACAACAAACGCTAGAGGAATTTCTCTAAGTGGGAAACACAAAAGAAGAAAAGGACCTACAAAAAGAAACCCAAAGCAATTAATAAAATGGCCATAGTAACATACATATTGATAATTACCTTAAACATGAATGCATTAAATGTTCCAACCAAAAGACACAGGCCTGCTGAATGGACACAAAATCAAGATGCATATATATGCTATCTGCAAGAGACCCACTTCAGACCTAGGGACACATACAGACTGAAAGTGAGGGGATGGAAAAAATATTCCATGCAAATGGAAATCAAAAGAAAGCTGGAGTAGCAATACTCATATCAGATAACATAGACTTTAAAATAAAAAATATTACAAAAGACAAGGAAGGACACTACATAATGATCAAGGGATCAATCCAAGAAGAAGATATAAAAATTATAAATATATATGCTCCCAACATAGAAGCACCACAATACATAAGGCAACTGTTAACAGCTGTAAAAGAGGGAATCAACAGTAACAGACGAATAGTGGGAGATTTTAACACCTCACTTACACCAATGGACAGATCATCCAAAATGAAACTGAATAAGGAAACAGAAGCTTTAAATGACACAATAGACCAGAAAGATTTAATTGATATTTATAGGACATTCCATCCAAAAACAACGGATTACACTTTCTTCTCAATGGTGCACAGAACATTCGCCAGGATAGATCACATCTTGGGTCACAAATCAAGCCTCAGTAAATATAATAAAATTGGAATCATATCAACCATCTTTTCTGACCACAATGCTATGAGATTAGAAATGAATTACAGGGAAAAAAACATAAAAAAACACAAACATATGGAAGCTAAAAAATACATTACTAAATAACAAAGAGATCACTGAAGAAGTAAAAGGAGAAATCAAAAAATACCTAGAGAAAAATGATAATGAAAACGTGATGATCAAAAACCTATGGGATACAGCGAAAGCAGTTCTAAGAGGGAAGTTTATAGCTATACAAGCCTACCTCTAGAAACAAGAAAATTCTCAAATAGTATAAACTTACACCTAAAGGAACTAGAGAAAGAAGAACAAGCAAAATGTAAAGTTAGTGGAAGGAAAGAAGTCATAAAGATCAGAGCAGAAATAAATGTAATAGAAAAAAAGGAAACAATAGCAAAGACTAAGAAAATTAAAAGCTGGTTCTTTGAGAAGATAAACATTAGCCAGACTCATCAAGGAAAAGAGGGAGAGGACTCAAATCAATAAAATTAGAAATGAATAAGGAGAAGTTACAACAGACACCGCAGAAAAACAAAGCATCCTAAGAGACTACTACGAGCAACTCTATGCCAATAAAATGGACAACCTGGAAGAAATGGACAAATTCTTAGAAAGGTATAACCTTCCAAGACTGAACCAGGAAGGAATAGAAAATATGAGCAGACCAATCACAAGCATTGAAATTGAAACTGTGATTAAAAACCTTCCAACAAACAAAAGTTCAGGACCAGATGGCTTTACAGGTGAATTCTATCAAACATTTAGAGAAGAGCTAACACCCATCCTTCTCAACCTCTTCCAAAAAACTGTGGAGGAAGATAAACTCACAAAGTCATTTATGAGGCCACATTTACCCTGAACCCAAAACCAGACAAAGATACTACAAAAAAAGAAAATTACAGAACAATATCACTGATGAATATAAATGCCAAAATTCTCAACAAAATACTAATAAACAGAATCCAAAAACATATTAAAAGGATCATGCACCTTGAACAAGTGGGATTTATCCCTGAGATGCAAGGATTCTGCAATATATGCAAATAAATCAATATGATACACCATATTAATAAACTGAAGAATAAAAAAAAAAGATCATCTCAATAGATGCCGAAAAAGCTATTGACAAAATTCAACTCCCATTTATGATAAAAACTCTCTAGAAAGTGGGCATAGAGAGAACCTACCTCAACATAATAAAGGCCATATATGACAAACCCACAGCAAACATCATTCTCAATGGTGAAAAACTGAAAGCATTTCCTCTAAGATCAGGCACAAGACAGGGATTTCTACTCTCACCACTATTACTCAACATAGATTTGGAAGTCCTAGCCATGGCAATCAGAGAAGAAAAATAAATAATAGGAATACAAATTGGAAAAGAAGAAATAAAACTGTCACTGTTTGCAGACAACATGATACTATACACAGAGAATCATAAAGATGCCACCAAAAAACTACTAGAGCTAATCAATGAATTTGGTAAAGTTGCAGCTTAAAAATTAATACACAGAAATCTCTTGCATTCCTATACACTAATGATGAAAAATCTGAAAGAGAAATTAAAGAAACACTCCCATTTACCATTTCAACAAAAAGAATAAAATACCCATGAATAAACCTACATAGGGAGACAAAAGGCCTGTATGCAGAAAAGTATAAGACACTGGTGAAAGAAGGTAAAGATGATACGAACAGATGGAGAGATATACCATGTTCTTGGATTGTTAGAATCAATATTGTGAAAATGACTATACTACGCAAAGGAATCTACAGATTAAATGCAATCCCTATCAAATTACCAACGGCAATTTTTATGGAACTAGAACAAAATATCTTAAAATTTGTATAGAGACAGAAAAGACCCCAAATAGCCAAAGCAGTCTTGAGGGAAAAAAAATGGAGCTGGAGGAATCAGGCTCCCTGACTTCAGACTATACTATAAAGCTACAGTAATCAAGACAATATGGTAGTGGCACAAAAGCAGAAACTAAGATCAATGGGACAAGATAGAAAGCTCAGAGATAAATCTATGCAGCTATGGTAAACTAATCTATGACAAAGGAGGCAAGGATATACAGTGGAGAAAAGACAGCCTCTTCAATAAGTGGTGCTAGGAAAACTGGACAGAGACATGTAAAAGAATGAAATTAAAACAATCCCTAACACCATACACAAAAATGAACTCAAAATGGATTAGAGACCTAAATGTAACACCAGACACTATAAAACTCTTAGAGAAAAACATAGGAAGAACACTCTTTGACATAAATCACAGCAAGATCTTTTTTGATCCGTCTCCTAGAGTAATGGAAATTAACACAAAAATAAACAAATGGGACCTAATGAAACTTAAAAGCTTTTGCACAGCAAAGGAAACCATAAAAAAGGCGAAAAGACAACCCTCAGAATGGGAGAAAATATTTGCAAATGAGTCAATGGACAAAGGATTAATCTCCAAAATACATAAACAGCTCATACAGATCAATTTTAAAGAAGCAAACAACCCAATCCAAAAATGAGCAGGAGACATAAATAGACATTTCTCCAAAGAAGATATACAGATGGCCAATAAGCACATGAAAAGCTGCTCAACATCAGTAGTTATTAGAGAAATGCAAATCAAAACTACAATGAGGTATCACCTCACACCAGTCAGAACGAGCATCATCAGAAAATCTACAAACAGCAAATGCTAGAGTGGGTGTGCAGACAAGGGAACCCTCTTGCACTGTTGGTGGGAATGTAAATGGATACAGCCACTATATAGAACAGAATGGAGTTTCGTTAAAAAACTAAAAATAGAATTACTATATGATCCAGCAATCCCACTACTGGATATATACCCAGAGAAAACCATAATTCAAAAAGACACATGCACCCCAATGTTTATTGCAGCACTACATACAATAGCCAGGTCATGGAAGCAACCTAAATGCCCATCGACAGACGAATGGATAAAGAAGTTGTGGTACATACATACAATCAAATATTACTCAGCCATTAAAAGGAATGAACTTGGGTCATTTGTTGAAACGTGGATGGATCTAGCGACTGTCATACAGAGTGAAGTAAGTCAGAAAGAGAAAAACAAATAGCGTATATTAACGCATGTATGTGGAGCCTAGAAAAATGATACAGATGAACTGGTTTGCAGGACAGAAATTGAGACACAGGTGTAGAGAACAAACATATTGACACCAAGGGGGGAAAGCTGTGGGTGGGTGGCAATGGTGGTGTGATGAATTGGGCGATTTGGATTGACATGTATACACTGATGTGTATAAAATTGATGACTAATAAGAACATGTTGTATAAACAAGATAAATAAAATAAAATTCAAAAATTAAAAAAAAAAAAGGAACCAGGGGCAGGACAGAAATAAAGACACAGACGTAGAGAATGGACCTGAGGACACGGGGAGGGAAAAGGGTAAGCTGGGATGAAGTGAGAGAGTGGTTTGGACATATATACACCACCAAATGTAAAATAGATAGCTAGAGGGAAGCAGCTGCATAGCATAGGGAGATCAGCTCAGTGCTTTGTGTCCACCTAGAGGCGTGGGATAGGGAGGGTGGGAGGGAGAGGCAAGAGGGAGAAGATATGGGCATATATGTATATGTATAGCTGATTCACTTTGTTATAAAGGAGAAACTAACACACCATTGTAAAGCAATTATACTCCAATAATGATGTTAAACAAATAAAATTACTTGTTGAAATATAAAAAAAAAGAAGATTCCAGAACAAAGAGTGGATTATGTTTTATAGTGGATAAAGTTACTCTTCCTTCTTGTTTCTAGTCTATTACACTTACTCCAGAGAGAGGATAGTTTGTTCACTCTCTCTCTCTGTCTTTGTCTTTTTCTCTCCATCAGAACAGGGGAGACAGAGGAGAATATATAATACACAATGACAAATAATGTGGTGTAATATTTTATAACAGTGATTCCAAGATTTTGGAATTTCATGGGTTGGTAACATTTCCAGGGACTTACATAAGCATGCTGATACTATTTTGGCAAGTAAAATATATAGTTATGTATAAATAAATGTAAGTAAACATATAATCTATCATCATCATAATTTGATAACATAAAGGACATTTTGACATAAAAAACATAAACATAATTAAATAATCTCAGAGTTTTAAAAAATAATAAATTTTTGTTTAAAAGAAATCTTATTTTTCAAATTTCTTCTGGTCAGGTGAAGACTTCATTAATTGTGAATTAGAAAGTCTGAAAGGGGAAACTTACTATTCAATGATGTTGAGCTACTAGTTTAAATCAAATTCTACATTATAAAGTTTTTATTTTTTAATCTTTTAATATGGTTAATTGTATTAATTGATATTTAAATATTCAATGAAACTTGCATTCCTTGGATAAACCTTAGTTGGTCAAACTGTACTTTTAAAATATATTGTATTCAAATTTCTAAAACTGTCTTTATAATTTTCCTAGTGATTTCATAGGTGTTGATCTGCAGTTTTCCTTTATAATAATGGTTTTGTCCAGTTTTGGCATCAACATTTAGTTTGCTGAATGGTAGTTACTAAAGAGATATGTCTACATCCTAATACCCAAAACCTGTGAATATTATATGGTAAAATTATATCACCTTATGTGACCAAAAAGAGAAATAAGATTACATTAAGGATCTTGAGAGGCAGGGTTTATCCTAGATTATCTGGCTGGCTCTCAATCCATAAAACAGAGGTAAAGGGATATTTGAGACAGAGAGTAGAGGAAAGACACAGGCACATAGGCAAAGAAAAGGGAAGTCAATATATCCACAGAGGCAAAGATTGAAATGATGTGGCCACAAGCCAAGAAACTCCTCAAGACACAAGAAGCTGGAAGAAGCAAGAAAAGATTCTCCCATAGAGGCTTCAGAGGGTGTGCGGTCCTGCTGACACCTAGATTTCAGACTTCTAGACTCCAGAACTAGAAAAAAATAAATTTCTGTTATTTTAAGTCACCCAGTCTGTATTAATTTGTTGTAGTAACCTTAAGAAACTAACATACAAGGTAATAATGGCCTCACAGAATGAGTTTCTACAACAGTTTGTATGGAACTAGTATTATTTAATTTTCAGATGTTGTGAGAAAGTATCAGTAAAGCCATCTAGGCTTTTCATTGTGGTAGGCTTTTGTTGTTTGTTTTTCCTACAAATTTATTTTCTGTAATGGATGTAGGGGATAATCAAGTTATCTATTTCTTCATAAATAAACTTTAATAGTTTTTCAAGGAATTTATTTCATTTATATTTTCAAACTTATTGGCATAGCGTTGTTCTGATGTCATTTATTATTTCTGATATTAGTTTTAATATTTTTGTTTGTTTCTTCTTCATTTTTGGTTGTTTCAGGTGTGTAATGGCTTGGATTGTGTTTCCCTCCACATGCTCCCTCTAAAAAAAACACATCATATTTGAAGTCCTAACCCTTAATACTTCAGAATGTGACATTATTATGGAAATATAGTAATGCAGACAAACATGTGCAGAGGAAAAATTTTGATCTCATATAATACCCAGAACCAAAGTTTCTCCCATCTGCATGGAACCAAAGGACCAGGACAGGACCACAACCTGAATGCCAGAACCCTTTCGGAAATGAATGGTCCATTGTCCAAGAAGATCTGGTGCTGAAACCCCTTTACCACATCTTGCATTTCCAGGTTCCAAAGCCCTCCAATTGAAACCTGCCCCACCAGTGCTTCTGCATATCAGCCCGCCCACCCCTAACCCATGAAAGTTTGATCTGACCCCAGATGGGAGAAACATATTAAAAGTCTTGCCTCCTGTCTCCTTTCCCAGTAGATCTCTCAATAAAGATTTTTCTTTTCTAAAAAGCCAGTGTCATAGTATTGTCTTCTGTGTGAGTTGGGCAGCGAGCCATTTCTTGGTAACAGTTTACAGGTTACCCTATGAAGAAGGTAACTTGAGCTTGATTTATCCATAGTTTGGAGATATAGTCAGCTCAACATGGAATGATTCCATAGAGCAAGCACAGTGGGAATGTGAAGTCAGCTTTGTTTTATGCTGAAACACTTTGTTCTATACACATCCTTGCACCTAAATAACTTTACACACCTTTAGAAAATTTATTATCTGGACATTATCAGTTTCTCTTGGGAATAAGTTTACTGTGAGTTTTGTGAGAGGAGGAGATATCACAATTGATGGCAAATGACTAGAGAGATTTTAATCTACTCTGTTTCTTACATATCCTTTGGAGATGATTAGAGGGTAAAATGCTGGTGAGCAAATTTTTAATTTTTTCTGCACATCTTCAGGTTGAGTTTTAAAGAAACATAGAAGAAAGAAAAACATGGCTAGCTAGTATATCCTTTGGTTCATAAAGGTATTTCTACATACTACATTTAATCGACTTAAATTATGTAATTTAGATTTAAAATAACAGGGTAAATATGTTATAATTATATGGTATTTGTTGGTAATGGAAGTTTATCCAGCCTGGGATGGCATTAAAGTCATGATTTAGGGTGCAGAGGCCTTTTGTATTAACAAATAGGAGTTCTCAGAACCTTACAGATGACGATTGATATTGCTGTGATTGGTACACAAGAGTTTTTATAAGAATTCCTTTTTTTATATAACACCTTCATTGCACTATAATTGCTTTACAATGTTGTGTTAGTTTCTGCTGTATAACAAAGTGAATCAGCTGTATGTATACATATATCACCATATCCCTTCCCTCTTGCATCTCCCTCACACTCTCTCTATCCCACCCATGTACGTGGTCACAGGGGACCAAGCTGATCTCCCTGCGCCATGTGGCTTCTTCCCACTAGCTGTCTAATTGACATTTGGTAGTGTATATATGTCAATGAAATTCTCTCACTTCGTCCCAGCTTACCCTTCACCCTCCCCATGTCCTCAAGTCCATTCTCTACGTCTGCGTCTTTATTCCTGTCCTGCCCCTATGTTCATCAGAACCATTTTTATTTTTTTTGAATTCCACATATATGTGTTAGCATATGGTATTTGTTTTTCTCTTTCTGACTTATTTCACTCTGTATGACAGACTTTAGGTTCATCTATCTCACTAAAAATAACTCAATTTCATTTCTTTTTATGGCTGAGTAATATTTCATTTTATATATGTGCCACGTCTTTATCCATTCATCTGTTGATGGGCACTTAGATTGCTTCCATGTCCTGACTATTGTAAATAGTGCTGCAATGAACATTGTGGTACATGACTCTTTTTGAATAATGGTTTTCTCAGGTTATATGACCAGTAGTGGGATTCCTGGGTGATATGGTATTTCTATTTTTAGGTTTTAAGGATCCTCCATACTGTTCTCCTTAGTGCTTGTATCAATTTACATTCCCAACAACAGTGCAAGAGGGTTCCTCTTTCTCCACACCCTCTCCAGCATTTATTGTTTGTAGATTTTTGATGATGGCCATTCTGATTGGTGTGAGTTGATACCTCATTGTAGTTTTGATTTGCATTACTCTAATGATTAGTGACGTTGAACATCCTTTCATGTGTTTGCTGGCAATCTGTATGTCTTTTTTGGAGAAATGACTATTTAGGTTTATTGCCCATTTTTGGATTGGGTTGTTTGTTTTTTGGATATTGAGCTGCATGAGCTGCTTGCATATTTTGGATATTAATCTTTTGTCAGTTGCTTCATTTGCAAATATTTTCTCCCATTCTGAGAGTTGTCCTTTCATCTTGTTTATGGTTTCCTTTGCTGTGCAATAGCTTTTAAGTTTCATTATGTTCCATTTGTTTATTTTTGTTTTTATTTCCATTTCTCTAGGAGGTGAGTCAAAAGGGTCTTGCTGTGATTTATGTCAAAGAGGGTTCTTCCTATGTTTTCCTCTAAGTGTTTTATAGTGTCCGGCCTTACATTTAGGTCTTTAATCCATTTTAAGTTTATTTTTGTGCATGGTGTTAGGAGGTATTCTAATTTCATTGTTTTACATGTAGCTTTCCAGTTTTCCCAGCAGCACTTATTGAAGAGGTTGTCTATTCTACATTAACAAAGATAAGATGACCATATGTGTGTGGGTTTACCTCTGGGCTTTCTATCCTGTTCCATTGATCCAAATTTCTTTTTTGTGTGTGTCAGTACCATATTATCTTGATTACTGTAGCTTTATAGTATAGTCAAATCAAGGAACCTGATTCCTTCAGCTCCATTTTTCCTTCTCAAGATTGCTTTGGCTACTTGGGGTCTTTTGTGTTTCCATACATATTGTGAAATTTTTGTTCTACTTCTGTGAAAAATGCCACTGGTAGTTTGATAGGTATTGCATTAAATCTGTAGATTGCTTTGAGTAGTATAGTCATTTTCACAATGTTGATTCTTAGTACATATCTCCATCTGTATCATCTTTAATTTCTTTTATCAGTGTCTTATAGTTTTCTGCATACAAGTCTTTGGTCTCTTTAGGTAGGTTTATTCCTCGGTATTTTATTTTATTTTTGCAATGGTAAATGGGAGTGTTTCCTGAATTTCTCTTTCAGATTTTTCATCATTAGTGTATAGGAATGCAAGAGATTTCTTTTGTTTGTTTGTTTGTTTGTTTGACCCACACGGTGCTTTTATTTTTATTTATTTATTTTTGTTTTTGTTTTTTCATTTTAACATCTTTATTGGAGTATAATTGCTTTACAATGGTGTGTTAGTTTCAGCTTCACAACAAAATGAATCAGTTATATATATACATATGTTCCCATATCTCTTCCTGCTTGTGTCTCCCTCCCTCCCACCCTCCCTATCCCACCCCTCCAGGTGGTCACAAAGTACCAAGCTGATCTCCCTGTGCTATGCGGCTGCTTCCCACTAGCTATCTACCTTATGTTTGGTAGTGTATATATGACCATGCCTCTCTCTCGCTTTGTCACAGCTTACCCTTCCCCCTCCCCGTAGCCTCAAGTCCATTCTCTAGTAGGTCTGTGTCTTTATTCCTGTTTCACCCCTAGGTTTTTCATGACATTTTCTTTTTCTTAAATTCCATATATATGTGTTAGCATACAGTATTTGTCTTTCTCTTTCTGACTTACTTCACTCTGTATGACAGACTCTAGGTCTATCCACCTCATTACAAATAGCTCAATTTTGTTTCTTTTTATGGCTGAGTAATATTCCATTGTATATATGTGCCACATCTTCTTTATCCATTCATCCGATGATGGACACTTAGGTTTTTTCCATCTCTGGGCTATTGTAAATAGAGCTGCAATGAACATTTTGGTACATGACTCTTTTTGAATTATGGTTTTCTCAGGGTATATGCCCAGTAGTGGGATTGCAGGGTCATATGGTAGTTCTATTTGTAGTTTTTTAAGGAACCTCTATACTGTGCTCCACAGTGGCTGTATCAATTTACATTCCCACCAACAGTGTAAGAGGGTTCCCTTTTCTCCACACCCTCTCCAGCATTTATTGTTTCTAGATTTTTTGATGATGGCCATTCTGACTGGTATGAGATGATATCTCATTGTAGTTTTGATTTGCATTTCTCTAATGATTAGCGATGTTGAGCATTCTTACATGTGTTTGTTGGCAGTCTGTATATCTTCTTTGGATAAATGTCTATTTAGGTCTTCTGCCCATTTTTGGATTGGGTTGTTTGTTTTTTTGTTATTAAGTTGCATGAGCTCCTTATAAATCTTGGCGATTAATCCTTTGTCAGTTGCTTCATTTGCAAATATTTTCTCCCATTCTGAGGGTTGTCTTTTGGTCTTCTTTATGGTTTCCTTGGCTGCACAAAAGATTTTAAGTTTCATTAGGTCCCATTTGTTTATTTTTGTTTTTATTTCCATTTCTCTAGGAGGTGGGTCAAAAAGGACCTTGCTGTGATTTATGTCATAGAGTGTCCTGCCTATGTTTTCCTCTAAGAGTTTGATAGTTTCTGGCCTTACATTTAGGTCTTCAATCCATTTTGAGTTTATTTTTCTGTATGGTGTTAGGGAGTGATCTAATCTCATACTTTTACATGTAGCTGTCCAGTTTTCCCAGCACCACTTATTGAAGAGGCTGTCCTTTCTCCACTGTACATTCCTGCCTCCTTTATCAAAGATAAGATGACCATATGTGCGTGGGTTTATCTCTGGGCTTTCTATCCTGTTCCATTGATCTCTCTTTCTGTTTTTGTGCCAGTACCATACTGTCTTGATTACTGTAGCTTTGTAGTATAGTCTGAAGTCAGGAAGCCTGATTCCTCCAGCTCCGTTTTTCGTTCTCAAGATTGCTTTGGCTATTTGGGGTCTTTTGTGTTTCCATACAGATTGTGAAATTTTTTGTTCTAGTTCTGTGAAAAATGCCAGTGGTAGTTTGATAGGGATTGCATTGAATCTGTAGATTACTTTGGGTAGTAGAGTCATTTTCACAATGTTGATTCTTCCAATCCAAGAACATGGTATATCTCTCCATCTATTTGTATCATCTTTAATTTCTTTCATCAGAGTCTTATAATTTTCTGCATACAGGTCTTTTGTCTCCTTAGGTAGGTTTATTCCTAGATACTTTATTCTTTTTGTTGCAATAGTAAATGGGAGTGTTTTCTTGATTTCACTTTCAGATTTTTCATACTTAGTGTATAGGAATGCCAGAGATTTCTGTGCATTAATTTTGTATCCTGCTACTTTACCAAATTCATTGATTAGCTCTAGTAGTTTTCTGGTAGCATCTTTAGGATTCTCTATGTATAGTATCATGTCATCTGCAAACAGTGACAGCTTTACTTCTTCTCTTCCGATTTGGATTCTTTTTATTTCCTTTTCTTCTCTGATTGCTATGGCTAAAACTTGCAGAACTATGTTGAATAAGAGTGGTGAGAGTGAGCAAACTTGTCTTGTTCCTGATCTTAGTGGAAATGCTTTCAGTTTTTCACCATTGAAGACAATGTTGGCTGTGGGTTTGTCATATATGGCCTTTATTATGTTGAGGAAAGTTCCCTCTATGCCTACTTTCTGAAGGGTTTTTATCATAAATGGGTGTTGAATTTTGTCAAAAGCTTTTTCTGCATCTATTGAGATGATCATATGGTTTTTCTCCTTCAGTTTGTTAATATGGTGTATCACGTTGATTGATTTGCGTATATTGAAGAATCCTTGCATTCCTGGAATAAACCCCACTTGATCATGGGGTATGATCTGTTTAATGTGCTGTTGGATTCTGTTTGCTAGTATTTTGTTGAGGATTTTTGCATTTATGTTCATCAGTGATATTGGCCTGTAGTTTTCTTTCTTTGTGACATCATTGTCTGGTTTTGGTATCAGGGTGATGGTGGCCTCATAGAATGTGTTTGGGAGTGTTCCTCCCTCTGCTATATTTTGGAAGAGTTTGAGAAGGATAGGTCTTAGCTCTTCTCTAAATGTTTGATAGAATTCGCCTGTGAAGCCACAAGGTCCTGGGCTTTTGCTTGTTGGAAGATTTTTAATCACAGTTTTAATTTCAGTGCTTGTGATTGGTCTGTTCATATTTTCTATTTCTTCCTGATTCAGTCTTGACAGGTTGTGCCTTTCTAAGAATTTGTCCATTTCTTCCAGATTGTCCATTTTATTGGCATAGAGTTGCTTGTAGTAATCTCTCATGATCTTTTGTATTTCTGCAGTGTCAGTTGTTACTTCTCCTTTTTCATTTCTAATTCTATTGATTTGAGTCTTCTCCCTTTTTTTCTTGATGAGTCTGGCTAATGGTTTATCAATTTTGTTTATCCTTTCAAAGAACAAACTTTTAGTTTTATTGATCTTTGCTATTGTTTCCTTCATTTCTTTTTCATTTATTTCTGATCTGATTTTTATGATTTCTTTCCTTCTGCTTGCTTTGGGGGTTTTTTGTTCTTCTTTCTCTAATTGCTTTAGGTGCAAGGTTAGGTTGTTTATTCGAGATGTTTCCTGTTTCCTAAGGTAGGATTGTATTGCTATAAACTTCCCTCTTAGAACTGCTTTTCCTGCATCCCATAGATTTTGAGTCGTCGTGTCTCCATTGTCATTTGTTTCTAGGTATTTTTTGATTTCCTCTTTGATTTCTTCAGTGATCACTTCATTATTAAGTAGTGTATTGTTTAGCCTCCATGTGTTTGTATTTTTTACAGATCTTTTCCTGTAATTGATATCTAGTCTATAGCATTGTGGTCGGAAAAGATACTTGATATAATTTCAATTTTCTTAAATTTACCAAGGCTTGATTTGTGACCTAAGATATGATCTATCCTGGAGAATGTTCCATGAGCACTTGAGAAAAATGTGTATTCTGTTGTTTTTGGATGGAATGTCCTATGAATATCAATTAAGTTCATCTTGTTTAATGTATCATTTAAAGCTGTGTTTCCTTATTTATTTTCAGTTTGGATGACCTGTCCATTGGTGAAAGTGGGGTGTTAAAGTACCCTACTATGAATGTGTTACTGTCGATTTCCCCTTGTATGGCTGTTAGTATTTTCCCTATGTATTGAGGTGCTCCTAGGTTGGCTGCATAAATATTTACAATTGTTATATCTTCTTCTTGGATCGATCCCTTGATCATTATGTAGTGTCCTTCTTTGTCTCTTTTAATAGTCTTTATTTTAAAGTCTATTTTCTCTGATATGAGAATTGCTACTCCAGCTTTCTTTTGGTTTCCATTTGCATGAAATACCTTTTTCCATCCCCTTACTTTCAGTCTGTATGTGTCTCTAGGTCTGAAGTGGCTCTCTTGTAGACAGCATATATAAGGGTCTTGTTTTTGTATACATTCAGCCAATCTGTGTCTTTTAGTGGGAGCATTTAGTCCATTTACATTTAAGGTAATTATCGATATGTGTGTTCTCATTCCCATTTTCTTAATTGTTTTGGGTTCATTACTGTAGGTCTTTTCCTTCTTTTGTGTTTCTTGCCTAGAGAAGTTCCTTTAGCAGTTGTTGTAGAGCTGGTTTGGTGGTGCTGAACTCTCTCAGCTTTTGCTTGTCTGTAAAGGTTTTAATTTCTCCATCAAATCAGAATGAGATCCTTGCTGGGTAGAGTAATATTGGTTGCAGGTTTTTCTCCTTCAACATTTTCAATATGTCCTGCCACTCCCTTCTGGCTTGCAGAGTTTCTGCTGAAAGATCAGCTGTTAACCTTATGGGGATTCCCTTGTGTGTTATTTGTTGTTTTTCCCTTACTGCTTTTAATATGCTTTCTTTGTATTTAATTTTTGAAAGTTTGATTAATATGTTTCTTGGCATATTTCTCCTTGGTTTTATCCTGTATGGGACTCTCTGTGCTTCCTGGACTTGATTAACTATTTCCTTTCCCATATTAGGGAAGTTTTCAACTATAATCTCTTCAAATATTTTTTCAGTCCCTTTCTTTTTCTCTTCTTCTTCTGGAATCCCTATAATTCGAATGTTGGTACGTTTAATGTTGTCCCAGAGGTCTCTGAGACTGTCCTCAGTTCTTTCCATTCTTTTTTCTTTATTCTGCACTGCATTAGTTATTGCCACTATTTTATCTTCTAGGTCACTTATCCATTCTTCTGCCTCAGTTATTCTGCTATTGATCCCATCTATAGTATTTTTCATTTCATTTATTGTGTTGTTCATCATTGTTTGCTTCATCTTTAGTTCTTCTAGGTCCTTGTTAACTGTTTCTTGCATTTTGTCTATTCTAGTTCCAAGATTTTGGATCATCTTTACTAACACTATTCTGAATTCTTTTTCAGGTAGACTGCCTATTTCTTCTTCATTTGTTAGCTCTGGTGGGTTTTTATCTTGCTCCTTCATCTGCTGTGTGTTTTTCTGTCTTCTCATTTTGCTTATCTTACTGTGTTTGGGGTCTCCTATTTGCAGGCTGAAGGTTCGTAGTTCCTGTTGTTTTTTGTGTCTGTCCCCAGTGGCTAAGGTTGGTTCAGTGGGTTGTGTAGGCTTCCTGGGGGAGGGGACTAGTGCCTGTGTTCTGGTGGATGAGGCTGGATCTTGTCTTTCTGGTGGGCAGGTCCACGTCTTGTAGTGTGTTTTGGGGTGTCTGTAGACTTTTTATGATTTTGGGCAGCCTCTATGGTAATGGGTGGGGTTGTGTTCCTGTCTTGCTAGTTGTTTGGCATAGGATGTTCAGCACTGTAGCTTGCTGGTCATTGATTGAAGCTGGGTGCTGGCGTTGAGATAGAGATCTCTGGGAGATTTTCACCATTTGATGCTATGTGCAGCTGGGGGGCCTCTTGTGGACCAGTGTCCTGAATTTGGCTCTCCCACCTCAGAGGCACAGTACTAACTCCTGGCTGCAGCACCAAGAGCCTTTCATCCACATGGCTCCTTAATTTGGGATGATTCGTTGTCTATTCATGTATTCCACAGATGCAGGGTACATCAGGTTGATTGTGGAGCTTTAATCCACTGCTTCTGAGGCTGCTGGGAGAGATTTCCCTTTCTCTTCTTTGTTCTCACAGCTCCCAGGGGTTCAGCTTTGGATTTGGCCCTGCCTGTGCGTGTAGGTCGCCGGAGGGCATCTGTTCTTTGCTCAGACAGGACGCGGTTAAAGGAGCCGCTGATTCAAAGGTTCTGGCTCACTCAGGCCAGGGGTAGGGAGGGTCACGGAGTGCGGGGCGGACCTGCGGCGGCAGAGGCCGGCATGACGTTGCCAGCCTGAGGCGCACCGTGCGTTCTCCTGGGGGAGTTGTCCCTGGATCCAGGGACCGTGGCAGTGGCGGGCTGCACAGCCTCCCCGGAAGCGGGGTGTGGATAGTGACCTGTGTTCACACACAGCCTTCTTGGTGGTGGCAGCAGCAGCCTTAGCGTCTCATGTCTGTCTCTGTGGTCCACACTTTTAGCCGCAGCTCGCACCCATCTCTGGAGCTCCCTTAAGCAGCGTTCTTAATCCCCTCTCCTCGCACACCAGGAAACAAAGAGGGAAGAAAAAGTCTCTTGCCTCTTCGGCAGGTCCAGAATTTTCCCCGGACTCCCTCCTGGCTAGCCGCGGTGCACTAACGCCCTGCAGGCTGTGTTCACGCCGCCAACCCCAGTCCTCTCCTGGCGCTCCGGAGCCTCAGCTCCCAGCCCCGCCCGCCCCTCCGGGCGAGCAGACAAGCCTCTCGGCTGGTGAGTGCTGGTCGGGCCCTATCCTCTGCGCTGGAATCTCCCCGCTTTGCCCTCCACACCGCCGTTGCTGTGCTCTCCTCCGCGGCTCCGAAGCTCCCCCACTCCACCACCCGCAGTCTCCGCCCGCGAAGGGGCTTCCTAGTGTGTGGACACTTTTCCTCTTTCACAGCTCCCTCCTGCTGGTGCAGGACCCGTCCCTATCCTTTTGTCTCTGTTTATTTTTTTCTTTTGCCCTAACCAGGTACGTAGGGGGTTCCTTGCCTTTTGGGAGGTCTGAGGTCTTCTGCCAGAATTCAGTAGGTGTTCCATAGGAGTTGTTCCATGCATAGATGTCAGGAATGCAAGAGATTTCTGTGCATTAATTTTGTATCCTGCTACTTTACCAAATTCATTGATTAGCTCTAGTAGTTTTCTGGTAGCATCTTTAGGATTCTCTATGTAGAGTATCATGTCATCTGCAAACAGTGATAGTTTTACTTTTTCTTTTCCAATTTGGATTCATTTTATTTCATTTTCTTCTCTGACTGTTGTGGCTAAAACTTCCAAAACTATGTTAAATAATGGTGGTGAGTGGGGGCAACCTTGTCTTGTTCCTGATCTTAAATGGTTTCAGTTTTTCACCACTGAGAACAGTATTGATTGTGGGTTTATCATATATGGCCTTTATTAAGTTGAGGTAGATTCCCTCTATGTCTACTTTCTGGAGTGTTTTTTATCATAAACGGGTGTTGAATTTAGTCAAAAGCTTTTTCTGTATCTATTGAGATTATCATATGTTTTTTCTCCTTCATTTTGTTAATATGGAGTATCACATTGATTTGCATATATTGAAGAATCCTTGCAATCCTGGGATAAACCCCACTTGATCATGGTGTATGATCCTTTTAATATGTTGTTGGATTCTGTTTGCTATTATTTTGTTGAGGATTTTTGCATCACTGATATTCATCAGTGATATTGGCCTCTAGTTTTATTTTTTTGTGACATGTTTGTCTGGTTTTGGTATCAGGGTGATCATGGCCTGTATAAGGAGTTTTGGAGTGTTCCTCTCTCTGTTATATTTTGGAAGCATTTGAGAAGGATGGGTATTAGCCCTTCTCTAAATGTTTGACAGAATTTTCCTGTGAAGCCATCTGGTCCTGAGCTTTTGTTTGTTGGAAGACGTTTGATCACAGTTTTGATTTCAGTGCTTATGATTGACCTGTGCATATTTTCTATTTCTTCCTTGTTCAGTCTCAGAAAGTTGTGCATTTCTACGAATTTGTACAATTTTTCCATGTTGTCCATTTTACTGGCATATAGATGCTTGTAGTAATCTCTCATGATCCTTTCTATTTCTGCAGTGTCAGTTGCTACTTCTCCTTTTTCCTTTCTGTTTCTGTTGATTTAAGTCTTCTCCCTTTTTTTCTTGATGAGTCTGGCTAATGGTTTATCAATTTTGTTTATCTTCTCAGAGAACCAGCTTTTAGTTTTATTGATCTTTGCTATTGTGTCCTTCATTTCTTTTTCAGTTATTTCTGTTCTGATCTTTATGATTTCTTACCTTTTGCTAACTTTGTTTTTTTGTTGTTGTTGTTCTTCTTCTTTCTCTAATTGCTTTAGGTGTAAAGTTAGGTTGTTTATTTGAGATTTTTCTTGTTTCTTGAGGTAGTATTGTATAGCTATAAACTTCCCTCTTAGAACTGCTTTTGCTACATCCCATAGTGTTGGGGTTGTTGTGTTTTCATTATCATTTCTTTCTAAATATTTTAAAATTTCCTCTTTGATTTCTACACTGATCTCTTGGCTATTTAGTAGCATATTGTTTAGTTTCCATTTGTTTGTAATTTTACAGTTTTTATTCCTGTAATTGATATCTAGTCTCATAGCATTGTGGTCCTAAAATATACTTGATATGATTTCAATTTTCTTAAGATCACTGAGGCTTTTTTTGTGACCCTATATATGATCTGTCCTGGAGAATGTTCCATGAGCTCATGAGAAGAAAGTGTATTCTGTTGTTTTGGGATGGAATGTCCTATAAATATCAAATAATTCCATGTTGTTTAATGTGTCATTTAAAGCTTGCGTTTTCTTATTTATTTTCATTTGGATTTTCTGTCCATTAATGAAAGTGGGGTAATAAAGATCCCCACTAATTGTGTTATTGTTTATTTCCCCTTTTATGGCTGTTAGCATTTGCCTTATGTATTGAGGTGCTGCTATGTTGGGTGCACAAATATTCACAATTGTTATATCTTCTTCTTGGATTGATCCCTTGACCATTATGTAGTGTCCTTCTTTGTCTCTTGTAGTAGTCTTTATTTTAAAGCCTATTTTTCTGATATGAGAATTACTACTCCAGCTTTCTTTTGATTTCCATTTGCATGAAATATCTTTTTCCATCCCCTCACTTTCAGTCTGTATGTGTCCTTAGGTCTGAAGTGGGTCTCCTTAGACGGCATATATATGAGACTTGTTTTTGTATCCATTTAGCCAATCTATGTCATTTGGTTGGAGAATTTAATTGATTTACATTTAAGGTGGTTATCGACATGTATGTTCTTATTACCATTTTCTTAATTGTTTTTGGTTTGTTATTGTAGATCTTCTTCTTCTTTTCTGTTTCCTGCCTAGGGAAATTTCTTTAGCATATGTTATAAAGATGGTTTTGTAGTGCTAAATTCTCTTAGCTTTTGCTTACCTGTAAAGGTTTTAATTTCTCCTTTGAATCTGAATGAGATACTTGCTGGGTAGAGTAATCTTGATTGTAGGTTTTCCCTTTCATCACTTTAATTATGTCCTGCCACTCCCTTCTGGCTTGTAGAATTTCTGCTGCAAATCAGCTGTTAACCTTGTCTGGATTCCCTTGTATGTTATTTGTTGTTTTTCCCTTGCTGCTTTTAATATTTTTTCTTTGTATTTAATTTTTGATAGTTTGATTAATATGTGTCTATCATGTTTCTCCTTGGATTTATCATGTATAGGACTCTCTACACTTCCTGAAATTAATTGACTATTTCCTTTCCCATGTTAGGAACTTTTTCAACTATAATGTCTTCAAATGTTTTCTCAGACCTTTTCTTTTTCTCTTGTTCTGGGACCCCTATAATTTGAATGTTGTTGTGTTTAATGTTGTCCCAGATATCTCTGAGACTGTACTTAATTCTTTTCATTCTTTTTTCTTTATTATGCTCTGTGGTAGTTATTTCCACTATTTTATCTTCCAGGTCACTTATCCATTTTTCCACCTCAGTTATTCTGCTATTGATTCCTTCTAGAAAATTTTAAATTTCATTTATTTTGTTGTTCATCATTGTTTGTTTGCTCTTTAGTTCTTCTAGGTCCTTGTTAAACATTTCTTGTATTTTCTCCATTTTCTTTCCAAGATTTTCATCATCCTTACCTTCATTACTCTGAATTCTTTTTCATGTAGACTGACTATTTCCTCTTCATTTGTTTGGTCTGGTGAATTTTACCTTGCTCCTTCATCTGCTGTATATTTCTCTGTCTTCTCATTTTGCTTTACTTACTGTTTTGGGTGTCTCCTTTCACACGCTGCAGATTCATAGTTCCCATTGTTTTTGGTGTCTGCCCCCAGTGGATGAGCTTGGTTCAGTACCTTGTGTAGGCTTCTTAGTGAAGGGGACTTGTGCCTGTGTTCTGATGCGTGGTGCTGGATCTTGTTTTTCTCATGGGCAGGGCCACATCCGGTGGTGTGTTTTGGGGTCTCTGTGAACTTATTATTATTTTTGGCAGCCTCTCTGCTAATGGGTGGGATTGTGTTCCTGTCTTACTAGTTGTTTGGCATGGAGCATCCCGCACTGGAGCTTGCTGGCCTTTGGGTGAAACTGGGTCTTAGCATTGAGATGGAGATCTTTGGGAGAGTTCTTGCCAATTGATATTACATGGGGCCAGGAAGTCTTTGGTGGGCCAATGTCCTGAACTCAGCTCTCCCACCTCAGAGGCCTAGGTCTGACACCAGGCTGGAGCACCAGGACCCAGCCAGATGGCTTTAGATCAGAGGACTATGGAGTCAAGATTTCCTAGTTTCAAAACTCAGTTTGGTCTTCTCTGGTTATGTGGTCACAGGTGAATTTTGTCATCCACTGGCTCCTTAAACACAGCAACCATTCACCATGACTGCGAAACTAAAGGGCCGAGGTGGAGGACTGAACTCTGAGGAAAAAAAATACAAGAAAACCCAGAAGTTGGACAGCAAGTGGTAGAAACCTGAAGAAGGAAGACTAGGCCAAGAATTCCCTTCTAACTTCATTAGACATCTCCAAATTCTATCAACAGAATTGAGAGAGAGTGAGGACTACTCTTTCTGCTGTTGTTATACGATGATATGTTGTAACAATATTATTTATTTGAACTGTTTATTTGAAAATATTTTCAAATCCACAGAATAATTTTGATAGTGCACAGAACTCCTATATGCCCTTACACAGGACATCCCCAATTGTTAACTGTTATTTTGTGCTAGCATTTTCTCTCTTGTTTCTGTTTTCTTTTACTGTACTATGTGAGAATAGGCTGCATGTATGTTATCTTATTAACATTTAATGTTTCAATGTATATTTGCAAAAAGGAGACATTCTCTCATAACAATAGTACAACCATCAATATCAAAAAGTTAATACTATCCAATATCACCATCTTCTTAACTGATCCCACTCAAATTTTATCCACTGTCTAAGTGATATTTACAAAATCCAGAAGCTTTTATTGTATTTAATCATCATGTTCCTTTAATTTCCTCCAATCTGGAATAGTGCCTCAGTCTTTCCTTATGTTTCCTGACTTTTATATTGATATTTTTATAGATTATAGCCCAAACTCTTTGTAGAATTTCCATCAATTTGGATTTGATTTTATTGGCTCATAATTTATGTGGAACTTATACATAAATAAATAATAATTTGGGAAGGGCAGGAAAATACTAAAAGTGATGCTATTTTCTTTTCATTGCAGCACATTAATAAGCATATGATACCAATTTGTTCCATACTGGGGGTATTAACTTTTTTCACATGGCTAAGATGATGCCTGACATTTCTCCACTGTAAAGTTAATTAATAATTATGTTAAATAATTAATAAATAATAATAATTTTAGGAGAAGATATTAAGACTTCTATTGTAATGTAGAGCTGTTCCTTCTTACTCATTTAATCTTTCTCACTTATTAATTTATACCAGAATATAATCATGGGTTCTTATTATTTTACTTATAATTTACAATCTAAAATTATTTAATATCTCTATCTCTATCTCTGTTTCTGTCTCTATGTCTGTCTCTATCTCTACCTCATGCTCAGATTATCCCAGTCTTGTGTAATAAGAAAACTTTCAAGCTGGCTCCTTGTCTCTTAGGCATACCTCCATCATTTTCTTCATACATTTTACATTCTGTTATGTTTTCTTCTGGGATAACCTGCTATTTTTTTGTGCTACAGTTTTGGAGTCAGCCATTTCACCAAGGATCTTTCATTTTTTCTCTTTAGTAGAGAATGGTATTTAGAAATCAAACATACACACACATACATACATATACACATGTATTCTTATCTAACCTCTCTTCCTCTCTCTTTCTCTCTCTCTCTCTCTCTCATCTATCTCAAAACCCAAAATTTCATCCTACTTTCTCCAATTTCGATTCAAAACTACAGGGTTGATTTTAGTATCCACTTTTATTACATGTACAGTGATAAATCTGGCTCCAATCATCATCAGATTATTTACTTACTTGCTCAGTCTCCCATGTATATAACCAATCGGTCTGCCACAATAGCACAAAGTTCATCCTCGGTCATACTTCTAACTTCCACGCTGGTACAACTTCCAAAACCAAGACTCAGAAAAGGAAGAAGGGGAAGAAAAAGGAGGAAAAATGTAGGGGAAAGTGGTATATTTATTTATTTAATCATTAAAGTAAAGTTTGTATTTATGTTACTGATATTGTATTTGAGATATTTCATAACAGTCATAGAATGGAATATAAATATTTCATTTAAATAATACTTACTTCACCCACTTTTATAGCTAGGTGTCATTACCATTTGAGGTAAAATGGGGACATCCATGGCATACATAATTCTTTGTTTGTTTGGGTTTTTTTAATTAGTATTTACTAATTTTCACCCAAAGGAAAAAATGATAGAAGAGGTAAGAACTGTTACAAAAATAGAAAGGATAATGATGAAGATGGTCCTGTGTGTGTGTGCATGAACACATGAATACATTTGCATTTAGAATTTTTCAGAGAGCTTGTTAATTATGAACTAAGACAATTTGGTCATGAAAAATATCATAATATTTTTGGTAAAAATCAATACTTATCAATAGTTATAGATAGATGATAACTATACTTTTCTTCCTCCACAACTATAGGGAAAGGTAATTTCACACATACAAATATTTATTAGCAAGGAGGCATAAAGTAGTCACATAACCTTATCAGTAGGCTTGATAAAATCTCATATCTGGCCCTTTGTGGGTTCCAAAGCATTTTGCACTAGAAATAAATGTGATAATAACTTAGGTACATGATCCAGCTGGCCCTGATAGTCAGAATCAGGTTACCAAAAGCCAGTTGCTAGATACAAGTCCAGTTATGAATCAGTCCTAGAGAATGATTGTGAAATTTGAACAATAAAGAATTCAAGATTCTTATACCCTTATGCCTATACTAGGCAATATTGTGGGCTGTCTCAGTAATATTTTAGATAATCCATATATTTTGACCACCATTAATCTTGCCAAAAAAACCTCAAAATTTTACATTCTTTGTGCTAATTAACAAGTCATTAATTCTACTACTGCAAACCTATTTCTAATATTCATGATGCTGTTTAGCAATGATGACCTTGTACATCAAATACACATTTTGGCTGAAATGCCAAATGGCTAAGTGATAAGATCAATATTCACCAGAAGCTAAGTGTGAAGGTATATATCATCATTTTTGGTCAGTTATTAAACCAATTGATCACTCTGGTATATAGATCAAAACTAATATTACTGAACACAAGTTCATGTGTCCAACACACATGAGGCCAAACAAATCAAAAAGTTGGAGTTTGGAGGAGAGAAAAGTTTGTGGTTGGAGCATGCAAAGAAATTAATGACTTGTGCCCAGAAAACCCTGAACTCTCTGAAGGGTTTCAGCAAAGCATTTTTATTCATTTGTTTATTTCATGAAAAGTCATTTTATTTTAAATATAACAGTGTGTACATGTCACTCTCAAACTCCCAATCTATCCCTTCCCCCCACCCTTCCCCAATGGTAACCATAAGTTCATTCTCTAAGTCTGTGAGTCTGTTTCTGTTTTGTAAATAAGTTCATCTGTATTTTTTTTTAGATTACACATGTAAGTGATATCATATGATATTTGTCTTTCTCTGATTTACTTCACTTAGTATGATAATCCCCAGGTCCACCCATGTTGCTGCAAATGGCATTATTTCATTCTTTTTAATGGCTGAGTAATATTCCATTTTATATATGTACCACATCTTCTTTATCCAGTCATGTGTCAATGGACTTTTAGGCTGCTTCCGTGTCTTGATTATTATAAACAGTGCTGCAGTGAACATTGGGATGCATGTATCCTTTTGAACCATGTTTTTCCCCAGATGTATGTCCAAGAGTGGGATTGATGGATCATATGGTAGTTCTATTTTTAGTTTTTTATGGAACCTCCATACTGTTCTCTACAGTGTCTGTACCAATTTACATTCTCATCAACAGTGTAGGAGGTTCCCTTTTCTCAACACCCTCTCCATCATTTATTTTTTGCAGATTTTTTGATGATATGGCCATTCTGACTGGTGTGAGGTGGTATCTCATTGTAATTTTGGTTTGCATTTCTCTAATAATTAGTGACGTTGGGTATCTTTTCATGTGCTTCTTGGCCAACTGTATGTCTTCTTTGGAGAAATGTCTCTTTAGGATCTTGGCCCATTTTTTGAGTGCATTGTTTATTTTTCGATATTGAGCTGCATTATCTGTTTGTAAATTTTGGAGACTAATCCCTTGTTAGTCACATCACTTGCAAATGTTTTCTCCCATTCTGTGGGTTGTCTTTTCATTTTGTTTATGGTTTCCTTTGCTGTGCAAAAGATTTTGAGTTTAATTAGGTCCCATTTGTTTATTTTGTTTTACTCTGGGAGATGGATCAAAAAAGATATTGCTGCCATTTGTCAGCATGTGTTCTGCCTATGTTTTCCTCTAAGAGTTTTATAGTATCTTGTCTTACATTTAGATCTTTATGCTCTTTGAATTTATTTTTGTGTATAGTGTTAAAGAAGGTTCTAATTTGTTTATTTTTTTTACAAGTATCTCTCCATTTTTTCCAGCACTATTTATTGAAGAGACTGTCTTTCCTCCATTGCATAGTGTTGCCTCCTTTGTCATAGCTTAATTGACCATAGGTACGTAGGTTTATCTCTGGGCTTTCTATCCTGTTCCATTGATCTATATTTCTGTTTTTGTGCCCATACCATACTGTTTGGATGACTGTAGTTTTGTAGTGTAGTCTGAAGTCAGAGAGCCTGATTACTCCAGCTCCATTTTTGTTTCTCAAGATTGTTTTGGCTCTTTGGGGTCTTTTGTGTCTCCATACAAATTTTAAGATTTTTGTTCTAGTTCTGTGAAAAATGTCATTGGTAGTTTGATAGCGATTGCATTGAATTTTTAGATTGCCTTGGTTAATATAGTCGTTTTTTTTTTTTTTTTTGAGGGGGAGAAAAACTAGAAATTTTAATTATTGATAAAATGTACAAGAGGCAGGATAAAATGTACAGGTAGATATCAAAGTTGAACATAAAATGGAGTTTATTAAGAGGTGAAAAATAGCTCAAAGATAATGCACAAGATTATAATCTAATAACTCACAAGAGTGTACTTGAAACATAAAATTTCTCTGTAGAGTCATCCCCTTTTGAATCTTCTTTACAAAATAAATCTGGTCTTATTAGATTTGGCCTTACTTACATAAGCACAGCAAGAATGGTAATTTACCACGTGAGGCTTTCAAAGTTTGCTTTGTTGTAACTTTTTTTTTTTAATAAAGTTTCTTTTTATTTATTTATATATATATATATTTTGGCTGCATTTGACCTTTGTTGTTGTGTGTGGGCTTTCTAAACCCAGAACATGTTATATCTTTCCATTTGTTTGTGTCATCTTTGATTACTTTCATCAGTGTCTTATAGTTTTTGGAGTACAGGTTTTTGTCTCCTTAGGTAGGTGTATTCTTAGGTATTTTCTTTCTTTTTATGCAATGGTAAATAGGATTGCTTCTTTAATTTCTCTTTCTCATCTTTTCTTATTAGTGTAGAGAAATGTAACTGATTTCTGTGTATTAACTTAGTATTCTACAACTTTATCAACTTCACTGATGAGACCTAGTAGCATCTTTAAGATTTATTATGTATAGTATCATGTTATCTGCAAACAGTGACAGTTTTACTTCTTCTTTTCCAATTTGGATTCTTTTTAGTTCTTCTTCTCTAAGTGCCATGGCTAGGATTTCCAAAACTATGTTTAATAAAAGTGACCATTCTTGTTGCATTCCTGATATTAGAGGAAGTGCTTTCAGCTTTTCACTGTTGAGCATGATGTTAGTTATAGGTTTGTCATATACAGCCTATATTATGTTGAGGTATGTTCCCTCTATGTTCACTTTCTGTAGAGTTTTCATTATAAATGTGTGTTGAATTTTGTGAAATACTTTTTCTGCATCTATTGGGATGATCATATCCTTTTAATTCTTCAGTTTGTTTATGTGGTGTATCACACTGATTGATTTGCAGATATTGAAAAATCCTTGCAGCCTTTCAATAAATCCCACTTGATCATGGTGTATGATCCTTTTAGTGTATTGTTGGATTCAGATTGCTAGTATTTTGTTGCCAATTTCTGTGTCTCTATTCATCAGTGATATTGGCCTGTAGTTTTCTTTTTTTTTTTTTTTTTTTTTTTTTTGTATCTTTGTCTGGTTTTGGTGTCAGGGTGATAGTGGCCTCATAGAATGAGTTTGGGAGTATTCCTTCCTCTGCAATTTTTTGGAATAGTTTCAAAAGGATAGATGTTAACTCTTCTGTAAATGTTTGATAGAATTTACCTGTGAAGGCATCTGGTCTTGGGTTTCTGTTTATTGGAAGAATTTTAATCACAGTTTCAATTTCAGTACCTGTAATTGGTTTGTTCATAATTTCTACTTCTTCATGGCTCAGTCTTTGGAGATTGTGACTTTCTAAGAATTTGTTCATTTTTCTAGGCTCTCTATTTTTTTGGCATATAGTTGCTTTTAGTAGTCTCTTAAGATCCTTGTATTTCTGTAGTGTCATTGGTAACTTCTCTGTTTTTATTTCTAATTTTATTTATTTGAGCCCTCTCCCTTTTTTTCTTGATGAGTCTGGCTAAAGTTTTATCAATTTTGTTTATCTTTTCAAATAAGTTTTTAGTTTCATTGATCTTTTCTATTGTTTTATTCATTTCTATGTCATTTATCTCTGATGTAATCTTTATGATTTCTTTCCTTCTGCTAACTTTGAGTTTTCTTTGTTCTTCTTTCTCTAGTTGATTTAGGTGTAAAGTTAAGTTGTGTATTTGTGATTTTTCTTGTTTCCTGAGGTTAGACTGTATTGCTATAATCTTCCATCTTAGAACTGCTTTTGCTATGTCCCATAGGTATTGGATTATTGTGCTTTCATTATCATTTGTCTCTAGGTACTTTTTCATTTCATCTTTGTTTTCTTCAGTGTTCCATTTGTTGTTTAACAGCATATTGTTTAGCCTCCACACGTTTGTGTTTTTTAATTTTTTTTTGTCTTGTGGTTTATTTCTAATCTCATAGCATTGTGGTTGGAAAAGATGCTTGATATAACTTCAATTTTCTTAAATTTACTGAGGCTCACTTTGTGTTCCCACATGTGATCAATCCTGGAGAATGTTCCATGTGCACTTGAGAAGAATATGTATTCTGCTGCTTTTAGATGGAAGCTCTATAAATATCAACTAAGTTCATCTGGTCTAATGTGTCATTTAAGTCCTCTGCTTCCTTATTGACTTTCTGTCTGGATGATCTGTCCATTGACGACAGTGGGATGTTAAAGTCCCCCACTATTTTTGTGTTACTGTCAATTTCTCCCTTTATGGCTGTTATTATTTGCCTTATAAACCAAGGTGCTCCTATGTTGGGTGCATATATATTTGAAATTGCTATATCTTCTTAGATTGATTATTTGATCATTATGTAGTGTTTTTCTTTGTCTCTTGTAACAGTCTTTATTTTAAAGTCTTTTTTTCTGGTATGAGCATTGCTACTCTGGCTTTCTTTTGATTTCCATTTGTATGGAATACCTTTTTCCATCCCCTCACTTTCAGTCTGTATGTGTCCCTGGGTCTGAAGTCGATCTCTTGTAGACAGAATATATACAGGTATTGTTTTTGTAACCATGCAGCCAGTCTATGTCTTTTGGTTGGAACATTTAATCCATATATGTTTAAGATAACTATCAATATGTATTTTGATTTGTTTTTGCAGGTCTTTTTTCTTCCCTTCCTCTTTTGTTCTCTTTTCTTGTGAATTGATGACTAACTTTAGTATTGGGTTTGTATTTCTTTGTGTGTGTGTGTGTGTGTGTGTGTGTGTATGTGTGTGTGTGCCTTGTAGATTTTTAGTTTGTTGTTACCATAAAGTTTTGATAAAGCAGTCTGTATAGGAACAAGATTGTTTTTTAGCTTCAGCAAACCATTTTTAAAGGCAAGGTGAGGGTGGGTCGTAGTTGTTGCAAACTTCTTGGTGTGGGAATCCTTTGTTCTTTCAATGGTCCACATAAGTCAGGTCATGATGTTCAGTAAACCTCCAAAAAGACAAATGTTATTCTTTGTTCTGTAACTTTTTATCTCTATATGAATGGACTTTTAAAGGTCAGAGCCTTGCAAATAAGCTATCCTGTGTATTTCAGGCTGTGAGCAACATTCTTTCACAAAAGGTGCAAATCCAGCATGACTAAGCACAGGCAACAGAGCACAAAGGTTAAAGTAAAAGGAACAAATCTAATATGGAGTCAGTTTTATTCTTCTCTGTTACATTAATGCCAATCTCCCTGCTCCACACATATACATATTGCCTATGCCAAAATGTTTTAAAACAAATCACAGACATCATAATGATCCATCCCTAAATATTTCAAGGTGCTTTACTGAAAAATAAAAGTATCCTTTCCATTGCTGCAAAATGTGATCAAAACAAAAATATGAATAATAATTTCTCAACATCATCTCATAACCAATAAAAATTCCCTTCTGTCTAAAAATGTCCATTGTATATTCTTCCATCCCAATCATAATCCAACCCAAACCACATATTATATCTGGTTGCTACACCCCTTAAGTTTCTTTCAGTTCAAGTTGTTTTTGCAATGTCATTCTACCTATTGACCTGTTCATTGTTAACTTGGGATTTGTGTGATTACTTCCTTGTTGACATCATTTCATTTTTTTCCTTTATCCCTGTAACTCCTATAAATCAGAAGTTAATTCTAAATATTCAACTAAAAACAAGTTACTTTTTTCCAAAGAGATATCAGATGTGATTTTATATGTTGCACATTTATTTTCTCACTTTGAGAAACACTATGGACCAATGACTTTTCATCGACTCAATGTATTTCAATAACCATTATTATCTTTTTGATGTTCACATTGTAACAATGTTAGTCATCTGAACTCCCTTCAAGCTGTCATGTTTGTTCTTTCTTTTTTTAATGAAAATATATTAGGCCTACAATATCATACTAATTTCAGTTGTACATCATAGTAATTTGATATTTTTTAGATTACACTCCATACAAAGTTATTATAAAATGTTGACCGTATCTCCTGTGCTGTACATTGCATCCTTGTAACGTATTTGTTTTATACCTAGTGGTTTATATTTATTAATCCCCTTCACCTATTTTGCACTTTCCCCCACCCTTTCCCCTCTTGCAACAATATGAATGGACCTGGAGGGTATTATACTTAGTGAAATAAGTCAGACAGAGAAAGACAAATATTGTGTGTCTTCACTTATATGTGGAATCTAAAAAATGAAACAAACAAATATAACAAAATAGAAACAGAGTCACTTTTGTTCTTAGATATTGTCATATTGATCTTTGCAAACTTCCCTCTTCATACACAAAAGATTCCATGCTCTCCTTCTATTCTCCTTGCTCACATAAGGGAATTAGCCATTTTTACAAGAAACCCAGGATTCTGTCAGTTGAAAATCATATTAGAAAAGTCTGTATTCTTGTGGTATATATCAGGTTTGCATTATAGGGATGACCTGGGTCCTTGACAATTTTGTTGGATACATAAAGATATATATATTTTTTAAATCATGAGTTTAAATTGCTATTTCTACATTAGCTCTAATATTACAGTGTGAGTATGGGTAGGGAGTGGGTAATTTTAAAATAGGATTTTCAGGGATGGTCTCATGAATAAGTGATGTGAAGAAACTGTAGACAAGCTTAGCAAATGTCCAAGGTGGTCTAGGTAGAGGAAGGAGCAGGTACAAAAATGTTAAGGCAGGAGTTTGCTTAGTGTGAGGAACAGTGAAGAACTTGGTGTGAACTGAGTGAAACTGAGGAAAGAGGGGCTAATGAGAAGATATGAGCCATCAGGGATGTAAAGCACTGGGGAGGCAATGGCCAGATCATGTATGGTTTTGTAGGTATTTTAAAGACTTTGTATTTTATGCTGGATGAGATGAACAGGTATTTTATTATTTTTTTAACACAACCAAAGATTAAAATGGTTAATTACACTGAGCTCTGGAAAAAGTAAAAAGAAATAGGAGCTTAAAAGCTTATTTGTGTTTTGGCAAGAAAATTCTTAGATCAATATTTCTGGTGGAATATTTGTTAATATGCATTAAAAGCCTCAAATGTTTTAAAAAAAGCCTCAAATGTTTATAACCTTTTATTCTGTAAGTCCATTTTTAAGAGTTTTTCTTAATAAAAAAAATGGAACAATGTTCAGAATAATTTAAAATAGGGAAAATTAGATACAATAATCTATTAATAGGGAAATTATTAAAATTATGATTATGCAGTATTTCAAAAGATGACATGAAGCTATATTTTTCACTTGGTTATATATATATATATATATATATATATATATATATATATATACACAAAAGAAAGAAAACTAAACTAAACAAAAAAAAAAGGAAGAAAATCACAAGATGCTTCTTTAGGAAAAATCCTCTTAGTCTTAAGTGCATAATCAAATTTCTGGCAGGAACAATAAAAAATTAAAAGACAGATGTAAGTAAAACATAACTTAAAAAATAAGTTGGTTATAATAGTGTGTAAAACATCATAAAGTATATGACAATAAGTTTACTAAGAAAAAATTACAGGTAGAAATCCTTGGAAAATTCTAAAATGGTAAATTGACCCAAAAAAGAAACTGAAAATGAATAGATTAATAATTTTTAATGATAGTGAAATGCCCAATAAATAAATAAAAGCTACTTCTTTTCCCCTACCCAAATTTAAAATACTTGGTCTAGAGAGTCTTCTATCAAGCTTTTAAGAAATAGATATTTTCTCTCTTATACAATATTTTCCAGAAAAAAAGGAATGATTGTTTAGTTATTTATGGGGCTTATATAAATTTTATTCTCAATCAGATATAGATAGGACAAGAGAAGACAAATATAAAAATTAAAAAGCAAATATTAAGTAATCAATTCCAACTGTTAGATACAAAAATATACATCGGATTTTAAATAGGATTAATCAGTCCTGTTTAAATAGGATTTATCAGTCTCTAAGATGGTTAAAAATAAATTACCATACAAATTCCTAAACATGGCCTATAAAACTTGCATAATCTGGCCCCTGCTTACCTGTTTCAACTTAATTTGTGTCTCTCTTCATTGATGCTAGATTCTAGCCACCAAGTATCTTGTTCTATACAGAATCAAGCTCTTTCTTGATGTATAACTTTTGTACCTATATTTCTCTTCCTGAAATTCTTTTACAACAGCTTTCCTACTGACTAGATACTCTTTTCTTCATATCAGGCCAAATATTTAACCCTCAGATAGATCTTTCTTGGCCACCCACTCTGAGAGAAGCCCGTCTACCTTCCCTTCTAGGAATCTCTATGTCTTTTTTAAAATTACAGTATGTTTTTATTACCTTTAGTACATTTGTCATTATCTGAACTATCTTGCACATTACTTGTTTATATGGGCACTGTATAACTCCCAGTGGTAGAACACAGGTTGCCGAGGCAGATATTTTAATGGGATAGTGCTGAACACATAGGGCCAGCAACACAACATTATAAAAACTTCATAAATGAATGGAGCATGAAAAAGTTAATAGTACCTCAATTTCCTCACTTATTACTTGAGGTAATAATCAGTGTCCTACTAACCTTAAAGGATCTTTACGATAAATAAGATATAGGAATGCACAAGTCTATTCTGACATATTTTTATTAGTATCATCACTCTAATCGTCATCTTAGCTGTAACATCATTAGGACCACAAAATACATTTTTATCTTAGTTTCTGTCAGCATCATTTATATGAAGCAGGTCATATGGCAGCTGCATGCTGTAATCATTTCTAAATCATCTATTCAGGGATACAGATATACCATTCACTACTTTCCTGAAAACCAAGACTATTACTAACATATTTTCCCACCACTGAGCTGTGTCAAGGATGTTTATGTGTGTTTTGTTGCCTTGTAAACAGATAAACAAGATCCAAAAGGAAAACTGCAGTGGCTGTGCTGGGATGAAGGGCTAGTTTGCTTTTTAAAAGCTATCAGTAAGAAATATGGCTCAGCATGAGAGATGATTGTAAGTAGAAGGCATCTGAGACAGGAGCAATCTGTCCATGAATAAAGCAACTTCCCATAAACCAGAAATAAGAAGAAATGTGTATGAGGCACAGGAGACACATCAAAGCATTAATTTTTAAGAAAGTTGGAAAATTTTCTCAAAAAAAAAGGAACCCAAGGGTGGGATTGTTCTTAAACTTTTCTGTTTGGTTATGTTGCATGATTTTCTCATGGATCAATTATTTATTTCTTAACTTAGGTAGCAATACTTGTGGAGTACTCAGAAGGTACAAAGACTTGTTTTGAGTGTGGTGGAGACCACAAGGATAATCAACCACTGTTCACACCTGAAATATGGAAGATTGCATAAACATTTTTCATATACTTTTGAGTACTTTGTAATTTAAAAATTGGTTTTGTGTACATTATTTTGTTGACTCCTGGAACAAATTTTGGAAGTGTACAGGGCAATAAAACCAAGGGTATCTAGGCAAAGTGGCTTCTCAAAAGTCACTTAACCAAAATTAGTATGTGGTGAAGCAGGTGGTAAAGCCTCAAGGCAAATCAGGCACTTACTTCCCAACTCAGTGCACTTTCCATACCATCACACAAGTACTTGCTGTCTCAAAGGGCAACACAGAGAGTTATAACACAAATTGTTATCCAGCGGCTCACATCAAGTAGCTGGAGAAATAAGAGGCTACCTAGAGGGTGTGGCATTTCAAGAAAGACCAGAGACATGAAACAGCTTCTGCCAAGTAGGAGTTCATGACCTTGCCAGTGCTTATAAGCTAGTCCACATCTGAACTAGTTATAAAGCAGGCAGCACAAGAAAGCAGTGTGAATACAGAGAAAGTAAGGTGATATCTGAGAAAGTGCCAAATGACAGCAATAGTTAATAAGAAGGAACAATAGCAGGAACCATAATCAAGAATCCTTCAGGCATTGCATCTTAAAGAACTGGATACCTGATCTGTCAGGTGATCAGCATTACAGAGTGAGCAGCAGCATCACAGGTTCTAAGGTAGACTGTTCTTCAGGTGAGCAGAGACTTCAGTGGAGTAGAAACTGAATTGAAGCATAACAATGGATATTTCTTTAAGTATCATTTGGTTTCTCCTGAAATAAACAAGCTAAAAAGAATTAACCAAATAAAGCTTACAGTGCTCCATCGTGAAGCCAGATTTAATTAGTGTGCCATATTGGCAATTCATTTCGACAGGGAGCTCAGGCTGGTTTTAAAGCAGTCAAGTGAGAACTGATGATGGAGGAGGGCTTCTGCTATTTCTCATGTTTCCCTGAAGACACAACAATTAGATGGCTATTCAAATAGGGACTATTACTCAGGATTAATTTTTTTTCTTCTAAACACAAAAGAAATAGATGCAAATTTTGGAAAATTTAGAAAAGGCTGATGTTAAAATTATTCAAAATGTTAAATTCTGGATATAACCCACTATTAAATTTTTAGAGTATTAAGTTTTAGTCTTTTATCTGTATACTGTGAAATATGCATGTGTATAAAATGGTTATATGTATGTATTTGTCATGTATAGTTATAATCACATATATATGTATAATTATATGAAACATATATAGATAGATAGATAGAGATAGAGATCACTCTTTATATGAAGTGTGATTATACTATGTATAGAGTCTTACATGACCTGTTTTTTACCACTAACAATTGTAAAAAATTTAGAATTTTATATAGCCCTGAGTATTAACCTCACCTCTTTCAAATGTCTTTTTCTAGCAGAATTTATGCAAAGAAGAATTTGCCAGACAGTTATCCCTGAGTCCATTTGTTCTGCAGGTGCTCCTTTTTGAAAGTTTGCTGCCCTTCTAGTACCAACATTCCCTTTCCAGAGGCTCAACGATTAATTCCAGCCAGTTCTCCCCAATCTAATTTGGCCAGTATTCTACTGACCTCACCAAAGGGGTAATACAGAGAAGGGCACACTCCTCGATGATCCCCATCTATAAAATTTCCTGGAAACTTTAGATGCACAACATACTTTACTGAAGGATGAAGAATAACCAGAGGTGATTAATGTTCTGGGGATAGAGTGTAGGGTGGGAGATAACCTAGATACTGAATAGGAAATTCCCAGAATCTAAGGCAAAAGATCAAATATTAAAACCTTCCTGGGTTCACCATTGCCTTTATTTGCTGCACTGTCTTGAAAGGTGCTCTCCCTGACCCTGCCACCCACAAAAGGACACAGTAACCTGAAGAATCGTATTTCCCAAAGTCTGAGCTATTTATTTTCAGAAATACACACACAGAGGTGGGGTAATCAGTGACTATTTGGAGAGGGGCCAGTGTATGTTTCCCAGAAGACCAGTTCAGGCCGGGGACAGGGAGGCTCCAGATCTGGTCTGCTGTGTGATCTTTGCCGGTGTCAGGAGAAGATAAACCCTTTAATTTCTCATCTTTTTCCAGTTTTCATGGTGGGAAACTATTGGATCTAATTCACTATATATAATACATTTATGCATATGGACACACACACACATTACAAATAATAATTCTCACAAAGAGGACAACCTCCATTCCCTCTTTACATATCCTCCTCTACTTCAGGACATGTCCAGGGCCTACTCATTTATAAGTAATGAAGTCTCATAATTGTACTCTTTTTTTTTTCATAATTGTACTCTTGAAGCAATAGGCGATCTACTGAAATTGCAGTTTTTATTTATCTCCAGATAGAAAAATTTCTTAAGCTTGATATGTTTCTTCTCTGAGTATCAGCATTTACATAACTACTCACCAATTATTGACTATTTATGTTTTCATCTTTCTTGTTTACAAACATATCAACCTTCACACAAGCTTCACAAAGAAACAGACATGTCAGAGTCCATAATAAGCTAAATGGCAAATACAATGAACTAACTTTCAAAAAAATCTGGGTTTGGATCTTTACTATTTAACTAACTACCTAAGAAATGTTGGACAAATTACTTAGATTTTGTGTGCTTCCATTCAGTCCCTTTCTTTACAAAATTGTAGAGATGAGTAAAGAAGTCTTTAGGATCCCTTCAAATACTAGCTTATTCCTCTAAAAACTTATTTCCATTAGTAATTCTTGACCCTGAGCCAAGTTACCGCTAAATACCTTGAAGTGTCAATGATATCAATCAAATAACTATTGTCCATAAAACTAATTACCTTTGATTTTAAGACAAATTGCATCTGTCAATCAGAGTTATTTGGGAAGAATAACTACCGTAAAAATCAATAAGGGGAGACAATTGCAAAAAAGTTAGTAATTAGTGATTATCTTGCTCACCTGCAGGCTTCCTCCATGCTTTCCACCACTTAACATTCATTGTTGTGAGCAGGGCACTTTCTTAAGCACTAAGAATCCAACAGTAAACAAAAAAACAAAATAAGGTTCCTCCCTGGAGTCCTTAAATCCTACATCTAAAGAATCATCATTAAGAAGCTTGCCAATGACACATGGACATATATACACTACTAAATGTAAAATAGATAGTGGGAAGCAGCCACATAGCACAGGGAGATGAGCTCAGTGCTTTGTGACCACCTAGAGGGGTGGGATAGGGAGGGTGGGAGGGAGCCTCAAGAGGGAGGGGATACGGGGTTATATGTATACATATAGCTGATTCACTGTGTGATACAGCAGAAACTAACACACCATTTTAAAGCAATTATACTTCTATAAAAATGTTAAAACATAAATAAAATAAAAGAAAGTTAAATAAGAATCTAAAAAAAAAAGAAGAAGCAGCTTGCCAATGACAAAATGGGAAAGGTGTATATGCATGTGAAGAGGTATGAAGGCTTGGTTCTTATGTGGAGTTTGGGAAGGATAGGGTCAAGAAAAGAGGAAGATTTTTTCTATTAAAACAAAACAAAACAAAAACCTCTCCATGCTAAATCTCAATAACTCTTGTATTTTTGCCCCATTTGGGGCAAGTACCTGGCCTGAGTGATCTCACCTCTTCAGAAACCTCTAAGCTACTGCTTTTTTTTTTTTTTGACTGTATTCTGAAATGCGGACAAATAAATGTTGGTTTCCTATCTTATTTCTTCCTCAGAAGCTTTCTGAATAGTTCTCAGATTTCATTCTGAGAGAGAAAATGACAAAGGCCCTCCAATGTGCTAATAATTTTTGGTTCCTAATCTACCCCTCCCCCATCTTGCTATCTTTGACTAAGCAAAGGTTCATAAATTATTCTATTCATGTTGAGATCCTGACTACAGATGTATGCTCCCAATCAGTGTTGGTATGCTATCAATTCCATCGGAAATTGAACTGTTTCCAGACTAGAGTTGATAAAGATGAGATGAGAAATCAATGATTTAAAAGCACATGAAATTGCAAGACGATGAAATGGAAGTAGAAACAGATCCAGATTCTACTATCAAGTTGACTACTAGTACTACTGGCTGGTTATATCATGTTACATTTTGGACTTTAGTATGTTCAGTCATGGAATGACACAGCTGGATTAGAATATCTCTAGTGTCTAAATAGATCTTGCTGGTGTGGTTTAAGCAGTTTTACTGAGAGCAGAAAGTCCCTGAACTTTTCCAGGACCACAATTCTATAATTCTCACTTCTCCTGGGATGTTTTTATTCTAGGGCAAGAAGCCTAAGATGTGACATAAGTATTTTTTTAAGGACAGAAAGTGCTTATAAAGTACATTTAGGATTTTTTTTCTTCAAGTCTCTGAACAAGGAAAACATGGCCTAAAATTTAGGTACAGGAATGTCTTGATTCTCAGAGAAAAGAAAGTGAATGTTCAGAGAGCTAGCTAAGATAATTGATAATCAACACTCTTGGATAGTTATTATTAATCTAATTTGAATGTAGGGAGGTTATGGTGGCTTTAAAAGTATATCTACATACTATTTGATATTCCTACCTTCAAGAACAGAATATGACAGAATTTATGGTTTGTACCCTCTGAAAATAGGTAGTAGAATGACCGAGTCTTCTCTCTCTTTCTGTCTCTGATCACTTGTTCAGAGGGAAACCAGGTACTATGTTGAAAGCTGCTCTATGGAGAGGCCTAAGTAATGAGGCACAGAGAATGCCTCTAGTCAGCAGCCAGTGAGGAACTAAGGCCCTCAGTACAACACCCTGCAAAGAACAGAAGCCTACCAAAAGTCACTTGATTGAGATTGGAAGTGTATTGTTCTTCAGTCAAGCCTTCTGATGAGAATACAGCAGTAGCTGTAGTCTAGTCTAGCCTAGCATGGCAACTAATGAGAGACCTTGAGTACAAATCACCTCTGTAAGTAATCTTGGATTCCTGACACACAGAAAATGGGAAATAAAATTTTTTGTTACTCTGAGGTGCTGAGTTTGAAAGAAATTTGTTATACAGTAATAGGTAATTAATACAGAGATGCACCATAGCTCCTCTCAAAGATGCTTTCCCTTTCTTTGGAATCTCATTTGTTAAAAAGTAAAATATATACCTTTAAGACTGATCTCCAAAGTTCACTTCAACTTATTTTTCCAGGCTTGTCACCATACACTTCTATATATACCCTGAGCTGACATCTAAATAAAACTAGACTTTTTGCTGGAATTATGCTTTCAGGATGCCAAGTCTTTGTATGTGGATTTCCTAGGATGAAAAAAAAGTTCTTATCACCAAACTATCCAGAGTTCAAAGCACATCACATTTGCAGTATAACCTAGAGTTTAAATACATTGACTCTGAGTCAAATGGAACCAAGTTTGAGCTCTAGTTCTGCTCATTGAAAACTGTATGATCTTGGACAAGTAACATTCTTACATCTAAATGTGAATAATATTTACCTACCTCAAAGAATTGATGTACAGATTAATAAGGTAGCACTTGTAAAACACTTAGTGCTTGCCATGTGAGCATTTAATAACTGTTCCTTATCATTGTTATTGTCATTCTATTCTTTATTTTCCATGGAGATCTTCTTATGTTCACCTAATTCAGATAAAATCTCTTCCTTTTGAAATCTGATTGTACTTTTTGTTCTTCTCCAAGAGACTTGTATTTTTTTAGTTATAATTATTTCTACCTCCTAATAATTGCCTGTAAGGAGAGTATCTTATTTCTCTACTCTTTGAAGTGCCTTATACATATAAGTGACTGCAATAAGTAACTCTATGTGTGTTTGCTGAATTAAGTTGGACCTTGAATTTTTAAATAATTTTTTTAAATGACATTGGCTCCTAAATTTTTTCAAATCTCTCTTGAAACAGACCACTCCAGGTGGGTGGGTATTTCCCATATTCTCAATATCTCTATTAAAATATCTCTCTGTAACTACCAAAAGAAATGAATACCTGGGTTGAGCTTAGACTCTTGTACCACCTAGCTAATGACAGGTCAAGTCACTCAACTTCTGGAATTTAGTTTATTCAACTTTTAATTTAAATGAATATGTTTAAATTTCCTTTCAGTTCTGACTTCTGAAAGTCATACTTTCCTTATATATACTCCATCTTTTTCTGAGGCTTAATCTGCAGGTGGATAAAGAGATTAGATTTTTGGTACTCCAGTCTTTTTGTCCCTTTCTGTTCTGTATTATAAGAAATTATTTCTTTATTGGTGAAATAAACTTAACTTTTTTAAATGCTCCATTTGGTCTTCTTCCCTTGATTTCACAACATGAGCAGTCTGACATGTGAATTTAATGACACAGATAAAATCCCAGTGTATTCACACAAAAACTGCTTGTATGTGTGTTCTATTTCCTGAGAAGACTGAAAGCTTATGTGCTGGTACAAGAAACAAAGGGAACAATGACTATTTGAAAGGTGGTAAGTTTATTTTATGTCCTAATCTCATGTATGCCACTAGCTGTGACTACCTTAAAATCTTTATATATATATATATATATATATATATATATATATATAATTTTTTTTCAGATAATAAAAGGCAAAGAAAAAATGTTTTTGTTCCTAGCAAATTGTGTTGTTTATTAGCCACATAGGTATATTGATAGAATATATTAAAATCATAATTTTTTTGAGAGCTGAGAGAGAGCTTCGGGATTATTTTATATAGTGATTCCTAATCTAGGGTTCCTGTAGAGCTATTTTCAAAGCTTAATATGAATTATATATTGACTTATAATATAAATATACAAAGAAATTTGCAGAAAATTCAGAGAAGAAGAGTAGGAATAATAACGTGTTTGGGCTGGCATTTTATCTTTGTCCTGTCCTTTTATAAATAGGGAAATTAAACTAAAATGTTTTAATTATTTTGTCAGGGTGAATCAGAATGTTGTTGTCAGGACTCATAAGCCACTTGCTGACTCCCATTCAGAATTTTTTCCACCCAACCTTTCGACAAAAAACCGTCCTGAATCTGAACAATTCTTTGTGGTCCCGCTAGTCAGAGACTTATGCCCCCAACTGTGGGTTCAGGAGTACCAGGTAAAAGCCTTTATTAAATACTTTGGTTGCATACTTCACCCAAATCTAATAACAGTCCATGAAGTTTCAGGAAGTAAGGCATATAATTTAAGTAACTTCACTGAGATCATTTAGCTTCTGAGTGTCTAGTCCAGGAATACTGCTCATGCCTTCTGATTTTAAAGCTGATGTATTCTGTTCAAAGTGCAAACAACTTGGGTATGCAAAAATCATTTTTTCTTTATATAAACAGGGTAAAAATTGTCAAAATTATAAAATGGATAGAAAAATATTGATAGGTAAATTTGAATATATACATATAAATTAAAATATTTGTTTAGCTGTGTATGAGTTTTTAAAATTATCCTGCTTTAACCAACTTTTTTACATAACTTACCAACTATCACAGGAGATGTGATGCACTCTATTATAAATAAAAAGAACTGTTGAAAGCTTGTCCATTTATCTTAGAACGAACTTAAAGAGTTGTAGTCAAAATGTTGTTCTGTTACACTATGTTGTGCCATAGTATTAACATGCTCATTCTCTTAGAATTTTTCCTTCTCTGTTACTTAAATTACCACCAAATCATAAAAACAAAGATTCTAGTTAATCTCTAGAGAAGAGTAGACATTTTTGTGTCTAGCAGTCTATAGACCAAATTTAGGGTGTTGATGAACTCCATGAAATTGTAAATGTATAAGTCTCTGTAACTGTAGGTAAAGCTGTAGATGTAGTTGTATGGGTACATATGTAAGTGTACATATTAAGTGTGAGTTCATACACATGGACAAGTAGGAAATTTTTTGTGTACATTTTTCTTGAGATTCCATAGTTTCACCAGGCTCAAAAATAATACAGAACACAAAAAAGATTTAAGAAAAACTCTTGCTTTGTAAAAAGTTTAACATCTTCATTCCACAATGACTACATAAAAACACAGGCAGATCCTGACTTACTTACTTCTTAGGATTTCTAATTATTCTCCCTGATCATTTTGTACATCTAACATATACTGAGGTATATGTAGGTACATATTTATTAGATCCAGAGCTTTGTGTAAAAAATGAATATTTTTCTTGCAAGTCTGCACTTCTCTTTTTTACTTCCTGTCCTGCTCTTGATCTCTCTAAACACTTTATTACCATTTCTCACTTTGCTTCCCCCGCCCACCAAACCTGATTATTAGGAATTATTATTCATAAGAATTAGAATCTCCAAACCAGCCTTTTCAAAATCTCTATCCTGATTGCACCTTTCTTTTATAGTAATAATCTCTTCTCTGCATTCCTGTCCATTTCTTCTTCACCTGAAGTTGGCATCTTATTTCAACATTCACATAATATTCCTAACAATTTACATGAATTTAAGGAACACAATGCCAAATTCTCCCTAGTGAAAGATGTTTATTAATTTTTAACCCCATTTGATCCTCACAATAGAGCGGTTGGTAGGGTTTACTATTCCTATTTCTAAAATGGAGAAATTAAAACCCAGAAGAATATAAAATGTTTTCATAATCACAAATTCAGTTACCAATATACCTGAGACTATATCTTGCATCTCTTAACTAGTAATCTAAGGCTAACTGCAGACTTTTTCTTTTTTCATGTGCTTATTGACCATTCATAAATCTTCTTTATTTTTTTTAATTATTGAATTTTATTTATTTTTTTATACAGCAGGTTCTTATTAGTCATCAATTTTATACACATTAGTGTATACATGTCAATCCCAATTGCCCAACTTATCACACCCCCACCCCGACCTCCCCATGGCTTTCCCCCCTTGGTGCCCATATATTTGTTCTGTACATCTGTGTCTCAATTTCTGCCCTGCAAACCAGTTCATCTGTACCATTTTTCTACGTTCCACATATATGTGTTTATATGTGATATTTCTTTTTCTCATTCTGACTTACTTCACTCTGTATGACAGTCTCTAGATCCATCCACGTCTCAACAAATGACCCAATTTCGTTCCTTTTTATGGCTGAGTAATATTCCATTGTATATATGTACCATATCTTCTTTATCCATTCATCTGTCAATGGGCATTTAGGTTGCTTCCATGACCTGGCTATTGTAAATAGTGCTGCAATGAACATTGGGGTGCATGTGTCTTTTTGAATGATGGTTTTCTCTGGGTATATGCCTAGTAGTGGGATTGCTGGATCATATGATAATTCTATTTTTAGTTTTTTAAGGAACCTCCATACTGTTCTCCATAGTGGCTGTATCAATTTACATTCCCATCAATAGTGCAAGAAGGTTCACTTTCCTCCATACCATCTCCAGCATTTGTTGTTTGTAGATTTTCTGATGATGCCCATTCTAACTGGTGTGAGGTGATACCTCATTGTAGTTTTGATTTGCATTTCTCTAATAATTAGTGTTGTTGAGCAGCTTTTCATGTGCTTCTTGGCCATCTGTATGTCTTCCTTGGAAAAAATGTCTATTTAGGTCTTCGGTCCATTTTTGGATTGGATTTTTTGTTTTCTTAATATTGAGCTGTATGAGCTGTTTGTATATTTTGGAGATTAATCCTTTGTCCATTGATTCATTTGTGACAGTATCATACACTTTTGATGACTGTAGCTTTGTAGTACAGTCTGAAGTTATGGAGCATGATACCTACAAATCTGTTCTTCTATATCATTCTGTGAAAAATGCCATTGGTATTTTGATGGGGATTGCATTGAATCTGTAGATTGCTTTCAGTATTATGGTCATTTTAACAATGATAATTCTTCAAATCATGAACACAGTATATCTTTCCGTCTGTTTCATCTTCAATTTATTTCATCAGTGTCTTATAGTTTTCTGAATACAGGTCTTTTACCTCCTTAGGTAGGTTTACTCCTAGGTATTTTATCCTTTTTGATGTCATTGCAACTGGATTGTTTCTTTAATTTTTCCTTCTGATAGTTTAGTGTTAGTGTATAGAAACAGATTTCTGCATGTTATTTTTGTGTCATGTAACTTTACTGAATTCATTGATATTTCTAGCAGTTTTTGTCGCATCTTTAGGATTTTCTATATATAGTATCATGTTGTGTTGAAAACAATGACAGTTTTACTTCTTTTTTTCCAATTTGGATCCCTTTTCCTTCTTTGATTGCTGTGGCTAGGACTGCTAATAGTACTTTGAATAAAAGTAGAAAGTGTGGGAATCCTTGTTTTGTTCCTGATCTAAGAGGAAATGCTTTCAAGTTTTCATTTTGGAGTATGATGTTAGCTGTGGGTTTGTCACATACAGCCTTTATTATGGTGAGGTATGTTCCCTCTATACCAACTTTCTGGAGAGTTTTTATCATGAATGGATGTTGAATTTTATCAAAAGCTTTTCCTGCATCTATTGAGGTTATCATGTGTTTTTATTCTTAAATCTGGTAATGTGATGTATCACACTGATTGATTTGTGGATATTGAAAAATCCTTGCATTCCTGGAGTAAATCCCACTTGATCATAGTGTATGATCTTTTTTTTTTTTTAAGTATATTTGATTCACAATGTTGTATTAGTTTCTGGTGTACAGCAAAGTGATTCAGATTCTTTTACATTATATTTTGCTACAAAATATTGAATATAGTTTCCTGCACTATGCAGTAGGATTTTGTTGTTTATCTCTCTTGTATATAGTAGTTTGTATCTGCTAATGCCAAACTTCTAATTTATCCCTCCTGCCCTCGCTTCCAGTTTGGTTACCATAAGTTTGTTTTCTATGTCTTTGAGTCTGATCCTTTTAATTTTTGTTGAATTTGGCTTGCCAATATTTTGTTGAGGATTTTTGCATCTATGTTCATCAGTGATATTGACCTGTAATTTTTTTTTTTTTATGTGATGTCTTTGTCTGGTTTTGGTATCAGGGTGATGCTAGTCTCAGAATAAATTTGGAAGCATTCCTTTTTCTATAATTTTTGGGGATAGTTTGAAGAAAGATAGGTGTTAACACTTCTCTAAATGTCTGGCAGAATTCAGGCATCTGGTCCTGTACTTTGGTTTGTTGGAAGTTTTACAATTACTGATTCAGTTTCATTACTGGTAATTGGTTTGTTCATGCTTTCTATTTCTTTCTGGTTCAGTTTTGGGAGATTGTACATTTCTTAGAATTTGTCAATTTTATTATCATACACTTGTTTGCAATAATCTCTTATGGTCCTTTGCATTTCTCTAGTTTCAGTTGTAAATTCTCCTTTTTTATTTCTGATTTTATTGATTTGGGCCCTCTCTCTCATGCTCTCTTTTCTTGATGAGGTTTGTCTTCCTGGCACAGGACCCCCAGGCTGGGGTGCCCAATATAGGACTCAGTGCCTTCAGTCCATGGGGAGAACCTCTGCCATTGTAATTATTCTCCTGTTTGTGGGTCACCCACCTGAGTTATTTGTCTTGACTATACCATGACTTTAACCCTCCTAGCTGTCCTGGTGTGGTTCCTTCTTTATATCTTTAGTTGTAGAAGATCTTTTCTGGTAGGTTCTTGTCTTTTTCTTCAATAGGTGTTCTGTAAATTGCTGTAATTTTGGTGTTTCCATGAGGGGTTGTGAGCTCAGAGTTTTTCTACTCCATCATCCTACCTCTTCCCTCCAAAATTAACATTTTAAAGATCAAATAATTGTTACCTCATCTAACTGTTTAACTGCATTTAATAGCCTCCCATTTTTCTCAAAATAAAGACATAACTCTCACCTAAATAGATCTGCATGTTTCTTTTTTCCAAGTCACCCTTCATGTGTCATCATTTCACAGACCTCTTTTTTTTCCTCCCAATCATGCTGGTCACCTCTACTCATGATGCATCCACTTGCCAGAGGGCTGATGCCCATGCTGTTATTGCTGATTGAAATACATTAACATCATCCCTATCCTCTTGGCCTAAATAATGTTCTTCCTTCATATTGCAACCCAATCTTCATGTCTTCAGGGAAGCTCCTGAGCTCCTCAACTAGTTCAAATGCTCCTATTATGGACAATATTTACACACCACAATTCTCCATTATAGCATTGATTATGGTCCCAATTTAAACATTATAAATCTAAATATGTTATCACTATCTTTCTTCCTGATTAGACTGTAAGCTCCAAAACAGCAAGGACAATAGTTATTTTGGTACAATATTATCCCCTTGATTTAATGCAGTATTTGACACAGAGTAAGTTCTCAGAAATTATGTTCTTTGTGTATGAATTGTTTGTTTTTGTGTGTGTGATTACTGAGGAGTTAATAAAAATGCTAATCAGGGTGTGTTGCACACAATAGGAGCTCAAAAATATTAAGTGAAAACAAACCACCCGATTAAAAGATGGGCAGAGGACCTGAATAAGCATTTTCCAGAGAAGACATACAGATATCCAATAGATGAAAAGATTCTCAACATCACTAATCCTCAGGGAAATACAAATCAAAACCACAGTGAGATATCACCTCATACCTGTCAGAATGGCTGTCATCAAAAAGACCACTCATAACAAACGTTGGCAAGGATATAGAGAAAAGGGAACTGTAATGCCCTGTTGGGAATGTAATTGATTCAGCTACTATGGAAAAACTACATGGAGGTTCCAAAAAATATTAATAATAGAACTAACATATGATGAATCAATTGTACTCCTGGGTATTTTATCTGAAGAAAATGTTCAATGCTCAATGTTCATAGCAGCATTATTTACAATAGCCAAAATATTAAAACAAGCAACCTAAGTGTCCATCAACAGATGAATGGATAAAGAATATGTGAGATATATATTATGTATTTTATATTATATGTAACTATATAATATATAATATAATTATGTGTACAATTCAACCATTAAGAAGAATGATATTTTGCCATTTGTAATAACTGGATTGACCTGAAGGGTAGAGGGTATTATGCTTAGTGAAATGTCAAACAGAGAAAGACAAATTCTGTATGTTTGCACTTATATGTGAAATCTAAAGAATAAAACAAAACAGAAACAGATTCACAGATACAGAGAAAAGGTTGGTGGTTGCCAGCGGGTAGAGGGTGAGAGAAGGGGCAAAATGGGTGAGGGAGATTAAGAGGTACAAACTAACAGGTATAAAATAGATAAGTTACAAGAATGTAATGTACAGTACAGGGCATATAACAAATGTTTTACAATAACTTTATATGGAATATAATCTATAAAAATATCAAATCACTATGTCATACACTTGAAACTAATATAATATTGTAATTAAGTATATTTCAATAAAAATTAAGTGAATAAATATATGAATAATTCAATGCTGAATTATCTGTTAGTGAATTGAGTTCTTGTGAATTCATGAGTCATCTGTTATTTCAGCCCAACATTTTTTTTAGCATATCCTCTGAAAGTCACAAATTCTGTGATTCAGACTCAGTATGAACAGAAAACTCTTGAGTTATAGTTGTTTTAAGCTTCCCAAACATCATCAGGATAGTGGCATGCTGGTAGTACTTTTATTTTTCTTCACCTTTTCAACACATAAATTCAGATTCTAACTGCTGCAAGTCCAGCACTTCTCACCAGCAATAAATTTAAAACCTTTGGCCGACTTCCCTTAATTGATGTCTCACTCCCTTGTCTAATTAACTTCCCTGGAGGGAGTCACTTCCAATAGCAATGTTTTCAGGGTCCTATTTCCCTAACCTATAAAGGGAGGTAAACCATCCTCATATTTTATGTATTTTAAAGAGATACTATGGATCTATTCCAGAAACCATATTTTTATTTTATTTATTAGCTGGTTTTAATTAAACCTCTAGAGAAAGCTGAATGAAGCCCTGACTGCAACAGAGTCAGAAGATTAAATTATTTTGTTATCTTTGTCACATGTGAGGTATATCAGAAAACAAAATTTTTCTTCTTTTGAGATAATTTTTACTAAAACTGGGAGATATAGTAAAAACTACATATCTATTTTTTTCAGATTCTTTTCCCTTATATGTTATTATAAGATATTAAGTATACTTCCCAGTAGGACCTTGTTGTTTATCTATTTCATATACAGTAGTTTGTATCTGTTAATCCCCCACTTCTAATTTATCCCTACCTCCCTTCCCCTCTGGTAACCATACATTTATTTTCTATGTCTTTGTGTCTATTTCTGCCTTATATAAGTTTATTTGTGTCATATTTTAGATTCCACATATAAGTGATATTTGTCTCTCTCTGACTTACTTCAAATAGTATGATAATCTCTATGTCCATCCATGTTGCTGCAAATGGCATTATTTCATTCTTTTTTTTATAGCTGAGTAGTATTATAGTATGTATATATATCATATATTCTTTATCCATTCATCTGTTGATGGACAATTAGGTTACTTCCATGTCTTAGCTATTGGAAGTAGTGCTGCTATGAACACTGGGGTGCATGCATCATTTCAAATTATGGTTTGCTCTACATATAGGCCTGGGAGTGGGATTGCAGGATGATATGTTAACTCTAATTTTTGGTTTTTTAAGGAACATCCATACTTCTTTCCATAGTGGCTGCACCAATTAACATTCACATCAACAGAGTAGAAGGATTCCCTTTTCTCCAAACCCTCTCAAGTATTTATTATTTATAGACTTTTTGATGATGGCCATTCTGACCAGTGTAAGGTGATATCTCATTGTAGTTTTGCTTTGCATTTCTTTAATAATTAGTGATGTTGAGCATCTTTTCATGTGCGTGTTGGCCATCTGTATGTCTTCTTTGGAGAAATGTGATCGTCTGCCTATTTTTTGATTGGGTGTTTGCTTTGTTGATATTGAGCTATTTAAGTATTCTGGAAATTAATCCCTTGTGGATGACATTGTATGCAAATATTTTCTTCCATTATGTGGATTGTCTTTTTGTTTTGTTTATAGTTAAGCTTTTAAGTTTCATTAGGTCCCATTTGTTTATTTTTGTTTTTATTTCCATTATTCTAAGATATGGATCCAAAAAAATATTGGTGAGATTTATGTCAAAGAGTGTTCTGCCTCTGTTTTCATCCAGGAGTTTTATAGTATCCAGTCTTACATTTAGGTTTTTAATACATTTGGGGTTTATTTTTTTATATGATGTTAGAGAATGTTCTAATTTCATTTTTTTTACATGTATCTGTACAGTCTTCCCTGTACTATTTATTGTAGAGACAGTCTTTATCTCCATAGTATACTCTGACCTCCTTTGTTATAGATTAATTGACCATATTGACCATAGGTGAGTTGGTTTATTTCAGGGCTTTCTATTCTGTTCCAATCATTTATATGTCTCTGTTTATTACAGTACCATACAGTTTTGATGACTGTAGCTTTGTGATATACTCTGAAGTCAGGGAGCCTGATTCCTCCAGATGCATTCTTTTCTCTCAAGATTGCTTTGGCTATTCAAAGTCTTTTGTAGTTCCATACAAATTTTTAAATCTTTTCTTTTAGTTCTGTTTAAAATGCCATTGGTAATTTGATAGGAATTGCATTGAATCTGTAGATTGCATTGGGTAGTGTAGTTATTTTAAAAATATTGATCCTTCCAATCCAAGAACACTGTGTATCTTTCCATCTGTTTGTGTCATCTTCAATTTCTTTCAACAATGTCTTATAGTTTTTGGAGTACAGGTCTCTGGTCTCCTTAGGTAGGTTTATTTCTAGGTATTTTATTTTATTTTTGATGGAAAATGGGACATTTTCCTTAATTTTTCTCTCTTATCTTTAGCTTTTAGTGTATAGAAATGCAACAGATTTCTATATTAATTTTATATCCTGCAACTTTGCCAAATTCATTGATGATCTCTAGTAGCTTTCTTGTAGCATTGTTAAGATTTTCTATGTATGTTGCCATGTCATCTGCCAACAGTGACAGTTTTACTTCTTTTCCAACTTAGATTCCTTTTATTTCTTTTCTTTCTCTGATTGCTGTGGCTAGGACTTCCAATACTGTGTTGAATAAAAGTGGCCAGACTGGGCATCCTTGTCTTCTTCCTGATCTTACAGGTGATGTTTTCAGCTTTTACCACTGAGTATGATGTTAGCTGTGGGTTTGTCATATATAGCCTTTATTATGTTGAAGTATGTTCCCTCTATGCCTACTTTCTGGACAGTTTCTATCATAAATAGTTGAATTTTGTCAAAACACTTTTGTGTATCTATTGAAATCATCATATTGTTTTTATTCTTCAATTTGTTAATGTGCTGTATCACACCAATTGATTTGCAGATATTGAAAATTTCTTGCATCTGTGGCATAAATTCCACTTGATCATGGTGTATGATCCCTTTAATGTGTTTTTGGAGCTGGTTTGCTAGTATTTTGTTGAGAATTTTTGCATCTATATTCATCAGTGATATTAGCCTGTAGTTTTCTTTTTCTGTGACATCTTTGTCTGGTTTGTTATCAGGGTGATGGTGTCCTCATAGAATGAGTTCAGAAGTGTTCCTTTCTCTGAAATATTTTAGAATAGTTTTAGATGGATAGATGTTAACTCTTCTCTAAATATTTGGTAGAATTCACTTGTGAAGTCATCTGTCTTGGACTTTTGTTTTTGGGAGTTTTATATTACTGTTTTTGATTCAATTCAGTACTGATAATTGGTGTGCTCATATTTTCTATTTCTTCCTGGTTCAGTTTGGGAGATTGTACCTTTCTAAGGATTTGTTCATTTACTCTAGGTTGTCCATTCTATTGGTGTATAATTGCTAATAATAGTCTCTTACAATTTTTTTTATTTCTGTGGTGTCAGTTGTAACTTCTTTTACAGTTTTGATTTTATTGATTTGGACCCTCTCTTGGTGAATCTGGCTAAAGGTTTATCAATTTTTTGTGTTACTGTCAATTTCTCCTTTTATGTTTGTTAATATTTGTCTTATACACTGAAGTGCTTCTGTGTTGAGTGCATGTATATTTACAATTATTATATCTTCTTCTTGAATTGATCCCTTGATGATTATGAAGTGTCATTCTTTGTCTCATAAAAATCTTTATTTAAAAGTTTATTTTATTTGATATAAATACTGCTACTCCATCTTTCTTTTTATCTCCATTTGCATAGAATACCATTTTTCCATCCCCTCACTTTCAGTCTGTATTTGTCTTTAGATCTGAAGTGTGTCTCTTGTAGACAGCATATATACTGGTCTTGTTTATGTACCCATTCAGGAAGTCTTTGTCTTTTAGTTGGAGCATTTAATTTGTTTACATTTAAAGTAATTATCTATACGTGTATTCTTATTTACACTTTGTTAATTGTTTTGGATTTGTTTTTGTCAGTCTTTTAGCTGTTTCTCCTTTTTTTTCTCTTCTCTTGTGGTTTGATGACTATCTTTATGTCTTTATATCTATTATAGATTTTTGTTTTTCAGTTACTGTGAGGCTTTGGTATAGCAGTCTATATATATATATATATATATATATATATATATATATATATATACACACACACACATGAATGCTTTAGTTTTCTGATCTCTTAATTTCAAAAGCATTTTAAATCTCCTGCACTTGTCCTCCCCTCCTGTCATGATTCCTGGTTTTGATATCATATTTTACATGTAATTATTTTGCATACCCCTTAAGTGCTTATTGTGTATACAGATAATTTTACTACTTTTGTCTTTTAACTTCCCTACTAGTTTGTGTGTGGATGATTTCTTACCTTTACTATAGGTTTGCCTTTACCATTGAGATTTTCCATTTTGTAATTTTCTTATTTCTAGATGTGGCCTTTTCTTTTCTACCTAAATAAGTTCCTTTAGCATTTGTTGTAAGGCTGGTTTGGTGGTGCTGAATTCTTTCAGCTTTTGCTTGTCTACAAAGCTTTCAATTTCTCCATGCAATATGGATGAGAGTCTTGCTGGATATTCTTGGTTGTAGGTTTTTCCCTTTCATGACTTTAAATACATTGTGCACTCCCTTCTGGCCTAAAAATGTGGAATGCTTCACAAATTCACATGTCATTCTTGTTCAAGGCCCATGCTTATCTTCTCTGTATTGTTCCAATTTTACTATATGTGCTGTTGAAGTGAGCACTGATGCGATTTATTTTTTATAATATTTAATTTTTCACACCAATAGTTTGAAGAGTGACAGTTATACTGATATATTTATGTGTGTGTACATGTGTGTGTGTGTTAGAGACAGAGCTGGACTGAAGCAAAAAGGTGAATGAAGTAGATAATAGTCTGTTGGTGTGAGTTTTGTGTTGCATTCTTACCTCCTACCCTGCTTTTGTGACCAGCATCCCTTTACTCCCCTTAATAATCCTTTTACCTTGGGGACTCTGATTCCTTTGTTAAATCCTGTATGTCCAGAGTTCCCAGTAGGCTACTTAGACCTGAAAATGATGAATGGTCTAGGTACTCTTTTTTTTACTGATAAAAATTCACATATTCTTTGTCCTTTCCACCACAGTCCCTTCTGCTCTGCTTTTACAACTTGCAACAAGATTATATGACAAATATATTTATGCTCTTGACATTTTAATAGAAGACTAAATTTTGTACTTTCTAACATTTGTATTTAATAGTATATGGATGGCTTGAAAGAACAACTTCACTTTTGCCATCTAAACCCAAATAGTAACTCTAATTGGGAAACCTTAGGCCAAGTGGAAGTGTTCAAATGTAACCTTACAGTAGACGATTTAGGCCAGGTAGCTGTTAGAACATTCTCTAGTAACATGTAAACAACCAAACTAGAAGAACTACAACTTTAATTTTTATAAATATAGTTCAAGAGGCTTAGTCTTAGTTGGTGCATGTGTAACAGGGATCATTTTGTTTTAAAATATGTTTAGGTATATTCTCCTATCTTGAAATTTTTCTTGATCCATGGCTTTTTACCCTTTCTTAAAAAATATGTACCAACTTTATTGAGATGGGGTTTTCATATATTTTACAATATTATATAAAGTTACAGGTGTACAACATAATGATTTACAATTTTTAAAGTTTATACTCCATTTATAGTTATTATAAAATATTGGTCATACTACCTGTGATATATAATATATCCATATAGCTTATTTGTTTCATGCATAGTAGTTGTACCTGTTAATCCCCCACTATCAACTAGCCCCTCCCCCTTCCCTCTCCCTACTGGTAACCACTAGTTTGTACTCTGTACCTGTCAGTCTGTTTCTTTTTGTTACATTCACTAGTTTGTTTTTTTTAGATTCCACATATAAGTGATGTTGTACAGTATTTGTCTTTCTCTGACTTATTTCAGTTAGCATAATACCCTCCAAATCTATCCATATTGTAACAAATGGCAAAATTTCATTCTTTTTTATGGCTAAATAGTAATGCATTGTATATGTATACCATATCTTCATTATCCATTCATCTGTTGACAGACACTTAGGTTGCTCCCATATCTTGGCAATTCTAAACAATGTTGCTATGAACATTAGGGTGCATGTATCTTTTCAAATTTATGTTCTTGTTTTTATTTTGAATGTACACCAGGATGGAATTGCTGAGTCATACGGTATCTGTATTCCTATTTTTTGAGAAACTATCATAATGTTTTCCACAGTAGCTCCACCAATTTATAATCCCACCAACATTGTATGTGTTCCCTTTTCTCTACATTCTAGCCAACATTTATTATTTGTGGTCTTTTTGATGATAAACGTTCTGACAGGTGTGAGATGATACATCATTGTGGTTTTAATTTGCATTTCTCTGATGAATGATGATTAATAATGAATATCTTTGCATGTGTGTTTGGCCATCTGCATGTCTTATTTGGAAAAATGTCTATTCAATGTGTACCACTCACTGAACAGAAGCCCCTTAAAATAAGAAACTCATTTCTCATCTTTGACAATCAAATTCTGTTTTCTTATTTACTTTAGGTGCCAGCCTGTTGTTGAAGGGTTACTTAGAGAAAGAATAAGTAAGTAGCCTACTCCCCTTCCACCAGATGGCTTGTGGAAGAGAGACAGTAACAATGCATATGGGTCATAGAGTAGCATCCTCTTCCTAATCCTCCACTCTATGCCTTCCAAGCCAACTAATGGGAGGTTGCTTACAAACAGTCACAAGGAAGTTTGAAAACACTGGGGCTAGTGACCGAATTTCCCACAGTTATGAACACACTTACTGTTTACATTATGTCTCCATTCTGATTGGTCTTTGTTTATATTTCACTTTTAAGGAATGCTAGGAGTAAACTGGACTCCCTGGGGCAGCCCCACATGAGCTAGACAGAGGTGGTGGCAGAGAGCTGTAACAGCTTTATTGAGACAATGCTCAGGAGTCTCCATGGCCTACGTGTGACATGCAAATAATACCAAAGAGAGTCAAAAGTACTGGCAGAAATGGACTGGAAGCGATCTGGTGTAACAATAAAGAGACTGTGTTGAGAAGGACCTTGAGACCCAAAGGCAAAGGGACCAGTTCATGTATTCCAGTAGAAAGTGCCTATTTATCATGGGCCCACTTGCCTGTCTTTGACATACCTCTGAGTAAACCAGTCTAATAAACAGAATCAAATGGTTACCAAGGGTTGGGGGGAGGGAGAAATGGGGAATTACTAATCAAAGTGCACAAACTTTCAAGCAAGAAGCTCTAGAGATCTGATGTACAGCATTGTACTTATAGTTAGCAATAATATATTGTACACTTAAAAATTTGTCAATAGGGTAGATCTCATGTTAAGTGTTCTAATGACAATTGAATAAATTAAAAAAAAAAAAGAATCAGGCCGGACCTTTGGTTAAAAATATCAAAAACGATACAGAGGATACTGTAGGACTTAGAAGATGAGAGGAGGAAATTCTACTGTCATGAGGTCGCATAAGCCACATCTTTCCCCCACACTCAGGTGCAATTTTGGAAAGGACAGTGAACAGGGCAGAACTTTGAATGAAAACAACTGGCCTAAGTGTCCCATGCAGAAGTTGTGTTATTTAAATATGTTTCTTAAATTATTGCCTTAGCTTAGCACTGAATTACTGGATTAAACCAAAATTCAGTTCCTCCTCACCCCAGCTACCCATCAGTCAAGGACGCATGAGAAAGAATAGACAAGTTGTAGAGAAATAAAACAGCTGTGAATAATGCTTGGCTCTAGCTGTCCATGTTTTTTTCTTATTGGCATTTTCTACACAAGTTCCAAGGCTCATTATAAACTGTCATTTGTGTACAATCTGGCAAATTATTTTATTATGGGGACCCACCAGACCAGTTAATTAAAAATACATAAAATAGATGATATATTTCTAGAGAGCAGAAAATGTATTTGGAATTGCATAGTACCTCTCCAACACACACACATGCATGCACACACACCCAGTGGTATCTAGAAAAGTGCTTGCACATAGCTCGCATTTTGTCACTATTTGGTAAATTGTCTTGGGTGACTACATATTTGTTTACAATGCACATGGATGCTTATTGTTTCATAGTTTCTTGACACTCCTTTGGCTATGTAGGTATGTACACATTGTGCTTTTCTTCTTCAAGCTTTGAGATTGATTGAGGTATCCTAGGTCTGTTTAGAAGTTTTCAGGGATAGTGATCAGGTATGAGATCTTGGAATTTAGGTCATATCAAAGAGAGTGAGTCAATAGTCTTTGGGCAAAAATAACTAGGTTTTATTCTTCTAGAACATTTACTTCCTTTTAGCAGACTGGCTTAAAAGAATACTTAAAGTCTGCCTCTCTCTGCTGGTGATAATTATTTCAAATTCATGCAGTTTCACTGAGTGATCATTTACAGACCTCCTTCCTTCCACAGGATGAAATGGTTGGACTTGGTAACTGTTCCACAATCTAAACCTCTCTAAGAATTTCTAAACCATGTAAATTATTTATCAGGACTCGAAAAGTATAAAGAGAAGGAACAAGAGAGAAATGAGATACAAAACTTTAGAGCCAAAGGCAAGGAAGCTGACAGTAAAATAAAATTTACAAAGACTTTTAGTTGTTTAAAGAAAGGTGTCAGACACTACTTTTATTCATAGATAGGGAAGTCATCAGATTTTCAAAGATGTCAAACACTACTGTTATTCATAGATAGGGCAGTCATCAGGTTTTCAAAGATGTAGGTCTGTCATATGAAACTAGGTGCCAACTACTCTGTTTCTTAGATTGCATCTTCTAGCAAACAGAACAATCTAATGGACTGCAGTATGCACAGAGTCTTCCCAAACTTGGAAGAGTTCCAGGGGTCAGGGTAGCTGAGGGAGAAAAATAATGTACTAACCCATTTTATCAGTATAAAAGCAGAGTATTAAACATTTAGAGCAAAGGACACAAGGAAGTAAAGACCAGCTCTATGGCTATAAGAATCTTGTTATTTTTATATCATCTCCACATTTAAAAAAAAATATTTTGGTTTTTCTCCTTACTTATGAATACCTTAGAATGAAAAGATATAGTGGATTTGATTTTAGAGGTAATATGGGACAGGGAAAACTCGGTAGATTGTGCCCTACTCCATAGAAGATGAGGGTTGAGAAAAATCCAAAGGGACAGAGTAGAAGCAGTTAACAAGTGAATAAATGCAAGCTGATTGCCTTGATCCCAGAGTTTAGGAATAAGAACAGTGAAGTCCATGTGGGTTTGAGAAAGGCCTTGGCCCCAAGCAATAAAAGGATCCATAAGTACAATATTCTGAAAGGCTAAGATTTTAGTCCAGTGGTTGAAAAATGACAATCTCTATTCTTTCTTGCTGTAGCTATATTACGATATAAAATGTGTCTTCTTATCTACAAATTTATAATCCCATTTTTCTTCCACAAGTGAGTCTTCTAAGTAGTGTTAAATAACCTTGATTCATTCCTGCATTCTCAGAGATTATCCAGTGCCAGAAGCATTGTGAATAAAATAATAAGTGCTTGCATGTTTAATAACTCTGGCCTTAGTCCTTTCTTTTCTCTAATTTATGATAAAAACTGTCCCCAACCCATGAAGATTAGTTTGATGGATTCCACCTCATGTTTAGCTGTCTGTTCTTTATGTTTTTTATTTTAACTCTGGTCTATTAAACAGTCAGAACTGTTATTTCTGGTAAGGTACTTTCTGAGTTTGAGTTTGAACACACCACTTAGCACAATGGGATAAATAAGTATATGGACAATTTCATTTACAAAATGATCCATTTTAAAACAAACAAGAAAAAAGCCCTCTAACTGATGGTGTTTCATCATTTCAGTAAGAAGAGATAGAAAATTTTGGCAACAAACGGAGAAAACAGGGTCTCTGGAGTCAAGAAGCCTCTTGCCTTGCAGGTGGTCTTAACTCAGGTTACTCAGTCCTAATAGGGACTCCTTGCTGAGAGGTTTCAGGATGTCCTTTTGGAAGTATGTGAACCATCAGATTCATAGAAGCCTCTCTTACTGTTATAAAAACAGTATCCATTTGCCACAGCCCGGTGACTTCACTGTGGTAATTTTGCTGAATCCTGATGGGGCAGAGCACTGTAAATATGGGGATATCTTATTTCAGCCCTCGAATGACCCACAACTAGCTCCTATTATTAATAATTCATCTAAGGTTCATCTCAAGCATTCAAGGAAAAGCAGCATGGCTTTTGCACTTAAGAAAGACCAGGTTGCAGACTCCTGATCTGAATTGTTTCCTGAACTTTATTATTTACTGAGATTCCTGAAATGCAAACAACTGGAGACTTATCAGGCAAAGGCAGATCCCCTGAGCCTTTTATCATTCAGTCTGCAATTCTGAGTATTTTCTCTATAACCAGACAGCATACCAAATGAAGCTAGAGTTTTTAAAGGGAAATGAGGCAATTGGAATGTCAATTTTATTTAGTAATTTATTGTAAAAACTAAACTACATATCTGGCTGATTGACAAAATCCATCCAACTCTTAAGGGCAAAACAAACTATCTCAAGAGGTACAGTTATGCAGATTTTGCTTTTACTTATAGGAAGATATTGAATGTGTGTGTGTGTGTGTGTGTGTGTGTGTGTGTGAGAGAGAGAGAGAGAGAGAGAGAGAGAGAGAGGAGAGAGAGAGAGAGATAGGAAGCAAGTGGTGGAGGGAGAGGGAGAATATTAAAGCTCAATACAATATCTAGAATTGCTTGACTGAAAATATTGAGAGTGAGAGTAAGGGAGTTAGAAGCAAGGATATCATGTCATGTTTTCTCTCTTCTTCAATAAGCCTTTTTAAAATATATATATATATATATTTAATATCTTTATTGGAGTATAACTGCTTTACAATGGTGTGTTAGTTTCTGCTTTATAACAAAGTGAATTAGCTATACATACACACATATCCCCATATCTCCTCCCTCTTGCCTCTCCCTCCCACCCTCCCTATCTCACCCCTCTAGGTGGTGATAAAGCACCCAGCTGATCTCCCTGTGCCATGCAGCTGCTTCTCACTAGCTATGTATTTTACATTTGGTAGTGCATATATGTCCATGCCACTCTTTCACTTCATCCCAGCTTACACTTCCCCCTCCTTGTGTCCTCAAATCCAATCTCTACATCTGTGTCTTTATTCCTGTCCTGCCTCTAGGTTCTTCAGAACTTTTTTTTTTTCTTAGATTCCATATATATGTGTTAGCATACAATATTTGTTTTTCTCTTTCTGACTTACTTCACTCTGTATGACAGACTCTAGGTCCATCCACCTCACTACAAATAACTCAGTTTCATTCATTTTTACGGCTGAGTAATATTCCATTGTATATATGTGCCACATCTTCTTTATCCATTCATCTGTTGATGGACACTAGGTTACTTCCATGTCCTGGCTATTGTAGATAGAGCTGCAATGAACATGTGGTACATGATTCTTAGAACACTCCCTAACATCATACACAAAAATAAACTCAAAACGGATTAAAGACCTAAATGTAAGGCCAGACACTATAAAACTCTTAGAGGAAAACATAGACAGAACACTCTATGACATAAATTACAGCAAGATCCTTTGACCCACCTCTTAGAGAAATGGAAATAAAACAAAAATAAACAAATGGGACCTAATGAAACTTAAAAGTTTTTGCACAGCAAAGGAAACCATAAACAAGACAAAAAGATAACCCTCAGAATGGGAGAAAATATTTGCAAACAAAGCATTAACAAAGGATTAATCTCCAAATCTTACAAGCAGCTCATGCAGCTCAATATCAAAAAAAAAAAAAAAAAAAACCAAACAACCCAATCCAAAACTGGGCAGAAGACCTAAATAGACATTTCTCCAAAAAAGATACACAGATTGCCTACAAACACATGAAAGAATGCTCAACAGCACAAATCATTAGAGAAATGCAAATCAAAACTACAATGAGGTATCACCTCACACCAGTCAGAATGACCATCATCAAAAAATCTAGGGAAGAAAAGGGAACTCTCTTGCACAGTTGGTGGGAATGTAAATTGATACAGCCACTATGGAGAACAGTATGGTGGCTCCTTAGAAAACTAAAAATAGAACTACCATATGACCCAGCAATCCCACTACTGGGCAAAAACCCTGAGAAAACCACAGTTCAATGAGCCTTTTAACTTCTTCCATAGGCTGTCTTTTCAGTTTCTTTTCCATCAAGGATGGCATGGACTCCTTGTGGATCTCCCTCACTAAGCCATGAAGATATCATCAGTACAGAATCTGAGGGCTGCAGAGGTCTCAAAAAAAACATGGTTATATTCTTGGGACAGACTCAAGCCTTCTTCCATAGAGACCTAAGGGGAAAATAAACTATATTAAAAAGAGAGAAAGGGAGAGACACTTGATCAAAAAGTATGTTCTCTACCAGTGTTGTAGGCCTTGGTTACATGTAAAAGGCGAGATTTTTTTTTTTTTTAATTTTTATTGAAGTATAGTTGGTTTACAATGTTGTGTTAGTTGTGTTAGCTTCTACTATACAGCAAAGTGAATCAGTTATATGTATACATATATCCCCTTTTTTCTGGATTTCCTTCCCATTTAGGTAACCTCAGAGCACTGAGTAGGGTTCCCTGTGCTATACATTAGGTCCTCATTAATTATCTGTTTTATACATAATATCAATAGTGTATATGTCAATCCCAATCTCCCAGTTCATCCCATCCCTTCTTTCCCCCTTGGTATCCATATGTTTGTTCTCTACATCTGTGTCTCTATTTCTGCTTTGTAAATAAGATCATCTATACCAATTTTTCAGGTTCCACGTATATGCGTTAATATACAATATTTGTTTTTCTCTTTCTGACTTACTTCACTCTGTATGACAGTTCTCTAGGTCTATCCATGTCTCTAGAAATGACCCAATTTAATTTCTTTTTATGGGTGAGAATTTTATTTTAAGGGAAGACTCCTAGAATTTCTGAACTTGAAGGACAAATGGGAAATCAGAACCTCTGAAAGGGCAATAGAAAAGAACTGATTAAAGAAATTGGAAACCACTCTCGAGACTTCAAAAGAAGTAACATAGCACAGTAGTCAAAAACATGGCCTTAGGGCTTCCCTGGTGGCGCAGTGGTTGAGGGTCCGCCTGCCGATGCAGGGGACACGGGTTCGTGTTCTGATCCGGGAAGATCCCACATGCCGCGGAGCGGCTGGGTCCATGAGCCATGGCCGCTGAGCCTGCGCGTCTGGAGCCTGTGCTCCGCAACAGGAGAGGCCACAACAGTGAGAGGCCCGCGTACCGAAAAACGAAAAAAAAAAAAAAAAAAAAAAAACATGGCTTTAGGTTAAAACTACTTGGTTTCAAGGCCTAGCTCTACTACTTTTTAGCCTTGCAAATCTGACTAAATATCTTAAACTTTTGGTCTTACTGTACTCATCTGTAACATAAGATAATAACACCAGCCCCAGAGGCTCTTTGTCAGGGTTAAATGAGATCACCTATAAAATATACATTGAAAGTGCTGGGCACAGGTTAAAACTCTATAACTATTAGTTATTATTAGTTGTAGTCTTAAGTGGAGCTCGCAACTCTAGACTGTTAACTGGAGCTCAGCTCCAGGCTGTTAGTTGGCTTCTACTTTGTCCCTCCTATCTTCTTATCCTGGGACTCTGGCTGAAAGAGCACATCTTACCTGGAATATGATGTTCCTATGATGAAGAACAGGTAGGCAGAAGGTAGAGATAACTGCACCCACATCCCATGGTCAAAGACAAATGGAGAAATCTAAAGTCAATGAAGCAGGATGTATACTCACTTTACAATGAGTGATGGCAATGATGAGGAAAAAAACAAATTGTAAAGAAATAATAGAAGGTACCAAAATCAGTTATATTTAAATGCAGTACACTCTTAAATTAAAAAAGACAAAGATTATCAGAACACATTTTTTAAAAGCACTTGTACTTGAAACATCTTACACATAAGGATATAGAAATAGTAAAATTTGAATGGAAATTAATACAAAAAGAAAGCTGATACACTGACTTAATATCAGACAAAGTACAGAGTGGGGGGGACCTTGAAGATGGCGGAAGAGTAAGACGCGGAGATCACCTTCCTCCCCACAGATACACCAGAAATACATCGACACGTGGAACAACTCCTACAGAACACCTACTGAAGGCTGGCAGAAGACCTCAAACCTCCCAAAAGGCAAGAAACTCCACACGTACCTGGGTAGGGCAAAAGAAAAAAAGAAAAAAAAAAACAGAAACAAAAGAATAGGGACGGCACCTGCACCAGTGGGAGGGAGCTGTGAAGGAGGAAAAGTTTCCACACACTAGGAAGCCCCTTCGCGGGCGGAGACTGCGGGAGGCGCAGGGGGGAGCTTCGAAGCCGCGGAGGAGAGCACAGCAACGGGTGCGGAGGGCAAAGCGGGGAGATTCCCGCACAGAGGATCGGTGCCGACCTGCACTCACCAGCCGGAGAGGCTTGTCTGCTCACCCGCCGGGGCGGGCGGGGCTGCGAGCTGAGGTTCTGAGGCTCGGGTTTCGGTTTCGGACGGAGCGCAGGGAGAGGACTGGGGTTGGCGGCTTGAACATAGCCTGAAGGGGTTAGTGCACCACAGCTAGCCGGGAGGGAGTCCGGGGAAAAGTTTGCACCTGCCGAAGAGGCAAGAGACTTTTTCTTCCCTCTCTGTTTCCTGGTGCGTGAGGAGAGGGGTTTAAGAACGCTGCTTAAAGGAACTCCAGAGACGGGCGCGAGCCGTGGCTAAAAGCGTGAACCCCAGAGACGGGCGCGAGCCGCGGCTGAAAGCGCGGACCCCAGAGACGGGCGCGAGCCGCGGCTGAAAGCGCGGACTCCAGAGACGGGCGGGAGACGTTAAGGCTGCTGCTGCCGCCACCGAGGGGCCTGTGTGCGAGCACAGGTCACTCTCCACACCCCTCTTCCGCGGAGCCTGTGCAGCCCGCCACTGCCAGGTTCCCGGGATCCAGGGACAACTTCCCCGAGAGAACGCACGGCGGGCCTCAGGCTGGTGCAAAGTCACGCCGGACTTTGCCGCCGCAGGCCCGCCCCGCACTCAGTGCCCCTCCCTCCCCGCCGGCCTTAGTGCGCCAGAACCCCCGAATCAGCGGCTCCTTTAACCCCGTCCTGTCTGAGCAAAAAACAGACGCCCTCCAGCGACCTACACGCAGAGGCAGGGCCAAACCCAAAGCTGAGCCCCTGTGAGCTGTGAGAACAAAGAAGAGAAAGGGAAATCTCTCCCAGCAGCCTCAGAAGCAGCGGATTAAAGCTCCACAATCAACTTGATATACCCTGCATCTGTGGAATGCATGAATAGACAACCAATCATCCCAAATTAAGGAAGTGGACTTTAGGAGCAAGATCTATGATTTTTTTCCCTATTCCTCTTTTTGTGAGTGTGTATGTGTATGCTTCTGTGTGAGATCTTGTCTGTATAGTCTTGCTTCCACCATTTGTCCTAGGGTTCTATCCGTCCATGGTTTTTTCTTAAAATTTTTTCTTAATAATCAATTTTAATTTTAATAACGTTATTATACTTTACCTTCGTCCTTTCTTTCTTTCTTTCCTTCCTTCCCTCCTTCCCTCCTTTAGACAACGAATCATCCCAAATTGAGGAGGTGGTCTCTGACAGCAATATTTATGATTTTCCCCCCTTTACCTCTTTTAGTGAGGGTGTATGTGTATGCTTCTGTGTAAGATTTTGTCTGTATAGCTTTGCTTCCAACATTTGTCCTAAGGTTCTATCCGTCCCTTTTTTTTTTTTCTAAATAAGAATTTTTTAATTCAATAACTTTATTATACTTTATTTTATTTTTACTGTACCTTCTTTCTTTCTGTTTTTCCTTCTTTCCCTCCTTCCTTCCTTCCTCCCTCCCTCCCTCCCTCCTTTTTTCCTTCTTGCCTTCTTTCCTTCTTTGCTTCTTTCTTTCTTCCTTCCTTCCTTCCTTCCCTCCTTTCCTTCTTTCTTTCCTCATACTTCTACTAATTCCCTCTACTTTTTCTCCCTTTTATTCTGAGCCATGTGGATGAAAGGCTCTTGGTGCTCCAGCCAGGAGTCAGGGCTCTGCCTCTGAGGTAGGAGAGCCAACTTCAGGACACTGGTCCACAAGAGACCTCCCAGCTCCACATAATATCGAACGGTGAAAATCTCCCAGAGACCTCCATCTTAACACCAGCACCCACCTTCACTCAACAACCAGCAAGCCACAGTGCTGGACAACCTATGCCAAACAACTAGCAAAACAGGAACACAACCCCACCCATTAGCAGAAAGGCTGCCTAAAATCATAATAAGGCCACAGACACCCCAAAACACACCACCAGACATGAACCTGCCCACTAGAGAGACAAGATCCAGCCTCATCCACCACAACACAGGCACTAGTCCCCTCCACCAGGAAGCCTACACAACCCACTGAACCAACATTAGCCACTGGAGACAGACATCAAAAACAGCGGGAACTACGAACCTGCAGTCTGCAAAAAGGAGACCCCAAACACAGTAAGATAAGCAAAATGAGAAGACAGAAAAACACACAGCAGGTGAAGGAGCAAGATAAAAACCCACCAGACCTAACAAATGAAGAGGAAATAGGCAGTCTACCTGAAAAAGAATTCAGAATAATGATAGTAAGGATAATCCGAAATCTTGGAAATAGAATGGACAAAATGCAAGAATCAGTTAACAAGGACCTAGAAGAAATAAAAATGAAACAAGCAATGATGAACAACACAATAAATGAAATTAAAAGTACTCTAGATGGGATCAATAGCAGAATAACTGAGGCAGAAGAACGGATAAGTGACCTGGAAGATAAAATAGTGGAAATAACTACTGCAGAGCAGAATAAAGAAAAAAGAATGAAAAGAACTGAGGACAGTCTCAGAGACCTCTGGGACAACATTAAATGCACCAACATTCGAATTATAAGGGTTCCAGAAGAAGAAGAGAAAAAGAAAAGGACTGAGAAAATATTTGAAGAGATTATAGTTGAAAACTTCCCTAATATGGGAAAGGAAATAGTTAATCAAGTCCAGGAAGCACAGAGAGTCCCATACAGGATAAATACAAGGAGAAATACGCCAAGACACATATTAATCAAACTGTCAAAGATTAAATACAAAGAAAGCATATTAAAAGCAGCAAGGGAAAAACAAGAAATAACACATAAGGGAATCCCCATAAGGTTAACAGCTGATCTCTCAGCAGAAACCCTACAAGCCAGAAGGGAGTGGCAGGACATAATGAAAATGATGAAGGAGAAAAACCTGCAGCCAAGACTACTCTACCCAGCAAGGATCTCATTCAGATTTGATGGAGAAATTAAAACCTTTACAGACAAGCAAAAGCTGAGAGTGTTCAGCACCACCAAACCAGCTTTACAACAAATGCTAAAGGATCTTCTCTAGGCAAGAAACACAAGAGAAGGAAAAGACCTATAATAACGAACCCAAAACAATTTAGAAAATGGGAATAGGAACATACATATCGATAATTACCTTAAATGTAAATGGACTAAATGCTCCCACCAAAAGACACAGATTAGCTGAATGGATACAAAAACAAGACACTTATATATGCTGTCTACAAGAGACCCACTTCAGACCTAGAGACACATACAGACTGAAAGTAAGGGGATGGAAAAAGATATTCCATGCAAATGGAAACCAAAAGAAAGCTGGAGTAGCAATTCTCATATCAGACAAAATAGACTTTAAAATAAGGACTATTAAAAGAGACAAAGAAGGACACTACATAATGATCAAGGGATCAATCCAAGAAGAAGATATAACAATTGTAAATATTTATGCACCCAATATAGGAGCACCTCTATACATAAGGCAAATACTAACAGCCATAAAAGTGGAAATCGACAGTAACACATTCATAGTACGGAACTTAAACACCCCACTTTCACCCATGGACAGATCATCCAAAATGAAAATAAATAAGGAAACACAAGCTTTAAATGATACATTAAACAAGTTGGACTTAATTGATATTTATAGGACACTCCATCCAAAAACAACAGAATACACATTTTTCTCAAGTGCTCATGGAACATTCTCCAGGATAGATCATATCTTAGGTCACAAATCAAGCCTTGGTAAATTTAAGAAAATTGAAATTGTATCAAGTATCTTTTCTGACCACAACGCCATGAGACTAGATATCAATTACAGGAAAAGATCTGTAAAAAATACAAACACATGGAGGCTAAACAATACACTACTTAATAATGAAGTGATCACTGAAGAAATCAAAGAGGAAATCAAAAAATACCTAGAAACAAATGACAATGGAGACACAAGGACCCAAAACCTGTGGGATGCAGCAAAAGCAGTTCTAAGGGGGAAGTTTATAGCAATACAAGCCCACCTTAAGAAGCAGGAAACATCTCGAATAAACAACCTAACCTTGCACCTCAAGCAATTAGAGAAAGAAGAACAAAAAAACCCCAAAGTTAGCAGAAGGAAAGAAATCATAAAAATCAGATCAGAAATAAATGAAAAAGAAATGAAGGAAACAATAGCAAAGATCAATAAAACTAAAAGCTGGTTCTTTGAGAAGATAAACAAAATAGATAAACCACTAGCCAGACTCATCAAGAAAAAAAGGGAGAAGACTCAAATCAATAGAATTAGAAATAAAAAAGGAGAGGTAACAACTGACACTGCAGAAATAAAAGAGATCATGAGAGATTACTACAAGCAACTCTATGCCAATAAAATGGACAACCTGGAAGAAATGGACAAATTCTTAGAAAGGCACAACCTGCCAAGACTGAATCAGGAAGAAATAGAAAATATGAACAGACCAATCACAAGCACTGAAATTGAAACTGTGATTAAAAATCTTCCAACAAAGAAAAGCCCAGGACCAGATGGCTTCACAGGCGAATTCTATCAAACATTTAGAGAAGAGCTAACACCTATCCTTCTCAAACTCTTCCAAAATATAGCAGAGGAAGGAACACTCCCAAACTCCTTCAATGAGGCCACCATCACCTTGATACCAAAACCAGACAAGGATGTCACAAAGAAAGAAAACTACAGGCCAATATCACTGATGAACATAGATGCAAAAATCCTCAACAAAATACTAGCAAACAGAATCCAACAGCACATTAAAAGGATCATACACCATGATCAAGTGGGGTTTATTCCAGGAATGCAAGGATTCTTCAATATACGCAAATCAATCAACGTGATAAACCATATTAACAAATTGAAGGAGAAAAACCATACGATCATCTCAATAGATGCAGAGAAAGCTTTTGACAAAATTCAACACCGATTTATGATAAAAACCCTGCAGAAAGTAGGCATAGAGGGAACTTTCCTCAACATAATAAAGGCCATATATGACAAGCTCACAGCAAACATCATCCTCAATGGTGAAAAACTGAAAGCATTTCCACTAAGGTCAGGAACAAGACAAGGTTGCCCACTCTCACCACTCTTATTCAACATAGTTTTGGAAGTTTTAGCCATAGCAATCAGAGAAGAAAAGGAAATAAAAGGAATCCAAATCGGAAAAGAAGACGCAAAGCTGTCACTGTTTGCAGATGACATGATCCTATACATAGAGAACCCTAAAGATGCTACCAGAAAACTACTAGAGCTAATCAATGAATTTGGTAAAGTGGCAGGATACAAAATTAATGCACAGAAATCTCTGGCATTCCTATATACTAATGATGAAAAATCTGAAAGTGAAATCAAGAAAACACTCTCATTTACCACTGCAACAAAAAGAATAAAATATCTAGGAATAAACCTACCTAAGGAGACAAAAGACCTGTATGCAGAAAATTATAAGACTCTGATGAAAGAAATTAAAGATGATACAAATAGATGGAGAGATATACCATGTTCTTGGATTGGAAGAATCAACATTGTGAAAATGACTCTACTACCCAAAGCAATCTATAGATTCAATGCAATCCCTATCAAACTACCAGTGGCATTTTTCACAGAAGTAGAACAAAAAATTTTGCAATTTGTATGGAAACACAAAAGACCCCGAATAGCCAAAGCTATCTTGAGAACGAAAGAAGGAACTGGAGGAATCAGGCTCTCTGACTTCGGACTATACTACAAAGCTACAGTTATCAAGACGGTATGGTACTGGCACAAAAACAGAAAGATAGATCAATGGAACAGGATAGAAAGCCCAGAGATAAACCCATGCACATATGGACACCTTATCTTTGATAAAGGTGGCAGTAATATACAGTGGAGAAAGGACAGCCTCTTCAATAAGTGGTGCTGGGAAAACTGGACGGGTACATGTAAAAGTATGAGATTAGATCACTCCCTAACACCATACACAAAAATAAGCTCAAAATGGATTAAAGACCTAAATGTAAGGCCAGAAACTATCAAACTCTTAGAGGAAAACATAGGCAAAACACTCTATGACATAAATTACAGCAAGATCCTTTCTGACCCACCTCCCAGAGAAATGGAAATAAAAACAAAAATAAACAAATGGGACCTAATGAAACTTCAAAGCTTTTGCACAGCGAAGGAAACCATAAACAAGACCAAAAGACAACCCTCAGAATGGGAGAAAATATTTGCAAATGAAGCAACCGACAAAGGATTCCTCTCCAAAATTTACAAGCAGCTCATGCAGCTCAATAACAAAAAAACAAAAAACCCAATCCAAAAATGGGCAGAAGACCTAAATAGACATTTCTCCAAAGAAGATATACAGACTGCCAACAAACACATGAAAGAATGCTCAACATCATTAATCATTAGAGAAATGCAAATCAAAACTACAATGAGATATCATCTCACACCAGTCAGAATGGCCATCATCAAAAAATCTAGAAACAATAAATGCTGGAGAGGGTGTGGAGAAAAGGGAACACTCTTGCACTGCTGGTGGGAATGTGAATTGGTTCAGCCACTATGGAGAACAGTATGGAGGTTCCTTAAAAAACTACAAATAGAACTACCATATGACCCAGCAATCCCACTACTGGGCATATACCCTGAGAAAACCGAAATTCAAAAAGAGTCATGTACCAAAATGTTCATTGCAGCTCTATTTACAATAGCCCGGAGATGGAAACAACCTAAGTGCCCATCATCGTATGAATGGATAAAGAAGATGTGGCACATATATACAATGGAATATTCCTCAGCCGTAAAAAGAAACGAAATTGAGCTATTTGTAATGAGGTGGATAGACCTAGAGTCTGTCATACACGTGAAGTAAGTCAGAAAGAGAAAGACAAATACTGTATGCTAACACATATATATGGAATTTAAGAAAAAAAAAATGTCATGAAGAACCTAGGGGTAAGGCAGGAATAAAGACGCAGACCTCCTAGAGAACGGACTTGAGGTTATGGGGAGGGGGAAGGGTGAGCTATGACAGGGCAAGAGAGTGTCATGGACATATACACACTAACAAATGTAGTAAGGTAGATAGCTAGTGGGAAGCAGCCGCATGGCACAGGGATATTGGCTCGGTGCTTTGTGACAGCCTGGAGGGGTGGGATAGGGAGGGTGGGAGGGAGGGAGATGCAAGAGGGAAGACATATGGGAACATAAGTTTATGTATGACTGATTCACTTTGTTATAAAGCAGAAGCTAACACACCATTGTAAAGCAATTGTACCCCAATAAATATGTTAAGAAAAAAAAAAAGTACAGAGTAATTTTTTAAAAAAATTGCTAGAGTTAAAGGGAGTTGTATTATGATGATAAAAAGATTATTCTATCAGGATATTATATTTTGTATGCACTGAAAGTGTAGCCTCAGTTTATGGTGAAGAAAAGTTGATAGAACAAAACTTGAAAATTATAGTAAGATATTTTAACACATCTCCCTCAGCAATTGAAAGAATAAGTAGGAAAAAATCAATAAAAATATGGAAAGTTTGAACAAAACCACACAATCAATCAAAAATACATATATAAGATGTTGTAACCAACAACTGAAAAAGTCACATTTTCTTCAAATGAACCTGGTGCATTTATAGAAATTGACTTCATGCTAAGGTATAAAGCACTTCTCAAAGCATAGCAAAGAATCAAGTTCATAGCATACTCCCAAACAAATGAAATTAATCAAATTTGAATATGGTTCAATATTGTAGGAAAAAAATATATTTCTACATGGTCAATAGGTCAAAAATATATTACATAAAATTTATAAAATATTTGTAACTGAACAATAATGAAAATATCACATATCAAAACTGTGTGATATCTAAACCTTTGTTTAGAATGATGTTTATAGAATTATATGAATCTTTTAGAAAGGTAGAAACACAAATTTGAAGTTACTATTGCAATTGTTTTGGGGCACCCCAAACCATGCTCATATAAGATGGCAAACTTAATAAATGTTGTGTGTTCTGACTTCCCCACTTACTGGCTGTTCCCCCATCTTCTTCCCTTGCCTCAGGTCTCCCTATTCCCTAAGACACAACAATATATTAAAATTAGGCTGATTAGTAACACTACAATAGCTTCTAAGTGTTGAAGTGAAAGGAAGAGTAACACATCTCTCACTTTAAATCAAAAGCTAAATATGGTAAAGCTTAGTGAGAAAGGCATATTGAAAACCAAGACAGTCCAAAAGCTAGACCTCTTGTGCCTGTTAGCAAAGTTGTGAATGTGAGGGAAAAGTTATTGAAGAAAATTAAAAGTTCACTCCAATGAATATACAAATGATAAGAAAATGAGACAGCCAAAGGCTGATATCGAGAAGGTTTTAGTGGTCTGCCTAGAAGATCAAATCAGCCACAGCATTCCCTTAAGCCTAATTCTGAGCAAGGCTCTAAATATGTTCAATTCTATGAAAGTTGAGAGAGGTGAAGAAGCTGCAGAAGAAAAGTTTGAAGCTAGCAGAAGTTGGTTCATGACAGTTAAGGAAAGAAGCCATCTCCATAACATCAAAGTTCAAGGTAAGCAGCAAGTGCTGATGTAGAAGCTGTGGCAGGTTATCCAGAAGATCTAGCTCAGATAATAAAGGTGCCTATACTAAACAATAGATCTTCAGTGTAGATGAAACAGCCTTATATCACAAGAGTCTACCATTAGGACTTTCATAGTCAGTGTCTGACTTCAAAGGACAGACTGACTCTGTTGTTAGGGGCTAATGCAGCTGGTGACTTAAAGTTGTAGGTAATGCTTTTTTAACCATTCCAAAAATCTTATAATCCTTAAGAATTATACTAAATTGACTGTGCTTGTCCTCTATAAATGGAGAAACAAAGCCTGGATGACAACACATCTGTTTACAATATGGTTTACTAAATATTTTAAGCCCACTGTTGAGACCTACTACTCAGAAAAAAAGATTTGTTTCAAAATATGACTGCTCATTGACAATGCACCTGGTCACCAAGATCTTTGGTGGAGAGGTACAAGGAGGTTAATGTTTCCATGCCTGCTAACATATCCATAAGTCCACCCATAGATCAGGGAGTAATTTCAACTTTCAGGTCTTATTATTTAAGAAACACAGTTCATAAGACTATAGCTTACTGCTATAGATAGTGATTTCTCTGATGAATCTGGGCAAAGAAAACAAAATCTTTTGGAAAGGATTCACCATTGTAGATGCCATTAAGAACATTCATGATTCATCAGAAGAGGTCAAAATATTAATATCAACATGTATTTCATAGAAGTTGGTACTAAACCTGATGGATGACTTTGAGGTGTTCAAGACTTTAGTGGAAGAAGTAACTGCAGACGTGGTGGAAATAGCAAGAGAATTAAAATTAGAAGTGGGGCCTGAAGATGTCATTGAACTGCTACAATTTCATGATGAAATTTTAACAGATAAGGAGTTGCTTCTTATGGATGAACAAAACAAGTGGTTTCTTAAGATGGAATTTAATACTGGTGAAGATGTTAAGAAGATTGTTGAAATGGCAACAGAGGATTTAGAATATTACATAAACTTAGTTGATAAAGCAGCAGCAGGGTTTGAGAGGATTGACTTTAATTTTGAAAGATGTTCTACTGTGGTAAAATGCTATCAAACAACATTGCATGCTACAAGGAAACCGTTCATGAAAAGAAGAGTAAATCAATGTGGCAAAATTTATTGCTGCTTTATTTTAAGAAATTACCACAGTCACCTCAACCTCCAGCAAACACCATCCTGATCAGTGAGCAGCCATCAACAGCTACACAAGACCTTCCATAAGCAAAAAGATTATGACTCACTGAGGGCTCAGATGATGGTTAGCATTTTTTAACAGTAAAGTACTTTAAATTAAGGTATGCAGTATTTTTATGACATAATGCTGTTGCACACTTAATAGACTACAGTATAGTGTTAACATAAATTTTATATGCATTAGAGAACCAAAAATTTATGTGACTCACTTTTCTTGTGTTTGCTTTATTGTAGTGGTCTGGAACTGAATCCTCAGTGTCTCTGAGGTATGCCTGTATGGTAATTTTTCCATAGCTAAATATTTTAACATCCACAGTAAATTGGTTATGTAAGTCTCTAAATAGACTCAGATCACATCATATTATATTTTTTTCACAAAATGAATTGATTCTTGTCAGATTTTGCAAGTAACTACATCAAGAAAATCTTTATCTTTTATATTATTTACATTTCTGAAATCAGATAACAGATTGTGGACCTGTGTTTTTAGTGAGAAATTTCAGTATCATAAAAATTGAGAACTATCCCAAATTAATATATAATTTCAATACAAATACATTCAAGTCCTGAAATCTTTTGAATCATAGAATGTCATACAGAGACACTAAAATTAGTAGGGAAGAATAAAGGTAAAAATAAAAAAGGAATATTTGAATTCTAGTAAGAATGAGGTAAGGAGGAAAGGAACAATAACGATGATGTTGAACTCACTCTTTTAAGGCTCTCTGTAAAGCAGTAGCAGTTTAGGCAATGGGGTATTAGTTAAGGGCTAGAGAGACCAATAAAATTCAATAAAGAACCAAGGAATATGGTCAAAATATATATGGGAGTTTGATATATTATTGGGGTGGCATTCCAAACCAGTGGGGAAATGAAAGTGCATTCAATGGTACACCGACATTGAGTTATCACTTTGGATTTTTTTTTGTGTGTGGTACGCGGGCCCCTCACCATTGTGGCCTCTCCCGTTGTGGAGCACAGGCTCCCAACGCGCAGGCTCAGTGGCCACAGCTCATGGGCCCAGCCGCTCCACGGCATGCGGATCCTCCCAGACCGGGGCACAAACCCGCGTCCCCCGCATCGGCAGGCGGACCCTCAACCACTGCGCCACCAGGGAAGCCCTTGGATTATTTTTGATATATTATTTCAAAGAGATTTTTTTCCACCAATACTGGAAGGTGATTTTTCTTTGGGGAGAATAGAAGTAGAAAGGGATTGGAAAATCTCACTATACAAATACACATACATATTAGCTAAGTGTTTCCTAATTATAAAAATGTAGCAACACAAATAAACCATTGGAAACATCAAAATTCAGTCCAATGTAATAATCAAGCTTAACCTGAAATAAAATTGGAAAACAAATTCTATGCAAAGATTCTTATTGAAATATTATACAGCAAAACAGCACCTTAATGGATGACATAATTGCATATTTTATTATTTGTAGCAGGCTGAAGAACATATATTTAACTCCATGACTATGCATTACTTTGGGAGGTAACTTTGGAATCATGAACCCTCTATTTCAAAGTATAAAATGTAGTTGCATATGCCCTTAGGTTCATTATCAGAATATTAATTCCATGTTATTTAAATGAATAACGCAGTAAATTTTACACTCATTATAATAAAGTCTAAATGGAATTTAAATTTAGTAAAATATTTGATCTTTTCTTTAAAAAACTTCTTACTAGATCAGTAACCTAAAGTTTTCTATTTTTAGAACAAAATATTAAGATGAAAGCATATTTTAAAAATAAATTTCCACATTTCAATAAATTCCATCTCATACATTTATTGACAAATCATACATTTGTCATTTCTGCCTTCGACCTTGAAATTTATATACTATAACTTCAATGGAAAAACTTGAGTCCAAACATGTAAGAAAAAGTAAGTTTAAGAAACATTAATTTTTACAGATTTCTGGGCTTCTTACTTAGGAATTATGAATCAGTTTGAAGGCCCTAATACTGCAATAGTATCATTGAGAGTAATTTTTTTTTTTTTTTTGTCCACTAGTGGTGTCTGACTGATTCAGCAATTACAGCTTCTGTATCAGAGCTCAAAACCAGGATGATCAACATATTTTTCTAAGATGTTATAACTTGTCTCTATAAATTTCAAGTAAAATTAAATATTTTTAAATCACAAATATTCATCCACATGCTATAGTAACTGCTAAGAAAGAAGCATAGCTTTATAAGGGAATTTTTTTTTTTTTTTTTTTTAGCAAGTGAAGAGTTTCAGATCCAGAAACCTTAAGCACACATCTAATTCAGGTAAAACAAGTGTTAAGTTCTACTCTATTCCATCAAGTATTATTTCCAGTCCTTCTTACTATTTCCAATGGGGGTCTTTCCAGTTCCCTTTGCTAGTACAATATTTCATATATAGTGTATATGTGGAATAATTAATTATACTGATGTGAGGTATTACAGCTTAAGATGATTCTTAAATGGTAAAAAAATGGCATAGAATATTTTATATTACATTTACATAAAGGGAAACATTTAAGTAAGTGCAGAAAAATAAGAAAAATTAAATATTATAGAAAGATTATTTGGGGTGGAGGAACAATTGGTGCAGATATCATTATAACACCATGCCCCTCCATTAAAAAGAAAGGGCATTTGTGATTAAACATACCACTTGGAGGCCTTAGAAAGTATTGGAAGAAAAAAAGGGGTAAAGAAAAATATTTCATACAAGTAATAAAAATTTCAGTAACCCAGGGAAACCATCTTTTTAATATATGTGACCTTTTCCACCAAGGAAGATCACCATATAATATGCTAGGTACTCCCTGAAATGCCATTTTCCATCTGTCAAAAAAGCATTTGAGTACAGCAACAGCTGCATAGGGGGTTGATGAGACTTCTGGGGCACAATGGCTAGCAGAGTCTGTTCTAGTCCAGGCCCAGCTGCTAATGAGAAGTGACAAGCATGCTGGGCAATTGGAATTCCAATCCCAACAATCTGCTGACTTCAGGAGCTTCATTGTTCTTCACATCTTTTTTATCTTATACCCAAGCTGGGTAAAAATAAACTAAATTAAATTATTGTAGGTATTCATGGTAATAGTGGTGTTCTATAAGCTATATAATTCTTAATATCACAAAAGGAAGCTCTGATAATGCTCTGCTATAATTGCTAAACTTGAATGATGAAAGTTTAGCAAGAAAAAATGTCTTCATGGTTAAGACTACTGGGCACTGTTAAAATATTTAGTGTACAGAACAAACTCTTTGGGATTTGTTTTAAATTTTTTTAATATCTCCCTGTCTGTGTTTCACTTCATTCTTATCCATGGAACTATTAACTTTTATTATATAGCCTACATCATCACAGTAACAGGAATCATAGTTTCCTGAGAAGTTTGAGGCCAGCACGTTTTTGAAGGAAAAGCTATCTAAACTTAGATTGTTTAGTTTTCATTTTGTTTAGTTGTATAATAGTATTGATCATTTTAACAATATGAGCAGCCCTGCCAGTTTCCTTGAATAGCTCTAGTGAAAGTCCTTTTGATTGATTAAACCTGATTTATTTATTTAATCTGTGAGTCATTTGTTTTTTAGAAGTCACCTTCCATTTGAAGATAAGTGCATATTTCCATTACTCTGGGAGACTGATATAAAAAGATATTGCTGCAATTTATGTCAGAGAGTGTCCTGCCTATGTTTTCCTCTAAGAGTTTTACAGTGTCTGGCCTTACATTTAGGTCTTTAATCCATTTTGAGTTTATTTTTGTATATGGTGTTAGGGAGTGTTCTAATTTCATTCCTTTACATGTAGCTGTCCCGTTTTCCCAGCACCACTTACTGAAGATACTATCTTTTCTCCATTGTATATCCTTGCCTCCTTTATCAAAGGTGACCATATGGGCATAGATTTATCTCTGGGTTTTCTATCCTGTTCCATTGATCTATATTTCGTTTTTGTGCCAGTACCATGCTGTTTTGATGACAGTAGCTATGTAGTATAGTCTGAAGTCAGAGAGCCTGATCCCTCCAGCTCCATTATTCTTTCTCAAGATTGCTTTTGTATTTGGGGTCTTTTGTGTCTCCATGCAAATTTTAAGATTTTTTGTTCTAGTTCTGTGAAACATGCAATTGGTAATTTGACAGGGATTGCACTGAATCTAGAGATTGCTTTGGGTAGTATCATTTTCACAATATTGATTCTTACAATCCAAGAACATGGTATATCTTTCCATCTGTTTGTGTCATCTTCAATTTCTTTCATCAGTGACATAATTTTTGGAGTACAGGTCTTTCAGAGTACAGGTCTTTCGGAGTACAGGTCATTAGGTAGGTTTATTCCTAGGTGTTTTATTCTTTTTTTTGCAATGGTAAATGAGATTGTTTCCTTAATTTATCTTCTGATCTTTCATTTTTAATATATACAAATGCAAAAGATTTCTGTGTATTAATTTTGTAACCTGCAACTTTACCAGATTATTTAGCTCTAATAATTTTTTAACAGTTTTCTAATAATTAGAATAATAATAATTTTCTGGTAGCCTCTTTAAGGTTTTCTATGTATAGTATCATGTCATCTGCAAACAGTGACAGTTTTACTTCTTCTTTCCCAATTTGGATTCCTTTTATATATTTTTTCTTCTCTGATTGGCATGGCTAGGACTTCCAAAACTATGTTGAATAAAATTGGTGAAAGTGGATATCCTCATCTTGTTCCTGATCTAAGAGTTTGTTTTGTTTTTTCAGCTTTTACCATTGAGTATAATGTTAACTGTAGGTTTGTCATATATAGCCTTAATTACGTTGAGGTATGTTCCCTCTATGCCCACTTTCTGGAGAGTTTTTATCATAAATGGGTGTTGAATTTTTTCAAAAGCTGTTTCTGCATCTATTGAAATGATTATATGGTTTTTGTTCTTCAGTTTGTTGATATGGTGTATCACACTGATTCATTTGTGGGTATTGAAAAATCCTTGCATCCCTTGGATAAATACCTCTTGATCATGGTGTATGATCCTTTCAATGTATTGTTGGATTTGGATTGCTAGTATTTTGTTGAAGATTTTTACATCTATGTTCATCAGTTATATTGGTCTGTAATTTTCTTTTTTTATGGTACCTTTATCTGGTTTTGGTATCAGGGTGATGGTGGCCTCATGGATTGAGTTAGGGAGTTTTCCTTCCTCTACAATGTTTTGGAACAGTTTCAGAAGTATAAATGTTAACTCTTTTCTAAATGTTTGATAGAATTTACCTGTGAAGCAATCTGGTCCTAGATTTTGTTTGTTGTGAGATTTTAATCACAGTTTCAATTTCAGTGCTTGTGATTGGTCTGTTCATATTTTCTATTTCTTCCTGGTTCAGTCTTGGGAGAGTGTACTTTTCTAAGAATTTGTCCATTTCTTCCAAGTTGTCCAACTTATTGGCATGCAGTTGCTTGTAGCAGTCTCTTATGGTCCTTTGTATTTCTGTATTTCTGTGCTGTCAGTTGTAACTTCTACTTTTTCATTTCTGATTTTATTGATCCTGCGTCCTCTCCCTTTTTTTCTTCATGAGTCTTGCTAAAGATTTATCAATTTTGTTTATCTTTTCAAAAACCAGCTTTTAGTTTAATTGACCTTTGCTGTTGTTTCCTTCAACTCTATTTGATTTATTTCTGCTAGGATTTTTATGATTTATTTCCTTGTACTAACTTTAAGTTTTGTTTGTTCTTCTTTCTCTAGTTGCTTTAGGTGAAATGTTAGGTTGTTTATTTTGGAAACTAATTAAACTCAAAAGCTTTTACACAGCAAAGGATACCATAAACAAAACGAAAAGGCAACCCACAGAATGGGAGAAAATACTTGCAAATGATGTGACCGACAAGGGATTAATCTCCAAAATTTACAAACAGCTTATGGGGCTTAATATCATCAAAATAAACAACACAATCAAAACAATGGGCAGAACACCTAAATAGACATTTCTTCAAAGAAGACATACAGATGGCCAAGAGGCACATGAAAAGCTGCTCTACATCACTAATTATTAGAGAAATGCAAATCAAAACTACAATGAGGAATCCTGGGAAGATGGCGGAAGAGTAAGATGCGGAGATCACCTTCCTCCCCACAGATACACCAGAAATGCATCTACACGTGGAACAACTCCTACAGAACACCTACTGAACACTGACAGAAGACCTCAGACCTCCCAAAAGGCAAGAAACTCCCCACGTACCTGGGTAGGGCAAAAGAAAAAATAATAAACGGAGACAAAAGAATAGGGATGGGACCTGCACAAATGGGAGGGAGCTGTGAAGGACGAAAGATTTCCACACACTAGGAAGCCCCTCTGCAGGCAGAGACTATGGGTGGTGGAGGGGGGAAGCTTCAGAGCTGCGGAGGAGAGCACAGCAACAGGGGTGCGGAGGGCAAAGCGGAGAGATTCCCGCACAGAGGATCGGTGCCGACTGGCACTCACCAGCCCGAGAGGCTTGTCTGCTCACCTGCCGGGGCGGGAGGGGCTGGGAGCTGAGGCTCAGGCTTCAGTCGGAGCACAGGGAGAGGACTAGGGTTGGCGGCATGAACACAGTCTGCAGGGGGTTAGTGCACCAAGGCTAGCCGGGAGGGAGTTCGGGGAAAAGTCTGGACCTGCTGAAGAGGCAAGAGACTTTTCTTCCCTCTTTGCTTCCTGGTGCGCAAGGAGAGGGGATTAAGAGCGTTGCTTAAAGGAGCTCCAGAGACGGGCATGAGCTGTGGCTAAAAGAGCGGACCCCAGAGACAGGCATCAGATGCTAAGGCTGCTGCTGCCGCCACCAAGAATCCTGTGTGTGTGCACAGGTCAATCTCCACACCTCCATTCCGGGGAGGCTGTGCAGCCCGCCACTGACAGGGTCCCGGGATCCAAGGACACATTTCCCGGGAGAATGCCCGGCATGCCTCAGACTGGTCCAGCATCCCCCCAGCCTCTGCCATCGCAGACTCACTACGGATCCACACCCCTCCCTCTCCCAGGCTTGAGTGAGCCAGAGTGCCCGAGTCAGCTGCTCCTTTAACCCCGTCCTGTCTGAGGGAAGAACAGACAACCTCCGGGGACCTACACACAGAGGCACTGCCAAATCCAAAGCTGAGCTGTGGGATCTGTGTGAAGACGAGAAAGGGAAATCTCTGCCAGCAGCCTCAGGAGCAGCGGATTAAATCTCCACAGTCAATTTGATATACACTGCATCGGTGGAATACCTGAATAGACAACGAATCATCCCAAATTGGGGAGGTGGACTTTGAGAGCAAGATTTATTATTTATTCCCCTTTTCCTCTTTTTGTGAGTGTGTATGTGTATGCTTCTGTTTGAGATTTTGTCTGTATAGCCTTGCTTTCACCATTTGTCCTAGGGTTCTATCTGTCCATTGTTTTTTTTTTTTACTTTAAAATTTTTTTTTTCATAATAATTATTTTAATAACTTTATTTTATTTTATTTTATTTTACCCTCTTTCTATTTTTATTTCTTTCTACTTTTTCTCCCTTTTATTCTTAGCTGTGTGGATGAAAGGCTCTTGGTGCTGCAGCAAGGAGTCAGTGCTGTGCCTCTGAGGAGAGAGAGCCAATGTCAGGACACTGGTCCACAAGGGACCTCCCAGCTCCATGTAATATCAAACAGTGAAAAGCTACCAAAGATCTCCATCTCAACACCAGAACCCAGCTTCACCCAATGACCAGCAAGGTACAGTGCTGGACACCCTATGCCAAACAACTAGCAAGACAGAAACACAATCCCACCCATTAGCAGAGAGGTTGCCTAAAATCATAATAAGTTCACAGAAACCACAAATCACACCACCAGATGTGGACCTGGTGAACAAAAGACAAGATCCAGCCTAATCCACCAGAACACAGGCACTAGTCCCCTCCACCAGGAAGCATACACAGCCCAATGAACCAACTTTAGCCACTGGGGACAGAAACAAAAAACAATGTGAACTACGCATATGCAGCCTGCAAAAAGGAGACCCCAAACACAGTAAGATAAGCAAAATGAAAAGACTGAAATACACACAACAGATGAAGGAGCAAGACAAAAACCCACCAGACCTAACAAATTAAGAGGAAATAGGCAGTCTACCTGAAAAAGAATACAGAATAATGATAGAAAAGATGATCCCAAATCTTGGAAATAGAATAGAGAAAATGCAAGAAACATTTAACAAGGACCTAGAAGAACTAAAGATGAAACAAGCAATGATGAACAACACAATAAATGAAATTAAAAGTACTCTAGATGGGATCAATAGCAGAATAACTGAGGCAGAAGAACGGATAAGTGACCTGGAAGATAAAATAGTGGAAATAACTACTGCAGAGCAGAATAAAGAAAAAAGAATGAAAAGAACTTGGGACAGTCTCAGAGACCTCTGATACAATATTAAACACACCAACATTCAAATTATAGTATTTCCAGAAGAAGATGAGAAAAAGAAAGGGATTGAGAAAATATTGAAGAAATTATAGATGAAAACTTCCCTAATATGGGAAAGGAAATAGTTAATCAAGCCCAGGAAACACAGAGAGTCCCATACAGGATAAAACCAAGGAGAAACACACCAAGACACATATTAATCAAACTGTCAAAAATTAAATACAAAGAAAACATATTAAAAGCAGCAAGAGAAAAACAACAAATAACACACAAGGGAATCCCCATAAGGTTAACAGCTGATCTTTCAACAGAAACTCTGCAAACCAGAATGGACTGGCAGGACATATTAAACTGATGAAGGAGGAAAACCGACAACCAAGATTACTCTATCCAGCAAGGATCTCATTCAGATTTGATGGAGAAATTAAAAACTTACAGACAAGGAAAAGCTCAGAGAGTTCAGCACCACCAAACCAGCTTTACTACAAATGCTAAAGGGACTTCTCTAAACAAGAAACACAAGAGAAGGAAAAGACCTACAATAAAAAACCCAAAACAATTAAGAAAATGGGAATAGGAACATACATATCGATAATCACCTAAAATGAAAATGGATTAAATGTTCCCACCAAAAGACGCAGACTGGCTGAATGGATACAAAAACAAGACCCATAAATTTCTTGTCTACAAGAGACCCACTTCAGACCTAGAGACACATACAGACTGAAAGTAAGGGGATGGAAAAAGATATTCCATGCAAATGGAAAACAAAAGAAAGCTAGAGTAGCAATTCTCATATCAGACAAAATAGACTTTAAAATACAGACAGTTAGAAGAGACAAAGAAGGACACTACATAATGATCAAGGGATCGATCCAAGAATAAGATATAATAATTGTAAATATTTATGCATCCAACATAGGAGCACCTCAATACGTAAAGCAAATACTAACAGCCATAAAAGCGGAAATCAACAGTAACACATTCATAGTAGGGGACTTTAACACCCCACTTTCACCAATGGACAGATCATCCAAAATGAAAATACATAAGGAAACATAAGCTTTAAATTATACATTAAACAAGATTGACTTAATTGATAATTATAGGACGTTCCATCCAAAAACACCAGAATATACATTTTTCGCAGGTGCTCATGGAACATTCTCCAGGATAGATCATATCTTGAGTCACAAATCAAGCGTTGGTAAATTTAAGAAAATTGAAATTGTATCAAGTATCTTTTCCAACCACAATGCTACGTGGCTTGATATCAATTACAAGAAAAGATCTGTATAAAATATGAACACATGGAGGCTAAACAATACACTACTTAATAAAGACGTGATCACAGAAGAAATCAAAGATGGAATCAAAAACTACCTAGAAACAATTTACAATGGAGACATGATGACCCAAAACCTATGAGATGCAATAAAAACGTTCTAAGAGGGAGGTTTATAGGAATACAATCCTACCTTAAGAAACAGGAAATATCTAGAATAAACAACCAAACCTTGCACCTAAAACAATTAGATGAAGAAGAACAAAAAAAACCCAAAGTTAGCAGAAGGAAAGAAATCATAAAGATCAGATCAGAAATAAATGAAAAAGAAATGAAGGAAACAATAGCAAAGATCAATAAAACTAAAAGCTGGTTCTTTGAGAAGATAAACAAAATAGATAAACCACTAGCCAGACTCATCAAGAAAAAAAGGGAGAAGACTCAAATCAATAGAATTAGAAATAAAAGAGAAGTAACAACTGACACTGCAGAAATACAAAAGATCATGAGAGATTACTACAAGCAACTCTATGCCAATAAAATGGACAATCTGGAAGAAATGGACAAATTCTTAGAAAGGCACAACCTGCCAAGACTGAATCAGGAAGAAATAGAAAATATGAACAGACCAATCACAAGACTGAAATTGAAACTGTGATTAAAAGTCTTCCAACAAACAAAATCCCAGGATCAGATGGCTTCACAGGCAAATTCTATCAAACATTTAGAGAAGAGCTAACACCTATCCTTCTCAAACTCTTCCAAATTACAGCAGAGGGAGGAACACTCCCAAACTCATTCTACGAGGTCACCATCACCCTGATACCAAAACTAGAAAAAGATGTCACAAAGAAAGAAAACTACAGGTCAACATCACTGGTTAACATAGATGCAAAAATCCTCAAACGAATACTAGCAAACAGAATCCAACAGCACATTAAAAGGATCATACACCGTTATCAAGTGGGGTTTATTCCAGGAATGCAAGAATTCTTCAGTATATGCAAATCAATCAGCGTGGTACACCATATTAACAAACTGAAGGAGAAAAACCATATGATCATCTCAATAGATGCAGAGAAAGCTTTTGACAAAATTCAACACCATTTATGATTAAAAAAACCCTGCAGAAAGTAGGCATAGACAGAACTTTCCTCAACATAATAAAGGCCATATATGACAAACCCACAGCCAACATCGTCCTCAATGGTGAAAAATTGAAAGCATTTCCACTAAGATCAGGAACAAGACAAGATTGCCCACTCTCACCACTCTTATTCAACATAGTTCTGCAAGTTTTAGCCACAACAATCAGAGAAGAAAAGGAAATAAAACGAATCCAAATCGGAAAAGAAGAAGTAAAGCTGTCTACTGTTTGCAGATGACATGATTCTATACATAGAGAATCCTAAAGATGCTACCAGAAAACTACTAGAGCTAATCAATGAATTTGGTAAAGTAGGAGCATACAAAATTAATGCACAGAAATCTGTGGCATTCCTATACACTAATGATGAAAAATCTGAAAGTGAAATCAAGAAAACACTCTCATTTACCACTGCAACAAAAAGAATAAAATATCTAGGAATAAACCTACCTAAGGAGACAAAAGACCTGTATGCAGAAAATTATAAGACTCTGATGAAAGAAATTAAAGATGATACAAATAGATGGAGAGATATACCATGTTCTTGGATTGGAAGAATCAACATTGTGAAAATGACTCTACTAACCAAAGCAATCTATAGATTCAATGCAATCCCTATCAAACTACCAGTGGCATTTTTCACAGAAGTAGAACAAAAAATTTAACAATTTGTATGGAAACACAAAAGACCCCGTATAGCCAAAGCAATCTTGAGAATGTAAAACGGAGCTGGAGGAATCACACTACCTGACTTCAGACAATACTACAAACTACAGTAATCAAGACGGTATGGTACTGGCACAAAAACAGAAAGATAGATCAATGGAACAGGATAGAAAGCCCAGAGATAAACCCATGCACATATGGTCACCTTATCTTTGATAAAGGAGGCAGGAATATAGAGTGGAGAAAGGACAGCCTCTACAATAAGTGGTGCTGGGAAAACTGGACAGGTACATGTAAAAGTATGAGATTAGATCACTCCCTAACACCATACACAAAAATAAACTCAAAATGGATTAAAGACCTAAATGTAAGGCCAGAAACTATCAAACTCTTAGAGGAAAACATAGGCTGAACACTCTATGGCATCAATCACAGCAAGATCCTTTTTGACCCACCTCCGAGAGAAATGGAAATAAAAACAAAAATAAACAAATGGGACCTAATGAAACTTCAAAGCTTTTGCACAGCAAAGGAAACCATAAACAAGACGAAAAGACAAAATGGGAGAAGATATTTGCAAATGAAGCAACTGACAAAGGATTAATCTCTAAAATTTATAAGCAGCTCATGCAGCTCAATAACAAAAAAACAAACAACCCAATCCAAAAATGGGCAGAAGACCTAAATAGACATTTCTCCAAAGAAGATATACAGACTGCCAACAAACTCATGAAAGAATGCTCAACATCATTAATCATTAGAGAAATGCAAATCAAAACTACAATGAGATATCATCTCACACCAGTCAGAATAGCCATCATCAAAAAATCTAGAAACAATTAATGCTGGAGAGGGTGTGGAGAAAAGGGAACACTTTTGCACTGCTGGTGGGAATGTGAGTTGGTACAGCCACTATGGAGAACATATGGAGGTTCCTTAAAATACTAAAAATAGAACTACCATACGACCCAGCAATCCCTCTACTGGGCATATACCCTGAGAAAACCAAAATTCAAAAAGAGTCATTTTCCAAAATGTTCATTGCATCTCTATTTACAATAGCCAGGACATGGAAGCAACCTAAGTGTCCATCAACAGATGAATGGATAAAGAAGATGTGGCACATATATACAATGGAATATTACTCCGCCATAAAAAGAAACAAAATTGAGATATTTGTAGTGAGGTGGATGGACCTAAAGTCCGTCATACAGAGTGAAGTAAGTCAGAAAGAGAAAGACAAATACCATATGCTAACACATATATATGGAATCTAAGAAAAAAAAAATGTCATGAAGAACCTAGGGGTAAGATGGTAATAAAGACACAGACCTACTAGAGAATGGACTTGAGGATATGGGGAGGGGGAAGGGTAAGCTGTTACAAAGTGAGAGAGTAGCATGGACATATATACACTCTCAAACATAAAATAGATAGCTAGTGGGAAGCAGCCGCATAGCACAGGGACATCAGCTCGGTGCTTTGTGACCACCTGGATGGTTGGGATATGGAGGGTGGTGGGGAGGGATATGCAAGAGGATGGAAATATGGGAACATATGTATATGTATAACGGATTCACTTTGTTATAAAGCAGAAACTAAGACACCAGTGTAAAGCAATTGTACTCCAATAAAGATGTAAAAAAGAAAATACAATGATTTAACACCTCACACCAGTCAGAATGGCCATCATTAAAAAATCCACAAAGAATAAATGCTTGAGAGGGTGTGGACAAAAGGGAACCCTCCTCCTCTGTTCGTGGGAATGTAAATTGGTACAGCCATTATGGTGTACAGTAGAGAAGTTCTTAAAATGCTAAAAATAGAACTACCGTGTGATCCTGCAATCCCATTCCTTGGCGTATATCCAGACAAAAATATGGTCCAAAAGGACACATGCACCTCAATATTCATTGCAACACTGTTTACAATAGCCAACACATTGAAGCAACCTAAAGGTCCATTGTCAGTGGAATGGACAAAGAAGTTGTGAGATATATATATATATATATATATATATATATATATATATATATATATATATGAAGGAATATTACTCAGCCTTTAAAAAGAATGAAATAATACAATTTGCAGCAACATGGATGGATCTAGAGATTGTCATACAGAGTGAAGTAGGTCACACTGTGAAATATCAGAAGCAATATAGTATGATATGGCTTATATGCAGAATCTTAAAATGAATGATAGAAATAAACTTATTTACCAAACAGAAACAGACTCACAGACTTAGAGAACAAACTTATTGTTACCAGGGGGAAGGGGTGGGTGGGGAGGGATAGTTAGGGAGTTGGGATTGACATATACACACTGCTATATTTAAAATGAATAGGTAGGGGGCTTCCCTGGTGGCGCAGTGGTTGAGAGTCCGCCTGCCGATGCAGGGGACACGGGTTCGTGCCCTGGTCCGGGAAGATCCCACATGCCGAGGAGCGGCTAGGTCCGTGAGCCATGGCCGCTGAGCCTGCGCATCCGGAGCCTGTGCTCCGCAACGGGAGAGGCCACAACAGTGAGAGGCCCGCGTACCGCAAAAAAAAAAAAAAAAAGAAAAAAAAAAATGAATAGGCAACAAGGACCTACGGTATAGCACAGGGAACTCAATATTATGTAACAACCTAAATGGTAAAAGAATTTGAAAGAGAAAAAACACAACTATATTTTACCTTAGATTTTGCTAAATGCCTAAACTCTTGAGCACAAACATATTCTCCACATTCCAAAGCAAACAAACAAAAGCCCAGTGACACTGATTTAGGAAAACTGACTTTTGCGTTAACATGTCATATTAGCCAAAGCCTTAAGAAACTTTGAAAACAAATGTCCCTAGGTTGTGAGTATGAAGTGTGTACTTCTGCCTTTGCTAACATTTGCAGTTCACGTAACTATAACAGAAGTCATTTGTGTTTATTGTGGAAAGAAAACACAGATAAGCAAAAGGGGGAAAATAAAAATCATCCAAATACCGCCCCCTCCCCACAAAAAATAACAGGTAAGTGGATAGATACAGCCACTATGGAGAACAGTATGGAGGTTCCTTAAAAAACTAAAAATAGAACTACCATATGACCCAGCAATCCCTCTACTGGGCATATACCCTCAGAAAACAATAATTCAAAAAGAGTCATGTACCACAATGTTCACTGCAGCTATATTTACAATAGCCAGGACATGGAAGCAACCTAAGTGTCCATCAACAGATGAATGGATAAAGAAGATGTGGCACATATATACAATGGAATATTACTCAGCCATAAAAAGAAACAAAATTGAGTTATTTGTAGTGAGGTGGATGGACCTAGAGTCTGTCATACAGAGTGAAGTAAGTCAGAAAGAGAAAAGCAAATATGGTATGCTAACACATATATATGGAATATAAAAAAAAATAAAGAAAAAATGGTCATGAAGAACCTAGGGGCAGGATGGGAATAAAGACTCAGACCTACTAGAGAATGGACTTGAGGACACAGGGAAGGGGAAGGGGAAGCTGGGACAAAGTGGGAGAGTGGCATGGACATATATCCACTACCAAATGTAAAACCGATAGCTAGTGGGAAGCAGTCGCATAGCACAGGGAAATCAGCTCGGTGCTTTGTGACCACCTAGAGCAGTGAGATTGGGAAGGTAGGAGGGAGGGAGATGCAAGAGGGAAGAGATATGGGGATATATGTATATGTATAGCTGATTCACTTTGTTATAAAGCAGAAACTAGCACACCATTCTAAAGCAATTATACTCCAATAAAGATGTTAAAAAAATTGTTGCTATTGCAAAAAACAAACAAAAACAAACAAAGAAACAAAAAGATAAGTTCATAAATGTCATCTCGAACTCCTGGCAAGCACTGGCAAGACTGTTCCACCCTCAGCTGCAGTCACTGATACATGGGAAACTCAATCTTGACAAATCAGATACTGGGCTTACAGAGTGTTCCAACTTAGTGTGTTCCCTCTGTCCTGCTCTTTTTCTCCAATTCTCCTCTTTTAGGTGAGTGAACAAGTCTGTGACCTAGCAGAGGTTCAATTAGAGAAGAGATGTTAGTTTCTTTTAGTAGGTCCCTCTATCTTTTAGGATCAATTATGTTGGCGCCTCCTTCCCTTGTCTTGGCAAGGAAGAGTGCAAGCATTCTTCTACACTTCTCTGTGGTAGGGAGAAGGAAAAGCACTCCACACTTTGGCGTCAAGAACACCAATACCTGCTACATTCCCATGCCAACTTCCCAACCCCTGAGATTTTCCTGCATAGACTAGCAAGGGAGTGGGGATTGGGGAAAGGTGAGGGTAGGTGTCAAGAAAACTTTTTTTGTTGCTGGACTCGTTATATCTTACAACATATAACTTCTCTATACAAATCTTTCCATTTTGCTTTTTCCTTCCTCTAGTAAGTCTTCCAGTTTTCTTCTCCTCTACCTCTTCCAGACCTACTCAAAGTCTTCACAGACCGTCCAGTGTATGGTGATCTCAGTGGCCTCTGTTTTGCTCTGCAACTTATCATCCATAGGGAAGTTTATGAACCTTACAATTTCGTTGTTTTACCTCACCAATCAAACTGCAATGTAGCTGAACAGAAACCATATTGTATCCACTGTAATCCTCATTGTGCTTAGCCTCAATCTTTGCAGGTGGCAGATGCTTATTAAATATTTAATCTTGATGATGGTGATAATAGCATCCCATAAATGTTCTGGTAACCACAGAGTTCATGAAACTTGCAATTCTAGAAGCCAGGATATTACTTCTAAATTTATTTGTGCCATAGCTTGGCTTTCAGCATGACACTTGACAAAATTTTGCTGCAGTAGATAAGAGTATAAATTCTGGAATCAAATTACCAAGATCCAAATTCTGGCTTATACCAATTCTTAGTCACAGGCTCTTAGGGATTTTTTAGCTTTTCTATTCTTCCATTTTCTTATCTTTAAAATCCTACTTCATAGAATTGTTAATAGTATTCAGTGAGCTATTACATGAAAAACACTCAGAATAGTTTTTTTTTTTCAATGTCTGAAAAGAAGATAAGAGGAAATATTTAAGATTTCAACTCTTTAAGATCATATTTTGGTCCTGCTTAGATTTTTTTCTACTTCTCACCATGACCTACAAACCCTACATAATGTGACCTTTGTCCACTTCCCCAAACCCAATCACACCACTCTCCCCTCACTCATTATACTCAATCGTATACTCCCACACATGCCCAGTTTAATCTTTTTGCCTTCAAGTATTTGCACATGTTATTTCCTCTGCCTGGAATGTGCTGCCCCAGTACTTTTCTTGGTTGTTTTCTTCTCATCTTTCATGTCCCGGCTAAATATCACCTCCACTGAGACATGTTGCCTAACTATTCTCTGGAAAATATTCTGTGCATTGCCAATAATTCTATTCCATTATCCTGCCTTATATCTTTTGGGGTATTTAATTACTCTCTGAATTCATATTACTAATTTTTTTATGTGTTTATTTTCTATCTTTCTCCAGTACAGTGTAACCTTTCTTATTTCAGGAATTTTGTGAGCATTGTTCACTTCAGTACCTGGTCACCAGCATAGTGACTTGGTTTTAGTAGGTACTCAATATTTGTAGAGTGACTCTACTGGAAACTTGGCCATGGGAATGCAATAGAGGAGGAAGTTGTCAGAGCAATAGACAAATAAAAAGGACATTTCTAATCACTGTGATCAGTGCCATGGTAGTGGCTAGCACAGGGCATTGTGATAGCATTTATAAGTAGTACCCAACCCCTTATCTGTGGTTCTTGGCTTCCTGAGAGAGGGTGCCTTCATATGAGATCTGAATGACAGTAAGAATTACCTAGGTTAGTGAGAGAAAGTTGGGTGTTTTGGGAACAGGAGTCTCAGATAGAAGGACTAACAAAGGCCTAAGGCAGAAGTGATAATGACACTTTTATGGGATCATGGGTAGTTAATGTGGTTTAAATCATAGTATGAGGAAGGAAGGAGTGTATGAAGAGCACAATCAGAAAAAAAATAATGAGCTTAAATGTCCAATTTACTTAACTTCATATAAAGTAAAATATGTTTGGAATCTACCAATTGAGTAATAATAATAATAATAAAGCTAATTTCTTGAGTGCCTACTATGTGTAAGGAATTGTAAATAAAAGGTTTCCTCCCTCCTGCTACTCTGGAGAGATATTAGTTGAATGGGGAGAAAAGCAGGACATAATAAATTAAATGGAAGCTAGTCCTTTTAAGGCACAGGGTGGTAATGGCTCTAGGGTAAACAGTTTAGACTGCTTTGTACAAGAGACAGTTGAAGTCTCCAAGGCCTTGTGCTTTTCATCCAAGAGGCTCTGGTATACTGGGGGAAAATGTTGCCATGGCAGCCAGTAGTTGCTATGAAGGGAAAAAAAAGAGAAGGTTAATGCTAAACATCTTGCTAACAGAAATATTTGGTTGCTTCTTTGAATCTTTCCCCTAAGGACTTTATTTGTAAAATACCTTGCTAAAATTATAAATCAACAAACTTAAGCAGCGTATGAAATATACATGCAGTAATATGTATATATGTATGAGTATACAAATGTGTGCATGTTTAAGGATATCATCATATATTTGCACTAATAAATAAATGTGTATATTTGATGTATATTAAATGAATGGTTCTCCCTAACCATAAGGGAATTAATCATTGTAAAAAGTTAAAATTTCCAAGTGGCCAAAAATTTTACTTTTAATCACCAAAAAACATTTCACTGGTTAATTTATTACATTAATAAATTTATATTAGGTAAAAATAGAAGAAACATATATTATACTTATAATGTATATAGCAATTACAAAGTTATTACTTATCTATTAATTATATATGATTAAGTTATTACTATATAACTATAAAATGAGAAGAATGCACAATTTCAAAACAAGACACATCATAGATTTATGTGCTGATTTCTCTTCATCACTACTGATTTGCATATTAATATTCACAACCTGAATTCTGCCCTCTTTTCCACCCATTCTCTTAAAATAGTTTTCAAAGATATAAATGTCTGTCAAAGGTTCTTATATTTAGTCAAAAGGGAATTTGAATTTTAGAGCTGCAATTGTCTTTAGGCATTATACACTCCAAGTTCCTTCTTATGTAAACTAAATTATCTGAAACAGATTGAGAATACTTAAATTTCCAAGACACTATATTTCTTCAATACTGGAGTTTGCACTAAAACCCAGGGCTCTCTCTTTACCTCCATATCTGCCTCTCCGTCTAGAACACAAAGACTCGGGCTGAAAAACTGGTTCAGGGGACAAGTAGAGCACACTGGAAATAAATGTTCAGAGAAGGGACTTCCTGAGGCAATCAGGTTTGCGCGGAGGTGGGGAAGGAATCTGGACATCTGGATCTGGGTTTTTAACTTTATTAAATTCAAATTTATATTTTCAAAATTTACAGTCTTTAATTTTCTTTTATAATAGAATGTATACCTGTAAGTTCTCATCCATTTAGATTTAGCAGATATTATATGTAGATTCAAGTGGCTACAAAGATGACAGCTTTTAACTGTTACAGCAAACTGCTCTGTGACCTTAGAAATTCCACCCATTTGTTCCTTCCCAATCCCAGCTGCCCAATCCTTTCTCAGGTGGACAAAATGATCTGCCTCTCAATGCTGAGCACACAGCATGCCAGCACAAGGAAGGTAACCTTAACAAGTCTGTTAAGAAGCAGCAGCCTGAGACTACATCTCCAAGCTAGTGACACCTGTTTCCAGATTCTGGTCATGTCAGAGCACATGGCAAACAACACTATCACTGCACTGACTTGTCAGCTCACTGACATTATCTGTGCTCCATTCTCTGCAGAAGCAGCTGAGAACATAGTCTGCATTAGTCAAAACAGCAGGTCTTACTAAGACACAAAAGAGAAAAGTATCCTATTTAAGAGGACAGTTTCTGAAATAAAATGTCCTGAATTCTAATCCTATCTCTGCTACTTACTAGTTGAGTGAACTTAACTGAGTTATTTAGCCTCTTTAATACTATATCCTCAACTTAAAGTGGGTTAATGAGATATAAATAAGATAAACAGAACACCTCATGCTTATTACGTATTAAGTGTACTATATTTGGACTTTTTTGTTTGTGTAGTCACTTGGTAAATACAACTGGCCTATCTCCACTCAGAAATCATGCAGTCTTGATAAGTAACATGTTTGATTCTCATCTTTATTATGACCACCAGAAAGTGGGGTAAGGGGCTTTCTGTGATCAGAATTATTCTGATACAATTGAGTCCTTTATCACATCTATTCTCAGCATGATTGAATCCTCCTTTGGGTTTATTTTATTGAGTATGTCAGAAAAGCTTTTTGCTAAAATCACGTTTTTGTTTGTTTGTTTTTTTTAAAGTAACCATGGTTATGCTGAATGGAGATGCTCTTTTTCTTCAGTCTGTCAAAAGCCATGGATACTGCTTCAGTTCAACTATTGCAGTTTTTCCCTCATCCTTCTTCTGCATAACCTTTTAAATATTTCTTGTTTTCCTCCATTATCTTATTTTATTCCTTTACCTTTCCTTCTCATCTGTCTTGTCCTTTACCAGCCAACATTCTTCTAATCCCTTAGGATTTTCAAAAATAATTCCCAGACTCTTCTTTATGAAGTATTTGTTGATTGCCAAGACTGGGTATAATTACTCTCTCTTAAAATTCCTCAGCATTTGGTTTTCATCATTCAGTCTTTTATTACAATTAATACTTTTCTTGCTCTTTACCAAGGCTAAATTTCAAGAGTACACAAAGTGCTTTCACCTCTGTGTCTCTTTAACATACAGTAATGATCAAATTGACTTGAAAACCTGACCCCTATAATTTCCTAAAGCTATCTGACAACTAACTAACTGATTAACTGACTAACTGTTTATAAACTCCTTCCCTCCTCTCAATAAACAGAATATTTGCCTTAGGGTTTCAGTTTTTCCTAGTTTATTTACTTCCCATAATATGTGGCTATCATAACAACATAAATCTGCTCTTGAGATCAGATCCTGGTCTTTCACAGTGGTATCTAATTGAGCAAATTCTCAATTTCCATAACCAATTGTGATTTGTCTAAATGCAAGCAAGCCATTCGGAGTAGACAGTTAAACCATAAAATCATGAATCATAGATATTAGAGACTTTAGTGTTGTAAAGGATATCAGACACCATTGCTTCTAAAACAATGAAATGTGAGCATACAAACCTTTTTATGGACACTTCCAGTGATGATTTTATTCACATATAAGAGAATTCCAGGCCATAATGTATAGCTCTCACTGGGTGAAAGTCAGTCATATTAAGAAGAACATATTTTCCCTAGATTTTCTATCTATTGTCCTAATGTTGGTCTTATAAAGACATTCAGAACAATACCCTCTTTTCTTTTCACATGACAACTCTTAATGTTGGAAAATATAGCCATTCATGGCTTTACCAATGATTGTATTTAGAAGACGGTGTTTCACCCTGTAGAATGTTAAACTGAAGAAAGAAAATTACTCAGGGAGAAGAAAAATAAATATATGGCTCCATTTTGCTTTGCTCTTATAAAGTGTGAACAAAAAAATATAGCTCAAGAACATAGTTAATAGGAGCAGCAATAATAAAACTTGGTTTTAAGATCATTAATTTTCTAACCACAGAGGATGCATAATGGCTTGACCACACCAAACAATAAAGGTTTTTTTAAACTATGATTATTACTCCCTCTGCTAAAATAAAAGTAGATAGTTGGGTCACTGCATTTTAATTTCTTTGTTAAATAAACAAGCAAAAATATAGGAGGCTGAAATATGCCCTTCGCTATGTCATCATTAGCAGTGTCTGTTTCCTAGAAAATAGCTTCCTTCAATGACTTACTCCCCCAAATACATTTTCTCTAATATATAGTCTCTTATGAACATTTGTAATGATTTTGTTCATCTGAAATGAGCCAACACATTGTATTTATATATAGTACATCCTCAATACATGCTTACTAAACTAGAAGAGTTCACGTGAACATCAGCATGGTGAGTCCCATAACATTTCTGATTTTTTTGTGTGTTTAAGGTGGGTAACTTAAATTGTCAGAGAAAGAAGAGGGGATCTGGATCAAATGAATAATGCTCCAGGGGAGAAGAAATCAGTGGAACTTACATATGAGTTTCATTTTAAAGGAGGTGAGCTAAGTTCATGTTCTGCAAAGCAACATAATGACCACACTGATTTGGATACCAGTGTTCTTATCTATAAAATCAAGACAGAGAACTAGATGATATTTAAGGATACTTTTATTTAATTTAATTTTTTTAATTGGAGTGTAGCTGTTTTACAATGTTGTGTTAGTTTCTACTGTACAGAGAAGGCTACTTCTACCCCAAGTTTTCAATGATTTCACAAACTCATTGATATTTTTGCCTTTCTCTCTTCATGCTTGCCCACCCTCTCTTTTTGTATGAATCTTTTTTATGTCCTATTTTCAGGAGTATTACCAAAGTCCACCCAGTTGCTAACCATGCCCCACCCGCTGTACTCTACACTCCAGACATTTAAAATTGCTTGCACTCTCCCAAATGTATAATTTCCTCTGCCTAGATATGTTCTCCAGGAATGCAACACATCCCTTAAAGATTTTACCTCCAATGTCTTTTTTTTTCTTTCTTTTGCAGAAAAGAGTAATTTATTTTTTGGGGGGGGAGGGGTATAATTGCTTTATAATGTTGTGTTAGTTTATGCTGTACAATGAAATGAATAAGCTATATGTACACATATAAACCCTCTCTCTTGGACCTCCTTCCCAACCCCCATCCCACCCATCTAGGTCATCACAGAGCACTGAGCTGAGCTCCCTGTGCTGAATGGATAAAGAAGATGTGGTACATATATACAATGGGATACTAATGGAATACTACTCATCCATAAAAAGGAACAAAATTGGGTCATTTGTAGAGATGTGGTTGGACCTAGAGTCTATTATGCAGAGTGAAGTAAGTCAGAAAATTGGTACAGATGAACCTCCAATGTCTTTGAAGTGTTATCTTTACCCCTCACCCCATACATCTTCCTAGGTATCTCATAGGCCATATGCCTTTTATTCCTCATAAACAGGTCTACTTGAGGGTAGAAACTGCCATGTTTATTTCATATTCTCAGAATTTAACTATAGCAGAGATCTGATAAATATTGGTTGAATGAATTAGATTCACAAAATAAAGTCCCAGCATCACGACGTCACTAATGTTATCTTCTAATCTGCAGACTTGTATAAGATTGCTATGGGAAATTTTTCTACTAACTTTATTTCACTAAGTATGTTCTATCTCTGATGAAGTTGTGAAGTATTAGCACAAATAATTAAAACAAAATCTCACTTACCAAACTAATTTGTGATGCAACCTTATTTAGTTTATAGTGTTTATTTGCTAGCTGATCTGAGAAATTTGAGAGTCCATTTATCTAGCGACCTTGAAAAGTATTATTGCCTTAATATTTAGGGGCTCTCAGTCTACACTTCATCAGTAAGCTTCCCTGAGTTTATATTTTCTTTTCAATGGGGACTTGGAATATCCATTAACTTTGCCATTTAGTGTCTGGATCTGATGTTAGGAATGCATAATGAATGCATTTGCAAATTAGCAGGGTGGATATTTTGCAATTATGAAAGCAATTAATATTTTGTTTTTGTCAGAAGAAAAATCTTACAAGATTCAGGCATTCAATAACATGAGAAGAATAATGTAAATGACCCAGTTCATGGACAATTTGAACCATATTGAAATACCTGCCATATTTAAGACAACTGGCTCTCTGCTAAGGTCAGCCCTCACATACCAGAGGACAAAAACAAAACCCAAGGCCCAGGGAGAGCTGGGAGTGTGTATCAACATTAGTGGTCTCCAGCTGGCTTAAGGGGAGACTATTCTTTTATGTATGTGTATGCATACATTTAATGTTTATTTGTATTTTTATTAGTTATACAGTCATATTATATATACGTACATATTTTGTATATGATATAGTGTATATAGTGTGTGTGGGGGGGTACGTATATCTGCTTGAGGGTACAAAAAAGAGTGATTATTCCATATCCTTGTGTCCTTGACTTATTCTTACAGGAGATTTCTGCTCCTTACCTTTGCTCCTCTAGTTGACTTTGGACATTTACCTTCCTAAATGAGTTTGTCAGAATGATACTGGAATTAACCCAAGATAGATTTTAGTATGGAGTAACTCCATACCATTAGTGAAATCATCTAAATTAGGATGGCAGACCCAAGTGCAGGTCTCAAGGCAGCCTATCAATAAATTGCCCTCTGGATACCTGAGCCTGCCAACCACCAGTCATTAGAAGTTCAAGGTTTCCATGGATACCTTGTCTTTGAAACAGGTGAAATTATAACTCTTCAGAAGCTCTTTTCACAAACAAAAGGGCTTGGAATTAGATAGACATTAGTCCAGTTAGTTACCAGAGGGAAACAGGTTTCTATGAGTGGCTTCCAAAGCCCACTTTAATTAAAGGACAAAAAGGCATGAGAAAGTGAAATTGTGGAAAGCAGTAGAGTAAAATTTTAACTCAGATCTCATTTTATTGCTCCGTAGGCATTTCAGTGATAAGACATGTATTATTTTTGCCTTCCCAGAAGGCCTTCTTCCTTTTTTGGAAATAATAACCCAATCTCTTGGGACAGTTACCCTTCTCTATTTCACAACCTAATAGTTTTGATGGAATTGACTGCAAGGATAAACAAAGAATATATATTTTGGACTCCAAGGATAAACAAATAATACAGGCCTGGCTACTCAGAGATCTGCATCTCTCTATCCAAATTTTTGGTTGTGAAATTAGATATGATCTAGACAAAGACAATGAGACCCCCTTCCTTGGAATTTTTCTAGCAGTATTTGGAAATAGTCACGTTGCTTGATAGCAGTAGCTAAATTTGTGAATGTAAGTGCCTATCTAAAGAAAAAAGGAAAGATAAGAAAAACAAAGAGAGAAATTCTGATGATATTATTAGCAGCTTTGAATCTAGTTATGCCTAAAGCCAACTGAATTGGGTTTCCCAGTTATAGGAACTAATAAATTATTTTTTTTTTACAGTTGTGTTGTTGTTTAAACTAGTATATGTGGAGGTCTGTAAGAACTGAATGGGTTCTGACTAATACAGCTGTCAAGTTTTTATTTCAGCAAATATTATACAGTGATGATGTAAAGCATTACTGAGACTCCCTTCTGGTCCCTTGGGGTTAGCAATGACTACAGAAATTACTATAGAAAGTTAGAAACAAAGAAGATAAATGTCAAATGTCAGGGTTCAATAGGAGCCTGATTCCCTGGTGCTAGATATTTATATTTTGCATCAAGTTTCAAGGACTAACTGGGAATTATTTGCCTCCAGAAATCTTTTAAAAGAGGCTAAAGAGAAAAAGTTATGTTTTCTTGCCACATCAGAAGTTGGTGAACAGGACACTATCTATTCCTTCCCCTCCCTATCTCATGTGATTTAGAGGGCCACTTTATCTAGGATTACTTGTAAAATATGATTGTGTCTGTAAGAATGGGATCCTGTTTCCTAGCTGGAGACTGGATGTTTTCTGAACTGTAGGCTATGCTGCTCTAGTCATTATGGGGAATGAACCTTAGGGAAATGGTAGAGTGACATAGTACATTTGGAAAAATCCGATATTGATTTCCAAGGCAGTCAAGATAAAATCTAGATCCAAGGCATTCATGGCTAAAATTCCTAGGCTTTCTTGTGGCCTATGCCTGATTTGGGAAGAAATTGCAGATTCTGGTTGGCTACTCAGACTGCCCCAGGGAGCCAAGTATTGGTCTCTGGAAGAACTGCAAAGACCCTGGATTGGAAAGGGAAAGAAGTGTAACTGGTATATCCAATGGTAGAATTCTTTCAGGCAACTTGGGCATTAAAAGACAAGCACAGATATTTCCGGTCACAGTCAATGCAAAGATTAGCCTACAGGGTAGTCATTAGTGTCCATAGCCAGCAGAGAAGTCACAATAATCCCCAAACAGGGCTTTTAATCCAAATAAAAACAGATATTAATCCCTTCTCCATAGGTACCTCCCTTACTACCTACATATAGTTATGCAACTTCTATAGAGAGAGAAGTTTGATGGAACAGAAAGAGAGAGAGAGTGAGAGAAATATGAATGAGCATTCCTTTTCTTTGGCACAAGTCTCATTCTAGATGTGAAACATAACTCCAAGCTCTTGAAGATAACACTCTGAACTGTGACAAACAAGATCACTTAGACTGTGTTAAATATTTACCTGAAGGATAGCCTTAAACAAAACTGACTAAAAAGCCAAAGGACAGAAATGATATTTTTTGAAAGGGAAGGAGATATTGTTAATTAACAATATTAAATTTCCTCCTTCCCATGTCAGTTTACAATGGGTAGAGACTTAAAAAATAAATAAATAAATTTCAGTTATGTCTCTGAGTTAAGACTTCTCAAAACAGTCTCCCATCCAAGTGCAGACACTAAAAGAAGGAGGGAAGGAAAACAGGAAGGAAGGGAAAGAAAAAGGAAAAGAAAAAGACTCAACCTGTGATTACCATCAGTTCATTTTTTAAAAAGTTAATTTTCAAAGCAAAACATCAAATGTACAATTCACAACAAAAACACAACAAAAAGCAACTTGATTAAAATATAGGCAAAAGACTTGAACAGATATGCTCAATAAGCACTTGGAAAAATACTGAACATTGCTAATCATTAGGAAAATGTAAATGAACCACAATGAGATACCACCTCACACCCACTAGGATGGTTACTATCAAAAACGGAGATGAAAAAGAAAATAAGCTTGATGAGGATGTGGGAAAATTGGAATCCTTGTACATTGCTGGTAGGAATTTCCAAAGTGGAACAGCCTCTATGGAAATATAACAGTTCCTCAAAAAGTTAAAAATTCAATTACCATATTATCTAGCAATTCCACTTCTGGGTATATAGTCAAAATTGAAAGCAGGACATTGAAGAGATATTTGTATACCCATGTTGATAGCATTATTCATAATAACTAAAAGATGGAAGTAACCCAAATGTTCAGTGATGGATGGATGGATAAGCAAGATGTGGTATATATACACAATGGAATATTATTCAGTCTTAAAAAGGAAGAAAATTCTGACACATGCTATAACATGGATGGATCTTAAGTTCATTATGTTAAATGAAATAGGCCAGGCACAAAATGATAATTACTGTATGCTTCCACTTATATGAGGGACACATAGTAGTCAAATTCATAGAGGCAGAAAATGAATGATAATTTCCAGGGACTGGGTGAAGAGAAAAATGTGAATTTGTTGTTTAATGAGTATAGAGTGTTAGGTTTGCAAGTTGAAACGACTTCTGGAGATTGGTTGAAATCAATGTAGATGTACTTAACACTACTGAACTGTACACTTTAAAATGGTTAAGATGGTAAATTTTATGCTATGTGTATTTTCCCACAATTCTTAAAAATATTTTTAAAAAGATCCTAACCTATTTTACTGAATCAAAGGATTAATTAAAGGCTTATTTTATTGTTTATTCTTCAAAAAATGTAAAACAAAATTACTAGTATCTCCAAACTCAGGATTATTTTGTAGTCTTATCTTTTATTAAAAAAAATATATTCATAATATTTATCACTATTCTCCTGTTAAATTCTATCCCCCATTGGATTATGGAAAATATGATTCTCTTTCTATCTCTTTTGCTGGTCCTTGCTCTTCTACCCATACACTAAGGCTAGATATTTCAGAGAGATTCGGACTCAGCCTCTTACCAATAGTAGTACTGTCCTTAGACTTGAGTGATGAGGGCCTTTGTCCAGGGGGTCTTGGCACTTAAGAGCCATTTCTCTGGCACTCCTCTGGTGATACCCATCCACACAGGGTAAAGAGGTCAAGAGTAGATACTAAACTGGATTCCATACCTTGCTAGAACTTTATATCTGGGAATTCAGAATTACCTGCTTAAGAGGTCTTAAAACTACTTCTTTGGCCACATCCCTAGATCCAACCTCCCAATGGAAGTCTCCCCTTTATCAGTAAGCATATCTCTACATAAGGAGGTGGTCAGATGGTGACTCTCTGTGAGGGATGGAGTGTGTGAGGAGCGGATGTGATAGAATTCAGATATGTAGACAGAAGGGCTCTTGAAATGAAGGAAAAATCAAAGGTAAAAAGAAAAGAGAGAGGTTGACCTTGAAACCCCTAGAGGCCTTCATTTTTACTCTTGACTTGGACAGGTCAAGATTTTTAGAGGAAGGTCTTCCTATACACATTTTCTAAACACATTTATTCGCTTTCATACTTTAAAATTCTACCTGCATCAAAACATCTATCACATCTGTTACCTACAGCCATACTCTCTGCTAAAATCCAGATCTAAATTTCTCATTACTCCCTGAATATATCTACCTGAATTTCCCCAGTCTCAAATATAATGTCTAAAAATCAATTCAGCACCACCATTTTCCATGAATGCATATTGTTTCCCATTCCCTTGTGCTCTTTTATCTTATTAATATCAAACTAACTTCCTAGTGGTGCTTTGTAGATCCTTATATCTCCTTCCCACCAACACCAAAAAATCAATCATTAATAATGTCCCATTCCATCCCAGTAATCCTAAATGCAAGGTTTAAGAACGACTGTGGGGGCAGAGTCAAGATGGTGGAGTAGGAGGATGTGGAGTTCACATCTCCTCACAACTAGGGAACCTACCAGACACTGGTGGGGAACCTCAACACCCGAGGGGTCAGGAGAAACCCCTGCGTGACCTGGTAGGACATAGGAGGGAAGGAAGAGGGAAGAGAATTGGAGGCTTGATGAGACTGGCACCTCTGAGGGACAGTTGGGGGAGGGGAAGACTTCCCACACCTGGAGAGGTCCACTCAGTTCAAGGGGATCAATGGGGACAGGGAGAGACCCTCTCAGTTTCAGAGGATCAGAGAGGAATGCAGCTAGCATTTTCCTTACCCACTCAGGCCCCAGGGAGCCTTCTAGGGTCCTGGGTCTGGTCCTCCACCCTCCCAGCCCTCTTCCAGCTGCATGGTCCTGGGTGCATGGGAAGGGGGGAGAAAAGGTAGAGATGAATGGGGAGAGACCATCAGGGATCGGAGGATCAGAGGGAGAATGTGGCTAGCATTTCCCCCACTCACTTGGGCCCTGGGTAGCCTGCTGAAATCTTGGGCTGGATCCTCTACACTCCTAGGCCAGAGGCACTCCAGGGCCACCTCTGGTCATGCTGAGCCTAAGCCCCACCCTGCACTTCCCCAGGGATTTTTCTGGTGCTGAGCATAGGCCCCATTCCTACTTAAACCCCACCATCACCTAAGCCCTGTCCCCTGCCTAATCTCCATCCACCCACATCCAAGGCTTTCTTTTTTTCTTTTCTTTTCTTTTCTTTTCTTTTTTTTTTTTTTGCTATTGTGGTTCTATTTTACCTTCCAGTTGTTGTTTCATTTATATTTTATTTTATTTTTTATTCCTTGTTATTGCTCTGCTCCTTTTTCTTTCTTTTCTGTGCCACATGGCTTGCAGGATCTTGGTTCATAGACCAGGTGTTGGGCCTGAGCTCCTGTGGTGGGAGCACCAAAGCTGAGCCACTGGACTAACAGAGAGCCTCAGACTCCAGGGAATATTAATCAGAGTGAGGTCTCCTGGAGGTCCTCATCTCTGCACCAAGACCCAGCTTTACCCAGCTGCCTGTAAACTCCAGTGCTGGATGCCTCAGGCCAAACAACCAGTGAGAAAGGAACACAATCCAACCCATCCAAAAAAAAAATGAGACAACAAAAAATATGTTACAGATGAGGACAAGGTAAAAAAACTATAATAAATGAAGAGGAAATAGGCAACTTACCTGAAAAAGAATTCAGAATAATGATAGTAAAGATGATCCAAAATCTTGGAAATAGAATGGAGGCACAGATCAAATGTTTAACAAAGACCTAGAAGAACAAAAGAACAAACAAACAGAGATGAACAAAACAATAACTGAAATGAAAAATACACTAGAAGGAATCATAGCAGAATGACTGAGGCAGAAGAAAAAATAAGTGAGCTGGAAGATAGAAAGGTGGAAGTAACTGCCAAAGAGCAGAATAAAGAAAAGAATTGAAGACAGTCTCAGACGTCTCTGGGACAACACTAAAAGCACCAACATTCGAATTATAGGGGTCCCAGAAGAAGAAGAGAAAAAGAAAGGGTCTGAGAAAATATTCAAAGAGAACATAGTTGAAAAGTTTCCTAACAAGGGAAAGGAAATAGCTACCCAAGTCCAGGAAGCACCGAGAGTCACATATAGGATAAACCCTAGGGGAAACATACCAAGACACATATTAATCAAACTAACAAAAAACAAATTCAAAGAAAAATTATTAAAAGCAGAAAGGGAAAAGCAACAAATAACATACACAGGAATCCCCATAAAGTTATCAGCTGATTTTCAACAGAAACTCTGGAGGCCAGAAGGGAGTGGCAGGACATATTAACAGTGATGAAAGGGAAAAAAACTATGAATGAGATTACTCTACCCAGCAAGATCTCATTCAGGTTCAATGAAGAAATCAAAAGCTTTACAGACAAGCAAAATCTAAGAGAATTCAGCATCACCAAACAAACATCTCTAGGCAGGAATCACAAGACAAAATAAACCCCAAACAATTTAACAAACAGTAATAGGAACATACATGTTGATAATGACCTTAAATGTAAATGGAGTAAAATCTCAAACCAAAAGGCACAGACTGGCTGATTGGACACAAAAACAAGACCCATATATATGCTGTCTACAAGACAGCCACTTCAGACCTAGGGATACATACAGACTTTGTATGTATGTACAAGTGAGGGGTTGGAAAAAGATATTCCATGAAAATGGAAATCAGGAGAAAGCTGATATGATACTAATATCAGATAAAGTAGACTTTAAAGATAGCTACAAGAGATAAGGAAAGACACTACATAATGATCAAGGGATCAATCCAAGAAGAAGATATAATGATTGTAATTACTTTTGCACCCAACATATGAGCACCTCAATACATAAGGCAAATGCTAACAGTCATAAAAGGAGAAATCAACAGTAACATAATAATAGTGGGGAACTTTAACACCCCACTTACAAAAATGGATAGATTATCCAGACAGAAAATATACAAAGCTTGTGTCTAATAATCCAGACACAAGCTTTAAATAACACTATAGACCAGATAGATTTAACTGATATTTAAAGGACATTCCACCCAAAAGTGACACAATACACTTTCTTCTCAAGTACATAATGGAACATTCTCCAGGATAGATCACATCTTGTGTCACAAATCAAGCCTCAGAAAAATTAAGAAAACTGACATCATATGAAGCATCTTCTCTGATTAAAATGCTCTGAAATTAGAAATCAATTACAAGAAGAAAAAAAAAGTAAAAAACACAAACACATGGAGGCTACACAGTGTGCTGTTAAATAACCAAGAGATCACTGAAGAATCAAAGAGGAAATTTTAAAAATACATAGAAAAACCTGACAGTGAAAACATGATGCACCAAAACCTATGGGATGCAGTAAAAGCAGTTCTAAGAGGGAAGTTTATAGGAATGCAATCTCACCTCAAGACACAAGAAAAATCTAAATAAACAATCTAAGCTTACATCTAAAGCAACTAGAGAAAGAAGAACAAAAAAAACACAAAGTCAGTAGAAGGAAAAAAAAGATAAAGATTTGAGCAGAAATAAATGAAATGGAAACAAAGAACACAATAGCAAAGACAAATAAAAAGTTGGTGTTTTGAGAAGATAAAAAAAATTAATAAACTTTTACCCAGACTAATCAAGGAAAAAAGCAAGAGGAATCAAATCAATAAAATTAGAAATGAAAAAGGAGAAATTAAAACTGACATCACAGAAATACAAAGGATCATAAGAGAATACTACAAGCAACTATATGCCAATAAAATGGACAACCTGGAAGAAATAGACCAATTCTTGGAAAGGTACAATTTTCCAAGACAGAACCAGGAAATATAAACAGACAAATCTCATGTAATGAAATTGAAACTGGTATAAAAATCTTGCAACAAACAAAAGTCCAGAACTTACTGTCTTCACAAGCAAATTCTGTCAATCATTTAGAGAACAGTTAATATCTATCCTTTAACTCTTCCAAAAAATTACAGAGGAAAGAACACTCCCAAACTCATTCTACAAGCCCACCATCACCCTCATACCAAAACCAGACAAAGATATGACAAAAAAAGAAAATTACAGACTAATATCACTGATAAACATAGATGCAACAATCCTCAACAAAATAGTAGCAAACAGAATCCAACAACACAGGAAAAGGATCATACAACATGATCAAGTGGGATTTATCCCAGGAATGCAAGGATTCTTTAATATGTGCAAATCAATCTATGTGATACACCATACTAACAAATTAAAGAATAAAAGCTATGTGATCATCTCAATAGATGCAGAAAAGGCTTTTGACAATATTCAACACCAATTTATGATAAAAATTCTCCAGAAAATAGACATAGAGGGAATATACATCAACATAATAAAGGTCATATATGAAAATTCCACAGCAAACATTCTCACTGGTGAAAAACTGAAAGCATTTCCTCTAAGATCAGGAACAACACAAGGATGTCCACTCTCACCACTATTATTCAACATAGTTTTGGAAGTCCTAGCCATGGCAATCAGAGAAGAAAAAGAAATACAAATTGTAAAAGACAAAGAAAAACTGTCACTGTTTTGCAGATAACATGATACTATGCATAGAAATCCTAAAGATGCCACCAGAAAACTACTAAAGCTAATCAATGAATTTGGTAAAATTGCAGGATACAAAAGTAATGCACGGATATCTTTTGCATTCCTATACACTAACAATGAAAGATCAGACAGAGAAACACAACACATTTACTATTGCAACAAAAAGAATAAAATACCTAGGAATAAACCTGCCTAAGGAGGCAAAAGATCTGCTATAAGGAAACTACAAAACACTAATGAAAGAATTCAAAGATGACAGAAAGAGATAGATAAATATACCATGCTCTTGGATTGGAAGAATCAATATTGTGAAGATGACTATACTACCCAAAGCAATCTAGATATTCAAAGCAACCCCTACCAAATTACCAATGGCATTCTTCACAGAATTAGAATAAAACATTTTACAATTTGTATGGAACAACAAAAGACCCCAAGTAGCAAAAGCAATCTTGGGAAAGAAAAACAGAGCTGGAGGAGCCAGGCTCACTAACTTCAAACTATACTACAAAGCTACAGTATTCAAGGTAGTATGGTACTGGCACAAAAACAGAAATATAGATCATTGGTACAAGATAGAAAGCCCAGAGATAAACCCATGTACCTATGGTCACTTAATTTTTGACAAAGGAAGCAAGAATATGCAATGGAGAAAAGAGAGCCTCTTCAATAAATGGTGCTGGGAAAACAAGACAGCTGTATTTAAAAGAATGAAATTAGAACACTACATAACATCATACACAAAAATAAACTCAAAATGGATTAAAGACCTAAATGTAAGCCTGGACACTATGTAACTCTTAGAGGAACACATAGGAAAAACATTCTTTGACATAGACCACAGCAAGATCTTTTTTAACCCAACTCCTAAGGTAATGAAAATAAAAACAAAAATAAGCAAATGGACTTAATTAAACTTAAAAGCTTTTGCACAGCAAAGGAAACCACAAATAAGATGAAAAGACAACCCTCAGAATGGGAGAAAATATTTTCAAATGAAGCAACTGACATGGGATTAATCTCCAAAATATACAAACAGCTCATGCAGCTGAATATTAAAAAAACAAACAATCCAATCAAAAAATGGGTAGAAGACCTAAATAGACATCTCTCCAAAAAAGACATACAGATGGCCAAGAGGCACATAAAAAGATGCTCAACATCACTAATTATTAGAGAAATACAAATCAAAACTACAATGAGGTATCACCTCACACCAGTCAGAATGACCATCAAAAAAAAATCTACAAACAGTAAATGCTTGAGAGGGTGTAAGGAAAAGGGATCTCTCTTGCACTGTTGGTGAGAATATAAATTGATACAGCCACTATGGTGAACAGTATGGCGGTTCCTTAAAAAACTAAAAATAGAGCTACCATATGACCAAGTAATCCCACTACTGGGCATATACCCTGAGAATACCATAATTCAAAAGGACACATGTACCCCAAAGTTCACTGCAGCAGTATTTACAATAGCCAGGACATGGAAACAACCTAAATGTCCAACAAGAGATGAATGGATAAAGAAGATGTGGTACATATATACAATGGAATATTACTCAGCCACAAAAAAAAATGAAATTGGACCATTTGTACAGATGTGGATGGACCCAGAATCTGTCTTACAGAGTGAAGTAAGTCAGAAAGAGAAAAAAACAAATATGTTAATGCATGTATGTGGAATCCAGAAAATTGGTACAGATAAACCTATTTCCAGGGCAGGAATAGTGACGCAGATGTACAGAAAGGACCTGTGGACACGGAGGAAGGGAGGGTGGGCAAATCTGCAGATTAGGATTGACATATGTACACTACCATGTGTAAAGTAGGTAGCCTGTGGGAACCTGTTATAAAGTACAGGAAGTTCTTCTCACTGCTCTGTGATGTCCTAGATTAGTGGGATTGGGCTGGTAGGAGGGAGGTCCAAGAAGGATGGGATATATCTCTCTATATATAAAGCTGATTTACTTCACTGTACAGCAGAAATTAACACAACATTGTAGCAATTATACTCCAATAAAAAGTAAAAACTGAACTACTGTGATACACCAGGAAGAGGAGATGATGGACTTTTTGAAGGTGGTTGAATTTTTATCCTTTTGCATATGCTATTAAATTTAGACAAAACATATATAGTATAAGAAGGTGTTTATATCCACCAAAAAACTCTATTATTTGGGAAAAGGTGATTAAAAGTAAAAGTGAGCGAATTTTCCATTCTAAGTTCCCTTAGAAATAATGGGGTCCAGGACATGCTAACACAAAATATAGCACCTTGGCATATTGAATAGTTTAAGCCAAAGGAGGTTGAGAAAACAGCAGAAGCAGAAAGGTCACTCTGAATTTCCCTCTACTCTTCTCTCCTAAAACAGGCCATAAAACCCTCATATGAGATGTGCTTTTCCACAGAGGAAAGGAGCATCTTTATCTCCAAAGACCAAGGAATACCAAGGAGAATCAAACAAGCCTTGCTAAATTTCCCCTAGTTTACTAACTTATGTCATACTCTTTAACCTATCATATTCCTCTACCATCCTCTCTTTGTCAAACCCAGCATAAAAATACTCAGGTCTGTTGCTTTGGGTCTTCACTTTCTTATGAAGGTTACTGTGTCATGTAAAACTTATATTAAGTAATCCTGTATGCTTTTCTCCTGTTAATCTGTCTTTGTTTAATTTTCAGACCCAGCAAGAGACAATAAGAAGGCTGAGAAAAACTTTTCCCTCCCCTACAGAGCACAATACATTTGCTTATACTAATCCAAAAGCATTGGCTTTCAACAAAAGATGACTGAGGGCAGGAAAGACTGTGGTAGTTGGAAGGATGCTTGTCATTACCTTTGGGAAGCTCTTTATATATACTGCTGCCACACACCAGGACTAGGGTGACCTTGGAGACCCATGTGCCTGGATAAATGGTCAGAATAGGAGAGCAGACATGTATACTTAAAATCCCCCTCCAATAACAGCCACATCCATAGACAGTATAAAAAAGGGCATGTAAAATATCTTCTCATCCAAGGAAGAGTAAAATTATTTTTAGCTTCCTTCTGTGCAAGGCAAAGACTAAATATTGCTTTTTAAAATAAATATTTATGTGCATATAAATAAGTAAAATTCTTTAAATCCCCTAATATTTATGAACTGATCATAAAGTTTGAGGCAGAACTCACAACTCTGACTCAGTGAGAAAACCAGATTGAAAGGAAATAAATTCAAATCAAAAGTAATGAAAGGAAACTCTTTGTATATGTTTGGAATAAATAATATAAGCAGAATAGTAGCTTTGGGAAATAATTTAAGGTAAGAATATCAGAAATATAAACTGAAGTATGGAAAAAGAATCTCTTTTCTAGATCTAGGCATGGCAAGCTAAGGTATTAATAACGATAGACTTCAATAATTAGCCTGAAAAACAGACTAAAATATGTCTTTCTTTAAGCAAATTTGTTTTAAGTATTTATTTGGGAGCAGGTCTGTGCTATATAATGGATGAACAAAATCAGATATAGTCTCTGCCCTCAGTGAATAGATATTCACTATGCAAAACACATAGTAATTAATTATTCAATTTAATATAAAATAACTACAATAAATGCTATGAAAGATAATTGCATAAAGCTTTAATGAATATAAAAATTTGAATATATCTTGTCAAGTAAGACAGGAAAAGAAATATGAAAAAGTAGTAATTGAGCAGAGAGATACAGAAGAATTGGCATTAACTAGATTTACTCTCTATATCTGTAACACAAAAGCTGGATTATTTCTCTATCTTATTCTTTAAAATAATTATAGTAAGTCCCCTATATATGAATGAATTCCATTCAGAGAGTGCATTCGTTAAGTCCAATTTGTTCGCAAGTCCAACAAATCTAGCCTAGTTACCCCACTAACACAATCGGCTATATAGTACTGTACTGTAATAGGTTTATAATACTTTTCACACAAATAATACATAAAAGCAAACACAATAAATAAAGAAAACATTTTTAGTCTTACAGTACCTTGAATAGTACAGTACAACAGCTGGCATACAGGGGCTCGCATCGAGTGAACAGGCAAGAAGAGTTACTGACTGGAGGAGAGAGAGGAGGTCAGAGATGGTAGAGCTGAAGGATCATCAGCAATAGGAGATGGAGGGCAAGCTGCAATTTCATTCATGCCTGATGTTGACGGAAGTTATGTTCGCATCTGTGAAGTTCTCAACTTGAAGGTTCATATGTAGGAGACTTACTGTATTATTTTAAAAGGCTCACAGGAAAATATCTCCCTATTTCATTTTACTTGGTTTTACTCTAAATTCTAAAGGCAACACAAAAGAGTTTGTAGAAACTGTTGGACCTGGCATAAATGAGAAAGTAATGGAATTGACAATTTTACCAATGTTGTGAAAAGCAATTAGTCAGTTTCACTAAGAGTCTATAGGTTAGCACTTCCTTTAAACAAAGTTAAAAAATATTTCCAAGCCCATGAAACTTACAGTACTTAAGAGAAGGACAGTAATTCAAACCATTTACAGAATGTTTTCTCTCAAGTTACAATTTAAGACCAATTTTATTTTAACATCTGTACCTTTAAATGGTAGATTCAATGTTTTTTTTTTAATTTTAGTTTGTTTTATTTTCCCCTTCGTCTAACTGCATGGGTGACTTAGTTGCATGATTTTTTTCAGACAGTGTCTAATAATTTGACTGTAGAGAAAATATCTATAAGAAGCCAGAAAGAGGCTTTTCTTCTCTTTTTCCTTGTAGAGTAGCATGCTCTCCTCCTACCCCACAAATTGACAGTATCAGTCCATTTTCTGTGAAAGACTCGGCCTCAGCTAAACATTAAGGCACAGAAACAACACAATTATATTTTCCCTAGGCAGTATCTATGTGGTAGAAATACATCTTCTTAATCAGTTAACAAGACATTTTTTCTACATCGTATCAAGTATTAAGATTGACTAGAATTTCTTTAACCAAACTAAATGAATAATTTGACATCACGGACATATAGCCTTACTCCATTTGTTTATTCATTTTTAATATCAATATTAGTATGAAATATTAGAAGGAAAACTAGATTTCTAGCTAGGTATGTTATCTTAGTTTTCCCACAAGTAAAACATCTTTTGAATAAGAGTCTTAGAGTAGATTCGAAACTTTCATGATCTTTAATGTGCAGTAACAGAAGCACAAAACCCACCATGCTTATATGTATGTTTTTCTACTAAGTTTATATGTAAAAATATGATAGCAGAGATTGAGACTTCAAATTTTATTATGTTTTTGAGCACATAGCATCCTGTCATTTATATTTTTCTCATTGCATAAGGAACAAGAGAAGTAGACAATGACATATTTTGAGAAAATTATTTTATCTAAGTCAAGATAGTCTAGGTTATGTTGAAGTAACACAGACTCCAAATCTCAGGAGCATAAAATGACAAAAGTTTATTTCTTACATACACTGAGTGTTTATCACAGATTGCCTGAGAATTCTGTTCATTGTCACCACTCCCAGCTTGTTGGAACAGCTCCATCCCTAATAAGGTCAATCACACACATACACACACTTTCTTTTTTCCCCCAGTACTATTCAGTAGAGAAATAAATATGATAAGAATAACATTTAAGGCAATAAATTGATGTGATGAGAACATGAGAGATCTTTTAAAAGTTCAAAAATGGGTTCAGATTATTCTGCTAATAAAACGGATAGCTTCCAGTGCTCTGGACTGTGGGTCTAATGAAAATCAGGGAAGGGAAAGGACATGAACAGAAAGGAAGAACTCTATTGGGAAGAATAGATTGTGAAAATAATTATTTCCAGGTCTTAGGAAAATGAAAATATATAAACAGCTGGAAAAAACAAAAGGAGAAAAAGAGCTGAGAGTAAGGAAAGACGTCAATTTTATTAGATTATTTCATTCTTTCAGCAATTGCTTACTGGTCCCCTAATATGTGCTAACCCTACAGTTGGCTCTAGACACAGAGTGTACAAGACAAACCCAGGCTTTATTTTCATGGAACTCACCAGCTCATGGCAACATCACCACCTCCACTGGGTACTACAAACTAACTCTCTGTATTCATTGAAAATTATACAAAACTAGAAAATGATGGTTTAAGGGATTCTTAACAAATAACTTATTTTATTCTCAAAACTAACAACTTTATGAGCTATTACTATTATCATGCCCATTTATAGACAAGGCAATGAGGTTCAGAAAGTATTAACAATTTTCCAAAAATTCCAAAGAAGAGTCTCGATTCAAACCTAAGGATTCTACACTCTCAATTGTTGCAGTACAAAAAATAGTACACATAAGTCCTATGAAGGAGCCTAAGTGTGACAAGAAGCTATGGGAGGGGATTAAGAAGGGGAGTGACATTATCTGAGTTACATTTTCGGAAAGATCAATATGTATGTGAATAGACCTTAGGATGTCTTAGGTAGAGGAAAAAGAAAACAAGATGGAATTTTCTGAAGTGTTTTGAAAATACACAGTAGTGGTTTGGATCAGGGTGGTAGAAACTTTGGCAGGAAATGGTCAGATTTGGGATATACTTTGAAGATATTGCCCCACAGATTGCATATGGGTATAAGAAAAGGAAAGAAAAAAAATATTGCTGCTAGTTTTGTGGCCTGCTTAATTGGATGAATGGTGTAATATTTCCTGAGGTGGAAGGAAAAATTTTGGAGTAGGGAAAATTAAAAATTGTGTTCAGGAATCTTTATGTTTGAGATGATTTATTAATTATTCCAATGGAGAAAAAGAGACATCAATCTGATAGCTGGAAACACGTCTGGATTTTAAAGAAAGAGAAAATAAGATTAGAGACATAAACATAGGATACAACAGCATGTAGACAGCATTTAAGCCATGGTCCTGGATGTTTGAGAATAAGTAAATCCTTAGGAATTTTAACATTTTCAGACTAGGATAAGGAAGGGATGCCAACAAGTGAGACTTAGAGGTTGTGGCTAATAAAATAGAAAGACAATATGGGGAATGTGGACTACTGGAAGCCAAGTGAGAAAAGCTTCAAATTTCAAGGGGAAAAAAAAAAAAGTAATCAATGGAAAATGTTGCTGTTAGGTCAAGTAAAATTGACTGTGAACTAAGTATAGGGTTCAACATGATGAAAATCATTGGGAAAATTCATATTGTCATTTAGCTGGAGGTCACCCACAATTTCTGATTTGTTAGAGATTTTAGAAACATAGCCTTACTCCATAGTCTTATTCTCTCTATATAATACACTGTTAACAGAAATTGAATTTTCACAATTTACCCCATTGAAGAGACTGGCTACTTTCTCCTAAAATAATATCCTTGACAGCAGCAGTATCTAATCATTATGTAAGCACTATAAGATTAAGTTCATGGAAGGGAATCAAGATGGTGGAGTAAGAGAATGTGGAGCTCACCTCCCCTGACAAGCACATTGAAAATACAGCCACATGTAGAACAATTTTCACAGGAAAATAACTGAAAACTGACAGAAGAAGTCCTATAAAATCAAGGCTGAAAAAAAGACTCCCATGTAATTGGGAAGAAATGCTTTAGGTCAGGACCTGTGGCTGAGGAGGGAATTAAGAGGAAAAAGGAGACCACATGGATAGAGATTCACCCTGGAAAGTGAGCAGGTTGAGCCACAGACTGGGCACCCAAGTCCTGGGGTCCTATGTGGAGGAGAAAATCCCCTTAGCTGCTTGGAGAACTACTGAGACAGGTAGAAAGGCCTGAGAAGCCTAGACTCCACTCAGGAGGAGTGCACAGGTCCTGGCTTGACACCAGACAAGGGGGAGAGAGGTCTACCCTAGTGGCTGCCACCTGGTTGTGCTCCCCAATCTGAGCTGAGTTAACGCCCTGGCACCACTCAGTCCTTCCCACAGCTTGGCACTGGATCTAAGGCAGGCAGGTCCTGGGGAAAAATCTCAACCTAAAGACACAGAGGCAACCCAGAGGCCTGGAGCATGGCCCAGGTGGGACAGCAATGGCCATTGTTTGTGATTAATCAAACAGTGCCACAGAAGCCCAGACTTCTGACAGAAGCCTAGCCACTTCAATTCCCACAACCACAATCTTGCAATATCCAGTGTCAGCCAAGTGAACATACTGACTGTGTTCACTCCACACCATAACATTTCACTAGATCTGGGGTGACCACAACAGACAAAATGACACAACTGTAGGCTTCATTAGAACAGAACCACAGATGCCAACACAGGCAGCACATCAGACCTCTGTAAGCACAAGAGCCCCACTTATTTAAGCACTCCCCTCCTTTGGGGCAAATTCCCCAGAATAGGGAGAAAGAACACACACATGGAACACACACAGGGAACAGAGCCAACTCAAGCCTGAAACTAAGGGCTTTCACTCAAGCAACTTGGGAGAAAATCACGCCCTTGACAGGACAGCAACTGCCACTGGGAAGAGGAAAAGTCCCATTCCCAACCCTGCTCAGGCTCCAGTTCCACTAATATCAGCCACACATCCCATCCAGGTGATAGCGGCCAGTGCATCCTGAGGAAAGATGTGGCTGGAGTCCACATGGAACCCAGCTGTCACACCAAAGGCACTGGGCATGCACAGTCTACATAGGGATGCTCTCATATAATAACACCCTTCAAGAGCACAATAGATTACTGTTCCACCTAAATTCATAAAGAAGAGAAAGTTAAGTAAAATAAAAAGGCTGAGGAACTACTCTTAAGAGAAAGAGAAAGCTTCTGAAAAAAAAAATAGTGAAACACATTGTAAATCAATGATACTTCAAAAAAATAAAAAAATAAATTAAAAAATAATGAAACAGGGATAATCAGCTTATCAGACAATGAGTTAAAAAAGATGGCAATACAAATGCTAAATGAACTAAGAAAGTGAATCAATCTAAGCACAAATTATTTGAACAAGGAACTAGAAAGTATAAAGAAGACCCAATCAAAAATGTATAATTCAATTTCTGAGTTAAAACATGTTAGAAACAATGAATAGCAGACTAAATGACACAGAAGAATGCATAAGGATCTGGAAGATAAAATAATGGAACTCACCCAATCAGAACAGCAGACAGAAAGACCAAAAAAAAAAAAAAAAAAAAAGCAATGTATGAGACCTATAGAATAACATAAAACTTGCCAACATTTGCATTATAGGGGTTCGAGAAGGAGAAGAGTGAGAGAAGGAGATGGAAAATGGATTTGAAAAGTGATGGCTGAAAACTTCCCAAACCTAAAGAAAGAAAGAGATATCAAGGTACAGGAAGAACAGAGGGTCCCAAACAAGATGAACACAAACAGAGTCACATCAAGACATAACAATTTAAAAGGCATAAGTTAAAGATAAAGAGATATCTAAAAGTGGCAAGAGAAAAACAAAGAGTCAAATACAAGAGAACCCCAATAAAAAAATCAGCTGCTTTCTCTGCAGAAACTTTGCAGGACAGAAGGAAGTGGAATGATATATTCAAAGTCCTGAAAGAGAAAAACCTGCAACCAAGAATAATCTACCCAGTGAGATTATCATTTAGAATAGAAGGAGAGAGAAAAAATTTCTCAGAGAAGCAAAACCTAAAGCAATTGAGCAATACTAAACCTGCCCTAAAAGAAAATTTAAAGGGTCTGCTCTAAATGGAAAAGAAGTAAGAATCTATAAAAAAGGGAAAATTCCAATAGGAAAAGCAAATATATAGTAAGGATCAAAGATCACTTGAATAGGTCAGTACGTAGATTAAAAACCAATCAAAAATTATAAAAGTGATTATAGGGATTCCCTGGTGGCACAGTGGTTGAGAGTCCACTTGCCGATGCAGGGGACATGGGTTCGTGCCCCAGTCCGGGAAGATCCCACATGCCACAGAGCGGCTCGGCCCATGAGCCATGGCCACTGAGCCTGCACATCCAGAGCCTGTGCTCTGCAATGGAAGAGGCCACAGCAGTGAGAGGCCTGTGTACCGTAAAATAAAAGTGATTATAACTACAATAAACAGGAAAAGAATAAGCATGCAGCTTTAAAATATGACATCAAACTCACAAAATGTGGGGGAAGGGGGTAAAATATGTAGCTCTTTTAGAATGTGTTTGAACTTGAATGATTATTAGTTTAAGGTAAGCAGAGGTAATTACAGGTCAACATATATGAACTCCATTGTAACCACAAATTAAAAACACAATAGATACACAAAAACCAAAATGTAAGGAACTCAAGCACACTACAAAAGAAAATCATCAAAACACAAAGGCAGAAACAAATAGAAGAAATGAACAAAGAAGAACTACAAAAACAACTAGAAAACAAGGAATAAAATGGCAATAAGTATATGCCTATCAATAATTACTGTAAATGTCAATGGACTAAATGCTCCAATCAAAAGATTTAGGGTGGGGCTTCCCTGGTGGTGCACTGGTTAGGAGTCTGCCTGCCAATGCAGGGGACACGGGTTCGTGACCTGGTACAGGAAGATCCCATGTGCCACAGAGTGGCTGGGCCCGTGAGCCATGGCCGCTGAGCCTGCGTGTCCGGAGCCTGTGCTCTGTAACAGGAGAGGCCACAACAGTGAGAGGCCCGTGTACCGCAAAAAAAAAAAAAAAAAAAAAACCCACAAGGCTATTCAATATGCTGCCAAGAATAGACTAACTTCAGTGTGAGACTAACTTTCACACAGAGTGAAAATGAGGAGATGGAAAAATATATTTCATGCAAATAAAAGTGACCAGAAAGCAGTGGTTTCTAGTTACTCATATGAGACAAAATAGACTTTAAAATAAAGGCTATAATGAAAGATAAAGAAAGGAATTACATAATGATAAAGGAATCAATACAAAAAAACTTACAGTCATTAACATATAGGGACCCAATATGGGGACACCTAAATATATAAAGCAAATATTAACAGAGATAAAGTGAGAAATTGACAATAATACAATAATAGTAGGAGATTTTAACACCCCACCAACATCACTGAAGAGATCATCCAGACAGAAAATTAATAGGGCAAAAGAGGTCCTAAATGACACAATAGAGCAGTTGGACTTAATTAATATCTATAGGATGTTATATCCAAAAAAAGCAGGATACACAGTTTTTCCAAGTGCACATGGAACTTTCTCCAGGATAGATCACACAGTAGGTCACAAAAAAAGCTTCAAGAAATTTATGAGTATAGAAATTACATCAAGCATTTTTTCCAACAACAATGGTAGGAAAGTAGAAATCAACAACAGAAAGAATAACAGGAAAAGAACAAACACATGGAGACTAAAAAACATACTACTAAACACCAATGGGTATGATGAAATCAAAGAGGAAATCAGAAAATACTTTGAGACAAATGAAAATTAAAACATAACTTTCCAAAATCTATGGGATGCAGCAAAAGCAGTTCAAAGCAGGAAGTTCATAGTGATACAGCCCTTCCTCAAGAAACAAGAAAAATCTCAAATAAACAACCTAACCTACCACCAAAAAGAATTAGAAAGAAAAACAAAACAAAACAAAAACAAAGCTCAAAATCAGCAGTAGGAAGGAAATAATAGAAATCAAGGAGGAAAGAACTAAAATAGAAACAAACAAACCATAGAAAAGATGAAGAAAATCAAACACTCGTTTTTTAATAAATAAAATTAATAAAACTTTAGCCAGGCTCATCAAGAAGAAAAGGGATAGGACCCAAACAAACAAAAGGAGAAATAACAACTAATACCAGAGAGATATAAAATGTTATACAAGAATACTGTGAACAGTAATATGCTAACAAATTGGACAACCTAGAAGAAATAGACAAATTTCTAGAAAGATAAAGCCTGCCAAGTCTGATTCAAGAAGAAACAAACAATTTGAACAGACCTATAACTTGAAATGAATCTATATTATTAATAATGATAATAATAATAATAAACCTCCCACTTAACAAAAGCCCAGGACTGAACAGCTTCACAGGGGAATTCACCAAATATATAAAGAACTTAGCTTTCTCAAGCTATTCCAAAAAATTGAAAAGGAGAGAACACTCCTAAATTTATTCTATGAGGTCACCATTACCCTGGTACCAAAACCGGACAAAAACACTACAAAAAAAGTAACAGGTTAATATCTTGCCTTGATGGATATAGATGCAAAAATTCTCAACAAAATATTAGCAAAACAAATCCAACAATACATAAAAAGAATCATGCACCATGATCAAGTTAGATTTATTTCAGGATCACAAGGATGATTCAACATATGCAAATCATCAATGCTAATAACAAAAGGAAAGACAAAAATCACATGACCATCTGAATAGATGTAGAAAAAGTATTTGACAAAATTCAACATCAATTTATGAGAACAATGTTCATCAAAGCAGGTATAGATGGAACACATCTGAACATAATAAAGGCAATTTATGAAAAACTCACAGTTAACATAATACTCTATGTTACAAGGCTGAAAGTCTTTCCACTAAATTCAGGAACAAGACAAGGATGCTTACTTTCATTGCTTCTATTTGACATTGTATTGGCATTCCTAGCCACAGCAACCAGACAAAAAAGAATTAAAAATATACAAATTGGAAGGGAAGGAGTAAAATTGTTAGTATTTACAAATGACATGATATTCTATATAGAAAACCCTAAAGCTCCACACAAAAACTATTAACACTAGTAAATGAATTCAACAAGGTCATAGGATACAAGATTAATATGCAGAAATTTGTTGAATTCCTATACACTAATAATGAACTATCAGAAAGAGAAAGTTAAGAAAACGATCCCATTTAAATTGCATCAAAAAATACCTGGGAATAAACTAAGGAGATGAAAGACCTATACTTTGAAAGCTATAAAACACTGATGAAGGAAATTGAAGATGATTCAAAGAAATGGAAAGATATCCTGTGCTCTTGGATTGGAAGAATAAATATTGCTAAAATTGCCATACTATCCAAAGCAATCTACAGATTTAATGCAATCCCCATCAAAATATCTAGGGCATTTTTCACAGAATAGAATGAATAATCCTAAAATTTATATGGAGCTGCAAAAAGTCCCCAAATTGCCAGGGAACACAGAAAAAATGAACACAGTTAGAGGTATAACCCCCTCAGATCAGACTGTACTAGGAAGATACAGTAATCAAAACTATATGGTATTGGCACAAAAACAGACACATAGATCAAAGGAAGAAAATAGAGGGCCCAGAAATGAATCCACACACCTATGGTCAATTAATCTGTGACAAAGGATGCAACAATATACAATGGAGAAAATACTGTCTTTTTAATAAGTTGTGTTGGGAAAACTGGACGTCTACATGTAAAAGAAGTGGTGTGTGTGTGTGAGTGTGTGTGTGTGTGTGTGTGTGTATACACACATGCACAGTAGAATATTACTCATCCATAAAAAGGAATGAAATAGTGTCATTTACAGCAACATAGATGGACCTAGAGAATATTGTGCTCAGTGAAATAAGTCAAACAAAGAGAAATACTCTATGATATCATTTATATGTGGAACCTAAAAAATAATACAAATAATTGTATATGCAAATCAGAAAAAGACTTACAGATATAGAAATCAAACTTGTGGTTGCCAAAAGGGAGAGGAAGGGTGAGGGGCAAATTAGGAGTATGGGATTAACAAATACAAACTACTATATATAAAAATAGATAAGCAAAAAGGATATATTGTATAGCACTGGGAATTATACCCATTATCTTGTGATAACCTGTAATGGAATATAATCTGCAAAAATACTAAATCACTATGGTGTGCATCTGAAACTAACATAATATTGTAAATAACTATATTTCAATAAGAAAAATAGATTAAGTTCACTATACACATGAAAAGCTAGAATATAGAAATAATAACATATTATAGTCTAGCAACAAACTGGTGAATAAAACAAAAAATGAAGCAGACTTACAACAAACTGGTGAATAAAACAAAAAATGAAGCAGACTTACAGATATAGAGAACAAGCTAGTGGTTACCCAGGGGGAGAGAGAAGGGGGAGGGCAATTTAGGGGAAGGAGAAAAAAAGAGTTATTATGGGATTATATAAAATCTTGTGTGTAAAACTTTTGAAAACTGTAAAGCACTATAGATTTTAAAGAATCTTTCATTCAATTAAAAAAAAAAAAAAAGCCCTAATGCTGTCTGTGGCTGGCTTCTGTGCTTTTAGAACAAAAGGACACAAAAAGGGGCTGAGGTATACATGTACTCTAAAATCATGTCGTTAGCCCCTTAGTTAGGTCAGCATTTCTCCCTCCAGCAGTCAGAACAGGAATTATGTGCTCATTTCCTCTCTCATAGTGACACAAGAAGAAAAAATTCTACAAAAAGTATGGCAACTCCAGATGAAGATGTTCCATCTATCAAAGGAACCGAAAATTTTAGTTAACCCTTGGAAATCTTACTGTCAGTTATTTCTTCTCTTCTTTTGATCTATTAACTCTGTAAAATATCTTAACATGTGATGACTAATGATTGTTTATATATGTATATCTACTAGACTTTGTATAGGCACCTTTTCTAAAATACTGTCACTGATTAAAACTGACACATAAGAAAGACCAAATGAACACTTGAACACTTTAAATATATTTTGAAATAAAAATGACAACATCTGTACATGGAGTTACCTCAGATTTTTAGAAGCATTCAATTATAGAATTTCTATCATCAGCACCATGCTAGTGACTCTCTAGTCACCATTGTCAGCACTTTTACTCCCCACTTGATGCCTGTATACCTTCTCTTGGGTCCTAGACTTTAAAAACTCCAAATAGACTTAAACATTCCAAATGCCTAAATCGGAATAGCTATTTTTGTATTGCATGTATTTTCCTTAGCTATTTTGTGAGCATCTTAATGCTTTTGAGCACTTCCTTCAGAAAATGGGCAAAGACAACACACACACACACACACACACACACACACACACACACACACACAAAAGCAACATATTTGACTTCCCATCAGTTACAGCCCTGAAAAAATAATCCTCCTAAACAGGTATTGGTTATGATTCATTAAACTCATTGACTGACTACAAATTATTTTTGACTTTTCTGCATAACCACCATCCCCACAAAAAATATTAATACAACTATTACACATTGTAAAAATAAGATATTTGGCTAATATCTTTTTGGATTCCAAAAAAATAAATTGATAAAGGATTAGAGCATCTACTTTAGAAAATTTGCAATTGTATATCTATACTCTACTTCTTTAACATGTAAATCTTCTACAACTCAGGAATGTCATTCTTCAGGACCTGTGAGTTATCCCTTGGAAATATAACCAGTAAGACTGATAGGGCTCCTACTTCCCAATCTCTGTGAAAGGTAGGAATCTAACTACAATAAGTGACAATTAGCAAACACAGAAGGCCTAACCAAACTGATCAAACATTCTTCAGTTTTTTTTTCCCCATTATCTCACTCCAGTATTTAAAAATCGTCTACATTTTATTTCAGTGGAATTAAGTTCAACTCTCCCTTATTGTAGTAGTCTTGATTTCAAGTCCTGGACAATAAAGTCTTCCTTTCCATTTTTAACAAATGCTTGCTGCAATTTTTCTTTTACAGTATTATATTAGGATCTGTGAAAGATGTAGTAGAAATGTACATACTATTTTTATCCTTCAGAGCTTATAATCTGTTAAATTATAAATAAAAATACACAAAAGTGTTAGTGAAAAAGTAAGGGTAATAGAGGTTCTAGGAAGGGAGAAGTCTGTGATTTGGAAATAGTATAACTAAGATTATTAGTTAATACCTATGTGAGTCCAAAGGTAATATTATGTGAAGAGCACCTCTGACTTTCCCATTGACTAGTCTGTAACCTTAATCAAGTTACTTAATGTCTATGCACTTTTGATTCTTGATCCATGAAATGGGGAAAATAGCCAATTTAACTATGTTATGAGACTTTAAAATAGCCAAAAATTATTGAGCACTTGTGGTGTAGCTTATGTAATGTTCTATATGCTATATATATATATATATATATATATATATATATATATATAAAATTCAATTCTCACAACTTTAGGTGGTACACTTTTTTTAATAAACTTATTTATTTTTATTTTTGGCTGCATTGGGTCTTTCTTACTGCACGTGGGCTTTCTCTAGTTACAGTGACCGGAGGCTACTCTTCCTTGCGGTGCATGGTCTTCTCATTGTGGTGACTTCTCTTGTGGAGCACAGGCTCTAGGCACACAAGCTTCCGTTGTGATGTGCAGGCTCAGTAGTTGTGGCATGCAGGCTCTGTAGTTGTGGTTTGTGGGCTCTAGAGCACAGGCTCAGTAGTTGTTGTGCATGGGCTTAGTTGCTCTGTGGCATGTGGGATCTCCCCACACCAGGTCTCAAACCCATGTCCCCTGCATTGGCAAACAGATCCTTAACCAATGTGCCACCAGGGAAGTCCCTAGGTGGTACTCTTTTCATCCCTATTTTCATATAAGATGACTGAGGCACAGCCATAGTAAATATCTTGATCAAGGTTATCAACTCATAAATAGTTGACCTACAGTGAAAATTATCTTTACTGTTTACTTCACTAAAATAAAATCTGTGAAAGTGTTTTCAAATTGAAAAAAATTCAAATATTCAGAAAATACAACAAATATATAAAGAAATAAAAGTCCACTCTATAAAAATAGTAAGACTAACTGACTTGTGGAATTTCTCTGTTGTGCATTCTGGTATGTGTGGTGTAATAAACATTAACTCTATAAATTGTGCTTTCTACATATTCCTTCCAGTTTCTACATCTCAAAAGAATACAAATCTCTCTCTTTCCTACTTATTTGAAAACTGTGCTTCAATATCTACATTCCTGGATTAGAAGCATCATCTCTCAGTGAATGTTTTTCTTTATAATGCTGAGAAGGACAGATGCGGATTTGTGCCTTCTCTCCACTGAAAGCAAAGGAAAGAAAGCCTTTGAGTTTTGAGCTTTTTCTTTTGATTACTTTGACTGGTCACCACCCATAGTAGCCTCTTGGATCTTTCCCTGAAAGCCTCAGTGGCAGATATTCTGAAGGTCAGGTCTATGCTTCACACATCTGTCACCATATTCCTTGTGATTTTTCAGGCATCAGAGATGGTAGAATTGAGCTGGATTATTGATAAATGTTGATAGTTGTGTATGAAAATGCACTAGTGCATATAAACTAGTTCTGATTTGGGGGGATTTCTGTTTTCTTGATTCTCCTCTCTCTCTCTTGCTCTTTGCTCTTCAGTTATTTTACATACTTCTTATCACACATCCTATAGGACAAGCAAGGGCAAGGAGAGTTATGCAAATTTAAATGAAATCATTCCAGGTATAGTTGCAAGCAGAGGTTTGACAGGGCAGAGCTAGAAATGATGGACTTCTACTGTTTGACTTTTGGTTGTGGAGCAATGGGTAATTTTTCTCTTGTTTGCATTATTCTATTCTTGGCAATTTTCCCCTCATGAGTAAGCTTTTCTTTTGTAATTGTGAATGAAATAAATATTACAACACCTTTCAAATACATTCAATGTTAGCTTTAATTTTCAGAAAAACATTAATTTTTCAATATCTTTTGAAACACAACAAAATGTAGTTTCTTTGTATGTTCAATACTGATTTTTTTCTGAATTCAAAGGATTGGATCAGCCCTAAGAGTATGGAAGGTGATCATTTAACTATTAATTCAACAGACATTAAGTTGGGCTGCTCAAAAAATGTCTTTTGCTCCTATAGATTATTACTAACATTAACAATTAAAAATTATTGTCCATGTATTGTTGGGTAAAAATATTTTTTGAGTACCTGATGTACTCCAAGTCTTGAGCACTATGTAATGTGTTACTCAGTTATCTCTAATTAATTGTCACACCACACAACAAGAAGAAAGATTATCCATTTTTTAATGTAGATATTTATCACATGTAATTTCTTATTTATTCATATATATGGTTGCCTGGCTGGCTAGGTAATAGATGATATATGATAGATAGATAATAGAAGATCAAAGATAGATGATAGATAGTTGATAGATAGATACATACATAATACATATATGTAATATAACAGTAGTATATAAGCAGAAGACAATTTAGATACACAAAAGAATAGCATACAAAATACCATACAGGCTATAAATGTTCTAAAAATATTCTAAAATTTCTGGAGGTCAGTGTTCATAGGGTGAGTCATGGGAAATGAAAAGTAAATAAGCTCTCACAATTTTGGTTTTAAAGCAAGCACAATATGACCTCTAAGGAAATCTAAGTGCTTCAATGAAAAAAGAGCATAGGCATTGGGGAGTGGAATCTTATATCTCCTGGGGAAAAAGTAAAGGGTCAGAGATAGAACAGGCAAGATCATTTCTAGGGAGCCTGGAAAAGGAAACAATAAGGAGCCAAAAACAGCAGAAAGGTAAAATCATAGGGCAATTATTGATGGATACAGTCACATATGATCAAGCATAGGCTAGTGGAAAAACCAGGATACTCCAGGAACTCCGTTTGCATTTATGAAGTCTATAGATGCTTGTCTTTGAAATACTTAAGTCCTATTCCTTTGATTATAAATATTAGTGCTTTACCAAGCAAATGCTGTGCAGATTCAAACACCATAAATAGAATTAATTTTGTGATCCATGTGAAAGCTAGCAGGACCCTAAGGGGTCCTCTTGGGTACAAATACTTTCCGTATCTTCTGTTTCTTGTTTGTAGGAAATAGGCTTCATTCATCCTCCTAGACCTTCCCTGAGTTCCAAAGGACAGATTCAAACAGTTGCCAATCAGAAAAGTGAAGGAATGCAGAAACAAAGTAGGAGCAATCGAAAAACAATAGTGCAGCAATAAAGCAGAGGCCTGGTTCCTCCTCAAGGGATAAACATAACAATATTTTTTAGTTCTTCTGCAGGAACTAAGTCCCCTACCCAGGTGGAGAATAGTAACTTCAGGCTTAGCACAAGGGTCCTGAACCACTGCCCTGTTACCTCACCACCAACCAATCAGAAGAAAGCCTGAACACACTGGCAGATAATGAAGGCTCTGAACACCTCCCCAAATGATTAATTGTGATTAGCTCCCCCTTTCTCACTTTAAAATCTTTCATGGTCAAGCAGAATCTTTGGAGTTGGTTCTTGGATGTGATTTCACCTTCTGCCCAGGTTGCAGCCTCCTGAATAAAGCAACATTTCTTCTCCAACCAACATTTGTCTCGAGTATTGACTTTTGAGTAGCGAGCAGCCGAACCTGAGTTTGGTAACACATGTACATATTACTCAAAATATTAAAGAAACTGAAAGGAAAGTGAAGATAATGAGGGCTGGAGTGGTGAGGGAAGTCTTCAGGCAAGAAATGGAACCTGAGCTGGGCATTGATCAGTGGGAAGAAATGGACAAGCAGAAGGTGGTGAGGGAGAAGTGAGGGCAAGGATAATTCTAGGAGTAAAGGTGTGGAAGAAGCAACGAGGGGATGTCAAAATGAGTAGAATAAAATGAAGATTTTTACATGGGTTGGTACAAATTACATTTGTCCTGTGCGATTTTAAATGCACTTCTGAACACTAATTTCAAGGGTAATAAAAATTATGTTTCCAATTGAAATAACAAAGAAATTTTTTGCTATTTTAAGTTAAATATTTTTTTTTTGGTTTATAATTTCTAAAAATTTTACAGAGGATTGACAGAGAGAACAAAGGAGTACACAGCCTGAGTGAGGAATACATGTGAAATGTCTACATTCATAGTTACATTAAGCACTATTTAGTTCTGCTTAAAGCATTCCATGGGCAATTCTGATTAGTGAGTCTGGAAGAGGAAGAAAAGAGCAACTCAATAGCTAATTTTTCCTAGATTTTCTCAAACCTCAGGGAAGTTTCATAGAACATGACACCATATTTGTAAATTCTGACTTCACATTAGAAACAATTTATTTGTGAACATTCAGAATATAGAGATATAAGAGCCAGATTATAATTTTAATAATCCAATGGATTGTGCCAACTCACTTAGGGCAATGTCGTTTATCACTCTCTTTGGGGTAATATATTATGGATATTTGTTCCTTGAACCCTTGACAAATCATTGTAACTCAGCTTCTATGTACTCTTAGTTGTTCAAGGAAAACTTTCAGCCCAAGAAAATTCCAAAGAATTAATAATGTCAAATCATGTTTTTGTTATTTGTTAGTCAATTTGTATGAACATGGTTATATATACACAGATCATACATAGTTACATTTACATTATGATATTTCCCTTATCCCTTTTGCATATCTAAATTGTACATATCTTCCAAAGTCAAACTCAATAGTCCCAGCATAAAACCTTTCTAGATAATTCCAATTTTCATGAATCTTTCTCTCAAGATTTTCTTGACCTTAAAGTGGAATGAAAGACTAAGACAACAGAATGCTATAATTTGTGAACTCAGGTAGTGGATTTATATATATTTGGGTTTGTACTACTGTTCTGCTATTTTCTTTATGCTTTCAGGCAAATTACTTAATCTCCCATTAGCTTCAAATTTTTCTTTCTTAGAATGAGAACAGTAGCAATCCTCAGGTTTTTAATATAACATTGAATGAGACCATTTTTCCATATGGTTTGCATGGTGCTAGACTGTAAACTTTCAGTAAATGTAAGGCATTTTTAGAAGTAATAATAATATATGAGTATTACTATTAGTCTACCAAAGCAGAGAATTTTTTTTTTAATAGGAGAGATTTTTAGGGATGCAACGACTTTATTTTTTGACACTCATTCTGATTACAATGCTCTTTCTGTCAATAAAAATCCTAACTATTTTTCAACACTCAGCTCTTATACTATCATTAAGATTCTCTCAAATACTTCAGTAACCACTAATCTCCTTTTGAAACTGAACAGTACCCTGTGGGGACCCCCCGGATACAAAAGTCCCTCTGTGTCCCCCATTTCTTGTTTGTAGGAAAAATGCTTCAGCCTCCTAGACACTCCCTGAGTTCCAAAGGGCAGATTCAAACAGCTACTAATTAGGGAAGTGAGTAAATGCAGAAACAGAGGGAAAGAAGTCAGGAAACAATAGTGCGTAGATAAAGCAGAGTCCTAGTTTCTTCTCAAGGCATACACATAACAATATATCTTTGAGCTCTTATACAGGAACTAAGGTCCCCATCTAAGTAGAGAATGGTAACTTTGGGATGAGCACAAGATTCCTGGAATACCACCCTGTTACCTCACCACCAGCCAATCAGAATAAAGTCACACACCCTGCAGCCCTCACTTCTAATTTTGCCTTTAAATCACTTTCTTGAAAACCATTAGGGAGTTCAGGTCTTTTGAGCAAGAGCCTCCTGTTATCTTTGCTTGGCCCTTGCAATAAATCTTTTTCAGCTCAAAACTTTAACATTTCAGTTCGTTTAGCCTCACTGTGCACCAGACAAATGAACTTAGATTTGACAACACTTTGAATTATCTTAGTATTGTTAGGAAGTTATACAAAATTTTAACAATGTAATTTATAGAAACTTCTTTGAATTCAAACAGAACTATGCTTGAATCCCTTCTCTGTCATTTCCTAGCTATGTATTATTAAATAAGTAGCTATAATTGATCGAATATAAGAGACTGCCCAAGTTTCAAATTAGAAGACCCAAAAGAAGTTTGAATTTAAAAACTGAGTTACATATTTGCTTATAATTTTAAATGTAGTTGTAGATTTTAAAAACATCTATTAAATAAAATAATATATTGATTATTTTAATTAATTAAATAACTTGAAGTATAAGTGATTTACAATGTTTCAGGTGTAGAGAAAATGATTATATATTAATACTATAAATTATATATATTATAAATTTATTTATATATACATACATATATATACAAATATATATTCAGTTACTTGTAATAACCTACAATAGAAAAGAATCTGAACAAGAATATATTTGCTTCTTCAGATTCTTTTCCATTATATGCTATTATGAGCTATTGAATATAGTTGCCTGTGCTATACAGTAGGTCCTTGTTATTTATCTCTTTTATATATAGTAGTATCTGTTAATCCCCAATTTCCACTCTATCCCTCCCCCACCCTTTCCCATTTGGTAACATTAAGTTTGCTTTCTATGTCTGTGAGCCTATTTCTGTTTTGTAAATAAGTTCATTTGTATTACTCTTTTTAGACTTCACATACAAGTGATATCATATGATATTTACTTCACTTAGTATGATAATCTCTAGGTCCACCCATGTTGCAGGAAATGGCAGTATTTAAATTATTTTTACAGCTGAGTAATATTCCATTGTGTGTATATATTTTATATCTATATCTATATATACAAACACACATACATATATACACATACGTATACATACATACATATATACACATATGTATACATACATATATATACACACAACATATCTTCTTTATCCATTCATCTGTTGATGGATATTTAGATTGCCTCCATGTCCTTGCTGTTGTATTGTAAATAGCGTTGCTATGAATATTGGGGTACTTACATCTTTTTGAATTACAATTTTTGTCTTTTCCAGATATATGCCCAGGCATGGGATTGCATGATCATATGGTAACTCTATTATTAGTGTTTTAAAGAACCTCCATACAGTTCTCCATAGTGGCTGCACCAATTTACATACTTACCGACAGTGTTAGGAGGGTTCCCTTTTTCCCACACCCTCTTCAGCCTTTTTATTTGTAGACTTTTTGATGATGACCATTCTGGTAAGTGTGAGGTGGTTTCTCATTGTAGTTTTGATTTGTATTTCTCTAGTAATTAGCGATGTTGTGCATCTATCTATGTGCCTGTTGCCCATCTGTATGCCTTCTTTGAAGAAATGTCTATTTAAGTCTTCTGCCCTTTTTTTGATTGGGTTTTTGTTTTTTTGATATTGAGCTGTATAAGCCATTTTTTTTATATTTTGGAAATTAATCCCTTGTTTGTTTCATGGTTTGCAAACATTTTCTCCCAATCTGTAGGTTGCTTTATAATTTTATGGTTTCCTTTTTTGTGAAAAATCTTTTAAGTTCAATTAGGTCACATTTATTTTGCTTTTGTTTCCATTACTTTAGAAGATGGATATAAAGAAAGATTGCTGTGATTTATGTCAAAGAGGGTTCTGCCTATGTTTTCCTCTAGGAGTTTTAGAGCATCCAGTCTTATATTTAGGTCTTTAATCTATTTGGAGTTTTTTTTTTTTTTTTTGTATACAGTGTGAGGGAATGTTCCAACATCACTGTTTTACATTTGCTGTCCAGTTTTACCAGCACCAATTATTAAAGAAATAATCTTTTTCTCCACTGTATATGCTTGCCTCCTTTGTCATAGATTAATTCATCATAGGTGTGCCAGTTTATTTTGGGGCTTTCTATCCTGTTCCATTAATCTATGTGTATACTCTTCTTCCAGCAACACATTGTTTGGTTACTGTAGCTTTGAGGTATAGTCTGAAGTTAGGGAGCCTGATTCCTCCAGCTCTGTTCCTCTTTCTCAAGATTGTTTTGACTATCCAGTGTTTTTTTGTGTTTCTAAATAAATTTAAAAATCTTTTGTTCTGGCTCTGTGAGAAATGACATTGGTAATTTGATAGACATTGCATTGAATCTGTAGATTGCCTTGGGTATGGTTATTTTAACAATATTGATTCTTCCAGTCCAAGAACATAGTATATCCTTCCATCTGTTTGTGTCGTCTTCAACTAGTTTCAACAGCATCTTATAGTTTCCAGAATATAAGTCTTTTGCCTGCTTAAATTGGTTTATTCTTGGCATTTTATTCTTTATGATGTGATGCTAAATGGGATTGTTTCCTTAATTTCTCTTTTTGATATTTCATTGTCAGTGTTTAGAAATGCAATGGATTTCTGTCTATTAACTTTGTATATTGTGACTTTACCAAATTAATTGATGAGCTCTAGTAGTTTTCTAGTAGCATCTTTATCATTTTCTCCATATAGTATCATGTCATCTGTAAATAGTGACAGTTTTACTTCTTTTCCAATTTAGATTCATTTTATTTCTGTTTCCTCTCTGATTGCTGTGGCTAGAACTTCCAATACCATGTTGCCTTAAAGTAGCAAGAGTGAGCATCCTTGTCTTATACCTGATCTTAGAGGTAATGCCTTCAGCTTTTCACTACTGAGTGTGATGTTAACTATCAGCTTGTCATATATGACCTTTATTATGTTGAGGTATATTCCCTGTATGCCCACTTTCTGAAGAGATTTTATCTTAAGTGGATGTTGAATTTTATCAAAATGATCATATGGTTTTTATTGAGATGATCATATTAGATGATATAGAGTAAGTCCCCTACATACAAACGAATTCCATTCTGAGAGCACATCGTAAGTCCAATTTGTTCTTAAGTCTGACAAAGTTATCCTAGGTACCCAACTAACATAATTGGCTATATAGTACTGTAATAGGTTTATAATACTTTTCAAATAATACATAAAACAAATAAATAAAAAACAAACACAAAAAATAAAGAAAATATTTTCATCATACTTCATACTGAGTACAGTACCTCAAAAAGTACAGTAGTACAGTACAACAGCTGGTGCTCCTTAGCAGTACCAGCTACATCACTGCTACTTTATGCTTGCTTCTGAACATCCTGGGCTTATAATAAAGATATTGTACTACTGTACTCTATACAATACTGTACAGTAAAATACACTAAAGCACAACCACTTGTAGAGGATGCACACACGTGACAATGTACACCAGACATGTGAACTAGCTTCCATGATTGGACATGTGAATGCATGTTCACATCTTTGAAAGTTCACATGAAGGTTCGTATGTAAGGGACTTGATGTATTGAGATGATCATGTTTTATATTCTTCAATTTTTTAATGTGATATATCATACGGATTGATTTGTGGATATTGAAAAATTCTTACATTCCTGGGATAAATCTCACTTGATTGTGGTGTATGATCTTTTAAATATATTGTTAGCTTCGGTTTGTTAATATTTTTTTGAAGGTTTTTGCATCTATGTTCAACAATGTTATTGGCGTACAATTTTCCTTTTTGTGATATCATGGTCTGCTTTCATTATCAGAGTGATGGTGGTCTCACACAAAGAGTTCAGAAGTGTTCTTTTCTCTGAAATTTTTTTAGAATGGTTTCAGATGGATAGGTGATTACTCTAAACTTTTGGTAGAATTTACCTGTGAAATCATTTGATCATGGACTTTTTTGTTGGGGTTTTTTAAATTACACATTCAATTTCAGTAATTATAATTGTTCTATTAATATTTTATATCTCTTCCTGATTCATCCTTGGGAGATTGTACCCTTGTAAGAAATTATTTATTTCTTCTAGATTGCCCATTTTATTTGTGTATAGTTGCTTGTGGTAGTCTCTTAAGATGCTTTGTATTTCTGTGGTGTCAGTTGTAACTTCTTTTTCAGTACATTTTCTTTCTGTCATTGGGATATAGTTGTTTTACAATGTTGTGTTAGTTTCTACTGTACGGCTAAGTGAAATAGAGTTACCTATGCTATACAGCAGGTTCTTATTAGTTATCTATTTTATACATGTTAGTGTATATATGTCAATCCCAATCTCCCAATTCACCCCCCACTCCCCACCCCCTGCTTCTCCCCTTGGTGTCCATACATTTGTTCTCTACATCTGTGTCTCTGTTTCTGCCTTGCAAAACATTTTTCTAGATTCCACATGTATGTGTTAATATACAATATTTATTTTTCTCTTTCTTACTTCACTCTGTATGACAGTCTCTAAGTCCATCCACTTCTCTACAAATGACCCAATTTTGTTCTTTTTTATGGCTGAGTAATATTGCATTGTATATATGTACCATATCCTCTTTATCCATTCATATGTCAATGGACATAGAGGTTGATTCCATGACTTAGCTATTGTAAATAGTGCTGCAATAAACATTGGAGTGCCTGTGCCTTTTTGAATTATGATATTCTCAGGGTATGTGCACAGTAGTGGGATTGCTGGGTCATAGGGTAGTTCTATTTTTAATTTATGTAAGGAACCTCCATACTGTTCTCCATAGTAGCTGTATCAGGTTACATGCCCACAAACAGTGCAAGAGGGAGCCCTTTCCTCCCCACCCTCTCCAGCATTTATTGCTTGTAGATTTTTTTTATGATGGCCATTCGGACTGGTGTGAGGTCATACCTCATAGTAGTTTTGATTTGCATTTCTCTAATAATTAGTGGTGTTGAGCAGCTTTTCATGTGTCTCTTGGCATTTGTATGTCTTCTTTCGAGAAATGTCTATCTAGGTCTTCTGATCAGTTTTTGATTGGGTTATTTGTTGTTTTGATATTGAGCTGCATGGCCTGTTTATATATTTTGGAGATTAATCCTTTGACTGTTGATTCCTTTGCAAATATTTTCTCCCATCCTAAGGTTTGTCTTTTCATCTTGGTTATGATTTCCTTTGTTGTGCAAAAGCTTTGAAGTTTCCTTAAGTCCCATTTGTTTATTTTTTGTTTTTATTTCCATTACTCTAGGAGGTGGGTCAAAAAAGATCTTGCTGTGGTTTATGTCAAAGAGTGTTCTTCCTATGTTTTCCTCTAAGAGTTTTATAGTGTCTGGCCTTACATTTAGATCTTTAATCCATTTTCAGTTTATTTTTGTGTATGGTGTTAGGTTGTGTTCTAATCTCATTCTCCTAAATGTAGCTGTCCTATTTATTGAAGAGGCTGGCTTTTCTCCATTGTATATCCTTGCCGTCTTTGTCACAGATTAGTTAACCATACGAGTTTGTCTTTATTTCTGTGCTTTCAATCCGATTCTATTGATCTATATTTCTATTTTTGTGCTAGTACGATACTGTCTTGATTACTGTAGCATTGTAGTATAGGCTGAAGTCAGGGAGCCTGATTCCTCCAGCTCCATTTTTCGTTCTCAAGATTGTTTTGGCTATTCGGGGTCTTTTGTGTTTCCATACAAATTTTGAAATTTTTTGTTCTAGTTCTGTGAAAAATGCCATTGGTAGTTTGATAGGGATTGCATTGAATCTATAGATGGCTTTGGGTAGTAGAGTCATTTTCACAATGTTGATTCTTCCAATCTAAGAACATAGTATATCTCTCCATGTATTTGTATCATCTTTAATTTTTTCATTGGTGTCTTATAATTTTCTGCATACAGGTCTTTTGTCTCTGTAGGTAGGTTTATTCCTAGATATTTTATTCTTTTTGTTGCAATGGTAAATGGGAGTGTTTTCTTGATTTCACTTTCAGATTTTTCATCATTAGTCTATAGGAAAGCCATAGATTTCTGTGCATTAATTTTGTATCCTGCAACTTTACCAAATTCATTGATTAGCTCTAGTAGTTTTCTGGTACCATCTTTAGGATACTCTATGTATAGTATCATGTCATCTGCAAACAGTGAGAGCTTTACTTCTTTTCCGATTTGGATTCCTTTTATTTCCTTTTCTTCTCTGATAGCTGTGGCTAAAACTTCCAAAACTATGTTGAATAAGAGTGCTGAGAGTGGGCAACCTTGTCTTGTTCCTGATCTTAGTGGAAATACTTTCAGTGTTTCACCATTGAGAACAATGTTGGCTGTGGGTTTGTCATATATGGCCTTTAATACGTTAAGGAAAGTTCCCTCTATGCCTACTTTCTGCAGGGCTTTTATCATAAATGGGTTTTGAAGTTTTTCAAAAACTTTCTCTGCATCTATTGAGATGATCATATGTTTTTTCTCCTTCAATTTGTTAATATGCTCTATCACATTGATTGATTTGCATATATTGAAGACTCCTTGCATTCCTGGAATAAACCCCACTTGATCATGGTGTATGATCCTTTTAATGTGCTGTTAGATTCTGTTTGCTAGTATTTTGTTGAGGATTTTTGCATCTATATTCATCAGTGATATTGGCCTGTAGTTTACTTTCTTTGTGACATCCTTGTCTGGTTTTGGTATCAAGGTGATGATGGCCTCATAGAATGAATTTGGGAGTGTTCTTCCCTCTGCTATATTTTGGAAGAGTTTGAGAAGGATAGGTGTTAGCTCTTCTCTAAATGTTTGCTAGAATTCGTGTGTGAAGCCTTCTGGTCTTGAGCTTTTGTTTGTTGGAAGATTTTTAATCACAGTTTCAATTTCAGTGCTTGTGATTGGTCTGTTCATATTTTCTATTTCTTCCTGATTCAGTCTTGGCAGTTGTGCATTTCTAAGAATTCGTCCATTTCCTCCAGGTTGTCCATTTTATTGGCTTGGAGTTGCTTGTAGTAATCTCTCATGATCCTTTGTATTTCTGCAGTGTCAGTTGTTACTTCTCCTTTTTCATTTCTAATTCTATTGATTTGAGTCTTCTCCCTTTTTTTCTTGATGAGTCTGGCTAATGGTTTATCAATTTGGTTTATCTTCTCAAGGAACCACCTTTTAGTTTTATTGGTCTTTGCTATTGTTTCCTTCATTTCTTTTTCATTTACTTCTGATCTGATTTTTATGATTTCTTTCCCTCTGGTAACTTTTGGTTTCTTTGTTCTTCTTTCTGTAATTGCTTTAGGTGCAAGGTTAGGTTGTTTATTCGAGATGTTTCCTGTTTCTTAAGGTAGGATTGTGTTGCTCTAAACTTCCCTTTGAGAACTGCTTTTGCTGCATCCCATTGGTTTTAGGTCATTGTGTCTCCATTGTCACTTGTTTCTAGGTATTTTTTGATTTCCTCTTTGAATTCTTCAGTGATCACTGTGTTACTAAGTACTGTATTGTTCAGCCTTCATGTGTTTGTATTTTTTACAGATCTTTTCCTGTAACTGATATCTAGTCTTTTAGCATTGTGGTCAGAAAAGATACTTGATATAATTTCAATTTTCTTAAATATACCAAGGCTTGATTTCTGACCCAAGATATGATCTATCATGGAGAATGTTCCATAAGCACTTGAGAAAAATGTGTATTCTGTTGTTTTTGGATAGAGTGTCCTATAAATATCAATTAAGTTCATCTTGTTTAATGTATCATTTAAAGCTTGTGTTTCCTTATTTATTTTCATTTTGGATGACCTGTCCATTGGTGAATGTGGGGTGTTAAAGTCCCCAACTATGAATGTGTTATTGTCGATTTCCCCTTTTATGGCTGTTAATATTTGCCTTTTGTATTGAGGTGCTCCTATGTTGGGTGCATAAATATTTACAATTGTTATATCTTCTTCTTGGATTGATCCCTTGATCATTATGTAGTGTCCTTTTTTGTCTCTTGTAATAGTCTTTATTTTAAAGTCTATTTTGTCTGATATGAGAATTGCTACTACAGCTTTCTTTTGTTTTCCATTTGCATGAAATATCTTTTTACATCACCTTACTTTCAATCTATATGTGTCTCTAGGTCTGAAGTGGGTCTCTTGTAGACAGCATATATATGGTTCTTGTTTTGGTATCCATTCAGCCAATCTATGTCTTTTGGTGGGAGCATTTAGTCCATTTACATTTAAGGTAATTATCAATATGTATGTTCCTATTCCCATTTTTTAAATTGTTTTGTGTTCGTTATTGTATATCTTTTTCTTCTCTTGTGTTTCTTGCCTAGAGAAGTTCCTTTAGCATTTGTTGTAAAGCTTGTTTGGTGGTGCTGAACTCTCTCAGCTTTTGCTTGTCTGTAAAGGTTTTAATTTCTCCATCAAATCTCAATGAGATCCTTGCTGGGTAGAATAATCTTGGTTGCAGGTTTTTCTCCTTCATCACTTTAAATATGTCCTGCTACTCCCTTCTGGCTTGCAGAGTTCCTGCTGAAAGATCAGCTGTTAACCTTATGGGGATTCCCTTGTGTGTTATTTGCTGTTTTTCCCTTGTTGCTTTTAAAATGCTTTCTTTGTATTTAATTTTTGACAGTTTGATTCATATGTGTCTTGGCATATTTCTCCTTGGATTTATCCTGTATGAGACTCTCTGTGCTTCCTGGACTTGATTAACTATTTCCTTTCCCATATTAGGGAAGTTTTCAACTATAATCTCTTCAAATATTTTCTCAGTCCCTTTCTTTTTCTCTTCTTCTTCTGGAACCCTTATAATTCGAATGTTGGTGCATTTAATGTTGTCCCAGAGGTCTCTGAGACTGTCCTCAGTTTTCATTTTTTTTTCTTTATTCTTCTCTGCAGTAGTTATTTCCTCTATTTTATCTTCTAGGTCACTTATCCGTTCTTCTGCCTCAGTTATTCTGCTATTGATCCCATCTAGAGTATTTTTAATTTCATTTATTGTGTTGTTCATTGTTGTTTGTTTCATCTTTAGTTCTTCTAGGTCCTTGTTAGATGTTTCTTGCATTTTGTCTATTCTATTTATAAGATTTTGGATCATCTTTACTATCATTATTCTGAATTCTTTTTCAGGTAGACTGCCTATTTCCTCTTAATTTGTTAGGTCTGGTGGGTTTTTATCTTGCTCCTTCATCTGTGGTGTGTTTTTCTGTTCTCATTTTGCTTATCTTACTGTGTTTGAGGTCTCCTTTTTGCAGGCTGCAGGTTCGTAGTTCCCGTTGTTTTTGGTGTCTGTCCCCAGTGGCTAAGGTTGGTTCATTGGGTTGTGTAGGCTTCCTGGTAGAGGGGACTAGTGCCTGTGTTCTGGTGGTTGAGGCTGGATCTTGTCTCTCTGGTGGGCAGGTCCACGTCTGGTGGTGTGTTTTGGGGGGTCTGTGGACTTATTAAAATTTTATGCAGTCTCTCTGCGAATGGGTGGGATTGTGTTCCTGTTTTCCTAGTTGTTTGGCATAGGGTGTCCAGCACTGTTTCTTGCTGGTCGTTGAGTGAACCTGGGTGCTGACGTTGAGATGGAGATCTCTGGGAGATTTTCACCATTTGATAATATGTGGAGTTGAGAGGCACAGCACTGACTCTTGGCTGCAGCACCAAGAGTCTTTCATCCACACTGCTCAGAATAAAAGGGAGAAAAGGTAGAGAGAAAGAATTAGTAGAAATAGGAAGAAAGAAAGAATGAAAGAAAGAAAGAAAGAAAGGAAGGAAGGAAAGAAGGAAGGAAGGAAGAAAGAAAGAAAGAAAGAAAGAAAGAAAGAAAGAAAGAAAGAAAGAAAGAAAGGAAGGAAGGAAGAAATGAAGGAAGAAAGATAGAAAGAAGAAAAGAAGGAAAGAAAGAAAGGAGGAAGGATGGGAGGGAGGGACGGTGGGAGGAAGAAATGAAGGAAGGAAGGAGGGAAGATAGGAAAAAAAGAAAGAAAGAAAGAAAATAAAGTAAAATAAAATAATTAAATTAAAAAATAATTATTAAAAAAATTAAAAAATAGAAAAACGGATGGATAAAACCTTAGGACCAATGGTGGAAGCAAAGCTATACAGACAAAATCTCATACAGAAGCATACATGTACACTCTCACAAAAAGAAGAAAAGGAGAAAAAATCATATATCTTGCTCTCAAAGTCCACCTCCTCAATTTGGGAAGATTCATTGTCTATTCATGTATTCCACAGATGCAGGGTACATCAAATTGATTGTGAAGCTTTAATCACTGCTTCTGAGGCTGCTGGGAGAGATTTCCCTTTCTCTTCTTTGTTCTCAGAGCTCCTAGGGTCTCAGCTTTGGATTTGACCCCACCTCTGTGTATAGGTTGCCGGAGGGCGTCTGTTTTTCCACTCAGACCGGATGGGGTTAAAGGAGCCGCTGATTCGGGGGCTCTGGCTCACTCAGGCCAGTGGGGAAGGAGGAACACGGAATGCAGGGCGACTCGGCAGTGGCAGAGGCTGGCGTGACGTTGCACCAGCCTGAGGTTCGCCGTGTGTTCTCTCGGGGAAGTTGTCCCTGGATCCCGGGAACCTGGCAGTGGCGGGCTGCACAGGCTCCCCAGAAGGGAGGTGTGTATTGTGACCTGTGCTTGCACACAGCCTTAGCATCTCCTGCCCGTCTCAGGGGTCTACGCTTTTATCCAGGGCTCGCGCCCATCTCTGGGGCTCCTTTAAGCAGAGCTCTTAATCCCCTCTCGTCATGCACCAGGAAGCAAAGAGGGAAGAAAAAGCCTCATGCCTCTTCAGCAGGTCCAGACTTTTCCCGGACTCCCTCCAGGCTAGCCGTGATGCACTGACCCCTTCAGGCTGTGTTCACGCCGCCAACCCGTGCTGCGTTGCGACCAAAGCCCGAACCTCAGTTCCCAGCCCCACCCGCCCCGGCAGGTGAGCAGACAAGCCGCTCGGGCTGGTGAGTGCCGGTCGGCACCAATCCTCTGTGCGGGAATCTTCCTGCTTTGCCCTCTGCACCCCTGTTGCTGCGCTCTCTTCCACGGCCCCGAAGCTCCCCACCCCCCGCCGCCACTCGCAGTCTCCGCCCACAAAGGGGCTTCCTAGTGTGTGGAAACCTTTCCTCCTTCACAGCTCCCTCCCACTGGTGCAGGTCCCATCCCTATTATTTTGTCTCTGTTTATTCTTTTTTCTTTTGCCCTACCCAGGTACGTGTGGAGTTTCTTGCCTTTTGGGAGGTCTGAGGTCTTCTGTCAGTGTTCAGTAGGTGTTCTGTAGGAGCTGTTCCACGTGTAGATGTATTTCTGATGTATCTGTTGGGAGGAAGGTGATCTCCGTGTCTTACTCTGCCGCCATCTTCCCCTCGTCCCTCCAATGCATTCTTGCTGTATTTGTCTCACTTCTTACATCTAAGGCTTGAATTCTTGTTGCATTAATTTTTGTGAGTGGTGTAAGATAAAGGTCAGGACCCCACTCAAAAATTATTGAGAATTCTATAAATCTTTGCTTATATGCGTTACGTATTAATATTTCTATATTATAAAATAAAACAGACTTTAAAAATGTTTATTAGTATAATTAATAATAAACTCCATTATATGTTAACATAAATAATGTTTATGAAACAAAAGAACTACAATTTTCAAAACAAAAATAGTTGGAGAGAAGAGTATTATTGTTTTACAGTTTTGCAGATTCATGTGGCTCTGGGAAGACACTTAAATTTTCATGTTGCTTCTGCTATGGTTAATTTTATGTGTCTATCTGACTGGGGTAAGGAATGCCTGGTAAAATATTATTTCTGGATGCATTGGTGAGGATGTTTCTAGGAAAGATTATCACTTGGATTGTTAGACTGAGTAAAGATCCACCCTCACCAAAGTGAGTCGGTATCATCCAATCCATTGGGAGCCTGAATAGAAGAAAAAGGCAGAGGATGGGTGAATTTTTTTCTTTTTGTTTGAGCTCCTGCCCTCAGACATCCAACTAAGGCTGAGAATTACACCATAAGCTGTCCTGGTTCTCAGGCTTTCAGAGTCAGACTGAATTGAACCAACAATGTTCCTGGTTCTCCACCTTCAGACAGCAGAAATTTTGAATGAGGTTTTATCAATTAATTGTTTTTTAAAATCCTACAATTATCATTTGTAAAACATTGGTTTATTGACCCAAGCTGAATTTCTAAATGTTGACACATTTTATTGTAAAATATCAAGATCAGATTCATTAATATTCCCACCGATTTCATCAGAAAAGTCTTAAAATATTGAAGAGCTGTCCAAATCCATGGGGTGCATACAGATTTTCCAAAATTCTAATTTTTGTTTGCAAATCTGATGGTGGCATTGTCATTTGTTTTCCTTGAAGTAACTAGCTTATTCATTATTTTTTGAGAAAATATATGCCAACTACCTAAGTCTGAATAACCATATTTTGTCAGTAAATTATTATTACTAATAAAAAACAGCCTTCTATGAACAAATTAGCTGATTTAGCCTGCCACTCAATTGCACAGGTGCTTTTCCTGGAGTTAACCATCTAATATCAGTATGGGACAGAGGTTCTTTATCATTTTCTCATACAGTATATTAAAGAAAAATATGTACTCAAGGGTAGAGATTTAATAAATTTCATAATTTCTATTGATTCATCAAAGAGATTCTTAAATAAAATTAGCATATTTTTACTCTAAGTGTGTAGTGGTCAAGAATAAAATAATCTCTAGTAGAATTTGTACCACCACATTGATTTATTCCAAGGAACTAGTATTTTTATGTACCATAATTTCTGTACCATCAGTATAAATGTCAACAGTGAAAAAATGAGAATACTGTTTTAGTTTTGTTATAAAAATAAAATTGACATTATAAACTCTCTGAACAAGTTTTGGAGATCCCCTGGTCTAGACCAGTCTAGATTCACCAGTCTTAGACCAGCAATGCCACTACTTGGTCCAAAATCTTTTTTCCATGGCCAAAAGCAGTGTCAGGAATCATAGTAATTTTTCCTTTTGTACTTTCAGAAAATATTTATTTATCTCATTCTCTTAAATCCAGGAATGCTACTTACAAAGGTCTCTTCTAACAAGAATTTCCTTAATGTTTCTTTTCTATTCCATATCTGTTAATCACTCTGAACTACCAAGAAAGTTTAGGATCAAGCACAGACTCATAACTTGACAAGCAGAAAATGATCATTATTACTTTCATTGTAACTCTTTGTTCTGTGAAGTCACTTTAGCCCTCAGCTATGAAATCACTGCCTCAAAACTCTTGATATAAGTTTTGGAAATAAGTAGAATATATACATAGAATATATTTTAAAAAGCATTGCTGTTTGTTTTCCCTTTCCTTTTTAAAAAAGATTATTTATGAAACATGTCACTCTGGTAGAAGGCAGAATTTACAAGAAAGGGAAAGAAAAAATTACAATGAAGAGTAGAACACATGCATACTTGATAGTAATACATTCCAAATATATATACAAAGATAAATAAAAATATTTTAGGTATAAAGATAAGGACAACTATATATGTGTGTGAAAGTGGTGCTTGTTTTAAAATGATGCTTAATACAAAAACAAAGCAAACAATAACAAAAACCCTTTCTCAATAATCTCAACATCTTGGGAAAACCACTTATTTTATCACCACCTAAACTAGCCCAATGATGGGATAGCTGTATAAGTTCCTCACTGTATTTGTATAGGCTGTGAACTTAATAGGTAATATAACAATGCCAGTATTCCTGAGAAAAGTAGGAACAAAATTAGACCAATTTGTCAGATAATTCAGGAGGCTGTGTGGAATGTTTGACATAAATGACCAAATATGACTTAAGATGCTTTACTCACTGTATTTTCTTGCTTGGGGAACTATGGTTTGAAAAAGAAAAAATAATCAGGAAAACTATATCAGTCATCAACTTATTGGGAGGTTTGCCACTGCCTTGTCTCATACACTTTTGCATGTGGGAGTTTTGCTGTTGAACATGTGGTTTGATTTTATTTTTTATCAAATTTTGTTCATATTTTTTCTATTCTCCCTTAAGACTCAAGGAGAGAGAGTTGTCATACACAGCCTGAAGAGAAAATAGGGTAGATATTGATTCAAATATTCTTGGGTGTATGAGCAATAATATTGAAATATTTTACATTTTCTATTAAAATTTAATTCTGCTATCACCTAAGAAGACAGTCAAAAAGGTGAAAAACTGAGCTAAAAAGGAAAAATAGTTGAACCATAATTTAGACAATTTAATTCACTTCTTGACAGTTACAACATCAGTCATCTCAATGTATCCAGACTCAACTCTCAGTTGCTTCTATTTTCCAATCTGTCTTAAACTAATCACATGCAATATAGTTTATAATAATAATAATAGTATAACCAAAATACTACCTTCCATTTTCTTTGTGCTTTTTATACAAAAAATTTTCCATGTTCATTATCTATTTTAATCCATAGATGATTGATTCAATGAAGTAGGAAATGTAGGATTTACATATTACAAATGAGAACAATAAAGTGTATAGATTACATGATATGCTTAAATTCATGTGCTGAATCCCTAGTGAAGCCAAACAAGACAACATTTCTAGTTGAAGGTTCTTTTCTTTTACTTCTCTACTCTGCAGATTGACCTTTACATTTAACCCCAAATTAATTTGTTAAATAAATACAACACACATTTTTAATTTGTAGTTTACATATAAAAATTGACTTCTTAGTGTCAGCTTTTATTGCAAGTTTCAATTCTCCTCTTTCTGTCTTCCTGTGCAAAATTGTAGTAAAAATCCTGTTTGGTTAACTATATTTTTTCCTCCAAAGTAATAGCTGATTATTGAGTATTCTTATCCAAATACCAGGGGAAATATTGAAGATTAGGAAACTCTCTCTGCGTAAACATTCTTATTGTTAACTTAGATTCCTCAACAAGAATATATGTTTTAACACTCATGTTTTGTTTTGTTTCTTTTGGGTATGCGGGCCTCTCACTGTTGTGGCCTCTCCCATTGCAGAGCACAGGCTTTGGACACGCAGGCTCAGCAGCCATGGCCCATGGTCCCAGTTGCTCCACGGCGTGTGGACTCCTCCCGGACCGGGGCACGAGCCCGTGTCCCCTGCATTGGCAGGCAGACTCTCAGCCACTGCTCCACCAGGGAAGCCCAAACACTCATGATTTTTATTAATGATTACTCAACAAGAATATGTGTTTTTGCACTCATTTTTTTTTTATTAATCTCCAGCTTCTCCTTAGAACTGTTTGAAGTGACTGTAATAACAAACCAATTAGGAGTATTATGAGTGATTCCTTTAAATGTGTATGTTGTAGGAGGGGCAGCCCTGTGTAAAACAAGATTTCATTTCTTGAGTTTAATTTTGCTCATAAAATAACCCTAATCAAATTTTCTGAGCTCTTTTCTCTATGCTGTCCAACATTAATTCTCCATTTGAGTTTAACTATTTTACTTCTTGTTTCACTGCACAAGATATAGACATTTTTAACCATCCCCCATAAACAGCCTATCTCCTTCTTCTCTGTTTAAAATATTACTCCATCATTTAAAACTAGCTCAGATCCCATCAACTCCATGGAGCTCATCCTGACTTCTCAAAATCCAGTCATCTTTCTTATCTGGGCTCTTTTTTTCTTATTTAAGAAAGTGGTCTCAGCTAGAGAAATAACTCTGGGAAACTTAAGCATATTGATGCTAAATAAAGTCATGAAACTGAATGAGATCACCTAGTAATTGAGTGTAGTTGTAACCAAGTGGGACACTATGGAGTCTTCCTGGAGCCAACCTTTCCCCGTATCCTCAGCTTTAGTTCTTCTCTGAAGTACCTAGATAATTGTATCTGATGCACATTTCCTGAATTGTTCTACAGATGCTAAAACCACCACCAAATAGAAAAAGTTAACTACTTGATGACCATGAGCATATAGCCCCCAGACCTACTGGCACCTAAGGATAGATAATGTTAACCCCTGTGACAACACTCTCTTACCTCACCATCAACCAGTAGGAGAATTGTGCATGAGCTGATTACATATCCTAGGACTCCTCCTCTCTCACCTTGCCTTTAAAAATGCTTTTCTGAAACCCAGCAGGGAATTCAGGTATTCTGAGCACTAACTGTCCTGGACACCTTTCTTGGCTGCTGCAAAAAATGCTGCACTTTCCTTCACCACAACTCTGTGTCAGTAGATTGGCTTTACTGCACATGGGCAAGCAGAATGAAGTTTGGTTCAGTAACACAGGAAAAAAGAAAATCTGGGGACTGGTAACACAAAAAGGAATTAAAGGAAAAAAATAAACCAAAAGAAAGAAAAGGAACAAAAGAAAAATGAAAAGAAAAGAAGAAAGAGACAGAAGATCCAAAGTTAAAAAAAAAAATCAAGCAAAAAAATAAAGTATTTCAAGGAAGAGAGAGTGATCAGCTTTGCCAAATACTGCTGATAAATAATGAATAACTTTTACTCCCACACTCTTTTTACTATTGGATAGAAGGAGAAAGAATGGAGATTAACCAAAAGTTTTCTTGATTGTTTTTCACAGTTTTTCTAGGATAGCTTGGGAACTTCTGGAGAGCCTCCTCTCATATCCAAGTCCTTTTGTATTTTGATTAACACCCTACAATTAGTACCTCTACTCATACTATCATATACAGTTGGCTCCTGACCAACATTGGATTGAACTGTGTGGATCCACTTATAAGTGGATTTTTTTTCAATAAATATATTGGAAATTTGCAACAATTTGAAAAAACTAGCAGATGAAGCAGGTAGCCTAGAAATATGGAAAAAATTAATAAGAAGTTAGGTATGTCATGAATGTATAAAAATATACATAGATACTAGTCCATTTTATTGTTTACTACCATAAAATATAGAGAAGTCTATTAGAAACAGTAGAAATTTAGCAAAACTTATGCACACAAACACCTACAGACCAAACATGGTACCATTCACCATCACACGAAATATAAACAAATGTAAAGGTGCAGTATTAAATTATAACAGCATAAAGTTAACTGTAGTAATACTGTACTACTGTAGTAATTTTGTAGCCACCTCCTGTTGCTATTGCAGTGAGCTCAAGTGTTGTGAGTATCTGCTTAAAACACCATGTGACCCTCGTCATCTCCATCTGAGCAGTTCATCTCTCCAGTAAATTGGATATAACAGTAAAAAAATGATTTCACACATTCTCATATAATTTTTATTGTTTTTAGTGTAATTCTGTAAACCTTGAGTAACACCATAGGATGAAGTGCACTAATGAACACTTCTCAGGAAGTGCTCCTGAGAAACAGAAAAGTCATGACATTATAAGAAAAAATTAAATTGCTTGATATGTACAGTATATTGAGATCTGCAGTGGTGGTTGCCCATTCATTCCAAGATAAATGAATCCAGCATAAGGACAATTATCAAAAAGGAACAGGAGGGCTTTCCTGGTGGCACAGTGGTTGAGAGTCTACCTGCCGATGCAGAGGACATGGGTTCATGCCCCAGTCTGGGAAGATCCCACATGCCGCGGAGCAGCTGGGCCTGTGAACCATGGTCGCTGAGCCTGCGTGTCCAGAGCCTGTGCTCCGCAACGGGAGAGGCCACAACAGTGAGAGCCCCACGTAACGCCCCACCCCCCTCCAAAAAAATAGGAAATTTAAGGAATCATTGCTACAGCTATGCCAACATGTGCAAAAACCTCACTTTTTGTGAAATACCTTTTTATCTTATCTTGAAATTTTAGCTTTTATGTGTATGCAGGATTGTTATAAGAAATGAATACCTATAAACTCCAATATGACTTGAAAAATGTGAAGTCATTATACGATAACACAAAGCAAAAGGAAGGTGAAGCATCTAAAGTCAGAGAACTTAATGCCAGCAAAAGATGGTTTAATAATTTTAGAAAGAGGTTTGGCTTTAAAAATGTCAAGATAACAGGAGAAGCTCCTTCTGTCAATGAGGATGCAGTACATGCATTCCCAGACATCACTATGAAAATCATTGAAGTGAAAGGATATCTACCTGGACAGGTTTTTAATGCAGATAAAAGTGTCCTATTCTGGAAAAATAATTCCACAAAAGACAATTATTAGTAAGGAAGTGAAGTGTGCAGCAGGATTTAAGGCAGGAAGGATTAGAATAACTCTACAGTTTTATGCAAATGCAGTCAGTTTTATGATCAGAACTGCCCTTATGTATAAAGCTGATGATGCCCGAGCCTTTAAGGGAAAATAAATATGACATATCTGTCTTGTGGTTGTACAACCAGAAGGCCTGGACAATGAGAATCTTTTTCTGGATTGGTTCCATCGATGCATTGTCCCTGAAGTCAAGAAGTAAATTGCCAGTAAGGGACTAACTTTTGTTTTTCTTCCAGTTGTATTTAGATATAATTGATATATAGTACTGTATAAATTTAAGGTTTTACAGAATAATGATTTGATTTACATACATCATAAAGTGATTATCACAAGTTTAGTGAGCATTTATCATCTCATATAGATAATAAACTTCTTAAAAAATAGAAAAAATGTTTCCTTGTGATTAGGACTCTTAGGATGTGCTTTATTAATGACTTTCATATATGACATACCACAGTGTGAATTAAATTTATCAGATTGTACATTACATACCTAGTACTTACTTGTCTTATAACTGGAAGTTTGTACCTTTTGACTGCCTTCATCTAATTCGCCCTTCCCCTCTGGTAGCCATAAATTTGATTTTATTTTCGATTAGTTTGTTTTTGATATATAACTGACTTACAACACTATGTTGGTTCCTGTTACACAATATGGTGTATAGAAATGATATTTCTATACATTTCAAACTGATCATTAAGGTGTCTAGTTACAGTAACCGAAGATATTATATAGTTTTTAACAACATACCCCACATCATACATTTCATATCTGTGAACCATTTATCTTGCAACTGGAAGTATGTACCTCTTAATCTCTCTCAACTATTTATTTTCTCCCTCCAACACTTTTTTCTCTGGATATCACCTATTAGTACACTATATGTATGAATCAGTTTCTGTTTTGTTGAATATTTTTATTCATTTTGCTTTTTTTTAGATTCCACATATAAGTGAAATCATACAGTATTTGTCTTTCCCTAACTTATTTCACTTAGCCTAATACTCTCTAAGTTCATGTATATTGTCACAAATGGCAAAATTGCACTTTTTTCTATGACTGAGTAATATTCCATTATATATGTGTATATACCAAATCTTCTATATCCATTCTTCTATTGATGAGCACTTAGGTTGTTTCTGTGTCTTGGTTGTTATAAATAATGCTGTGATGAACATTGTGGTGTGTATATCTTTTTAAATTAGTATTTTTGTTTTATTTGGATAAATACCCAGGAAAGAATTTGCTGGATTATATGGTAGTTCTACTTTTAATTTTTTGAGGTATATTTATACTGTTTCCATAGTGACTGCCCCAATTTACATTCCCACCAACAGTGCCAGAAGGTTCTCTTTCTCCACATCATTGACAACACTTGTTATTTGTTGTCTTTTTGTTAATAGCCATTCTGACAGGTGTGAAGTGATATCTCACTGTGGTTTTGATTTCCATTTCCCTGATGATTAATGATGTTGGGCATCTTTTCATGTGCCAGTTGGCCATCTGTATACCTTCCATAGGAAAAAAAAATGTCTGTTTGGATCCTCTGTCCATTTCTGATTAGTTTTTTTTTTTTTTTTTGATGTAGAGTTTTATGATTCTTTCTATATTTTGGATACAAACCCCTTATTTAATATGTCTTTTGTAAATACCTTCTCTCATTCAAAGGGTGGCCTTTTCACTTTGTTGATAGTTTCCTTCACTGTGCAAAACCTTTTTTGTGTGAATCAGTCCCATTAATCAAATGTAGTCCCATTTGATTATTTTTGCATTTATTTCCTTTGTCTGAAGAGACACATCAAAAAAATATATATATATATATAAGACCAATGCTAGAAAGATTACTGCCTATGTTTTCTTCTAGAAGTTTTATGATTTCAGTATTACATTTAAGTCTTTAAGCCATTTTGAATTTATTTTTGTACATCATATGAAAAAATTATCCAGTTTGATTCTTTTGCATGGTTGCTGTTCAGTTTCCCAACAACATTTACTGAAGAGGCTGTCTTTCCCCATTGTATATTCTTACCTCCTTTTCACATATTAATTGACCATGTAAGTGTGGTATCATTTTTTTGCTTTCTATTTTGTTCCATTGATCTATGTGTCTGCTTTCATGCAAGTACCATATTATTTTGATGACTATAACTTTGTAGTATAGTTTAAAATCAGGAAGCATGATACCCTCAGCTTTGTTATTTCTTAAGATGGCTTTGACTATTCAGAGTTTTTTCTGTTTCCATATAAATTTTATTTGCTCTACTTCTGTGAAAAATACCCTTAGTATTTTGATGGGGATTGCATTAAATATGTAGATTGACCTGGGGAGTATGATAATTTTAAAAATATTGGAAGAGTTCAGGAAGATGGCGGAAGAGTAAGAGGTGGAGATCATCTTCCTCCCCACAGATACATCAGAAATACATCTACATGTGAAACTGCTCCTATAGAACAGCCACTGAACGCTGGCAGAAGACCTCAGACCTCCCAAAAGGCAAGAAACTCCCCACGTACCTGGGTAGGGCAAAAGATAAAAGAAAAAACAGTGACAAAAGAATAGGGTTGGGACCTGCACCACTGGGAGGGTGCCGTGAAGGAGGAAAGGTTTCCACACACTAGGAAACCTCTTCATGGGTGGAGATAGCAGGTAGCAGAGGGGGAAAGCTTCAGAGCTGTGGAGGAGAGTGCAGCAACAGGGGAGCAGATGGCAAAGCAGAGAGATTCCCACACAGAGGATCAGTGCTGGATAGCACTCACCAGCCCGAGAGGTCTGCTCACCTGCTGGGGTGGGTAGGGGCTGGGAGCTGAGGCTCGGGCTTTGGTGGGATCCCAGGGAGAGGACTGGGGTTGGTGGTGTGAACACAGCCTGAAGGGGTTAATGGACCACGGCTAGCCAAGAGGAAGTCTGGGAAAAAGTCTGGAACTGCTAAAGAGGCTTTTTCTTCCCTCTTTGTTTCCTAGTGGGCGAGGAGAGGGGATTAAGAGCACTGCTTAAAGGAGCTCGAGAGATGGATGCGAGCCACGGATATCAGCGCAGAACACAAAGACAAGCATGAGACGCTAAGGCTGCTACTGCCACCACCAAGAAGCCTGTGTGCAAGCACAGGTCACTATCCAAAGCTCCCCTCCTGGGACCCTGTGCAGCCTGTCACTGCCAGGGTCCCATGATCCAGGGACAACTTCCCTAGGAGAACACATGACGTGCCTCACGCTGCTGCAACGTCTTGCTGGCCTCTGCTGCCACAGGCTCACCCCACATCCATACCCCTCCTCTCCCTGGCCTGAGTGAGCCAGAACCCCCGAATCAGCTTCTCCTTTAACCCCGTCCTCTCTGAGGAAAGCACAGACAGCTTCAGGCGACTTAAACGCAGAGGCAGGGCCAAATCCAAAGCTGAACCCAGGGAGCTATTCAAACAAAGAAGAGAAAGGAAATTTCTCCCAGCAGCCTCAGGAACAGCGGATTAAATATCCACAATCAACTTGATGTACCCTGCCTCTGTGGAATACATGAATAGAAAAGGAATCATCCCAAACTGAGGTGGTGGACTTTGGGAGCAAGATATATTATTTTTTGCCCTTTTCCTCTTTTTGTGAGTGTGTATATGTATGCTTCTGTGTGAGATTTTGTCTGTATAGCTATGCTTTCACCATTTATCCTAGGCTTCTGTCAGTCCTCTTTTTTTAAAATCTTTTTCTTAGTAATAATTTTATATTTTTTATGTTAATAATTTTATTTTATCTTACTTTATTTTATCCTCCTTCTTTCTTTCTTTCTTTCTTTCTTTCTCTCTTTCTTTCTTTCTTTCTTTCTTTCTTTCTTTCTTTCTTTCTTTCTTTCTTTCTTTCTTTCTTTCTTTCTTTCTTTCATTAATTCTGAGCTGTGTGGAAGAAAGGCTCTTGGTGCTCCAGCCAGGAGTCACTGCTGTGCCTCTGAGGTGAGATAGCCAACTTCAGGACACTGGTCCACAAGAGACCTCCCAGCTCTATGTAATATCAAACAGTGAAAATCTCCCAGAGATCTCCATCTCAGCACCAACACCCAGCTTCACTCAACAACCAGCAAGCTACAATGCTGGTCACCCTATGCCAAACAACTAGTAAGACAGGAACACAACACCACCCATTAGCAGAGAGGCTGCCTACAATCATAATAAGTCCACAGACACCCAAAAATACACCACCAGGCATGGACCTGTCCACCAGAAACACAAGATACAGCATCATAAACCAGAACACAGGCACTAGTCCCCTCCACCAGGAAGCCTACACAACCCACTGAACCAACCTTACCCACTGGGGACAGACACCAAAAACAACAGGAACTACCAACCTGCAGCCTACAAAAAGGAGACACCAAACACAGTAAGATAAGCAAAATGAGAAGACAGAAAAAAACATAACAAATGAAGGAGCAAGGTAAAAACCCACTAGACCTAAGAAATGAAGAGGAAATAGTCAGTCTACCTGAAAAACAATTCAGAATAATGATAGTAAAGATGATCCAAAATCTTAGAAATAGAATAGAGAAAATGCAAAAAAACATTTAACAAAGAACTAGAAGAACTAAAGAGGAAACAAACAACAATGAACAACACAATAAATGAAATTAAAAATACTCTAGAAGGGACCAAAGGCAGAAAAACTGATGCAAAAGAATGGATAAGTGACTTGGAAGATAAAATAGTGGAAGTAACTACTTCAGAGCAGAATAAAGAAAAAAGAATGAAAAGAACTGAGGACAGTCTCCAAGAACTCTGGGACAACATTAAACACACCAACATTCGAATTATAGGGGTCACAGAAAAGGAAGAGAAACAGAAAGGGACTGAGAAAATATTTGAAGAGATTATAGTTGAAAACTTCCCTAATATGGGAAAGGAAATAGTTAATCAAGTCCAGGAAGCAAAGACAGTCCCATACAGGATAAATCCAAGGAGAAACATGCCAAGACACATATTAATCAAACTGTCAAAAATTAAATACAAAGAAAGCATATTAAAAGCAGCAAGGGAAAAACAACAAATAACACACAAGGGAATCCCCATAAGGTTAACAGCTGATCTTTCAGCAGAAAGTCTGCAAGCCAGTAGGGAGTGGCAGGACATTTTTAGAGTGATGAATAAGACAAAAACTACAACCAGAATACTCTACCCAGCAAGGATCTCATTCAGATTTAATGGAGAAATTCAAACCTTTACAGACAAGGAAAAGCTGAGAGAGTTCAGCACTACCAAGCCAGCTTTACAACAAATGCTAAAGGAAGTACTCTAGGCAAGAAACACAAGAGAAGGAAAAGACCTATAATAACAAACATAAAACAGTTAAGAAAATAGGAATAGGAACATACATTTCAATAATACCTTAAATGTAAATGGATTAAATACTGCCACCAAAGACACAGATTGGCTGAATGGATACAAAAACAAGACCCATATATATGCTGTCTATAAGAAACCCACTTCAGACCTAGGGACACATACAGACTGAAAGTGAGGAGATGGAAAAAGATATTCCATGCAAATGGAAATCAAAAGAAAGCTGGAGCAACAATTCTCATGTCAGACAAAACAGACTTCAAAATAAAGAGTATTACAAGAGACAAAGAAAGACAGTACATAATGATCAAGGGATTGATCTAAGAAGAAGATATAACAATTGTAAATATTTATGCACCCAACATAGGAGCATCTCAATACATAAGGTGAATACTAACAGCCATGAAAGGGGAAATCGAAAGTAACATAATCATAGTAGGGGACTTTAACACCCTACTTTCACCAATGGACAGATCATCCAAAATGAAAAAAATACAAGGAAACACAAGCTTTAAATGATACATTAAACAAGATAGACTTAATTTATATTTATAGGACCTTTCATCCAAAAACAAGAGAATACACATTTTTCGCAAGTGCTCATGGAACGTCCTCCAAGGTAGATGATATCTTGGGTCACAAATCAAGCCTTGGTAAACTTAAGAAAAATGAAAAAGTATCAAGTATCTTTTCTGACCACAATGCTATGAGACTAGATATCAATTTCAGGAAAGATCTGTAAAACATACAAACACATGGAGGCTAAACAGTACACTACTTAGGGTTTCCTTGGTGACACAGTGGTTGAGAATCTGCCAGCCGATGCAGGGGACACAGGTTCATGCCCCAGTCCGTGAATATCCCACATGTCACAAAGCAGTTAGACCGGTGAGCCAAGGTCACTGAGCGTGCGTGTTCAGAGCCTGTGCTCTGCAATGGGAGATGCCACAAAAATGAGAGACCCATGGAGCACACACACACACACAAAAATAAACTACTTAATAACCAAGTGATCAATGAAGAAATCAAAGAGGAAATCAAAAACTACCAAGAAAAAAATGAAAATGGAGATACGACAACCCAAAACCTATGGGATGCAGCAAAAGCAGTTCTAAGAGGGAAGTTTATAACAATACTATCCTACCTTAAGAAACAGAAAACATCTCAAATAAACAACCTAACCTTGCACCTAAAGCAATTAGAGAAAGAAGAACAACAACAAAAAAAAAGCCCAAAGTTAGCAGAAGGAAAGAAATCATAAAAATCAGATCAGAAATAAATGAAAAAGGAATGAAGGAAATGATAGCAAAGATCAATAAAACTAAAAGCTGGTTCTTTGAGAAGGTAAACAAAATTGATAAACCATTAGCCAGACTCATCAAGAAAAAAAGGGATTAGACTCAAATCAACGAAATTAGAAATGAAAAAGGAGAAGTAACAACTGACACTGCAGAAATACAAAAGATCATGAGAGTTTACTACAAGTAACTCTATGGCAATAAAATGGACACCCTGGAAAAAATGGGCAAATTCTTAACAATGCACAACCTGCCGACACTGAATCAGGAAGAAATAGAAAATATAAACAGACCAATCACAAGTACTGAAATTGAAACTGTGATTTAAAATCTTCCAACAAACAAATCCCCAGGACCAGATGGCTTCACAGGAGAATTCTATCAAACATTTAGAGAAGAGCTAATACCTGTCCTTCTCAAACTCTTCCAAAATATAGCAGAGGGAGGAACACTCCCAAACTCATTCTATGAGCTACCATCACCCTGATACCAAAACCAGACAAAGATGTCACAAAGAAAGGAAACTACAGACCAATATCACTGATGAACATAGATACAAAAATCCTCAACAAAATACTAGCAAACAGAAACCAACAGCACATTAAAAGGATCATACTCCATGATCAAGTGGGGTTTATTCCAGAAATGCAAGGATTCTTCATTATACACAAATCAATCAACGTGATACACCATATTAAAAAATTGAAGGAGAAAAACCATGTGATCATCTCAATAGATGCAGAGAAAGTTTTTGACAAAATTCAACACACATTAATGATAAAAACCCTGCAGAAAGTAGGCATGGAGGGAACTTTCCTCAACATAATAAAGGCCATATATGACAAACCCACAGCCAACATCATCCTCAATGGTGAAAAACTGAAACTATTTCCATTAAGATCAGGGAAAAAACAAGGTTGCCCACGCTTAGCACTATTATTCAACAGAGTTTTGGAAGTCTTAGCCCCAGCAATCAGAGAAGAAAAGGAAATAAAAGGAATCCAAATCGGAAAAGAAGAAGTAAACCTGTCACTGTTTACAGATGACATGATACTCTACATAGAGAATCCTAAAGTTGCTACCAGAAAACCACTAGACCAAATCAATGAAGTTTGTAAAATAGCATGGTACAAAATTAATGCACAGAAATCTCTGGCATTCCTATACACTAATGATGAAATATCTCAAAGTGAAATTAATAAAACACTCCTATTTACCATTGCAACAAAAAGAATAAAATATCTCAGAATAAACCTACCTAAGGAGACAAAAGACCTGTATGCAGAAAATTATGACACTGATGAAAGAAATTAAAGAGGATACAAATAGATGGAGAGATATACCATGTTCTTGGATTGGAAGAATCAATATTGTGAAAATGACTCTACTATGCAAAGCAATCTACAGATTCAATGCAATCCCTGTCAAACTACCACTGGCATTTTTCACAGAACTAGAACAAAAAATTTCATAATTTGTATGGAAACACAAAAGACCCCGAATAGCCAAAGCAATCTTGAGGACACAATACAGAGCTGGAGGAATCAGGCTCCCTGACTTCAGACTATACTACAAAGCTACAGTAATCAAGACAGTATGGTACTGGCACAAAAACAGAAATATAGGTAAATGGAACAGGATAGAAAGCCCAGAGATAAACCCATGCACATATGTTCACCTTATCTTGATAAAGGAGGCAAGAATATACAGTAGAGAAAAGCCAGTCTCCTCAATAAATGGTTCTGGGAAAACAGGACAGGTACATGTAAAAGTATGAAAGTAGAACACTCCCTAACATCATACACAAAAATAAAGTCAAAATGGATTAAAGGCCTCAATGTAAGGCCAGACACTATCAAACTGTTAAGCGAAAATATAGACAGAACACTCTATGACATATATCACAGCAAGATCCTTTTTGGCTCACCTCCTAGAGAAATGGAAATAAAAGCAAAAATAAACAAATGGGACCTAATGAAACTTCAAAGCTTTTGCACAGCAATGGAAACCATAAACCAGACCAAAAGACCACCCTCAGAGTGGGAGAAAATATTTGCAAATGAAACAACTGACAAAGGATTAATCTCCAAGATTTACAAGCAGCTCATGCAGCTCAATATCAAAACAACAAACAACCCAATCCAAAAATGGGCAGAAGACCTAAATAGACATTTCTCTAAAGAAGATATACAGATTGCCAACAAACACATGAAAGAATGCTCAACACCATTAATCTTTAGAGAAATGCAACTCAAAGCTACAATGAGACATCATCTCTCACCAGTCAGAATGGCCATCATCAAAAAATCTAGAAACAATAAATGCTGGAGTGGGTGTGGAGAAAAGGGAACACTCTTGCACTGTTGGTGGGAATGTAAATTGATACAACCACTATGGAGAACAGTATGGAGGTTCCTTAAAAAACTAAAAATAGAACTACCATACGACCCTGTAATCCCAGTACTGGGCATATACCCTGAGAAAACCATAATTCAAAAAGAGTCATGTACCAAAATGTTCATTGCATCTCTATTTACAATAGCCAGGACATGGAAGCAACCTAAGTGTCCATCACTGAATGAATGGATAAAGAAGATGTGTCACATATATACAATGGAATATTACTCAGCCATAAAAAAACGAAATTGAGATATTTGTAGTGATGTGGATGGACCTAGAGTCTGTCATACAGAGTGAAGTAAGTCAGATAGAGAAAAACAAATACCATATGCTAAAACGTATATATGAAATCTGAGAAAAAGAAAAAACAGGTCATGAAGAACCTAGGGGTAGGACAAGAATAAAGACACAGACGTACTAGAGAGTGCACTTGAGGATATGGGGAGTGGAAAGGGTAAACTGTGATAAAGTGAGAGAGTGGTATGGACATATATACACTACCAAACATAAAAATAGATAACTAGTGGGAAGCAGCTGCATAGCATAGGGAGATCAGCTCGGTGGTTTGTGACCACCTAGAGGGGTGTGATAGGGAAGGTGGGACGGAGGGAGATACAAGAGGGAAGAGATATGGGAACATATGTATATGTATAACTGATTCACTTTGTTATAAAGGAGAAACTAACACACCATTGTAAAGCAATTATACTCCAATAAAGATGTTTTAAAAAGTAAAAAATATGAAATAAAATAAAAAAATAAAAAATATTGAGTCTTCCTATCTGTCAAAACAGGGAATCTTTCCATCTGTTTGTGTCATATTGAATTTAATTCATAAGTATCTTATAATTTGCTGAATAAATGTCTTTTACCTCCTTGGTTAGATTTATTCTAGGTATTTCATTCTTTATGATTCAATTGTAAATGGGATTGTTTTCTCAATTCTCTTTCTAACATTTTGTTGTAAGTTTATAGAAATGCAACAGATTTCTGTGTATTGATTTTGTGTCTTTCAGCTTTACCAAATTCCTTTAGTATCTCTAATATATTTTTGTTGATGTTTTTAGGATTCTCTATGTATAATATGATGTGAACTCAAACAGTGGCAGTTTTACTGCTTCCTTTCCAATTTGTATTCTGTTTGTTTATTTTTCTTCTTTAATTGCTGTGGCTAGGAATTCCAATACTATGTTGAATAAAAGTGGTGAGAGTGGGCATCCTTGTCTTCTCCTGATAGTAGAGGTAATGCTTTCAGCTCTTAATTTTTCAGTATGATGTTTGCAGTGGGCTTACCATATATGGACTTTATTATGTTGAGGTATGCTCTCCACATACCCACTTTCTTGAGAGTTTTTATCAGAAATTAATATTGAATTACTGAAAAGTTTTCTACATTTATTGAGATTATTTTATTTTATAACTTGTTAATGTGGCACATCACATTGATTGATTTGTGGATATTGAAATATTCTCACACTCTTGGGATGAATCCTGCTTGATCATGGTGTATATCATTTTAATGTATTGTGGAATTTAGTTAAGTAATATTTTGTTGAGGATTTTTGCATTTAAGTTCAACAGTGATGTTGGCCTATAATTTTATTTTTTGTGTGATATCTTCGGTTTTGGTATCAGGATGATGCTGGCCTCATAGAATGAGTTCAGATATATTTCTTTCTCTATAACTTTTCGTAAGAGTTTGGGAAGGATAGGCATTAATTCATCTTTAAATGTGGTAGAATTCACCTGTGAAGAGTTGTGGTACTGAGCTTTTGTTCTTTTTTTCGGGGGGGTGTTGATTTATTGCTGATTCAATTTTATTACTGGTAATGAAATTACTGGTAATTTCTCCTAACTCCAGTCTTGGGAGATTGCAAATTTCTAGGAATTTGTCCATTTCTTCTGGGTTGCCCGTTTTATTGGCATATAATATTGTACAGTAATCTCTTATCATCCTTTGTGTTTCTTTGGGTTGGTTGTAAATGCTTTTTTTTTTTTCATTTCTGATATTATTGATTTTGGCACTCTCCTTTATATTCTTGATGAGACTGGCTAAAGGTTTATCGCTTCTGTTTATCTTTCCAATGAACCAGCTCTTAGCTGCATTTATTTTCTCTATTGTTTTCCTGCTATTTCATTTATTTATTATGTGATCTTTGATTTCTTTTTTCTAAAAACCTTGAGTTTTGTTTTAATTCATTTTCTAGTTCCTTTAGTTTTAAAGTTAGGTTATATATTTCCAATTTTTCTTGGTTCCTGAGGTAGGCTTGTATTGCTGTAAACTTGACTATTAAAACTGCTTTTGCTGCATCCCACAGATTTTGGATCATTGTGTTTTCACTTTCATTTGTCTCCAAGTATTTTTTTATATCTTCTTTGATTTGTTCAGTGATCCATTGGTTGTTTTGGGGTATAATATTTAGCCTCCATGTGTTTGTATTTTTGGCAGTTTTTATTTTTATAGTTGATTTCTATTCTCATAACACTATGGCCAAAAAATTTTGATATTATTTCAATTTTCTTAAATTTACTGAGATTTGTTTTGTGGACTAGCAAGTAATCAATCCTGGAGAAAATTTTATATATATATATATATATATATATATATATATATATATATATATATATATATATATATATATGTAATGTGTTTTTAAGACCACTGTTTTCTTATGGATTTTCTGTCTGGCTGATCTCTTCACTTATCTAAGTGGGGTGTTAAAGTCCCCTACTATTAATGTGTTACTGTCAATTTTTCCCTTTATGTCTGTTAATGATTGCTTAATATATTTAGGTGCTCTTATGTTCAGTGCATATATATTTACAATTGTTATATCTTCCGTTGGATTGATCCATTGGTCATTATGTAAAGTCCTTTGTCTTTTGTTAGTCTTTATTTTCTAGTCTATTTTTTCTGATATAAGTATTGTTACCTCAGCTTTCCTTTGATTTCCATTTTCATGGAATACCTTTTTCCATCCCCTCACTTTCAGTCTTTTGTGTCTTTACATCTGAAGTGGTCTCTTGTAGGCAGTATATATATGGGTCTTCTTTTTGTATCCATTCAAATCTATATCTTTTTAGTTCATTTACATTTAAAGTAACTATCAATAAGTATGTACTTATAGCCAGTTTTCATATCGTTTACAGGGTGTTTTAATAGTTTTTGTTCCTTTTTTATATTTTGCTCTTCCTCATTGAGATTGATGACTACTTTTAGTTATATGTTTGTATTCCTTTCTCTTTTGTGTGTGTGTATCTGTCATAGATTTTTGGTTTGTTGTTACTATGAGATTTATATATAGCACTCTCTCATTTTCTCTCTCTCTCTCTCTCTCTCTCTATATATATATATATATGTGTGTGTGTGTGTGTGTATGATCTATATATGCATATGATCATATATATGTATATGATCCTCTATATAGATCATGTACATATATATGATGTTTTACATCTTTTTTGTTTTTCATATTCCTTAACTATTTATGCAGATATAAATAATTTTACTACTTTTGTAATTTAATTCTCCTACTAGCTTTATAAGTGGTGCTGTCTGCCACTGGTAGATAGGACTGGGGCCCAGGGATCCTGGGACTTTTGCTCACCCACTGGTAGGTGACATTAGATCCTGATACTTGTGCTTGCCCATTGGTTAGCAGAGTCAGGTTCTGGGGTCTCTTGCTGCAGGGCCCAGGGTTCCAGACTTGTGTCAGCCCATTTGTTGGAGAAGCTGAGGTCCAGGGAGTCCTGGCATTAGTGCCAGCTCACTATTGAGTTGAGCTGGCTCCCAAGGTCTTTGACAGTAAGGCCCTAGGGGCCTACAGCTAATACATTGGTCCACAGAAAGTGAGTCTCTGGTTGCAAGGCCCTGGCGTTCCTGGGGTTTGTATCAGTGCACTGGTATGTGTTGGTGGGTCCTGTTTCTTCTAGTGAAAAGAGCCAGGTCCCAAGGTGGCTGTGTACTCAGGGGGTCTTAAGGTAGCAGGCCTGCTAGTGAGTGGGGCTTTGTCTTTGCCTGGCTAGTTGCTTGGCCTGAGGTATCCCAATAGTGGCATTGACAGGCTGGTGAGAATGACTGGCTACTGGCACTATAAGCTAGAGGGAGGATTCCAAAATGATACCTGTCAGCATCTCTGTCCATGTGGTATAATGTGTTCCCCAATATGCTGCTAACAGTGTCCATGTCTACAGTGTGAGCTCCAGTTGCCTCCTACCTCTCCTGGAGGCTCTCCATGATCACCAGGTAGGTCTGATTTAGGCTCCTTTTAAATTATTGCTCCTTCCCTCGTCCTGGAACATGTGAGATTTTGTGTTCCCCCTTTAAGTGTGGAGTCTTTATTTCTCACAGCCCTTTGGTTCTTCTGAAAGTAAGCCTCACTGGCCTTAAAGCCAAATGTTCTGGGGTTTATTTTCCAGAGTAGGATCCCTAGGCTGGGGAACTTGCTGTGGGGATCAGACCACTTGCTCCTTGAGGAGACCAGTGTAATTGTAATTATCCTCCTGTTTGCGGGTCACTCATCCAGGAGTATGGGTCTTGCCTATACCAGATCTCTGTCCCTCTACCATGTCTCATTGTTTTTTTCTTTATAACTTTAGTTGTAGAAAACCTTTTTTGCTAATCTTTCCACCTTTATCATCAATAAATGCTCTGTAAATAGTTGCAATTTTGGTGTGCCCGTGGGTAGAAGTGAGCTTAGCATCTTCTTACTCTGCCACACTCATTCCCTCTCAGACACATTCAATAAGAACTCAGCAGAAAACTGCACCAGATGCAAAGAGTAAAATGAATTAGTCCTGGTTCTAACATTGACTCCATAATATCAGTCAAGTCACTGATCTTTTAAATCATTGGAATCTTAAAGGAGGAATATCTACATAGGCCAAATCAAATACATCATTTATAGGATATCACATTGAATATTATATATCACTGAATAGTCTATCATATAAATATAAAGTATTTAGCTAATTAACTAGTTAGTTTTGTATTAAATAAAATGCTCACTTCTACATTTCTTATGAGGGATGGAAATGTAAGCCAACATGTGCTTTTTTTTTTTTTTTTAGGTTAAAATAATGAGGTCCTAGAGACACAATTTGTACCTCTGACTTCTACATCTGATTTTACAAATGGTTCATATGGATGTATCAGTGTAAACAGTTAAAATTTAAAACAAAACATAAATGCAATAAGAGTGATGGAATTGTTTGTATGGTACACTTTTATTAGAGGAAACAGTTCATATTGTGTAGTAAAATCTGGTTCATATTGTGCCATTTATCAAAAGAGGAATGAAAAACCTTTGAGACTGCCTTGCTAATGGGGAAGGGGCTATTTTTCCTTCAATATTATGATAAATAATGCATAATAAAAAACTATGAAAATAACTGTCAAATAAGTTTACACTGGTGAAAGGCATATAACCGTTAACTTATTGCATTTATTTTCCACAGGAAAATCTTGAATATGTCAAAGGCTGTAGAAAAATTGACATGAACATTTTAAATATTTCCCCTTCCTTGAAACAAAGGCAATAGAACCCACATCTACTCCTGCCCACAGTGAGCTGGGTGCTGAGTGTGGGGTTTACAGGAGTTTTATCATTGGGTTGTCTTCCATTAGGCATCCTTATGAGGTGGATGTTATAGTTCTTGTTTTCCATTAAAAAAAAAAAGACCAAGTTTATAAAGTTAGTATGTGACAGGATTTAAACCCAGTTCTAAAAGGTGACCATCTTTTTTAAATGTGTTTTTTTTTAAAAACCTTGGAGTGTTTTCAGCACATATTTCAGTTTTTTATTTCCATTTCACATACAACTTTCATCCAATTTCCTCTAAACTGAACTCGTGAAAGTTCATCAGAATCTGCTCCTCTTTCTATCTCATCTAGTCAACAGGACTAGTATTTTGGGGTGTCTTAAATCCTCTCCTACAACATTCCCTCAGGAGTATATGCTGGGTTCTACCAGAGAGCTCAATTACCAGAACAGCAATATAAGGTCCAAACAGAAAGAATTGCAAAGTTTACTTGACACCTGTCTTTCAATTCTTCCAGCTATGATTCCTTCCTCCTTAAGTAAAGAGAAGGATTAGCTCAGAACATCAGAGTAGTTGAGTTAATAGACATTTGGTAACAGCGATAAAAATAATTAGAGGAGGAGTCAAGATAGTGGAATAGGAGGATGTGGAATTCATCTCTCCTCACAAGTACATCAAGAATACATCCACAAATGGAACAATTCTCACAGAGCACCTGCTGAACATTAGCAGAAGATTTGGACACCTTAAAAGACAAGAAAAATTCCTTTACAACCAGGTAGGATGAAAGAAAGGAAAAAAGAAAAGAAGAATCAAAAAAGGGACCAGCAACCCTTGTAGGAAGCTGAAGGTGAGAAGTTCCCACACTCAGAAAAACACCCCCTTCATGGTGGGGAAATCAGCTGGGACATAAAGGGACCTTTGTGGGATCAAAGGAGAACACAGTGGACAGTCTGTGGCAGGCAGGACAAAGTAAGAACTGTGCTCATAGTCTGTGCCTCAGCCCTGCACACCACAGCCTGAGTCATGTGTCTCATTGCTGAAGGAGGTTGGGTCCTGGAAAGTGGGGTTTGGAGCATGAACCCAGGGAGCGGACAGATGTTGGCTGCGAAAAAGACAGCCTGAAGGGACAGGAGTAAAGAGCTCCACAACAGGGAAAGTTTGAGGGAAAATCCTGGGACACCATAAGAAGAAAGGTGTCACTGTTCAGTGGTGCGCAAGGGGTGTGCCACCATTGCAACCCCCTTCCCCACCCTCTGACCTCAGCCTCTGAGGGCACTGGGAGGGGCATCCATCTGAACAGATTCACCAGCCCTTCAAATCAAGGCCTCCTCAGCTCATGTAGGCTTCACAGTCCTGAGTGCTGTCCATCCCAAAACCTCCTCAGGAAACAGCCCTGGGCATCCCTGCCTGACACAGGAATCTGGCAGTGATTGTGGGGGTTGAGTGCTAAAGCATGTGGTCAAGAGAGCAGATCTGGTGAAAGGACCACTGGTGAGTGCATGGATACAACAGAGGGGAAGGGAGTGAGGGGCTCTGCCACCAGTAATTCCCATAGAGGAAGCGTCATCTGCCTAGGAAATGAGCCACCATTATTGAGTGCAAGGTCCAGGGCTGTCACCGTCCCCACATGCCAGCCCCTGCTTTCAATGGACACTGGGAGAGACTCCCAACAAAGTGACTGCACTGCTATCTGTTGCAACTGCATGCTGGTCTCTGCTGCCGCCAACGACACCCCAGTTTTGACCTCCATACCCCTACCTGGCCTGAGTAAGTATAACCAAATTAGATGCTGCTTTTCTGCTCCTTCTTGCCTGGGCAGGGGAACAGATGCTTGAGGGTGGCACACACACAGAGGGGGAACTGAAACCAAAGCTGAGCGCCAAGGGCAGTGCAACTAAGGAAGAGGAATGGAAATCTCTCCGTGCAGGTGCACAAGCCACGGATTAAATCCCTGTGATCAGCTTGTTAAATCCTGCATCTGTGAAATATCTGAAGAGACAACAAGTGTTCCCACAAGACAGGCTGGTCTAGCATTAGCTGCAGTGGAATTTGGGGGCTAGTCCATGTGGAATTTGGGCCAGGTCAGAGTCTGAGCTGGCCCCACAGTGCACACAGCAGGTCCAGAGACCTACCTAGAGTATTGGAGGACCTCCTGTATAGGTGGGGGTTGGCTTTGGCTCACTGAGGGAGCAAGGACACTGACAGAGGAGGTCCCAGGAGAATATTCTTATCATTATTATTCTCTTTCTCGTTTTGTTTTGTTCAGTAGTTGGTGTTCTTGTTTTTAATATTTTTTTAAGTTTTGTTCTTTAATATTTTTTCTATTTTTTCTTTACTTTTTTTGTTGTTTTGTGCTTTTTCTTGTTTTTGTTCTTTATTTTATTTTTTAATCATTTATATATGTTTGTTTTATGTTCTCTTTGCATTTTTTTTGGTTTCCTTTCTGTTTTCATTTTGTTTTTCATCTTTTTTTTGTTTCTGTTAGTTTAATATTTATTATTTTCACTTTTGAGTTCTTTTGTTTGTTCTCTCAGGTTTTTTCTTTCTTTTCTGTCTGCTTGTTTGTTTCTGTTTGTTTGGTTTTACTTTTATCATTTGTCTTGGGTTGGGTTTGTCTGTTTTCATCCTTCTTATTTTGTGTGTTGTTTTACTGCTGTCTATTTTTGTTTTTGCTACTTCTCTTGGGTTTTGTTTTTTGTTGTTTTCTTTCTTTTTTCTCTGGCTGTGCCATGTGATTTTCAGGCTCTTGGTTTCCAACCAGAACTCAGGCCTGGGCCTCCAGGGTGGGAAAGATGAGTCCAGGATGTTGGACCACCAGAGAATTCCCAGGCCTAGGGAATATTAATTGGCATGCACTCACCTTGAGTTATCCAAGACATCAAGACCTGGCTCCTCCTAACTGCCTGTAGGATCCAGGGCTGGACACCTCATGCCAAACAACCAGCAAGAGAGGAACAAAGCCCCACCCATCAGCAGATAGGTTGCCTAAAGTTGTACTAAGCTCAAAGACATCCCATAACACACCACCTAACATGGCCCTGCCCATCAGAGGGAAAAGAATCAGCTCCACAAGAGTACAGGTATCATTCTCTCTCACAAAAAGAAAAGAAATAACTGCCACAGAGAGGAATAAAGAAAAAAGAATGAAAAGAGATGAGAACAGTCTCAGAAACTGTGATAACATAAAATGCACCAACATTTGGATTATAGGGGTCCCAGGAGAAGAAGAGAAAAATAAAGGGAATAAGAAAATATTTGAATAGATTATAGCCAAAAACTTCCTTAACATGAGAAAGGAAATAGCCACCCAATTTGAGGAAACACAAAGAGTCCCATACAGGATAAACTCAAGGAGAAACATGCTGAGACACATATTGATCAAACTAACAAAAATTTAATTCAAAGAAAAACTATTAAAAGCAGCAAGGGAAAAGGAAAAATAACATACGAGGGAATCTCCATAAGGATATCAGCTGATTTTTCAGCAGAAACTCTGCAGGCCAGAAGGGAGTGTCAGGATATATTTAAAGAGATGAAAGGGAAAAATGACAACAAAGATTACTCTACCAAGCAAGGATCTCATTCATATTCGATGGAGAAATCAAAATCTTTACAGACAAGCAAAAGCTAAGAGAATTCAGCACCAACAAACCAGCTTTACAACAAATGCTAAAGGAACTTCTCTAGGCAGAAAACACAAAAGAAAACGACCTACAAAAACAAACCCAAAACAATTAAGAAAATGGTAATAGGAGCATACATATTGATAATTATCTTACATACAAATGGATAAAATGCTCCAACCAAAAGACAAACTGGTGGAATGGATCCAAAAACAAGACCCCTATATATGTTGTCCACAAGAGACCCACTTCAGACATAGGGACACATGCAGACTGAAAGTAAGGGAATGGAAAAAATATCCCACGCAAATGGAAATCAAAAGCAAGCTGGAGTAGCAATACTCATATAAGAAAAAACAGACTTTAAAATAAAGACTATTACAAGAGACAAGGAAGAACACTACATAATGATCAAGAGATCAATCCAAGAAGATATAAGAAATGTAAATATTTATGCACCCAATAGGGGAGCACATCTATACTTAAGGATAACTCTGCCATAAAAGGAGAAATTGACAGTAACACAATAATAGTGGGGAACTTTAACACTCCACTCATACGAATGGATAGATCATCCAGACAGAGAATTAATAAGAAAACATAAGCCTTAAATGACACATTAGACCAGATAGACTTAATTGTTATTTACAAGATATTCCATCTGAAAGCAGCAGAATACACTTTCTTCCCAAGTGCACACAGAACATTCTTGAGGATAGATCACATATTGGATCCCAAATCAAGTCTTGGTAAATTTAAGAAAATTGAAATTGTATCAAGCATCTTTTGCAACCACAATGGTATGAGATTAGAAATCAATTACAGGAAAAAAACAGTAAAAAAATACAGAACCATGTAGGCTAAATAAACACTACTAAGTAACCAAGAGATCACTGAAGAAATTAAAGAGAAATCTAAAAATACCTACAAACAAATGACAACAAAAACGTGAAGACCCAAAAACCTATGGGATGCAGCAAAAGCAGTTCTAAGAGGGAAGTTTATGGCAATACAATCTTACCTCAAGAAACAAGAAAGGGACTTCCCTGGTTGCACAGTGGTTAAGAATCTGCCTGCCAATGCAGGGGATATGAGTTTGATCCCTGGTCCAGGACGATCCCACATGCTGAAGACTACCTAAGCCCATGCACCACAATACTGAGCCTATGCTCTAGAGCCTGTGAGCCACAATGACTGAGCTTGCATGCCACAACTACTGAAGCCCATTTGCCTAGATCCCATGCTCCACAGCAAGAGAAGCCACCACAATAAGAAGCCCATACACTGCAATGAAGAGTAGCCCCTGCTCACCACAACTAGAGAAAGCCCATGTGCAGCAACAGACCCAACACACCAAAAATAAATAAATAAATGAATGAATTTTTAAAAATTAAAAACAAGAAAAATCACAAAAAAACAATCTAACCTTACACCTTAAGCAGCTAGGAAAAAAGAACAAGACCCAAAGATAGTAGAAGGAAATAAATCATATTGGTCAGAGCAGAAATAAATGAAATAGAAACAAAGAAAAAATAGCAAAGATCAATGAAACTAAAACATGTTTTTTTTTTGAGAAGATAAACAAAACTGATAAAAGTTTAGCCAGACTGTATACATGTAGCTGATTCACTTTGTTATATAGCAGAACCTGACACAATATTGTAAAGCAATTATACTGCAATAAAGATGTTAAAAACAAAAACAAAACACAACACTGGTGTTTAAGAAAAGAAAAGAAAAATAGGAGAGGACTCAAATCAATAAAGTTAGAAATAAAAATGGAGAAGTTACAACTGACACCACAGAAATACAAAGAATCAGAAGAGACTACTACAAGCAACTATATGCCAGTAAAATGGACAACCTGGAGGAAATGGACAAATCCTTAGAAAGGTATAATCTTCCAAGTCTGAATGAGGAAGAAACAGAAAATATGAACAGACCAATCACAAGTAATGAAATTGAAACTTTGATTAAAAATCTTCCAGCAGGGCTTCCCTGGTGGTGCAGTGGTTGAGAGTCCACCTGCCGATGCAGGGGACGCGGGTTCGTGCCCCGGTCTGCGAGGATCCCACGTGCTGCGGAGTGGCTGGGCCTGTAGGCCATGGCCGCTGAGCCTGCGTGTCTGGAGCCTGTACTCTGCGGTGGGAGGGGCCACAGCAGTGAGAGGCCCACGTACCACAAAAAAAAAAAACTTCCAACAAACAAAAGTCCAGCACCAGATAGCTTCCCAGTGAATTCTATCAAACATTTAGAGAACAGCTAAAATGCATCTTTCTCAAATTCCTCCAAAAATTTTCAGAGGAAGGAACACTCTCAAGCTCATTCTATGAGGCCACCAACACCCTGATACCAAAACCAGACAAAAATATCACACACACACAAAAAAAGAAAATTGCAGACCAATAGCAATGATGAACATAGATGAAAAAATCGTCACCAAAATACTAACAAACAGAATCCAACAACAAGTAAACAGGATCATAAACCATGAACAAGTGGTATTTATCTCAAGGATGCAAGGATTCTTCAATGTATGTAAATTGGTGAATGTGATACACCATATTAACAAGTTGAAGAATAAGAACCATATGGTCATCTCTATAGCTGCATAAAAAAGCTTTTGAAAGAACTCCACACCCATTTATGATAAAAAAAACTCTCCAGAAAATTAACATAGAGGGAACCTACCTCAACATAATAAAAGCTATGTCTGACAAACCCACAGCAAACATAATTCTCAATGGCGAAAAACAGAAGCATTTCCTCTAAGATCACGAACAAGACAAGGATGTCCACTCTTCCCACTCTTTTTTTTCTTTTTTGTAAAAATTGACTTTATTCAACACATTTTTATTGAGCATTTACTATGCACAAACACTGTGTCAAACACTTTCTTAGCTAATCCTTATAGAACTTTAAAATCACAGGGCTTAAAATAAATCACATTCTCCAAACCTGGGACTTACTGCAATAGTTAGTAATTCATATAAGAAACAACACTCAATATATCATGCTGGTTCCAGTTAAAAACCTAGGTTTTTGCCTTAGTTTATTCCCAACATCTTGCTTGTGTTTAGTATTTTAATTCCCCTGGAGAACTGGCCTTACTACCCTTTCCTAGTCCCTGCCAACATTCAAGCTCCTGGCATCCTGCTGTTCTTAGTAGACCTCAGTCCTTGAAGTGAGATGTACTATCTTTAGTAAATCTGCCAGACAAACAGGTACCTGAGCCCCAAGCACCACTCCACTTGATTTCTCAAAAGAGTTTCTGTCTGGAACTTTTGTTGCCCAGATGGACTAGATTGGACATTCCTGTTACCAAGAATGCCTAAATCATACTTAAGTTTATACATACTGTGGACCAATGTCCCCAAACCCAACTGCAGCTCAAAATTCCTGGACACCTTACCCCAGAGATTGATTCAGTAGGTCTGGGATGAGGCCCAAAATTCATTACCTTTAAAGCACTCTAGGTACTTCTTATTTGAGGATCAGTGTTAGGGAATCTTTGCTTTGGACTGTTGATTCTTTTTTTTTTTTTTTTTTACATCTTTATTGGAGTATAATTGCTTTAAAATTGTGTGTTAGTTTCTGCTTTATAACAAAGTGAATCAGTTATACATACACATATGTTCCCATATCTCTTCCCTCTTGCGTCTCCCCCCCTCCAACCCTCCCTAACCCACCCCTCCAGACACTCACAAAGCACCGACCTGATCTCCCTGTGCTATGCGGTTGCTTCCCAATAGCTATCTACCTTAGTTTGATAGTGTATATATGTCCATGCCTCTCTCTCGCTTTGTCACAGCTTACCCTTCCCCCCTCGCCATATCCTCAAGTCCATTCTCTAGTAGGTCTGTGTCTTCATTCCTATCTTACCCCTAGGTTCTCCATGAAATTTTTATTTCTTAAATTCCATATATATGTGTTAGCATACAGTATTTGTCTTTCTCTTTCTGACTTATTTCACTCCGTATGACAGACTCTAGGTCAATCCACCTCATTACAAATAGATCAATTTTGTTGCTTTTTATGGCTGAGTAATATTCCATTGTATATATGTGCCACATCTTCTTTATCCATTCCTCCGATGATGGACACTTAGGTTGTTTCCATCTCTGGGCTATTGTAAATGGGGCTACAATGAAAATTTTGCTATGTTTTTTTGAATTATGGTTTTCTCAGGGTATATACCCAATAGTGGGATTGCTGGGTCATATGGTAGTTCTATTTGTAGATTTTTAAGGAAACTCAATACTGTTCTCCACAGCGGCTGTATCAATTTACATTCCCACTAACAGAGCAAGAGGGCCCCCTTTTCTCCACACCTTCTCCAGTATTTATTGTTTCTAGATTTTTTGATGATGGCCATTCTGACTGGTGTGAGATGATATCTCATTGTAGTTTTGATTTGCATTTCTCTAATGATTAATGATGTTGAACATTCTTTCATGTGTTTGTTGGCAGTCTGTATATCTTCTTTGGAGAAATGTCTATTTAGGTCTTCTGCCCATTTTTGGATTGGGTTGTTTGTTATTGAGCTGCATGAGCTGCTTATAAATTTTGGAGATTAATCCTTTATCAGTTGCTTCATTTGCAAATATTTTCTCCCACTCTGAGGGTTGTCTTTTTGTATTGTTTATGGTTTCCTTTACTGTGCAAAAGCTTTGAAGTTTCATTAGGTCCCATTTGTTTATTTAATTTTTTTAAATTTCCACTTCCCTAGGAGGTGGTCAAAAAGGATCTTGCTGTGATTTATGTCATAGAGTGTTCTGCCTATGTTTCCCTCTAAGAGTTTGATAGTTTCTGACCTTACATTTAGGTCTTTAATCCATTTTGAGCTTAATTTTGTGTATGGTGTTAGAGAGTGATCTAGTCTCATACTTTTACATGTACCTGTCCAGTTTTCCGAGCACCACTTATTGAAGAGGCTGTCCTTTCTCCACTGTACAATCTTGCCTACTTTATCAAAGATAAGTTGACCTATGTGCATGCGTTTGTCTCTGGGCTTTCTATCCTCTTCCATTGATCTATCTTTCTGTTTTTGTGCCAGTACCATATTGTCTTGATTACTGTAGCTTTGTAGTATAGTATGAAGTCAGGGAGCCTGATTACTCCAGCTCTGTATTGTGTTCTCAAGATTGCTTTGGCTATTTGGGGTCTTTTGTGTTTCCATACAAATTGTGATTTTTTTTGTTCTAATTCTGTGAAAAATGTCAGTGGCAGTTTGATAGGGATTGCATTGAATCTATAGATTGCTTTGGGTAGTAGAGTCATTTTCACAATGTTGATTCTTCCAATCCAAGAACATGGTATATCTCTCCATCTATTTGTATCATCTTTAATTTCTTTCATCAGTGTCTTATAATTTTCTGCATACAGGTCTTTTGTCTCCATAGGTAGGTTTATTCCTAGATATTTTATTCTTTTTGTTGCAATGGTAAATGGGAGTGTTTTCTTGATTTCACTTTCAGATTTTCATCATTAGTGTATAGGAATGCCAGAGATTTCTGTACATTAATTTTGTATCCTGCTACTTTACCAAATTCATTGATTAGTTCTAGTAGTTTTCTGGTAGCATCTCTAGGATTCTCTTTGTATAGTATCATGTCATCTGCAAACAGTGACAGCTTTACTTCCCCTTTTCTGATTTGGATTCCTTTTATTTCTTTTTCTTCTCTGATTGCTGTGGCTAAAACTTCCAAAACTATGTTGAATAAGGGTGGTGAGAGTGGGCAACCTTGTCTTGTTCCTGATCTTAGTGGAAATGCTTTCAGTTTTTCACCATTGAGGATGATGCTGGCTGTGGGTTTGTCATATATGGCCTTTATTATATTGAGGAAATTTCCCTCTATGCCTACTTTCTGCAGGATTTTTAGCATAAATCGTTGTTGAATTTTGTTGAAAGCTTTCTCTGCATCTATTGAGATGATCATACGTTTTTTCTCCTTCAGTTGGTTAATATGGTTTATCACATTGATTGATTTGTGTATAATGAAGAATCCTTGCATTCCTGGAATAAACCCCACTTGATCATGGGGTATGATCCTTTTAATGTGCTGTTGGATTCTGTTTGCTAGTATTTTGTTGAGGATTTTTGCATCTATGTTCATCAGTGATATTGACCTGTAGTTTTCTTTCTTTGTGACATCCTTGTCTGCTTTTGGTGTCAGGGTGATGGTGGCCTCATAGAATGAATTTGGGAGTGTTCCTCCCTCTGCTATATTTTGGAAGAGTTTGAGAAGGATAGGTCTTAGCTCTTCTCTAAATGTTTGATAGAATTCTCCTGTGAAGCCATCTGGTCCTGGGCTTTTGTTTGTTGGAAGAATTTTATTCACAGTTTCAATTTCAGTGCTTGTGATTGGTCTGTTCATATTTTGTATTTATTCCTGATTCAGCCTTGGCAGGTTGTGCATATCTAAGAATATGTCCATTTCTTCCAGATTGTCCATTTTATTGGCATAGTGTTGCTTATAGTAATCTCTCATGATCTTTTGTATTTCTGCAGTGTTAGTTGTTATTTCTCCTTTTTCCTTTCTAATTCTATTGATTTGAGTCTTCTCCCTTTTTTTCTTGATTAGTCTGGCTAATGGTTTATCAATTTTGCTTATCTTCACGAAGAACCAGCTTTTAGTTTTATTGATCTTTGCTATTGTTTCCTTCATTTCTTTTTCATTCATTTCTGATCTGATTTTTATGATTTCTTTCCTTCCACTAACTTTGGGGTATTTTTGTTCTTCTTTCTGTAGTTGCTTTAGGTGCAAGGTTAGGTTGTTTATTCGATATGTTTTCTGTTCCTTAAGGTAGGATTATATTGCTATAAACTTCCGTCTTTGAACTGCTTTTGCTGCATCCCATAGATTTTGGGTCGTTGTGTCTCTATTGTCATGTGTTTCTAGGTATTTTTTATTTCCTTTTGATTTCTTGATTGATCACTTCATTATTAAGTAGTGTATTGTTTAACCTCCATGTGTTTGTAGTTTTTACAGATCTTTTCCTGTAATTGATATCTAGTCTCATAGCATTGTGGTTGGAAAAGATACTCAATACATTTTCAATTTTCATAAACTTACCAAGGCTTGATTTGATTTGTGACCCAAGATATGATCTATCCTGGAGAATGTTCCATGAGCACTTGAGAAAAATGTGTATTCTGTTGTTTTTGGATGGAGTGTCCTATAAATATCAATTAAGTTCATCTTGTTTAATATATCATTTAAAGCTTGTGTTTCCTTATTTATTTTCATTTTGGATGATCTGTCCATTGGTGAAAGTGGGGTGTTAAAGTCTCCTACTATGAATGTGTTACTGTCGATTTCCCCTTTTATGGCTGTTAGTATTTTCCTTATGTATTGAGGTGCTCCTATGTTGGCTGCATAAATATTTACAATTGTTATATCTTCTTCTTGGATCAATCCCTTGATAATTATGTAGTGTCCTTCTTTGTCTCTTTTTATAGTCCTTATTTTAAAGTCTATTTTGTCTGATGAGAATTGCTACTCCAGTTTTCTTTTGGTTTCCATTTGCATGAAATATCTTTTTACATCCCCTTACTTTCAGTCTGTATGTGTCTCTGGGTCTGAAGTGGGTCTCTTGTAGACAGCAAATATATGTCTTTTGTTTTTGTATCCATTCAGCCAAATTGTGTCTTTTGGTGGGAGCATTTAGTCCATTTACATTTAAGGTAACTATCGATATGTATGTACCTGTTCCCATTTTCTTAATTGTTTTGGGTTCGTTATTGTAGATCTTTTACTTCTCTTGTGTTTCTTGACTAGAGAAATTCCTTTAGCTGTTGTTGTAAAGCTGGATTGGTGGTGCTGAACTCTCTCAGCTTTTGCTTGTCTGTAAAAGTTTTAATTTCTCCATCAAATCTGAATGAGATCCTTCTGGGTAGAGTAATCCTAGTTGTAGGTTTTTCTCCTTCATCACTTTAAATATGTCCTGCCAGTCCCTTCTGGCTTGCAGAGTTGCTGCTGAAAGATCAGCTGTTAACCTTATGGGGATTCCCTTGTGTGTTATTTGCTGTTTTTCCCTTGCTGCTTTTAATATGCTTTTTTGTATTTAATTTTTGACACTTTGATTGATTTGTGTCTTGTCGTGTTTCTCCTTGGATTTATCCTGTATGGGACACTCTGTGCTTCCTGGACTTGATTAACTATTTCCTTTCCCATATTAAGGAAGTTTTCAACTATAATCTCTTCAAATATTTTCTCAGTCCCTTTCTTTTTCTCTTCTTCTTCTGGAAACCCTATAATTCACATGTTGGTGTGTTTAATATTGTCCCAGAGGTCTCTGAGACTGTCCTCAGTTCTTTTCATTCATTTTTCTTTATTCTGTTCTGCAGTAGTTATTTCCACTATTTTATCTTCCAGGTCACTTATCTGTTCTTCTGCCTCAGTTATTCTGCTATTAATCCCATCTCAAGTGCTTTTAGTTTCATTTATTGTGTTGTTCATCATTGTTTGTTTCCTCTTTAGTTCTTCTAGGTCCTTGTTAACTGTTTCTTGCATTTTGTCTATTCTAGTTCCAAGATTTTGGATCATCTTTACTATCATTATTCTGAATTCTTTTTCAGGTAGACTGAGTATTTCCTCTTAATTTGTTAGGTCTGGTGGGTTTTTATCTTGCTCCTTCATCTGTGGTGTGTTTTTCTGTTCTCATTTTGCTTCTCTTACTGTATTTGTGGTCTCCTTTTTGCAGGCTGCTGGTTCGTAATTCCTGTTGTTTTTGGTGTCTGTCCCCAGTGGCTAAGTTTCATTCAGTGGGTTGTGTAGTCTTCCTGGTGGAGGTGGCTAGTGCCTTTGTTCTGCTGGATGAGGCTGGATCTTGTCTTTGTGGTGGGAAGGTCCACGTCTGGTGGTGTGTTTTGCGGTGTCTGTGGACTTATTATGATTTTAGGCTGCCTCTCTGCTAATGGGTGGTGTTGTGTTCCTGTCTTGCTAGTTGTTTTTCATAGGATGTCCAGCACTGTAACTTGCTGGTCTTTGAGTGAAGCTGGGTGCTGGTGTCGAGACAGAGATCTCCAGGAGATTTTCGCCATTTGATATTATTTGGAGGTGGGAGGTGTCTTGTGGACCAGTGTCTTGAAGTTGGCTCTCCCACCTCAGAGGCACTGCACTGACTCCTGGCTGCAGCACCAAGAGCCTTTCATCCCCACGGCTCAGAATAAAAGGGAGAAAATGTAGAAAGAAAGAATTAGTATAAGTAGAAAGAAAGAAAGAAATTAAGAAAATAAGATAGTAAGAAAGAAAGAAAGAAAGGAGGAAGGGAGAGAGGGAGGAAGGAAGAAAGGAGGGATGGAAGGAAAAAAGAAAGAAAGAAGATAAAGTAAGGTAAAATATAATAATGTTATTAAAATAAAAAAAAATAATTATTAGTAGAAAAAAATACAATTGATGGATAGAACCCTAGGACAAATGGTGGAAACATAGCTATACAGACAAAATCTCACACAGAAGCATACATGTACCCACTCTTGTAAAAGAGGAAAAGTGGAAAATATCATAAACCTTGCTCTCAAAGTCTATGTCTTCAATTTGGGATGATTTGTTGTCTAAAGGAGGGAAGGAAGGAAGAAAGAAAGAAAGAAAGAAAGAAAGAAAGAAAGAAAGAAAGACAGACAGAAAGAAAAGAGACAAAGTAAAATAAAATAAAGTTATTAAAATATAATTATTAAGAAAAAAATTAAAAAAAAAAACGTACAGATAGAACCCTAGGACAAATGGTGGAAGCAAAGCTATACAGACAAAATCTCACACAGAATCATACATATACACACTCACAAAAAGAGAAAAAGGCAAAAAAATCATATATCTTGCTCTCAAAGTCCACCTCCTTAATTTGGGATGATTCATTGTCTATTCATGTATTCCACAGATGCCGGGTATATCGAGTTGATTGTGGAGCTTTAATACGCTGCTGCTGAGGCTTCTGGGAGACATTTCCCTTTCTCTTCTTTGTTCTCACACCTCCCAGTGGCTCAGCTTTGGATCTGCCCCTGTCTCTGTGTGTAGGTCGCCGGAGGGCAACTGTTCTTCGCTCAGACAGGATGGAGTTAAAGGAGCTGCTGATACGGGGGCTCTGGCTCACTCAGGCCAGGGGGAGGGAGGGGTACAGAGTGTGGGGCAAGCCTGTGGTGGCAGAGGCTGGCATGATGTTGCACCAGCCTGAGGCATGCCGTGCGTTCTCCCGCGGGAGTTGTCCTGGATCCCGGGACCCTGGCAGTGGCGGGCTGCGCAGGCTCCCCGGAAGAGGGGTGTGGAGAGTGACCTGTGCTCGCACACAGGATTTTTGATGGTGGCAGCAGCAGCCTTAGCATCTCATGCCCGTCTCTGGGGTCCGCACTTTTAGCTGCGGCTCACGCCCGTCTCTGGAGCTCCTTTAAGCAGAGCTTTTAATCCCCTCTTCTCATGCACCAGGAAACAAAGAGGGAAGAAAAAGTCCCTTGCCTCTTCGGCAGGTCCAGACTTTTCCCTGGACTCCCTCCCGGCTAGCCGTCGTGCACTAACCCCTGCAGGCTGTGTTCATGCCACCAACCCCAGTCCTCTCCTGGCGCTCTGACTGAAGTCGGAGCCTCAACTCCCAGCCCCACTGCCCCGCTGGGTGAGCAGACAAGCCTCTGATCCTCTGTGTAGTAATCTCTCAGCTTTTCCCTCCACACCCCTGTTACTCTGCTCTCCTCCGTGGCTGTGTAGCTTTCCCCTCCACAACCTGCAGTCTCCACCCATGAAGGCACTTCCTAGTGTGTGGAAATGTTTCCTCCTTCATGGCTCCCTCCCTCTGGTGCAGGTCCCATCCCTATCCTTTTGTCTCTGTTTATTCTTTTTTCTTTTGCCCTACCCAGGTATGTGGGAGGTTTCTTGCCTTTTGGGAGGTCTGAGGTCTTCTGCCAGCATTCAGTAAGTGTTCTGTAGGAGTTGTTCCACATGTAGATGTATTTCTGTTGTATCTGTGGAGAGGAAGGTGATCTCCGTGTCTTACTCCACTCTTGCCACTCTTATTCAACAGTTTTTGAAGACCTAGCCACAGCAATCAGAAAAGAAAAAGAAATAATAGTCCAAATTGGAAAGGAAGAAATAAAACTGTCAGTGTTTTCAGAGGACATAATACTATACATAGAATTCCTCAAGATGCCCCCAGAAAACTAGTAGAGCTAATCAATGAATTTAGTAACATTGCAGGATACAAAATTAATACGCAGAAATCTCTTTCATTTCTATACACTAACAATGAAGGATCAGAAATAGAAATTAAGGAAACACTCCCATTTATCTTTGCAACAAAAAGAATAAAATACCTAGGAATAAACCTACCTAAGGAGGAAAGATCTGTACTCTGAAAACTATAAGATGTTTTTGAAACTAATTGAGGACAACACAAACAGATGGAAAAATATACCATGTTCTTGGATTGGAAGAATCAATGTTGTGAAAATGACTATACTACCTAAAACAATATACAGATTCCATGCAATCCCTATCAATTACCAATGACATTCTTCCAAGAATTAGAACAAAAATTTTACAATTTTTTTGAAACACAAAAAACCTCGAATAGCCAAAGCAATCCTGAGAAAGAAAACTGAAGCTCGAGGAACTTCAGACTATACTACAGAGCTACAGTAATCAAGACAGTATGGTACTGGTACAAAAATAAAAATATAGATCAATGGAACAGGATACAAATCCCCAGAAATAAACCCACACACATATGGTCACCTGATCTTTGACAAAGGAGGCAAGAATATACAATGTAGAAAAGACAGTGTCTTCAATAAGTGGTGCTGGGAAAACTGGAAAGCTACATGTAAAAGAATGAAATTAGAACACTCCCTAACACCATACACAAAAATAAACTCAAAATGGATTAAATACCTAAATGTAAGGTCAAACACTATAAAACTCTTAAAGGAAAACATACGAAGAACACTCTTTGACATAAATTGCAGCCAGATATTTTTGGACCTACCTCCTTAAATAATGAAAATAAAAACAAAAATAAACATATACGACTTAATTAAACTTAAAAGCTTTTGCACAACAAAGGATACCAAAACAACACAAAAAGACAACCCTCAGAATGGGAGAAAATATTTGCAAATGAAGAAACTGACAAGACTAATCTCCAAAATATACAAACAGCTCATGCAGCTTAATATCAAGAAAACAAACAACTGAATCAAAAAATGGGTTGAAGACCAAAATAGATATTTCTCCAAAGAAGACATAACAGATGACCAAGATTCACATGAAAAGCTGTTCAACATCACTAATTGTTAGAGAAATGCAAATCAAAACTGCAGTGAAGTATCACCTCGCATGTGTAAGAATGGCCATCATCAAGAAATCTACAAAACAATAACTGCTGGGGAGGGTGTGGAGAAATGGATACCCTCTTACACTGTTGGTGGGAATGTAAACTGATACAGTGCTATGGAGAACAGTATGGAGTTTCCTTAAAAAACTGAAAATAGAACTACCTTTTGATCCAGCAATCCCACTACTGGGCATATACACAGAGAAAACCATAATTCAAAATAATACATGCACCCCAATGTTCATTGCAGAACTATTTACAGTATCCAGGACTTTGAAACAACATAAAGGTCCACGAATAGAGGAATGTGTAAAGAAGATATGGTACATATGTACAATGGAATATTAGTCATAAAAAGGAAAGAAATTGTGTCATTTGCAAAGATGTTGATGAGCCTAGAGACTGTCATACAGACTGAGGTAAATCAGAAAGACAAAAACAAATATTGTTTATTAACACATATGTGCAGTATCTAGAAAAATGGTACAGATGAACCTATTTGCAAAGCAGAAATATAGACACAGACATAGAAAACAAACATATGTAACCAAGAGGGGAAGGAAGGGTGGGATGAATTGGGAGATTGGGATTGACATATATACACTACTATGTATAAAATAGATAACTAATGAGAATCTCTGTAGCACAGGATACTCTACTCAGTGCTCTGTGTGACCTAAATGGGAAGGAAATCCAAAAAAGAGGGGCTATGTGTATGGCTGATTCACTTTGCTGTACTGCAAAAACTGACAAAAACTGACACAGCAGTGTAAAGTTACTATACTCCAATAAAAAAAATAAGTTAAAATTTTTATTTCTTTCTGCATTCTTCTGCTGGCTAATCTTAGACATACACAAATTCATATTTATGTATTTGTACCAAGGAATAATAGTCAGAACCTCATAGGATGATTGAGAGATTTAAATAATATAAATATCTGTATCTCCAGAGAACATCTACACAAGAGTCCCTTGGTAAGTATTAATTTCCTCCCCTGATCCTTAGCTTACTTTCTAGTTCTGTAGAAGAAATAAAGGATAAAGGATAGTAAATCATGCACACAATATAAAAAGGATAAAGTATAGTAAATCATGCACACAATATAAAAAGGAACTCAAATGTTAAGAAAGGTTCAATTAGGAAACCAAAAATCCATGATTATAGATGTAGTACTGAGAAGGAGGATAAGATGTTTTTACTTTAGTAATGTCACAACTTTTTCTTCACTTAAATCACATGAAGAAAAAACCTGGGATCTATAATTAAGACTTCATCTCTTTCTGTTACTGAACTCAGTTTCAGCTGCTCACTGCTCAAAAGTCAATACTTAAGGGGTAAATTTGGTAGAATGGAAAGTTGCGTTAATCAGAAAGACAGTGATCTAGGGAGCATGTGGACTCATGTCCTAAAAACCAACTCTAAAGATCCTGCTCAGCCATAACAGTTTTTAAAGGGGAAAGTACCTCTGTGAATCATCAAGGCAGAAGTCAAGCTCTGAGTCGTTTTCCTTTGCCTGCAGGCTGGCTGACTCTCATTGTCTTTCTACAGATGTTATTTCATCCCTTTGTGGTCTACCTGCAGTATTGTTAAGGGGGCTACTAGGGGTAGAAAGTTAGTCATTCTTTAACTACTTAATTCTTCATTTCTACTTCTTTTAATCTAGGGAAAGAATCAATAGGTTAGGCATGGTATTGTGTGCATTTAGCAGGGTATAAGTCAGCAGTTGTGTTAAATGTTACCTAGTAATCTCATTTTTATAATTAAGGTTTCAGTGGAACAGAAATAGACAAAATAAGAAAGGTGCAAAAGACCTGCTTACAAATACCCACTTTTTAGACATCATTCTATTTCTATGAGATTAGGGGCAAAGTTCAGTCTTGTGTAACTTCATGCTGACATAGGATACTTAAGGTGGAAGATGTTGACATGGGTCTGTACCATCTGTTTGTTGATAATTTTAGTTGCCTGATTACATAGACAGACAGAACAAGCAATATGAGCAATAGTGCTAATCCATTCTCTTAGGACAAGTTCTTGGAATTGTGCTAGCCATAGATTCAGTACTACTCAAGATGGAGCAGTTTATGTATTGGCTACAGTCTGGTCACCATGTACTTAGCCTTTTTTCTCCGGTGGCAGTTATAGTATCTGTAAAATAACTCAGGAATGTGCATCAGACACTGAGTCTGTGACTCTATAGTCCTAATTATTAACTGCTTGAGCCTGCAATTTTGTGACTCAGGGAGGCCTGGGAGACTTCAATTTTTCTACAAAAAGGAGTCAGTGGACATAGAGGGGCCTTTGTACTGGGGGGGAAAGCTGTGGGTTTCTGAGCAATTCCATTTATATTCCACAAGAATTTAAAAAAAAAACCTGCACATGAATAACTGATAGTATATGGAGATTAATTTACAGCTCTCTATTTTGTTAAAGGTAGTTAATTTGCAAAATTAGTCATTTTACATATTGTTTGTTACAAATTATGAGGAAGAGCCCTCACAATCAACCTCAGCACAGGCAGATCTAAAACATTCAAGATTTGGTTGTGACCCAAATTCTAGATCATAAATCTTAACTTCCATAAAAGTATGCAGACTATAATATAATATGATGAGATATATGGTTTTAATTATCTGATCTTTTGAGCCATTATCCAATAGAACTTTAGCCTGCCTTTTCAGCATTTAGAATTGTTGTTTTGGGCTTCCCTGGTGGCGCAGTGGTTGGGAGTTCCCCTGCCGATGCAGGGGACGCGGGTTCGTGCCCTGGTCCGGGAGGATCCCACATGCCGCGGAGCGGCTGGGCCTGTGAGTCATGGCCGCTGAGCCTGCGCGTCCGGAGCCTGTGCGTCCGAAGCCTGTGCTCTGCAACAGGAGAGGCCACAACAGTGAGAGGCCCGCGTATCGCAAAAAAAAAAAAAAAAAAAAAAAAGTTGTTGTTTTGTCTTCAGTCATTTAATATTCACTGAGTACCGACTATGTGTCAAGAATCATTCTGATCTCAGAAAACCCTAAAGAATTGTCTCAAGAGTTTTCCTTCCGATTCACTGCTATTAATTTTGGAAGAAAAAAAACAGTCTGGAATTTGTGAACATAATGTTATCAAAAAATTTACCTCATGATCATAGAAAGTTAAAATTGAAACCACTTCCAGGAAACTACAGTCTCTTTCTTGTTTTTATTTTTTATTTTTTGGTTAAGCATTGAGATTATGTATATTTGATAAAAGCTAGTTTACTTTAATTCAATTTTCAATATTTTATTATAATATTGGCTTTCTGGCTCTAAAATTTATTGCACTAAAATAAAGTATTACAAAAATAAATAACCAGTAGATATTAAATTGGAAAGATAGAGATCTTCAATCATACTGATCCTTCTGATGGAACTCTAGGAAAGTATACTTGTAAAAGAACATTAAATTGTGGGTTTTCTTCCATTCTGACATACTTTCTCCCCAACCCCTCCCATCCACTATTGGCACCTAGCCAATTAATGGCTACACTGCATGTTGAAAATTGGATTGCCACTGACTTCCAGACAATTGCTTTAGAAAATTGTTTTGTCTTTATTCACAAAAGTTTAATTAAAAATCTCCTGTCCCTCTGTTAGAGAGCCTGGTGATAACTCGGATGCAGATGGAGGCATAAATAACACTTTCCTGAAGATCTCAGCATGCTGTAGAAACATTGTGGAGGGAGGATTTTTATAGGTCTTTAATCATGATCAACCCTCAAGGAAATATATCCAGTCTCATTGCATAAACTATTTTAGTTTTAGCGTTTGTTTGTAATTATCTGTTATTCTCCACTACCCTCACACTGTCAACATATTAACTTCAGCAGTTATCAGGAGGCTATTTAGTATTCTGAAAAATATATAAATAGGGCACTTCTGTCAGGCCTTCATAGGTTGAAGAAACAAAATGCAGTTAATCAATATGTAGAAAACAAACTTATGGTTACCAAGGGGAAAAGGGGGGGGGGTTACATTGGGAGACAGAGATTGAAATATACACACTACTATATATAAAATGGATAACTAATAGGAACCTACTGTATAGTACAGGAAACTACTCAATACTCTGTAATGGCCTATATGGGAAAATAATCTATGTATGTATATATCTGATTCACTTTGCTGTACAGCAGAAACTAACACAACATTGTAAATCAACTATATGCCAATAAAATTAATTTTTAAAAAAGGATGCAGTGAATCAAATGAAATCCTACTTCTCTGCCTTCCCTGTCCCCAGTGGAGCTGTGACAATAAATTCAAATTCTATTCTCTTTTCATGGAATTGCAATATAAGTAGGTATTAAGGTGTTACAGAATAATGAGATTACAGACTGTCTGGAATAGACCTTAGAAATAACCTAGGCAAAGACTTTATCTAAAGCAAAATTTCTCACTCTTGCATTTCTCATAAATACTCATTTTTCCTATCCATTTGCACACCAAAATAAATGTCTAAAATATTTTGAATTCACTTCTTCATTTTTATTTTATTACTACTGTAGCCCAAGCTACCACTATTTCCTGATTAAACTATTGCAATAACTTCCTAATTGTTACTTTCTTATTCTCTCTCAGTCCCATGAATCTATTTTCCTCTCAGCAGCTGAAGTGATCTCTTTAATCCATGTCACTTTTTTAGAAAATTCAATGATTATGTTTTAAAAATAAAAATGAAGACTAAAACCTCACAGAACCCTGCACAGTCTGGATCCTGCTTAATTTTCTTGATCCATGTAAAGAATGCATTTCCCCATGAATCTAAAGAATATTTTTCTCCATCCATATTGATTTTATTTTAGTTTTTTTTTTATTTGCACTGAGCAACTTTTGTGTTTGTCTCCTGCTCAGGTGTTTCCTTTATCTCTTCATTTGGCAGTCTTCTCAGCTAGAACATCACGTCCACATAGAAAGCCTTCCAAATGAGCCTAATTCTCCTACTACGTGTTATTATAGATCTTGTATTTGTCTTTCATTAAGATTATCATAATTGAAATTTAAATAGTTATTTGTATATAAGTTTTATATCTACCCTCTTCATTTAGCCTATAGATTCCATGAAGTTAGGAATGTGTCTGTCTCAGTCACCACTATATCCTTGGCACTTTAAAAAATGTCTAACACATGGTGTGGCTCAACAAACATTGGTTAATCAAAAGAATAGAGGAATAAATGACACTCAGGTAAAAGTAGCATTTCCAGTTACTCTTTTGTAAATTGGTCATCTCATTTACGGTACAACAAATACCATATAATTTTAGTATGGTTCTCTGGAGCTACAAACAATTTGGTCCTATAGGAATCTGAAGATAGCACATTTCCCTTAAGCTCTTATTTCTATTTTTAAGCTAACTTTTATTAGTAACTTTAATTCTTTACATAGGATTATTTTTCTGCTGCTAGTTGCTATCCTTAGGATCTTGATTTTTGCTTTACATAAGGGTTTATATTTAAACAATTATGCACATTGACTTTAACCTGCCTAAATTGTATGGGGAGGTAAACTTTAGAGCTGAAGCACCCTGAAGGTAATTGTCCCTCTTTTTGTTTTCAGGACACTGTACTCTCCCTTATTCTTTAACCTGTCTAATCTTTTCCTCTTAGTTTCCTATATTGGATCCTTTTCCTCTGAATGACTTCTATTTTTTTGATGAATTCACAATCATATTCTCTACTCCATTCCATTAATTTTGCATGCATTCCCTTGACAATTTCATCTTCTCCCATAGGTTTTAAGAGCACCAGTTTCTGATAGCTGTCATTTTTATCTCTTTCTTGTGCTCAGCGCCTAAGCTGCAGAAAGAAGAAGCTTGATTTAAACAGCTATTTGAAAGTATTTTTCATGACAGTCTATTTTACAATATGCAAAATATTAACTTGATGCTAGTGCTATTAGAAACAGTTGAAGTTTGTTGATCAATGTACTCACAGCATGTGACATTGGGCCTCTGCTCGACGTCACTTTGGACATCAAATGCCAAGAGCTACAGGGCTTTGACTGCAGCCCTGTCTATAGTATTATTAATTAATTAATTAATTTTTATTTGGCTCATAAAGATGACTTATAAAGCAGGCATGTAAATAGTGCAAGAGACAAAAATTGCAAAGCTCAGATGCAGAAAATATGGGATATCAGTCAATTGGAAAGACATGAAAATAGAGTTAAAACTGAAAGTGTGAATTTTAATTGGGATTATAATGAAGATAATACCCAAATGTTTTGGTTCAAAAAATCATAAAACATACAGAGATGCTTGAGATCTTATTTAAAAACTAGTTCATGCAGAAGAAAAAGCAACTTATTAGATACCATGCTTAATATGATTAAAGACACAGTGGTGTGATGCAGTTACAAAAAGTGAATGCAATTTTAGGCTGAATAAATATAAAAATACTAAAAATAAGAAAGTCAGCAATTGTATTGCTCTTGGTGTATGTCAAATAACATTTGAAGACTTGTATTCAGTTTTGGGCATCACGTTTCCAAAAATATTTATCAAAGTATGCACTACTTTAAGTAACAAAGTCTAGTATCATTTCCTATTTGCATACTGACAAGATAAAAATGAGAAACACTGCTAAAAAGAGTTAAGCATAAAATTATGGAGGCATTAGCTATTTTGTAAATCCTTCCTGGGATTTAAGATATGTTTTATCGTAAAGTGACTCTTTAAACTACATATAGGGATCTTCTTTTACTTTATTCATGGTCAGGATTGATTCTCCTAATCGACTGATATTGCTGACTACACAGATGTTTATATTCTCTTTCATTTACTCTTTATGTGTGTACTAGAATCCCAAAACCATGTCGCTGTCAGGTAATTTGAAATTTTATGCCCTATCGATTTATGAAACAAAACAAAACAAGCCTGTAACATATTTCAGTTTAAGCTCTTCAAGTGGCAGTATACCATGGGTTTTGGTGCTGTCAGAGAATCATGGCTCTGTCACCACCAGCACTGTGACCTTGAGCAAGATTCTTAATCTTGCTAAGTCTTAGTTTTCATGACTGTAAAATGGAGATAATGCCATGAATCCCTTCACTCACTGTTACATTTTTAATTAAATATTTGTTAATGTCTACTCTAGGCATCTATTTAGTACTTGATAAACGTTAACTGTTCTTCTTATCAAAAGTAAATTCCAATGACTTCATCATCTCAACCTAATTTTTTTTTGGTCATGCCATGTGGCATGCAGGATCTTAGTTCCCTGACCAGAGATCAAACCCGTACCCCTGTAGTGGAAGCATGGAGTCCTAACAACTGGACCATCATGGAATTCACTCAACCTATTCTTTATTCAATCATTATCTGCTTCTTTTGGTAAATTAAACTTATTGTACCAAATTTTCCCCATCTTCCAAAGAAAGGAACTAAAGTTACATTTGTTAATTAGGAAGATGAACGGAAATAACTTTTTACATTTTGAATTCACTAACATCTATACATTTTTATTCACAGAAACAAATTATCTACCTGTAAAATTGGCATTTATTATAATTATTCAATGTATTTACTTATCAATAATATAGCAGAAGTGAAGTTTATAATGCTGAAGCTAATTAAGTTATCTTTCTATTTCTTGAAATTTTCCCTAAAGTTATCCAGACTTATAGCTACTAGCAGATACTGTTTTGAGAATGGCTGGTGGTGTCCATGAGTTTGACTCAGGTCAGAAAATTCAAGTTCTCAGTAATGCAGGAACATGTCTGAAGTATTCATAATGGCCATCAGGCTCCATTTTGAATGCCTGAACAGCAGTTACTCCATTTTTATTTTTAAATGCATTCTTTTCTTTAATGGTTAAATCATATGTACAATGTATGTTTGATAGGTCACAAGACAGGCTGTTCTAGTTCAAGCCAAATCATGTATAAACCAGAATGACCTCTGCATACCTCAATATGTGTAAGAATTTCTTCCATCAGCTGTGAGAGAAAGCTTTGGCAGATGGCAAGTGAACACAAACAGAATGGGGATCAAATCTGCAGGTGAGGGTAAGATCACCAATTGGAGCCTTAACACTGACATTGGGAAAGCAAAAGGGAAGCTGTTAGCACTTGATCATGGTATATTGCAGGATAGAAAGAAAGTATACAAGTTTAAGAATTCTGTCACAAGAGGGAGAAATAAGTGTGAAGTAGGTGTATATAGAAGGTCTGAGAAAGTCTCAGAATCCTTAGCAGGGCTGGCAGAATGTATTTCTCTCCCAAAATAGCTAGGAAAAATGGAGGAGTTACTCCTGGAAATTAGTAAAATATTAACACAAACTTCTGTATCACACATGCTGGTTATTTAGCACATTTTGAGGTACACATTCTGCTAAAATACATCAAGAAAATCTGGAAAATGATGTACTTTATAGAAAAGAGAATTTATAAACTCATGTAAAGAACACACATAAAGGACATGAAAGTCATAATCTTGTGTGAAAATTTACCACACCAGCCCCCTGTCCCATACTATTGCTAAAGAAAAGAGCTAATTATTTTCTCTCTAAAGAGAAAGGATAGTTCTATATCTTATTTCAGTATAGATGCCATGATAAAAACATCTATGTTTAAATAAACTTAAGTACACATGATTTGAATTTAAAAGATGGCTTAAAAAGAAAAAAGATAATTTAGTATCATTTTACTTGGTGAGTTACATGAAAAGGAGGCTACCAACTAAAAGTTTGATTAAACTGAATATTAGGTCTTCTGTGTTTAGTTGCACTCCCTCTTGAAACTACTTTTGTGTTACTTTGTAAATACCTGCAGGAATGTTAGGACATGTAATTTATTCATATAAATCATCCCTGGGTGTGAAAATTCATGAAACACTGGACTCAATAAATAACAATGAACAATTCTAGCAATAATCAAAATATAATCCTATTGTTCTATTTAGATTAGTTCTCTATCAGTACCAGTTACTAAATTTAAAGTGACAGTGATACTGCCAGAAATTCTAGCCTCTCAAAGTTTACAGTAAAGATCTGGCTTTCCCAAGCTCTATATCAATATCATTGCAATGAGAAAAAGCTTTCTTTAGAATATGTTTACATTGGGGGAAATTTGTATTAGATTTGACCTTGTTTTTAAGGATTTTACAATACTATTGAGATACAATAGGCAAAACAGAGAGTAAAGGTCATATATACTTATTACATTATACGACTAGTGATAAAAAGATAACAAAAATATTAAATTAAATAAAAATTGTGCTTATGTTATGTTTTGAAAAAAATCAAGTTTGAATCAATGTTTTAGCACTGGAAGGAAATTTAGAGAAAATCTGGGCTAAATTATTTATTGAAATGAAAATGTAAGGACAAGATTAAGATACTTGACCAAAATTCTATAACTAGAGATAGACTTAAATTACTTTAATTCAAATATCCTAAATACCTGTATTATTTTCTCTTAATGACACTATAAGGAAGAAGAATTTGCCACCCCAAAATATTTCTCTGGAGTATTGATTCTTTTAAACTGGTTATTTTCAGAGAAACAGCAGAGATGGGAAGGGCTCTGAAAAACAAGTGAAAATTATCCTTTTGTGAGAAACACATTTGTAAGGGTGTTTCCCTCTCTGTGCCTGAAAAGAGAGGGAGACCAAATTTCTAGAAACTCTTATCAATGGGGAAAACAATGGCTTAAATCTGCATCACAATCACTCTTATTTACTGTGCTTTTTTCTGACTGCAATGGCAGGAAACTAGAAATCACCAGCAGAAAAAGAAATGAGAAAAACTTGATTGCATGGAGACTAAACAACATGACACTAAAAAAAAAAATGGGTCAATGATGAAAGAAAAGAAGAAATCAAAAAATACCTTGAGAGAAATGACAATGAACATAGAACCAGAAAAAAATCTATGGGATGCATCAAAAGCAGTCCTAAGAGGGAAGTTCATAGTGATACAGGCCTTCCTCAAATAAACAACCTAACCTACCAACTAAAAGAATTAGAAAAAGAAGCACAAACAAAAACTAAAGTCAGCAGAAGGAAGAAATCATTAAATATCAGAGAGGAGATAAGTAAAATAAAGATTTTTTTTAAAATAGAAAAAATAAATAAAACAAAAGCCATTTTTTTGAAAAGGTAAACAAAGACAACAAACCTCAGGCCAGGCTCATCAAGAAGAAAAGAGAGGACCAAAATAAACATAATATGAAATGAAAGAGGAGAAATGACAACTGAGACTGCAGAAATACAAAACAAACAAACAACAACAACAAAATACAGAGAGAGAGAGAAAGAGAGAATACTACGAACGATTGTATGCCAACAAATTGGACAACCTACAAAAAATGGACGTTTCTACAAACATACAGTCCACAAACACTGAATCAAGAAGAAATAGATAGTTTGAATAGACCAATCACTAGACGTGCAATAGAATCTGTAATAAACATAATTCCCTGAAAACAAAAGTTCAGAACCACATGGATTCACTGGGGAATTCTACCAATCATACAAAGAAGAATGTATACCAATTCTTCTCAAACTCTTACAAAAGATTGAAGAGGAGGGAACACTTCCATAATCATTTTATGAAGTCACCATTATCCCTATACCAAAACCAGACAAAGACACTACCAAAAAAAGAAAACTACAGGCCAATATATTTGATAAAAATAGAAGCAAAAATTCTCAACAAGATATTAGCAAACCAAACCCAAAAGCATGCAAAAAATATCATATATCATGATTAAGTTAGATTCATACCAGGGTCACAAGGATGGTTCAACATACACAAAACAATCAATGTGATATGCCACATAAGCAAAAGACAGGACAAAAACCACATGATCATCTCAATAGATGAAGAAAAAGCATTTGATAAATTTCAATATCCATTCATGATAAAAACTCTTACAAAAGTGGGTAGAGAGGGAACATATCTCAGTACAATAAAAGCTTTTTATGGCAAATCCACAGCCAAAATAAAGCATTCCCACTAAAATCTGGAAGAAGACAAGGATTCCCACTCTCACAACGTCTATTCAACATAGTATTGTATGTCGTAGCCACAGCAATCAAACAAGAAAAAGAAATAAAAAATATCTAAATTGGAAGGGAAGAGGTAAAATTATCATTATATGCAGAAGACATGATACTGTATATAGAAAACCCTAAAGAATTAAAAATTTGCAGGATAATATTTAAGGTGTTTTGGAGTCAGGAGTATTTATAAAAACCCACAACAATTATTACAAATAATAAATATTGGAGAGGGTGTGGAGAAAAGGGAATCTTCCTTCCCTGTTGATAGGAATGTAAATTGGTACAACCACTATGGAAAACAATATGGAGGCTCCTTAAAAATCTAAAAATAAAGTTACTATATGTTCCAGCAATTCCACTCCTGGGTGTATGTCCAGAGAAAACTATAATTCAAAAAGATACATGCACCTCAATGTTCATCACAACACTATTTATAATAGCCAAGACATGGAAGCAACCTTACTAACCTAATTGTCCATCAACAGATGAATGGGTAAGGACAATGTGGTCTATATACACAATAGAATACTACTTAGCCATAAAAAAAAAGAATGAAATAATGTCATTTGCAGCAACATGAATAGCCCAGAGATTATCATACTATGTGAAACTTTCCAATTGTTATCTTGTTATTGAGCAGAACTTGGGTCACTTGCCTGCAAAGCCAATATATTGACATCAGGTTGTGGTTAAGGAAAGTAGAACATTTATTGCAGGGCCCAGCAAGGACTATGAGTGGCTCATTCTCAAAAGACCAGAATTTCCCAATGGCTGTCAGGGAAGGATTTTTAAAGGCAACATTTGAGGTGAGAGTTGCAGGGGTATGACTTGGTTGGTGGGGAGGTAATGGGGTGAAGTTTCAGGAATCTTAATCATCAACCTTCTGGTTTCAACCAGTCTGGGGTCTACATGCTTGTGGTCAGCCTGGCCAGGTCTTAGTTTCTGTAGAACATCTCAAAGATATCCATCAGATTTTTATGTATATCCCTTGAAGAGGAACTAGGACTTTGTTTTATAGCTGAACTATTGTTCCTTGACTGCTTTTCCTTTGTTTCTGCATTCCCTTCTACTCTCACTAGCAACTGCTTGAATCTGTTCTTTGGGGCTCTGGTAAGGCCTAGGAGACTAAAGCTTTTCTTTACAAAAAAGAAATGTGGGACATAGAGGGGATTTTGTACCTGGGAGGGCTCTACAGGATCCTGCTGGGTTTCAATCTCTCAAAAGAGGTTTTACAGTTTTCTCTGGCTTTGCTTTAGTTCGTGCCATTCTCCCAGTTGGGAATGCCAGATTCATTCCCTTCAACTTCGTGAACATGCTTAAAATTTCAGACTTTGACTTGGAAATTAAAGTAGATGACCTCAAAACACTCTTCCATTTATCAGATTTTATTTTATTGTTTATCAGTTCCTTTGGTGTCATCTGTCATTCAGCTATAGACAAAATAGATTTTGCTCTTGATTCAAGAGCAATTCTAGCATTATTTATGGTTTCCCACTGACCATTAAATGATATGACCATATCACAAATAACAATTTTGAAAGTTCTGAAACAGTTCACATTGAAGGCATATTTGTAGGAGACATATATGAGCAAGGACATGTAAAGCAGGAATTGTTAAGCAGGGCCACAGACAAAAAACAAAGAGGTGGACTAAGGTTAAAGGATACTACAAATGCCAGAGACCAGAAAGGACAATGTGTTGTTGAACTGGGAATATCACCCAGGCTGTAAAGATCTAGCAGGAGTTCAAAAACTTATATACAATAAAATGATTCAACTTTGTGTTTAACTTCCTCAATAATAGGGTCTGAATATTTTTAATATTTAATATTTTAATTTAATATTTAAAAGAGATAAATTTAAATGTAGGTAAAATTATAAATAGCCAATAGTTAAAAATAAATGCTACCTAAAAATCCACAAATTGTCATGCTTTAGTTGAACAATGTAATTAGAATTGAATGATTCATCTGAAACACATGGCAAGGTGCTAGAATTTTGGATATATGATCACTGAATAAAAGGCACAAAATATCAAGTGAACATATATACAGTGATGAGGGGAAAAAGTCAGCAAATGTTACAAAAAATTAATTATCCAAGAATGCAAAGACCCAGATTTTATGTCAAGGAAGCATAAGGTAAATAAAGCAAATATGAGTCACTTGGGTATAAATATTGAACATTCTACATAAATATGGAAGTCCTGGGCCTGGAAATAAATAAATAAGATATTTGCAAGCAGAAGAAAATTCAGAGACCTAGAAACATGCATAGTAGTGCGTTACATGTGATAGGAGCTACTTAGGCCTCTTGGTATAAATGTTAGTGTTGTTCATCATTTCTGACTTTCTCTTTTCCAGGACATAGTAGAATTGTGTATCCTGGCCACCTTTAAAGTGAGGTGTGGTCATGTCATGTGCTTTGGTCAATAAGTTGTGAGTAGAAGTTTTAAGCACTAGGATACAAGTCTTCATATTCCTATTTTCCTTCCTTGAGAATCATAAATGTACAGATAAGGAGCTTCCCTTGGTTTGAATCCCTTAGTGAGGACCACATGAAGTAGACACATAGTAGACTATGTCTCAAAAATGAAGTCTGTAAACTTTTGAATCTTCTCACGCAAAGCAAGCATTCCAATATGTACTCATTTATAATAAGTAATCATTATCATGGTTTATTATATTTAATAAAATATAATATAAATATTAATATGAAATTTGTATTTATCCTAGAGTACATATTATTAAAGTAATATATTAGTTATGTTATTTTGATATTTTATGAGTTTTTATGAAAAACAGTAATCATTTTTTTCAAAACAACATTATTGAGGTAAAATGTGTACATTTCAATGAATTTTACAAACATATACATATATCCATATAATCACCACCATAGTCGAGATATAGAACACATTGATCAAACCAAAAGGTTCCCTTGAGCCCCATCCAGGTCAATCACATTCCACCTTCAGCTGCAGACAACAACTTGTCTGCTTATTGTCACTATAGATTAAATCTGTTTGTTTTTTTTTCTTCTTTTTTTTAAGCAACATTTCTGGTATAATAATCGTGGGTAGTAAATGGAATCATAGAGTTTGTATTCTTTTGTATCTGGCTTATTGAACTCAGCATAATGTTTTTGGGACTCATTCATGTTATTATATGTATCAGTACTTTGTTCCCTTTAAGTGCTGAGTAGTATATTATTACATGGATATGCCACAATGTCCTCATCCATTCACTAGTTGATGAACATTTAAGTTGCTTCCAGCTTGAGGCTATTATGAATAAAGCTGCTATGGATATTCATGTACAAGTATGTGTGTAAACATATGTTTTAATTTCTCTTAGGTAAATATTTAGTAGTAAAATTGTTGCATGTTATGGTAATATGTTTAACTTTATAGCACACTGCCAAACAGTTTAAATGGTTTTATTGTTTTACTTTCCTACCAGCAGTTCCATTCTAACACTTGTTCTTTTAATAATTTTAGCTATTCTGATAAATATACAATGCTATCTCATTGTTTTGGTTTGCATTTTTCTGATGTCTAATGATGTTGAATCCCTTTACTTGTGCTGCACTGTCCATTCATTACTTTCTTGTGCCTAGATTTTTAACTGGGTTGTCTTTTTAATGAGCTGTAAGAGTTCTTTATATATTCTGGCTACAAGTCATTTGTCAGGTATATGCATTGTGAATGTACTCTCTATTTAAAGATCATCTTTTCATTTTCTTAACGATGTCTTTTGAAGAATAAAAGTTTTAAATTTTGATAGAGGCCCATTTGTCAATTTTTCATTTATGGTTCATGCTTTTTGGGCCCCAAGAAATCTTTGCCTATCCCAAGTTCACGAGTATTTTCTCCTGTAATTTTTCTTGAAGTTTTACAGAAAAACAGTAATCATTTTTATTAATGATGTGTCTGCTTAATATGCTCAATTGTTAAAATGGGATACTATGTATGAAATTTCTTTAAAAAAAATAAGGTATGATATATATCTGAGTTAACTTTTCAACCAGAATGAATTGGCCACACATTAACAGATTTTGAGTTGAAATACTGATGCTCAGAATGCTCAAAACCAGGCAAGCTGGATCTGTAAGGAACTTTATAATTCTACTTTTTCTTATTTTTACTTCATATTACACTTGGCACTGTGAGAAACATTTTAAAAGTATAAAATGTGACCTTTATTTCTCTCAAAAATTTGATAACCAGATTCACACATGAAACAAGAAGACCCATATGGTATAATGTATGGTGACATTTATATTTGTAAATATGTAGAAAAGAGTGAAGTCTTTGGCTAACTCAGTCATTAAATAAGTTTTGTGGAGGTCTTGGTATCTAATACTTAACCTTGAAGTTTAGCTTGAATTTGGAGATACTGCTCCAAGCAGTAATCATGTTCACTTAACCGAGGATGTCAAGGAACACAGACTGTGCAATGAACAATAAATAAAAAACACTGCAGGCATGTGGCTAATTGTAGTGAAAAGTGGATCCTGGGGAGATGTGGTCAATACAGCTGGGTAGGTAGGATGGGGCAGATTTTGGATCATCTGGACAGCACACAGCAGCATTTGGGAGCAATGTGATGAGCAAAACCATGATGTAATAAAGATAGTGCATTAAATCAACAATTAGGGTGGTTCTATGTGGGAGGAATTGGAAAGGAGAAAAAAAATTCAAGTCATAAAAGATATAGCAATCACAAAAAGGCTCATAATATTGTCTTTAAAAATGTTCTCACTTAGGGTTTTCCTAGTGGCACAGTGGTTAAGAATCCACCTGCCAATGAAGAAGACACAGGTTTGAGCCCTCATCCGGGAAGATCCCACCTGCCACAGAGCAACTAAGCATGTGTGCCACAACTACTGAGCCTGTGCTCTAGAGCCCGTGCTGCACAACAAGAGAAGCCACCGCAATGAGAAGCCCATGTGCTGCAACGAAGAGTAGTCTCCACTCACCACAACTAGAGAAAAGCCCACGCACAGCAACGAAGACCCAATGCAGCCAAAAATGAATGAATGTATTTTAAAAAATGTTCTCATTTCTCATTTCTATTTTAAGTGTTAAATGTGATAAAAATTGGACTCCCTGATGGTGCAGTGGTTAAGAATCTGCCTGCCAATGCAGCGGACACGGGTTCAATCCCTGGTTTGTGAAGATCCCACATGCCACAGAGCAACTAATCCCATGGGCCACAACTACTGAGCCTGAGCTCTAAAGCCCGTGAGCCACAACTACTGAGCCTGCATGTCACAACTACTGAAGCCTGTACACCTAGAGCCCATACTCTGCAACAAGAGAAACCACCGCAATGAGAAGCCTGCACACCACAATGAAGAGTAGCCCCCACTCGCCGCAACTAGAGAAAGCCTACGAGCAGCAATAAAGACCCAACTCAGACAAAAATAAATAAATAAATAAAATAAGTTTATTTTAAAAAGTGATGAAAATAATGTATAGAATTGAGAAAAGACAGAGCATCACATCAATACTATATAAATTCTTAGATCAGAAAAATCATTTGTTCAAAAAAAAAAACAAATTATGAAGGAAGACAGAGGTGATAAGAAGCTTGGCTTGTGATCAGAAGTGAGATATTCTTACCTCAAACAAATATTTCTCTTTCTGCATTATATGATGAAATGATATAGCTGAAGAGGAACTGGTAGCATCCAAACCATGGGAGTTACTAAATTTGTATTCACCAATTAATAAGATTATGCAAAAACAATGTAAATGCTGCAATCCCTAAATTTGTATTTTAACACTTGATGCAAAACCCCTAATTCCATTTCATTAAAATCACCAGAGATTTAGAATACCATGTAAGCGATAGGTCAAACATAGGAAAGATTGCAATTCATAAACTGTTTATTTCCAAGAATATTGTGTTAATTTCTTATTATTTTAAGTATGGTTTTCTTGTTTTTCTTCTTCTAAAGTAATCCTGTCTGTCTTTTATAATGTTGTATTCTCAGCACAGTGGGCTTTTATTATATGTTTTCTATATTTAAATAAAACATATATTTATGCATAACTCACTGTACTCTGCAAATATAAATTAATTCATTCTGTTTATGTTATCCTTAGGTCTTAAAAGGTGAAGTTCCTATTTTACATTATATAGGAAAACAATGACGTAATATATACAACTGACAGGCCTGAATTTGTTGACCAATTCCATCTGTTCACTTTATTCAAGTCAACAGAGAATTCCATAAAAACATCAACAAAAAAACAGAGAGCAATGGGTACAAAAAGATAATTAAACATGCCCAAACACACAAACACAAATCTCAAATGACTATTTGGGTCACTATTTTTTTTTAACAAAGTTACTTGAACAGCGTAGTGAAACTGTATGTGTTCTATGTAATTCCAACATGAGTATTCAATTACATTTTTAAAAATTTTACTGAAGTGTACTTGATTTACAATGTGTTAATTTCTGCTGTACAGCAAAGTCAGTTATACATATATATATATACTTTTTCATATTCTTTTCCATTATGGTTAAATCACAGGATATTGAATGTAGTTCTCAGTACTATACAGTAGGACCTTGTTGTTTATCTATCTTATATATAATAATTTGAATCTGCTAATCCCAAACTCCCAATCCTTCCTTCCTCACCCACCCACGTGGCAACTGCAAGTCTGTTCTCTATGTCTATGAGTCTTTGTTTCATAGATATGTTCATTTGTGTTATATTTTAGATTCCACATATAAGTGATATCATATGGTATTTGTCTATTTCTTTCTGACTTACTTCGCTTAGTATGAGAATCTCTAGGTTCATCCATGTTGCTGCAAATAGCATTATTTCATTCTCTTTTATGGCTGAGTAATATTCCATTGTGTATATATACCACATCTTCTTTCTTCATTTATCTATCAATGGGCATTTAGGTTGTTTCCATGTCTTGGCTATTGTTTATAGTGCTGGTATGAACATTGGGGTGCATATATCTTTTTGAATTACAGTTTTGTCTGGCCATATGCCCAAAAGTGGCGTTGCTGGATCTTATGGCAACTTTACTTTTAGTTTTCTGAGGAACCTCCATACTGTTTTCCATAGTGGCTGCACCAATTTACATTCTTACCAACAGTGTAAGAAGGTTCCCATTTCTCCACAACCTCTAAAGCATTTATTATTTGTAGACTTTTTAATGATGACCATTCTGATTGGTGTAAGGTGGTACCTCATTTTAGTTTTGATCTGCATTTCTCTAATAATTAGTGATGATGAGCATCTTTTCATGTACCTTTTGACCATCTGTATGTTTCCTTTGGATAAATGTCTAATTAACTTGTCAATTACATTTTAATTTCACCACTGGCATTCAGCTTTAGTTCAGCTTGATCAACAAATATTCATTCATTTGTTCACTAACTTTTAAGTGCCAGACATGTAGGGGGTAAAATTTGCCGTCCCAAAATGTGTGTGTGTGTGTTTTTTAACATCTTTATTAGAGTATAATTGCTTTACAATGGTGTGTTAGTTTCTGCTTTATAAAAAAGTGAATCAGTTATACATATGCATATGTCCCCATATCTCCTCCATCTTGCATCTCCCTCCCCCCAACCCTCCCTATTCCACCTCTCTAGGTGGTCACAAAGCACAAAGCTGATCTCCCTGTGCTATGTGGCTTCTTCCCACTAGCTATGTATTTTACGTTTGGTAGTGTAAATATGTCCATGCCACTCTCTCACTTTGTCCCAGCTTATCGTAAGCCCTCCCTGTATCCTCAAGTCCATTCTCTAGTAGGTCTGCATCTTTATTCCGGTATTGCCCCTAGGATCTTCTGACCATTTTATTTTTCTTTTCTTAGATTCCATATATATGTGCTAGCATACGGTGTCTGTTTTTCTCTTTCTGACGTATTTCACTCTCTATGGCAGTCTCTAGGTCCATTCACCTCACTACAAATAACTCAGTTTTTTTCCTTTTTAAGGCTGAGTAATATTCCATTGTATATATGTGACACATCCTCTTTATCCATTCATCTATTGATGGACACTTAGGTTGCTTCCATGTCCTGGATATTGTAAAAAGAACTGCAATGAATATTTTGGTACACGACTCTTTCTGAATTATGGTTTTCTCAGGGTATATGCCCAGTAGTGGGATTGCTGGGTCATATGGTAGTTCTATTTTTAGTTTTTTAAGGATCCTCCATAGTGTTCTCCATAGTGGCTGTATCAATTTACATTCCCATAAACAGTGCAAGAGTGTTCCCTTTCTCCGCACTCTCTCCAGCATTTATTGTTTCTAGATTTTTTGATGATGGCCATTCTGACTGGTGTGAGATGATATCTCATTGCAGTTTTGATTTGTATTTCTCTAATGATAAATGATGTTGAGCATTCTTTCATGTGTTTGTTGGCAATCTGTATATCTTCTTTGGAGAAATGTCTATTTAGGACTTCTGCCCATTTTTGGATTGGGTTGCTTGTGTTTTTGATATTGAGCTGCATGAGTTGCTTGTATGTTTTGAAGATTAATCCTTTGTCAGTTGTTTCATTTGCAAATATTTTCTCTCATTCTGAGGCCTGTCTTTTTGTATTGTTTATGGTTTCCTTTACTGTGCAAAAGCTATTAAGTTTCATTAGGTCCCATTTGTTTATTTTTGCTTTTATTTCCATTTCTCTAGGAGGTGGGTCAAAAAGGATGTTGCTGTGATTTATGTCATGGAGTGTTCTCCCTATGTTTTCCTCTAAGAGATTGATGGTGTCTGGCCTTACATTTAGGTCTTTAATCCATTATGAGTTTATTTTTGTGTATAGTGTTAGGGAGTGTTCTAATTTCTTTTTTTTACATGTCGCTGTCCAGTTTTCCCAGCACCACTAAATGAAGAGGCTGCCTTTTCTCCACTGTATATTCTTTGCTCCTTTATCAAAGTTAAAGTGACCATAGGTGTGTGGGTTTATCTCTGGGCTTTCTATCCTGTTCCATTGATCTATATTTCTGTTTTTGTGGAGTACCATATTGTCTTGATTGCTGTAGCTTTGTAGTATAGGTTGAAGTCAGGGAGCCTGATTCCTCCAGCTCCAGTTTTCTTTCTCAAGATTGCTCTGTCTATTTGGTGTCTTTTGTGTTTCCATACAAATTTTGAAATTTTTTGTACTAGTCTGTGAAAAATGTCAGTGGTAGTTTGACAGGGATTGCACTGAATCTGTATATTGCGTTGGGTAGTAGAGTCATTTTCACAATGTTGATTCTTCCAATCCAAGAACATGGTATATCACTCCATCTATTTGTATCATCTTTAATTTCTTTCATCAGTGTCTTATAGTTTTCTGTATACAGGCCTTTTGTCGCCTTAGGTAGGTTTATTCCTAGATATTTTATTCTTTTTGTTGCAATGTTAAATGGGAGTGTTTTTTCAATTTCAGATTTTTCATCATTAGTGTATAGGAATGCAAGGAATTTATGTGCATTAATTTTGTAACCTGCTACTTTAGCAAATTCATTGATTAGCTCTAGTAATTTTCTGGTAGCATCTTTAGGATTCTCTATGTATAGTATTATGTCATCTGCAAACAGTGACAGCTTTACTTCTTTTCCAAATTGGACTCCTTTTATTTCTTTTGCTTCTCTGATTGTGGTGGCTAAAACTTCCAAATCTTTGAGAATAATAGTGGTGAGAGTGGGCAACCTTTTCTTTTTCCTGATCTTAGCGGAAATGATTTCAGTTTTTCACCATTGAGGACGATGTTGGCTGTGGATTTGTCATATGGCCTTTATTATGTTGCGGAAAGTTCCCTGTATGCCTACTTCCTGGAGGGTTTTTATAGTAAAACAGTGTTGAATTTTGTCAAAAGCTTTCTCTGCATCTATTGAGATGATCATATGAGTTTTCCTTCAGTTTGTTAGTATGGTGTATCACATTGACTGATATGCACATATTGAAGAATCCTTGCATTGCTGGGATAAACCCCACATGATCATGGTGTATGATCCTTTTAATGTGTTGTTGGATTCTGTTTGCTAGTATTTTGTTGAAGATTTTTGCATCTATGTTCATCTAACATCATCTATGTTCTTTGTGACATGTTTGTCTGGTTTTGGTATCAGAGTGATGTTGGCTTCGTAAAATGAGTTTAAGTGTGCTCCTCCATCAGCTATATTTTGGAAGAGTTTGAGAAGGATACGTGTCAGCTCTTCTCTAAATGTTTGGTAGAATTCGCCTGTGAAGCCATCTGGTCCTAGGATTTTGTTTGTTGGAAGATATTTAATCACAGTTTCAATTTCAGTGCTTGTGATTGGTCTGTTCATATTTCTATTTCTTCTTGGTTCAGTCTTGAAAGGTGGTGCATTTCTAAGAGTTTGTCCATTTCTTCCAGGTTGTCCATTTTATTGCCATAGTGTTGCTTGTAGTAATCTCTCATGATCCTTTGTATTTCTGCACTGTCAGTTGTTACTTCTCCTTTTTCATTTCTAATTCTATTGATTTGAGTCTTCTCCCTTTTTTTCTTGATGAGTCTGGCTAATGGTTTATCAATTTTGTTTATCTTCTCAAAGTACCAGCTTTAATTTTATTGATCTTTGCTGTTGTTTCCTTCATTTCTTTTTCATGTATTTCTGATCTGATATTTATGATTTCTTTCCTTCTGCTAACTTTGGGATTATTTTGTTCTTCTTTCTCTAATTACTTTAGGTGTAAGATTAGGATGCTTATTTGAGATGTTTCTTGTTTCTTAAGGTAGGCTTGTATAGCTATAAACTTCCCTCTTAGAACTGTTTTTGCTGATTCCCATAGGATTTGGGTTGTTGTGTTTTCATTGTCATTTGTTTCTATGTATTTTTTGATGTCCTCTCTGATTTCTTCAGTAATCTCTTGGTTATTAAGTAGTGTGTTGTTTATCCTCCATCTGTTTCTATTTCTTACAGATTTTTCCCTGTAACTGATATCTAGTCTCATAGCCTTGTGGTCGAAAAGATACTTGATACAATTTTAATTTTCTTAAATTTACCAAAGCTTGAGTTTTGACCCAAGACATGATCTGTCCTGGAGAATGTTCCATGAGCACTTGAGAAGAATGTGTATTCTGTTGTTTTTGGATGGAAGGTCCTATAAATATCAATTAAGTCCATCTTGTTTAATGTATCATTTAAAGTTTGTGTTTCCTTATTTATTTCATTTTAGATGATCTGTCCATTGGTGAAAGTGGGGTGTTAAAGTCCCCTACTATGATTGTGTTCCTGTTCATTTCCCCTTTTATGGCTGTTAGTATTTGCCTTATGTATTGAGTTGCTCCTATGTTGGCTGTATAAATATTTACAATTGTTATATCTTCTTCTTGGATTGATACCTTGATCATTATGTAGTGTCCTCTGTGACTCTTGTAATAGTCTCTGTTTTAAAGTCTATTTTGTCTGATATGAGAATTGCTACTCCAGCTTTCTTTTGATTTCCATTTGCATGGAATATCTTTTTCCATCCCCTCATTGTCAGTATGTATGTGTCCCTAGGGCTGAAGTGGGTTTCTTTTAGACAGCGTATATACTGGTCTTGCTTTTGTATTTATTCAGCCAGTCTACATCTTTTGGTTGGAGCATTTAATCCATGTACAATTAAGGTAATTATCGACATGTATGTTCCTATTACCATTTTCTTAATTGTTTTGGGTTTATTATTGTAGGTCTTTTACTTCTCTTGTGTTTCCTGCCTAGAGAAGTTGCTTTAGCATTTGTTGTAAATGCTGGTTTTGTAGTGCTGAATTCTCTTAGCTTTTGCTTGTCTGTAAAGGTTTTAATTTCTCCATCAAATCTGAATGAGATCCTTGCTGGGTAGAGTAATCTTGCTTGTAGGTTTTTCTTCTTCATCACTTTAAATATGTCCTGACACTCCCTTCTGGCTTGTAGGGTTTCTGCTGAAAGATCAGTTGTTAACCTTATGGGGATTCCCTTATGTTTTATTTGTTGTTTTTCCCTTGCTGCTTTTAATATTTGTTCTTTGTATTTCATTTTTTATAGTTTGATTAGTATGTGTCGTGGCATGTTTCTCCTTGGATTTATCCTGTATGGGACACTCTGTGCTTCCTGGGCTTGATTAACTATTTCCTTTCCCATATTAGGGAAGTTTTCAACTGTAATCTCTTCAAATAATTTCTCAGTCCCTTTCTTTTCCCTTTCTTCTTCTGGGACCCCTGTCATTCGAATGTTGGTGTGTTTAATGTTGCCCCAGAGGTCTCTGAGACTGTCATCTATTCTTTTCATTCTTTTCTCTTTATTCTGCTCTGCAGTAGTTATTTCCACTATTTTATCTTCCAGGTCAGTTATCTGTTCTTCTGCTTCAGTTATTCTGCTATTGATTCTTTCTAGAGAAGTTTTAATTTCATTTTTTGTGTTGTTCATCACTGTTTGTTTGCTCTTTAGTTCTTCTTTGTCCTTGTTAAACATTTCTTGTAGTTTCTCCATTCTATTTCCAAGATTTTGTATCATCTTTACTATCATTATTCTGAATTCTTTTTCAGGTAGACTGTCTATTTCCTCTTCATTAGTTAGTCTGTTGTGTTTTTGCCTTGGTCCTTCATCTGCTGTGTGTTTCTCTGTCTTCTCATTTTGCTTAACTTACTGTGTTTGGGGTCTCCTTTTTGCAGGCTGCAATTTCGTAGTTTCTGTTGTTTATGGTCTCTGTCCCCATTGTTTGAGGTTGGTTCAGTGGGTTGTGTAGGCTTCCTGGTGGAGGGGACTAGTGCCTGTGTTTTGGTGGATGAGCCTGGATCTTGTCTTTCTGGTGGGCAGGTACACATCTAGTGGTGTATTTTGGGGTGTCTGTGGACTTATTTTGATTTTAGGCAGCCTCTGTGCTAATAGACGGGGTTGTGTTCCTGTCTTGCTAGTTGTTTGGCATAGGGTGTCCTGCACTGTAGCTTGCTGTTCATTGAGTCTTGCTAGTTTTTGGCATTGAGATTGAGATATCTGGGTGATGTTTGCTATTTGATATTATGTGGAGCTGGGAGTCTCTTGTGGACTAGTCTTCTGAACTTGGCTCTCCCATCACAGTGGCACAGCCCTGATGCCTGGCTGGAGCACCAAGAGCCTGTTCTCCATACGGCTCAGAATAAAAGGGAGGAAAAAAAAAACGGAAGAAGAAGATAAAGTAAAGTAAAGTAAAATAAAATAATTAAATAAAAACTATTTTTTTTAAGAAAAAAATTTTAAGTAATTAAAAGAACCCCAAAAACAGACAGACAGAACCCTAGGATGAATGATAAAAGCAAAGCTATACAGACAAAATCACACACAGAAGCATACACACACACACACTCACAAAAAGAGGAAAAGGGAAAAAAAATATATCATTGCTTCCAAAGTCCACCTCGTCAATTTGGGGTGATTCATTGTCTATTCAGGTATTCCACAGATGCAGGATTCATCAGGCTGATTGTGGAGATTTAATCCACTGCTCCTGAGGCTTCTGGGAGAAATTTCACCTTTCTTTTCTTTGTTCCCACAGCTTCCAGGGATTAATTTTGAATTTGGCCCCGCCTCTGCCTGTAGGTCACCTGAGGGTGTCTGTTCTTCACTCAGACAGGGTGGGGTTAAAGGAGAAGTTGATTGGGGGACTCTGGCTCACTCAGGCTGGGGGGAGGGAGTGGTATAGATGCGGGGCAAGCCTGCAACAGCAGAGGCCAGTGTGATGTTACACCAGCCTGAGGTGCACCATGCGTTTTCCTGAGAAAGTTGTCCCTGGATCACAGGACCCTGGCAGTGGCAGGCTGCACAGGCTCCCAGGAGGAGAGGTGTGGATAGTGACCTGTGTTTGCACACAGACTTCTTGGTGGCCGCAGGGGCAGCCTTAGCATTTCATCCGCTTCTCTGGGGTCCGTGCTGATAGCCATGACTCACGCCCATCTCTAGAGTTCTTTTAAGAGGCTCTCTTAATCCCCTCTCCTTGCGCACCAGGAAAAAAAGAGGGAAAAAAGTCCCTTTCCTCTTCGGCAGCTCCAGAATTTCCCGAACTCCCTCCCGGTCAACTGTGGCACACTAGTCCCTTCAGGCTGTGTTCATGCAGCCAATGCCAGTCCTCTCCCTGGGATCCGACCGAAGGCGGATCCTCAGCTCCCAGCCCCCAACCGTCCCGGCAGTGAGCAGACAACCTCTCAGGCTGGTGAGTGCTTGTCAACACCAGTCCTCTGTGTGGAAATCTGTCCGCTTTTCCCTCTGCACCCCTGTTGCTGTGCTGTCCTCTTTTGCTCTGAAGCTTCCCCCTTCCACCACCGTCTCCGCCCAGGAAGGGCCTTCCTAGTGTTTGGAAACCTTTCCTCCTTCACAGCTCCCTCCCATTGGCGCAGGTCCTGTCCGTATTCTTTTGTCTCTGTTTTTTTTCTTTTTTCTTTTGCCCTACTCAGGTATGTGGGGAGTTTCTTGCCTTTTGAGAGGTCTGAGGTCTTCTGCCAGCATTCAGTAGGTGTTCTGTAGCAGTTTTTCCACATGTAGGTGTATTTCTGATGTATTTGTGGGGAGGAAGGTGATCTCCATGTCTTACTCTTCCACCATCTTGAAGGTCCTCCTCCAAAAATGTATTGTTTTTGATATGAGGGCGAATTTAGGCTGATTATTTTAATAAACAGAAGACTCTGGAAACTTTCCTTTCACTTTCCCATTACCTGCCTAATTAGTTTAAAAAAAGGGCCTGTCAGGAAAGAATATGATCTAGGTGTAGTGGGGGAAACTCAGCAGATCCTAGAAATCAGAGTCCACTCTGTGTCTCACTGTCTCTGTATGGCCCAGCGTACATTTGTTTACCAAATATTTGTTTTTTCATCTCTATGTGAATTGCCTACTTAACATATTGTGTCCCCAAACCCTACCTTCAACTTCTTTTGTCTTTAGATGAAGATGGTATTTAAGATGAAGTCTTAAGCCATTTTGACAAATTACTCAGTTTTTCTGGGTCTCTCCCATGTACACGTTATTAAATTTTTGTTCGATTTTCTCGTAATAATCTGTCTCATGTCAATTTAATTCTCAGAGTAGCCAGAAGAACCTATAAAGGTAGAGAAAATTTTCTCTTTCCCCAACAGACAGTATACACATTGTTAGAGATTTTAAGATGAATATATATCATCATGACTCTGACCTTGAACAGAAACTGAATGTTTAAATGTAGAACATGGAAATAAGGCAGTTTTACATAGTGGTAAATTCTGAAGATTTTTACAGAAAAATGCATGATGGGGCATAAATTCATTCATTGATTTATGCATTTTTATTCAAGAAAAAGAGGGGACATAAATTCTTTCAAGAATGAAGTATCCAGGAGTCAGAGAAGCCTTGTTAGGATTAGATGAAACTTTAGCTTCTTGAAGGACAAGTCGGAGTTTTCCATGTTGGCATTTTTGAGCTGTTCCAGGAAGCAGGAATAGCATAAGAAAAGGAGCAAAAGAATAAAAAAGCTTTGTATGCTTATAGAATTCAAGGCTGTGTAGGGTTAACCAACTGTAAAGTGCAAGTTGAGAAAAAGTGAAAGATTACACACATGAGATTATTGACAGCAAAATTATCAAGAGTTTTGTACACATACCAAGAAGCTAGATAACTCTGGAATGTTCATGTGATAGTGTCATGATTAACATATCTATTCCAAAAGATCACAAATGGTAATATGGAGACTAAATGGGAGAGGATACTAGTATGGAACAGACATTAACTAGCAAGTTATAGTTCATCTCACCATATAGTTTTTATTAAGCACAGCATATGCAGGGACCTGGGAGTTCACTGTGGGTGCAGTCACTCCATTGATATTTTACCCATTTTTTCCTTCAGTTTCTCCCAGGGCTGACATAGGCAAATTACAATTGAATTATATTAATTCCATATTGGGGGGGGGAGTCACTACCTTAAGCCCCACAAGAGCTTTTCATTTGCTATTCCACTCATATTTGTCCCTCCTTGGGCCCCCCACCAAAATCTTATGGGGATATTGTTCTTACTGCTCTAAGCCTATGGCCAATACATTTTTGGTGAGTGGGTGCCAAAATTATATGCACTGTTAACTATTTTTAATATTAATCCTACTAATCATTTACCTCTCATTTTACATATCCCCCTCTTATTCTTGACTCTTGGCTCTCTGTTTTATCAACTTGCTCTTTTCTCTTTTGACTTTGCATTATGTCTCTCTAGCTACTGGCTTGTTTTATGATCTAACTTGGAGCTATTTGATATTTTCTTTCTGCTTTGGACTAACTTATTAGTACTGTTGGCTTCTGAGAACTACTTCTAATTCCTGGCCATAGAAGCACAGGACAGATTTCAGCCAGTTCTCACTTACGGTACACAAAAGATAGGAGATTCTGACAATAGGTAATGCAAAGATGCCCAGGGTTTCTTATATAGCACATTACAAGAAGGATGAGATATAGCAAACAGATTTGAGAGCTACTTAGAAGATAAACTACAATGGATTTATAAATGACTATCTGTGGAGAATTAGAAAGGTAAACTGGCTAGAGTATTGGTTTAGAAGATTATTCTGAGGTCTTTGGTTTTTGATGATTCTGAGGTAGATAGCGTTGTTCTCATTTGACACAAAGAAACCAGGAGAAAATGTTACTTTGGGAAAGAAGAGAGACAGTCATCTTAATTTTGAAAAAAGTTTAGTTTGAGGACCTCTGCAACATCACATGACCATGGATTGGCAATATAGATTGAAGAATTATGAGCATGTAGGTAGGAGTTAAATAAATAAAAATATACAATATTGTCTAGGAAGACTATTTGTGGCAAAAGAGAAATGAATCTAGAGAACATTTCCACTTATAAGGTTCATTGAGAAGACAGGACAACATAGAAAAGAAGGAATTGTCAGAGAATTAGGAAGAGTATAAAAGATTCATTGTTTTAATCAATTCATTGTTTTAATCTTTAATCAAACTGATTAAAGATAGAGTTTAGTGAAAGGAGTTGTCAATATTATCAAGCAATGCAGAGTGTCATGACAAAAAAATGAAAGAACTTCTCTACAGATATAGAGTTATATCAAACCAAATTCAATGCCATGAAGAAGGTGGTAGGCTAATTACATGGGGTTGATGTATAAATAAGATGTGAGAAGAAGGAAACTACACTTTGCTTAAAGAAGCTGTTTCAAGATAAGAAGAAAGCAAGCATGAGATCCTTGTACTTGTTGCTCTTTCCACCTGGAAATCAAAATTAATTTAAACAATAACAAAATATTATAAATAGTTTAAAAACTTGTCTCTAATAACCAAATATGTCCAAGAGAATATGCTACAATTAAAACACAGTCCCTGATTTTAAAGACCTTCAGATTCACTGTAATTTGTGTGCTAGCTAGCAGGCAAACAAGGATTTGTTTTAAAAAAACAAGTAAAGCCAATTAAGGAAGAACTATTGTCTGCCATTGAAGCTAATTTCACAATGATAATGTAAATTATATGTTTACATTAATAACAGGGCCATTCTGCTTTGTTTACAAAGGTAGAGAGAAAAATTGGGCTAAATTAACTTCGTTTTGTTTTACTAGCTTCACTTTCTATCCTTCTCCACTCTGATCTCTACCCCAATAGTTTGACTCATAGGCGCTATATTAATAGTTTTTCTTATTCTATAATTTTCTGTATGGTTCAGTCAATGGGGAACTATGGAAGGGATTCATGTGAAGAAGAGTGACATCAGAGTGCTTATTTCTCTGACTTCCTTCCTAAGAGGTCACCTTGGTTTGCCTTGGACCCTCTACTGAAAGTCACAGAATGTATCAAGGTGACTCTTTCTTCCTAGGCTTTGTTAACAATTCCATTTCTCTATCCTGTCAGGCCTTAGAATCTTAACAACTGTGGGATACTGCATTATCCCCCTTTTTTTCTTGCTTACACTCTGCCTACTTCTGTATATATTTCTTTTATCCTTATTTGAGATGTTCTCTGTTTCCTGCTAAGACCCTGACTAATAGAGAAAGCCTCATCTGACTGCTGAGAATCAGAATCAGGCTCTATCGTATGAATAATATTTGAGGAAATTAAGTAGAATGAGGAAATTTAAAGAAGGAACAATAAAAATACTACCTCAAACAATGGCATAAGGATGGTACACTGTAGATTTATATGACTGTAAATAGGTTAGCTTTGATATAGACAATTCATGCTGTGAAAATATGAGAACTAAGAATGTAACTATTTCTTTAAAGCAATGATTGTCAATCAGAGATGATTTTGCACCCAGGGGACATTTGGCAATGTCTGGAGACATTTATGGCTGTTAAGACCTGGAGGTGGGGGTATGGAACAGGAGGAAATGATATTGACATCTAGTGGCTAGAGGCCAGATATGATGCTAAACATCCTACAATGCACAACACAGCACAGAAAAGAACGATCTAGCCTAAAATTTCAATAGTGCCAAAGTTACCAAACCTTATTTGACAGCTAACTTTGGAGTACATTCAGTACTTCTTGACCACTTGCCTTTCCATAAAATCTTAGTTAGGCAGGGAAGATTCATAAATTAATTCAAAAAATACTTGCTGATTACATATTTTGTGTACAACACTGTGCAAGTCACTGTATTACAAGAGCATACAAAAAGGAGAGAACTTAGAATCAAATGCCAAAAGAAGTCATTAATTAACTACACAAGTAAATGTAAAATAGAAGCTATGTTAAAGGAGGCTGTTGAAAATATAGCAACTTAAGATGGGGGATGGTAGTTGCTGGTCTAATCAAGGAGGTCAGAAAAGGCTTGCCTGAACAAGAATTCAGTAGGAATTGAGTTAGGTAGGGAAGAAATATGAATACAGAGGAGAGAGCATGTGCAGTGTTTGGAGGTCTGAGCAACTGGCCAATTCCAAATATGTATGTACATAAGTTGTAAAGTATATTATTTCCTTGTTAGAGTATTTTTATTTCATGGTTGCATTTGTATTTGAAACTGTTTTATCTCCAAAAAGAGTAAATTGTCCAGAACTAAGAACTGTTTCTTATTCCATTCAAAGCTTCCATACGTATGAGTAATGTTCTATAAATGGTACTAATTATAATTAGCTCAATGGCCAATCATGTGCAAAACTCTAGATCCAAAATTTAGGCTCTGAAGTTGTTTGATAACTTCACTCATTTTAAAAAAAGCTTGTGTGCATGTTTATGGAGAGAGATGGGGGTGACAGTTTGAAAAGGAACTGTCTCAAGTTTTCTTAGATGTAATATTCCAGTCTGTTTCATCTCTAGTGCTTGGTTTCAATGATTTGTAGTTCATTAATAAAGACAACAGAGCACAATACTCCAGTCTAGAGTACTGGCGGGGTGGCAGAAGACCAGGAACTTACCTCCAGCTCGGCTCTAATGACCCTGTGATATACAGAAACTTCCTGAAACTATGTGTCTGTCTCTCTGCTAAAGATGTTTCTAATAATATTCTTATTATAATTTTTAAGGATACAATGACACCATACCTTTGAGGCCATACTAAAATCCATAAAATACTATGTAAATATAAGGGTGTATGCAGCAATTTTAAAATAATAATTGGAAATTCAAAGCTGTATCCACATGAAATCCAAAATATTGGCCAGTATCCAAACAGGATAACAACTATAATAACGCTTGCAAGGCAGGCGTAAATAAACCCTTGTACGCACAGTTCAAAGACAAGAAAGAAGCTGACTGATTCCCACTATTGAGACTGTGCCATTGAAGGTTATGGAGAGAAGCCCATCTGTGGCAAATAAATCAACATTGGGCTAGCAACAATGTGGCATCTAGACCCTGTGGAAGTTCTGATAAGCCAGATGTATAGGTAATCTCAAATCAGACAACTGTGAAGCCTACTTTTTGACAAGTTAAGAATGAAAAATATCCACTTAGAGCTTTAGTTAGAAAAAGCTTCATGAGCACTCCCAAAAATAAAAGTGCAGAGCCAGCCAACTAGAACTGTTGGGACAATTATCAGAAAATGTCCCACATGTTTGCTTAAAAATTGTGAAGATGGATATGGCAAATAACAAATCTTTGACTAATATTTAGGTTTTACCCTTACACAGCTTGGCTAAAGAGTCAGTGAGAGGAAAATGAACTTGTTATATAGACGTGTTTAAGTTCCACAGGCATTTATCAAATACATATTTTGTGCAAGGCACTTTGGTGAAAAATGCAGGAGCAATATTAGGTAATAAAATAATTGCTAATATAAAAGGCAAATTTGGGTGGAAATACCAGTGTAGTAGAGTCAAGAGATCAAGCTCCTACTTCTGATTTCTGCCTAATAGGCTTATGCATCAGGCTGACAACTTACCACTATATACCTGCTTCCTAATTATAAAAAGAAAATAAAATGGTTTAGAATAAAAATAATAGTAACCACAGAAGGTAAAATTTATTCACTGTCTATTATGTCCTGAAACTATATCAGGAGTCTTTACATCCATCATCTTATTTAATGCTCACAGCAAATGTTTGAGGTAGATACCTATATTAAATTGATAAGGAAACTGAAGGAATTTATAGAGCCAAATTCACAAAGTAAGCAAGAGACAGAGCTGGGATTAGTTTTTCTTTACCTACATCTACCCTTTTTCCATTCTAGTATTAAGGAGTTTGGTAAACAAGCGTGTGTTCAATCTTAAAATTATCTCACAAGATTCTATAGATATAAAGCATAATTACATATCAGTTATGTTTTCAGATGAAATATTTTCGTTCATATTCATATAGCCTCCATTATTTCCCTGTTTATTAATATCAAAATAAACATGGATAAATAAACAACAAAAAAAGATCAACTTTGCTACTACTAATGGCTTCTAGATTCACAAGTTTAGGACTTTGTTAGAAAGATTTGAACTTTCAACATTCTCTTTCAACATGTAGCACAATGTTAACTTCAAATGCCATACACTGAAGGAAGTGAAATTTGGTTTGATAAATTCTCTTGCTTTAATTTCATACATTCACAATTTAAAAGTAAAAGAATGAGTGATAAGTCATAACACAGTAAGTCAAATAAACTGTAACAAAGAATACACACAAACAAGGAATGACTTATGAAGATGTGTGCTTTTTTCTCAAAGATACATAAAATTATATGCTAGTTTAAGTATTAAGTTGAGGAGATAATAACTGACATTTCATATCTAATAATGTAAAGTTATAAATCAGATAATTTTATACCTCCACAGATATATTAATGTAAAAGTCCATTTGAAGCAGTGGGATTTTAATAATGATATTCATATCAAATTCTTCTCCTAGGCGAATCTCTTGCTAAAGCTAGTTTAAATCCTCTTTGTTTTCTTTTTTCTCTTTCATTATAGGGAGAAAAAATTAAGGAGAAAAATTGTAAGAAAAGAAAAATACACACCTCATAATATCACTTCTTTATTTATAAAATTTTAACAAGTTATGTTTGTGTCTGATAGCCATGTTCAGATGATCATGTATATGAAGTTGAACTAACTTCTGCTTTCAGGCTAAAGAAAAAATATTGGATTGGACCATTCTCATCAATTCTGCTAATTGTTGGAGTTTGACATTTTGCACACATAATCAGTTTTATAATTTTGACTGAATCATAATTGTGTTTAGTCCAATAACTTGATGATTTAGTTAAACTTGTGTTTCTCGATTTAATGAAAAATGTCACTACAGGTTTTTTTTTTTTTTTAGGTTGGTCAAAGTCATTTCCATATATATATATACATATACATATATTTCATTAAGACAAAACAAGCATTAATTATAGGGAGAAAATGAAACAAATAAAAGATAAAAGTAAAATGCATAAAGTCAAATTCCTTCCATAGTGCCTTAAACATAAGCTTGATGTAGATTATAAATTTAGCTCTAACCTTTTAACAGACAGTTCAAACAGGGAGAACAACCACATAAGTCAAGGTCTTTATGATAGAAATTAAATGATTACTTGGTGAAAATAAAATATTTCTAGTACTAGGACCAAAGAGAAATTTTTCCCAAAGAAGTAGTGCATTTAGCCAATGTCCCCTAAAACTTCCTCCAAGTATCCACCATAGGAACACTACTGCATTACTTTGGCTAGAATATGTATGATTAAATAATATATGGGCAAAGCATTCCATAGATAATTATAGCCCAATTTACTTAAGTATATGGTTGTAAAAATGCTAAAAAAATTATGAGCAAATAAACTTTACCAGTATGTAAAATAATACCAATATCAGTAACAGTAGTAAAGAACTCTAATCAAAATTACAGTTTTGGGGCTTCCCTGGTGGTGCAGTTGTTGAGAGTCTGCCTGCCGATGCAGGGGACATGGGTTTGTGCCCCGGTCCAGGAAGATCCCACGTGCCGTGGAGCGGCTGGGCCCGTGAGCCATGACTGCTGAGCCTGCGCGTCCACAGCCTGTGCTCTGCAATGGGAGAGGCCACAGCAGTGAGAGGCCCACATACCACAAAAAAAAGAAAAAAAAATTACAGTTTTAATTGTATGCCTTGTACAACAGTCTGTGTGTGTGTGTTTATAAATATATGTATATATGTACATATATATATATATATATATACACACATTGCCACAACAATTTCTAAATAAAATTGATAGATTTTTTTTTTAATGGAATAAAAAGGTATTGAATGTGTTCAGCTGAAGACTTGGGATCGTGTATCATACATTCTGGGTCTATCTGATTCTATGGAGTCTCTGTCTTATATTGTCTTTGAGCTATTTTACAACTCCATAATTTGTGGAAAACTGATTTACTGCAAATAATTCTTGAATATATAATAACATGATTTGTGTCTTGTGGAATGTATTTTATTATTGCACTGTGAATTTACCTGTTTGGCATATCTTTGTAAATTCATTTCAGCATTGCTTATTGACTATATGCGTGGTACTATTAATTCTCATTTGAATCAGTTGTAACACTTTGCTGGCTTCCTCATGAATTAGTTAAATAAAATCATGACAAATGTTCGTTATATATTTGTATGAGTCAGGACTTCACCTTTTCTTATATGTATTTATGAGTACTTAATGAGGTAAGCACTCTTTGACACTCATAGAGATATTAAGTAACTTCTCCAAAGCTAAGGAAAAATCTCATTGGTAAAGGCAAACATACAGTAAGGTAATAGATCAACCAATTTCAAAACTAGGAGAAATATTAAGTACAAAATTAGAAAAATCATCTCTGTCCACAATAAGAGGTTAAGAAGCACACAAAACCAAACATGTAAATTATGATATCAGAAATATTAAATGTGGGAGAGGGGAGTAAAAATGCTGGATTGTTAAAATGTGTTTGAACTTAGGAGATCTTCAACCTAAAATAATCATGTGTGTGTGTATATATATATATATGTGTATATATATCCACATATATATTTCTATATATAATCTTCATATAAACAAAAATCTATAACTGGCATGTACACAAAAAAAGAGAAAGAAATTCGAGCATAACACTAAACATAATCATTAATTCACAAGTGAAGGGAGAAAAAGAAGAAGAAAGAAAGAAAAAAGAACTACAAAAAAATGAAAATAATTATTAAAATGGCAATAAGTACATACCTATCAATAATTACTTTAAATGAAAATGGATCAAACTCTCCAGTCAAAAGATATGGTCTCAGAATAAATATTCTTTTTGAAAGACCCATATATATCTGCCCACACACTTCTCACTTCAGATTTAAAAACACACACAGACTGAAAGTGATGGGATAGAAAAAGATATTTTATGCAAATGCAAATGCAAATAAAGCTGGGGTATCAATACTTATATCAGATGAAATAGACTTTAAAACAAAGACTATAACAAGAGAAAGAGAAGGACATTACATAATGATAAACAGAGGAATCCAACAAGAAGATATAACATTTGTAAATATATATGCATTCAGCATAGGAGCACCTAATGCATACAGGGTATATTAACAGGCATAAATGGAGAAATTGACAGTAATATTTTAATAGTAGGGGACTTTAACAACTTACTTATATGAATGGAAAGATTATCCAGACAAAAATATCAATAAGCAAACAAGGAAACATTGGATTTAAATCACACATTAGACCAGATGGGATATATATATATATAGATAGATAGATAGATAGAGAGAGAGAGAACATTCCATCTGAAAGAAGCAGAATAAAAATTCTTTTCAAGTGTACATGGAACATTCTCCAGGATAAATTACATGCTAGTCCACAAAATATCTCAATAAATTTAAGAAGATTGAAATCATATCAAGCATCTTTTCTGACACACTGCTATGAGACTACAAGTCAAGTAAAGTAAAAACTTGCAAAGAACCCATGGAGGCTAAACAGTACACTACTAAACATCTAATGGATCAGTGAAGAAATCAAAGAGGAAATTACAAAAAAAAATACCTGGAGACAAATGAAAACAAAAACACAATGATCCAAAATATATGGGAACCAGCTAAAGAAGTTCTAAGAGGGAAGATTATAGTAATAAAAGTCTACCTCCAGAAACAAGGAAAATTGCAAATAAACAACCAAACTTCACACCTAAAGGAACTAAAAATAGAAGAACAATGTTTGTATAAGGAAATAAATCATAAAGAGCAGAGCAGAAATAAATGACAAAGAGATTGAAAAAATAATAGAAAAGATCAGTGAAACTAAGAGCTGGTTCTTTGACAACATTATAAAGAAAATTAACAAACACTTAGCCAGACTTATTATGAAAAAAAAAAAAAAAGAAAAGAAAAGAAAAAGAGAAATGCCCCAAATCAATAAAATCAGAAATGAAAGAAAAGTTATAACTGACACCATGGAATTACAAAGGATCATAAGATATTAATATAAGCAATAAATTGACAACCCACAAGAAATGGATAGATTCCTAAAATGTACAATCTTCCAAGACTGAATCAGGAAGAAATAGGAAATATGACCAAACAGTTTACCAGTATTGAAATTGAACCAGTAATAAATACATCCCAACAAACAAATCCAAGACCACAAGCCTTCACAGGTGAATTCTACCAAACATTTAAAGAAGAGTTAACATCTATGCTTCTCAAATTATTCCAAAAAACTGAAGAGAAAGGAATACTTCCAAGCTGATTCTCCAAGGACAACAACACCCTGACACAAAAACCAGTCAAAGACACCACAAAAAAGAAAATTACAGGCCAATATCACTGATGAAAATAGATACAAAAACCCTCAACAAGATATTAGTAAACCAAATTCAACACACTATGTGAAAAGAATCATACACCATGATCAAGTGAGATTTATGTCATAGATACCAGAGACATCAGTATCTGTAAGTCAATCAATATGATACACCACATTAACAAGTTGAAGAGTAAAAATCTCAATAGATTCAGAAAAAGCTGTAGATGAAATTCAACATCCATTTATGATAAAAACTCTCCACAAAGTGGTTACAAAGGGAACATACCTCAGCATAATAAAGGCCATATGTGGCCAATATCATGCTCAACAATGAAAAGCTAAAAGCATTTCCTCAAAGATCAGGAACAACACAAGGATGCCCACTCTCACTACTTTTTTACATATCATTGGAAGTTCTAGACACAACAATCAGACATGAAAAAGAAATAAAAGGAATTCCATTGGAATTGGAAAGGAAGATGTAAAACTGTCATTGTTTGCAGATGATACGATACTATATATAGCAAATTCTTGGAAAGGAGGAGGGAAGAAGTAAAGGAAAGGAAAAAGTAAAACTGTCATTGTTTGCAGATGATATGATACTATATATAGCAAATTCTTAAGATGCTACCAAAAAGGCTATTAGAACTAATAAATACATTCAGTAAGGTTGCAGGATACAAAATTAATATACAGAAATATGTTGCATTTCTATACACTAATAACAAACTATTAGAAAGTAAAATTAAGAAAGCAATACCATTTACAATTGCATCTAAAAGAATAAAGTACGTGGGGAGAAATCTAACCAAGGAGGTAAAAGACCTGTACTTGGGAAACTATAAGACATTGATGAAAGAAATTGAAGATGACAAAAACAGTTGAAAAAATATATGGTGCTCATGGATTGATAGAATTAATATTGTTAAAATAACCATATTCCCCAGGGAAATTTACAGATTCAGTGCAATCTCTATCAAAATACCAATGACATTTTACACAGAGCTGGAACAGATAATTCTAAAACTTAAGTGGAAAGAAAAAAGACCCTGAATAGCCAAAACAATCTTAAGAAAAAAAAAAAAGAACAAAGCTGAAGGTATCTTGCTCCCTGTTTTTGGGCTATACTACAAAGCTACAGTAATCAAAACAATATGGAACTGGCACAAACACAGACACATCGATCAAGGGAACAGAGTAGAGAGCCCAGAAATAAACTCATGCTTATATAGTCAATTAATCTATGACAAAGGAGGCAAGAATAAACAGAACTTCTGCAATAAATGGTATTGGGCAAACAGGACAGCTACATGCAAAAGAATCAAACTGGACTACTGTCTCACAACATATACAAAAAATAAAACCAAAATGTATTTAAAACTTAAATGTAGGACCTGAAACCATAAAACTCCTAGAAGAAAACATAGGCAGAATGATTTTTGACATTGGTCTTAGCAATATTCTTTTGGATCTATCTCCTCAGACAAGGAAAACAAAAGCAAAAATAAACAAATGATACTACATCAAACTAAAAACTTTTCCACAGTGAAGAAAACTATGGACAAAACAAGAAGATAGCTTGCTAATGGGTAAATATTTTTTGCAAGCAATATATCGGATAAGGGGTTAATATCCAAAATATACAAAGAACTCATACAACTCAACATCAAAAAAACAACTTGATAAAAATAGGCATAGGATCTAAGTAGACATTTTCTCAAGAAAGACATACAGATGGCCAACAGACACATGAAAATATTCTCAGCATCAATAATCATCAGGAAAATGCAAATCAAAACTACAATGATAATTCTATTTTTAGTTAGTTTTTTTTTTCCCAGCAATCCCACTACTGAGAAAACTATAATTCAAGAAGGCACATACACCCCAACATTCATTGCAACACTATTTATAATAGTCAGGTCATGGAAGCAACCTAAATGTCCATTGATGGATGGATAAAGAAGATGTGGTATATACAGTGGAATATTACACAACCATAAAAAGGAATGAAATTGGGTCATTTGTAGAGATGTGGATGGACCTAGAGACTGTCAGACAGTGAAGTAAGTCAGAAAGAGAAAAACAAATATTGCTTATGAACACATATATGTGGAATCTAGAAAAATGGTACAGATGAAACTGTTTGCAAGGCAGAAATAAACAGAAGCAGAGGACAAACATACGAACACCAAGGGGGGAAAGGGGGGGTGGGATGAATTAGGAGACTGGGATTGACATATATACACTAATAAGTATAAAACTGATAATGAATGAGAACCTGCTGTATATCACAGGGAACTCTATTTAATGCTCTGTGGTAACCTAAAAGGGAAGGAAATTCAAAACAGATGGGATATATGTATACATATAGCTGATTCACTTCACTGTACAGCAGAAACTAACACAACATTATAAAGCAACTATACCCCAATTAAAACACATACACACACACACACACACAATGAGATACCACATGGTACATGTCAGAATGGCTATATCAAAAAGATAAAAGTAAGAAGTTTTGGTGAGGATGTGGAGCAAAGGGAATCTTTGAGTGCTGTTGGTGGGATTGTAAATTGGTGCAGACTCTTTGGAAAACAGTATGGAATGTTCCTCAAAAATTAAAAAGAGAACTGCCATATGATCTAGTAATTTATCTTTTGGGTGTTTACCTGAAGAAAACAGAAACTCTAATTATAAATAATGCATGTATTCCAATGTTTTTTGCAGCATTATATATAATAGACAAGAAATGGAAGCAACCTGTGCCCATAGATGAGTGGATAAAAAAGTTGTGACATATATATATATATATATATCAAGGGAACAGAGTAGAGAGCCCAGAAATAAATAAGTGAGGAAGATTAAGAGGTCCTGTTATAAAATAAATGAAACACAAGGATGTAATGTACAGCACAGGGAGTATAGCCAATAATATTGTGATAACTTTGTATAGTGACAAATGTTAACTAGATTGTCATGTTGGTCATTTTGTAATGCATAAAAATATTGAATAACTATGTTGTACACCTGAAAGTAATATAATATTTTAAGTCAATTACATTTCAATAAAAAAGCAAGAATGTGTGAAAGAATTATCACCCCAACAATTTAATATTATACAGGAAGTCCAGGCAGTATCAAGATTGAAAAGACATTTCACAGTTGGAATAAATATGCTATTTATAAATATCATTATGATTATCTATATAGAACATACTAAGATTTTTGAGAAGGAATAAAAGAATTAGTAGAAACGGGGCTTCCCTGGTGGCGCAGTGGTTGAGAGTCTGCCTGCCGATGCAGGGGACGTGGGTTTGTGTCCCAGTCCGGGAGGATACCACGTGCCACAGGGCGGCTGGGCCCGTGGGCCATGGCCACTGAGCCTGTGTGTCTGGAGCCTGTGCTCTGCAGTGGGAAAGGCCACAACAGTGAGAGGCCCACGTACCGCAAAAAAAAAAAAAAAAAAAAAAAAAAAAGAATTAGTAGAACTCAGCAAATTTTTTGGATATAATATACATTATCAAATATCAATAGTATTTTTACTATTTTTTACACATACTAATAAAAATTATAAAAATAAAATATGAAAAAATAAATTCATGTTAGCAAAATAAACTATAAACTATATACTATTCCTGATATACTCAGGAACAAATACAACAAAACTATAGGTACTTAAAAGAGAAAATTACAATATATTTTTGAAAACTTACAAGAGAATAATGATTATGATAGTTACTGGGTTATTTAAAATGTGTCAGTTCTCCAAATTCACATGAAAATGTCCAAGCATGCAAATCTTATTTATATTTATTTATTTATTTATTTATTTATTTATTTATTTATTTATTTATTTATTTATTTATTTATGGCTGTGTTGGGTCTTCGTTACTGTGAGAGGGCTTTCAGTAGTTGCAGCAAGTGGGGGCCTCTCTTCATCGTGGTGCACGGGCCTCTCACTGTTGTGGCCTCTCTTGTTGTGGAGCACAGGCTCCAGATGCTCAGGCTCAGTAGTTGTGGCTCATGGGCCTCGTTGCTCTGCGGCATGTGGGATCTTCCCGCGCCAGGTCTCGAGCCCGTGTCCCCTGCATTGGCAGGCAGATTCTCAACCACTGTGCCACCAGGGAAGCCCCAAGCATGCAAATCTTAAAGCAAACAAAAATCAAAGAGAGAAGACTTGCCCTAGTGAGTTCAAGGTTCAGTATAATGCTATCTTTCCACAGTAATTAGAACAGAATAATGTTGGTGCAAGGATGATCAGAAGAGACACTGACAATTGTATGGACAATGTTATACTTTAGAAGATGTAGTAGAAATTTGGGGGTAAAATAAGAATGCTTTAACAAACTGTGTTTGAGAAAATTGCCTTTCTTTTTTTATATACAACAGGTTCTTATTAGTTATCCATTTTATACATATTAGTGTATATATGTCAATCCCAATCTCCCAATTCATCACACCACCACCACCCCACCTCCACTTTCCCCACTTGTGTCCATGTTTGTTCTCTACCTCTGTGTCTCAATTTCTGCCCTGCAGACTGGTTCATCTGTAGCATTCTTCTAGGTTACACCTATATGCGTTAATATACAATATTTGTTTTTCTCTTTCTGACTTACTTCACTCTGCATGATAGTCTCTAGGTCCATCCATGTCTCTATAAATGACCCAATTTCATTTTTTTTATGGCTAAGTAATATTCCATTGTATATATGTACCACACGTCTTTACCCATTTGTCTGTCAATGGGCATTTAGGTTGCGTCAATGATCTGGCTACTGTAAATAGTGCTGCAATGAGCATTGGGGTTCATGTGTCTTTTTGAATTATGGTTTTCTCAAAAACCATGGGTATATGCCCAGTGGTGGGATTGCTAGGTCATATGGCAATTCTATTTTTTCTTTAATAACCTCCATACTGTTCTCCATAGTGGCTGTACCAATTTCCATTTCCACCAACAGTGCAAGAGGGTTCCCTTTTCTCTTTCTTTGTAGATTTTTTGATGATGCCCATTCTAACTGGTGTGAGGTGATACCTCATTGTAGTTTTGATTTGCATTTCTCTAATAATTAGTAATGTTGAGCAGCTTTTCATGTGCTTCTTGGCTATCTGTATGTCTTCTTTGGAGAAATGTCTATATAGGTCTTCCTCCCATTTTTGGATTGGTTTTTTTTTTTTTTTTAATATTGAGCTGCATGAGCTGTGTATATATTTTGGAGATTAATCCCCGTTGATTCATTTGCAAATATTTTCTCCAGTTGTGTGGGTTTTCTTTTTGTTTTGTTTGTAGTTTCCTTTGCTTTGCAAAAGCTTTTAAGTTTCATTAGGTCCCATTTGTTTATTTTTTTTTATTTCCATTATTCTAGGAGGTGGATCAAAAAAAGATCTTGCTGTGATTTATGTCAAAGAGTATTCTTCCTATGTTTTCCTCTAAGAATTTTATAGTGTCCGGTCTTACATTTAGGGCTCTAATGCATTTTGAGTTTATTTTTGTGTATGGTGTGAGGGAGTGCTCTAATTTCATTCTTTTATATTTAGCTATCCAGTTTTCCCAGCACCACTTATTGAACAGGTTGTCTTTTCTCCATTGTATATCCTTGCCTCCTTTGTCATAAATTAGTTGACCATAGGTGCATGGGTTTGTCTCTTGGCTTTCTATCCTGTTCCATTGATCTATATATCTGTTTTTGTATCAGTACCATACTGTCTTGATTACTGTAGCTTTGTAGTGTTGTCTGAAGTCAGGGAGTCTGATTCCTCCAGCTCCGTTTTTTTCCCTCAAGACTGCTTTGGCTATTCGGGGTCTTTAGTGTCTCCACAAAAATTTTAAGATATTTTGTTCTAGTTCTGTAAAAAAATGCCATTCATAATTTGATAGGGATTGCACTGAATCTGTAGATTGCTTTGGGTAGTATAGTCATTTTCACAATATTGGTTCTTCCAATCCAAGAACATGGTAGGTCACTCCATCTGTTGGTATCATTTTTAATTTCTTTCATCAGTGTCTTATAGTTTTCTGCATACAGGTCTTTTGTCTCCCTAGGTAGGCTTATTCCTAGGTATTTTATTCTTTTTGTTGCAGTGGTAAATAGGAGTGTTTCCTTAATTTCTCTTTCAGTTTTTTGACCATTAGTGTATAGGAATGCTAGAGATTTCTGTGCATGAATTTTGTATCCTGCAACTTTACCCAATTAATTGATTAGCTTGAGTAGTTTTCTTGTGGCATGTTTAGGATTGCTATGTATAGTATCATGTCACCTGCAAACATTAACAGTTTTACTTCTTCTTTTCCAATTTGTATTCATTTTATTTCTTTTTCTTCTCTGATTGCCATGGCTAGAACTTCCACTGCTATGCTGAGTAATATTGGCAAGAGTGGACATTCTTGTCATGTTCCTGATCTTAGAGGAAATGTTTTCAATTTTTCACCATTGAGAATGATGTTTGCTGTGGGTTTGTCATATATGGTCCTTATTATGTTGAGGTAGGTTCCCTCTATGCCCACTTTCTGGAGAGTTTTTATAATAAATTGGTGTTGAATTTTGTCAAAAGCTTTTTCTGCATCTATTGAGATGATCATATGGTTTTGTTCTTCAATTTGTTAATATGGTGTATCACATTGATTGATTTGTATATATTGAAGAATCCTTGCATCCCCGGCATAAATCTTACTTGATCATGGTGTATGATACTTTTAATGTGTTGTTTGATTTTGTTTGCTAGTATTTTTTTGAGGATTTTTGCATCTATATTCATCGGTGATATTGGTCTGTAGTTTTCTTTTTTTGTGGTATCTTTGTTTGGTTTTGGTATCAGGGTGATGTTGACCTCATAGAATGAGTTTGGGAGTGTTTCTTCTACAAATTTTTGGAAGAGTTTGAGAAGGATGGGTATTAGCTCTTCTCTAAATGTTTGATAGAATTCACCTGTGAAGCCATCTGGTCCTGGATTTTTGTTTGTTGGAAGATTTTTAATCACACTTTCAATTTCATTACTTGCGATTTCTCTGTTCATATTTCCTCTTTCTTCCTGGTTCACCCTTGGACATTTGTCCATTTCTTCCAGGTTGCCCATTTTACTGGCATAGAGTTGCTTGTAGTAGTCTCTTAGGATGCTTTGAATTTCAGTGTCTGTTGTAACTACTCCTTTTTTATTTCTAATTTTATTGATTTGAGTCCTCTCCCTCTTTTTCTTGATGAGTCTGGCTAATTTTTTTTTTTTTTTTTTTTTTGCAGTAGCAGGCCTCTCACTGTGGTGGCCTCTCCCATTGCGGAGCACAGGTTCTGGATGCGCAGTCTCAGCAGCCATGGCACACGGGCCCAGCTGCTCCGTGGCATGTGGGATCTTTCCGGACCGGGGCACGAATCTGTGTCCCCTGCATCGGCAGGCGGACTCTCAACCACTGCACCACCAGGGAAGCCCTGGCTAATTGTTTATCAATTTTGTTTATCCTCTCAGAGAACCAGCTTTTAGTTTCATTGATCTTTGGTATTGTATTGTTTGTTTCTATTTCATTTATTTCTGCTCTGATCTTTATGATTTATTTCCTTCTACTAAATTTGGGTTTTTCTTTTTCTTCTTTCTCTAGTTCCTTTAGTAGTAAGGTTATATTTTTTTTATTTGAACTTTTTCTTGTTTCTGGAGGTAGGCTTGTATTGCTATAAATTTCCCTGTCTGAACTTCTTTTGCTTCATCCCATAGGTTTTGGATCATCATGTTTTCATTGTAATTTGTCTGTAAGTATATTTTGATTTCCTCTTTGATTTCTTCAGTGATCTCTTGGTTATTTAGTAATGTAATGTTTAGCCTCCATGTGTTTTATGTTTTTTTTCCCCATAATTGATTTCTAATCTCATAGTGTGGTAAGAAAAGATGCTTGATATGATTTCAGTTTTCTTAAATTTACTGAGGCTTGATTTGTGAGCCAAGATGTGATCTATCATGGAGAATGTTCCATGCACACTGAGAAGAAAGTGTGATCTGCTGTTTTGGGATAGAATGTCCTATAATTATCAATTAAATCTATATGGTCTACTGTGTCATTTATAGCTTGTGTTTCTTTATTAATATTCTATTGGGATGATCTGTCCATTGGTGTAAGTGAGGTGTTAAAGTCCCCCACTATTATTGTGTTACTGTTGATTTCCTCCTTTATAGCTGTTAGCAGTTGCCTTAAGTATTGTTCCTATGTTGGGTGCATATATATTTATAATTTTTATATCTTCTGCTTGGATTGATCCCTTGATCATTATGTAGTGTCTTTTCTTGTCTTCTGTAACTTTCTTTATTTTAAAGTCTATATTATCAGATATGAGTCTTGCTACTCCAGCTTTCTTTTGATTTCCATTTGCATGGAATATCTTTTTCCATCCCCTCACTTTCAGTCTGTATGTGTCCCTACATATGAAGTGGGTCTCTTATAGACAGCATATATATGGATCTTGTTTATGTATCCATTCAGCAAGCCTGTTTCTTTTGGTTGGAGCATTTAATCCATTCACCTTTAAGGTAATTATTGATATGTATGCTCCTATTACCATTTTCTTAATTGGTATGCATTTGTTTTGTTGGTACTTTTCTTCTCTTGTGTTTCCCACTTAAAGAAATTCCTTTAGCATTTTTGTAGAGCTGGTTTGGTGGTGCTGAATTCTCTTAGCTTTTGCTTGTCTGTAAAGCTTTTGATTTCTCCATCAAAACTTAATGAGATCCTTGCTGGGTAGGGTAATCTTGGTTGTAGTTTCTTCCCTTTAATCACTGTAGTTATGTCATTCCACTCCCTTCTGGCTTGTAGTTTCTGCTGAGGAATCAGGTGTTAACATTATGGGAGTTTCCTTGTATGTTATTTGTCATTTTGCCCTGGTTGCTTTCAATCATTTTTCTTTGTCTTTAATTTTTGTCAGTTTGATTACTATATGTCTTCATGTGTTTCTCCTTGGGTGTATCCTGCCTGGGATTCTCTGCACTTCCTGGACTTGGGTGGCTATTTCCTTTCCCATGTTAGGGAAGTTTTTGACTATAATCTCTTCAAATATTTTCTTGGGTCCCTTCTCTCCCTCTTCTCCTTCTGGGACCCCTATAATGCATATGTTGTTGTGTTTAATGTTGTCCCAGCAGTCTCAGGCTGTCTTTATTTCTTTTCATTCTTTTTTCTTTATTCTTTTCTGTGGCAGTGAATTCCACCATTCTGTCTTCCAGGACACTTATCCCTTCTTCTGCCTCAGTTATTCTGCTATTGATTCTTTCTAGTGTATTTTTCATTTCAGTTTTTGTATTGTTCACATCTGTTTGTTTGTTCATTAATTCTTCTAGGTGTTTGTTCTTTAATTCTTCTAGGTCTTTGTTAAACATTTCTTGCATCTTCTTAATCTTTGCTTTTCTGAGGTCCTGGATCATCTTTGCTATCATTATTCTGAATTATTTTTCTGGAAGATTGCCTATCTCCACTTCTTTTCATTGTTTTTCTGGGGTTTTATCTTGTTCCTTTGTCTGGTACATAGACCTCTGCCTTTTCATCTTGTCTGTCTTTCTGTGAGTGCAGTTTTTGTTCCACAGGCTGCAGGATTGTAGTTATTCTTGTTTCTGCTTGAGACAGTTGGCTTTCTATTTGGAAGAAAAAAGCAAAATAGCATTTTATTCCTGTATTGAATCAAATACAAAATAAATATCAATTGGGTTAAAGACTCAAGAAGCAAAACTTTGTAACGTTTAGTAGAAATTATAAGAGATTGACTTTAAGATCTCAGGTAGTAAAAGATCTCTTAACTCAGACTCAAAAGAAAATAATCATACACAAAATAAGACTTATTTTTGTATAAACTTCAAACACTTCATAACAAAGGAATCCAAGAACACTAAAAATTAAAAGATAAGTAACAACCTATGTAAATATATTTGCTTCATAAAACAAACAAGGAATTAATTTTGGGGAAAAAATGTATGACCTCCCACATGAATCAGTAGGAAAAGGAAATGCAACACAATAGAAAGTGGATATAGGTTATGAATAAGCAATTCACAGAAGAATAAAATGTAATTTTTACTAAGCATATGAAGTTGTTCAATCTCATAAGAATAGAGAAAAATATAAAATAAAACTATAATGAGGAATGCTGTCAATGTTGAGGATTTGGTGGTTCCTCAGTGTCCTGAGTCCTGCTGGCTTATTCTCCTTTAGCCAGAAACCCTCCTCCTGGGCCTGTGTGGGAGGAGCAGGGCCTCTGAGGGATGCTGTGAGCCTGCTGGCCCTGGTCTCTCCTTAGCAGTGGAGGCTTTTCAGTAGGACAATTTGTTCAAGAGAAGGGCCGAATTTGGGCTTGACTCTGGCAGGAGAGTGAAGGAGGTTACTATCATTAAACCAATAGTTTATGGTAATGTTGCTCAATATTTTGGAAAGAAAATAGAAGAGGATGTTCACACCCATCAGTGGACAGTATATATAAAATCATATATTCAATAGAAATGAGGATATTTCAGCATATGTGAAGAAAATCCATTTTAAATTACATGAAAGTTATGGCAGTCATTTTAGAGTTGTTACTAAGCCTCCATATGAAATTACTGAAACAAGATAGGGTGAATTTGAAATAATCATCAAAATATTTTTCATTGATCCTAATGAAAGACCTTAATCTTGTAATATTTATTAAAGCTATTTCAATCAAACACCAAAGCAATGCTGGGAAAAAAGTCAGTGGTTTCAGAGTTCTATGATGAAATGATATTTCAAGACCCAACAGCAATAATGCACCAATTATTAACATCTTGTCAGCTTACTTTAGGAGCCTATAAGCATGAAACAGAATTTGCAGAACTTGAAGTGAAAACCAGAGAAAAATTAGAAGCTGAGGGAAAAAAAAAAAGAAAAAGAAAACAAGCTTTAACTGAGACAAAGTGAGATAGTAGCATTGACATATATACACTACCAAGTGTAAAATAGATAGTGAGAAGCAGCTGCATAGCACATAGAGATCAGCTTGGTGCTTTGTGACCACCTAGAGGGGTGGGATAGGGAAGGTGGGAGGGACACGCAAGAGGGAGGGGACATGGCGATATATGTATACATATAACTGATTCACTTTGTTATACAGCAGAAACTAACACACCGTTTTAAAGCAATTATACTCCAATAAAGATGTTAAAAAACAAACAAACAAGCTTTGAAATTGCAGAGCTTAAAGAAAGATTAAAAGCAAGTTGTGACACTATAAATTGTTTAAAAAATGAAATCAAGAAACTTGAAGAAGATGATCCGGCAAAAGTAATATAAACAGTTCTGAAGAGAACTCAATAATAAGGGAAACTAAAAATAAGATAGAAGTTAGAGAGATGGACTACAAATGCTGTGATGTTTCTTAGAAAAACTGCATATATAGTTGTTTACCATAGATTTCTCAGCAATGAAGTCAAAGTATTTGTACTTTACAAGCAATCTTTAAGGTGAAATGTATGTGTATAAAAAGAATGAATGTTGTATAGGCACTTAATCAATGCATTTTGGGGTAGTTCTATGATATTAAGCACAATTTTAAAACACTTCTATTGCATTGTATGTGTAGCTTATCCTTTTGACAGGCATCAAAATTTCACTATAAAGTATAACTTGTAAAAATTTTGTACTTCCTTAGTAGTTAGAATTAGTGGTAACATTAATGTGCATATTTAATTTCTTAAGTTCTTACCTGCCCCTATCCCATATCTTTTGTATCTGATGTGCCCAGTGTTCAATAAGCCTTCAATAAGTGTAGTTTACAGAAAAAAAAATACACTGAGATACCATTTCATCCCCATCACATTAAGAAAAAAAAAAAAAGGAACAATTGGACAGTACAGAATGTTGATAAGAATGTATTTTGGTAACGAACTCTGAGACCCTGCTGACAATAACATACATTTTTACAACTTTGGAGAGTGGTTTGTTAATATAAACACAAAATATTTGTATACATATATATATAAATTCTATAGAGTGCTATTATTATCAAACTGTTACAGCAGTTGTTAAAATAAAACTCACACTTGTGTGCTACTAGAATAAATATATTATCTTGAACATTACTTGGAACATCCTTAAAAATCACCTGTTTGCAACATATATACTTAGGTGACTTGTTTAATTTACCAGTAAGTTTCTCAACTGCCACTCAGTTATATGATGAGAGGCTTCTATTTAGAGTGATAACTTTGTTTTTAGAACAGTTGTCATGTAGCCCTTCACTTTGGCAGAAATTAACAAAAGCAGTTGGCTATTAAAGCAATGAAATTTGTAGAGTTAGTGTAAGAAATCAATAAGCCAAGTTGGATATTAATGGCCCAAGACCCTTCATGGCATGAGAACTGAAACTTGGTGGTATCTTGAAAGGACCCTCAACATCAATTCCAGGGAAACAAATGTGGAAAGTCAAGGGAATTGTCATCATGGCCTGGAGACTAAAGATTTATAGAGTCCTGCTCTCCCATGGGAAACAGATTGAAAACTGAAAAAGCCTAGCCTCAGCCTTGTCATGTTACAAAAAATTAAATCTATGTTCTAGAAGTGAAATTAGCATCCTTCTTTTTAGGCTCTGATATTCAGGAGAGGAATACACTATCTAAAATAAGTCTTGAAAAACTAAGAGTTTCTTCCAACAAGGGCATAGCTGTTGCCAGTTTTAAGAAGCCTTTTCATCCTGGTCTATTGGAAGTGAGCACTGAGAGAAATTCCTTGGGACCCTGCCTAAGTTGTTGGAGGAACCATTTGGACATATGGAAGTAAGCATATTAGAGACTGGTTGATGCTAGAATCTTGACTGTTTCCTTTACATTGGTCCCTTCTCTGGAGATCTGATTCTATTTGATACTTCAGCAAAACCATCCTGGCAGAGGAGGATGGTAGAGAGAAAAAAAGTCATCTCTTTGAGGAAGACCTGCTTTTTTACCTTTGTGGTTCATGGCTTCAATTAGAAGAGTTTTAAGCATAGTTTTAAAAACTATAATTACAAAAGTAAAATTAGCATTAATACTATAAAACACACATCTCCTTATATAAAGTCTAGACAGTGTGAGATTCCAAGAAATAATACCCTCACAAAACATCACATTATGTTACCTATACATTAGCCCTCATTGGACAGCTGACCTTTGTGTTTCTTGTATCTCTAGGTGGAGCCTAAATGACAGGGAGATCTTCTGAGGGTGAGGATGAGAGCTCAGGTGTGGCTTCTGGTACTGAGGTGCATGTGGTAGCAGTTAAATGTCAAGAAAGGTCCCCTGACTATTTGTTGTAGCATTAGAATTTCTCAAACCAACACCATCTTTCTAGATATGCTTCTTAAAAATCAGCAAAAAAAGCACTCAAACTCAAGGAAACTTAAGAAAAACTACAAAATGACAAGAAACAAAGAAAATATAAGAGGTGTGTGAGGTGAGGAGATAGAAATTAAAAAGTAATTAAAACTAAAATAAATAGTAGTAGGAGTAGCAAAAGCAATGTATATATAATGTGGTATAACTTAGAGAGTTAAAATACCAGGAAATAAATCTATGGCAAAATTGAAATAAAAAAATAAATAAAATTAAAAAGTAATAGTAATAGTAGTGTAGTATAAAAAATAAAGAAGGTTGAAGAAAGCCATATTTAAATGAAAAAACATCAAATATTGAGAAGATGAGAGATGGATGAGGAAAAGGTGGGGGGATTAATAAAAATTACTAGAAGCAACTAAGGAATGAGAATTTTTAAGAGTTCTCAGATCTGTCCAACTTTTGTTCTAGAGAGATACTGCACCACAACCCCCTACCATGTGATTTCCATGGGCAGAACTTAGGGGTAATAACTTGCCAGCAGTTTTCACTCCCTTAAGGGGCAGGCTGATAAAGGCACTATCTGAAAAGGTGAAAACATGAGTTAATATCACAGAGCTATTTGTACAGTTTCTGAGTTTCAAAAGCAACAGGCAATTTAGGCTAAGAAAACATCCTACTTGCTGCCTAGTTGTAGACTGGTGCTGTCTGATCAGTTGTTTCCTATTCACAATAGTTATTTGGAGTGGAGTTTATACTACTCTCCACTATAAGATGGTCAAATAGTAATGTTTTCACATGATTCACATAAATGGACAGGGTGAGAACTTCAGTAGAGACTTCAGCCAGATGCTGAGGAATTTTCCAAGAAGGAAGAGCCTTCATAAATGCCCCAGGGGAAACTATACACTGTTCACGGAATTTGCTGGAATAGTGGTGGAAGATTAAACTCTGTATCCTAAAAGTGTATAGACCCAAGCTCTACTGGAACTAAATAAAGACAGAATTTTCCTAATAATCTGGAGCTGAAAATAGGGCTTCCAAATGAGACTAGAAATCAGGGATTCTCCCCATCATTCTGTCCATCTTGCCTGAGTGTCCTGTAAATGTAAAACAATGGACGTTATAAGAATTTGAGGCAAGGTAGTGTTTAAATGGGTTTATTATAGATGCTTTTTGATGGTAACCTGCTGTTTTCTTTTTCTTTTCTAGGACCATTAAATGAATTGATGTTGATTGAGGTATCCACTTAAAATCAGAATCACTGGGTCACCAATTTTACTTTCTTTTGGAAAGTAATTGGTAGAAATGGATTATTCCTCCCACAGTATTTTCTAATTTACTCTTCTAAATAAGGGCACAGAACAAAGATGTAGGAACTGGAAGTACTTTTCCTTATTGCATAATGAAATTCAAGTGTGCTGACCTCCTGACCATGATGTATATGTCTAATGATTTTAAAATTACTTTTGCCTGCTGAGTTGTACATCATAGCTTGGGACTAACTAATTATCATTTTAAACTGAACAGATTATATAAACGAGTGTGTTTGTCAGTTTATTCCTTTCTTTGTGTATACTATGAGAGGCAGGAATGGTTTCTCAAATAAAACAAATTAAACATCTGTGCTTAGGATCATCTCAGTGTTAAAACACTTGTTTTCTCATAAAGCTGGTTTTATATCTAAACAAGCAAATACTTCAGAGGAAGATTGTTTTGAAGGACAGTAGGAAGTTCTCATTCTCCACAAAATTAGCTCTTGTTTTTGTTTTTGCTTTTTTCCCAGATTTGTCCTTTTGTCCTCATTGATTTTTTTTTAATTTATGTCTACTGGTAGTTGGGATATTTTTGTTTTGATAGGAAAAATGGTTTATTGGATCCTTTCCTCTAAGTGACAAGAAGGGGTTATGCTCCGTGTGAGAGTAGAGTAGAGGCAGGGTTAGTTTGAGGCCCTAAAGGAATAGCCCCCAAAGAGCAGAAAATGTGAAGAGTCAAGGGACATGAGAGGACTGGAGACAGAAAGAAGAAAATTGTTTGCAGCTGTGAATGTTAACAAGTCTTATATTTGACCCAATTCCTGTAGGTATGGAACATAGATATATAAACACAAGCTAAACTTGGAAAGTGATGCCCAAGGAGAGTTGACTATTATTTCTTTCCTGCTCCCTAGCATAGAGTTTGAATCTTAGTTTGGAAAATCATTTGAGTGATTAACCCTTTCCCTGCTCTTTGCTGCCTCTCCTCTTCCCTGCAACAGCTATGATTCTTCATTGATTTCTTTGTTTCTAGATTATTAACTTGAATGACCAGGCTTGAAACACCACCTGATTTTCTTCTGATCTTACAAACAATCAGGTAAGAACAAGCCGCAGTGTGTCATGTCTTCTATTTTTATACTCAACTTTCTTTTCCTAGGTCAAATGCAGACTCAGAGGAGAAAGCTTCAGGGCATGCTATTATCAGAAGAGCAGTTGTACAGGAAATGCTGGAAATGGGTTGGAAATGAGGAATCAGAGAAAAGGATGGTGAGGAGGCAGGTTTTAGTCTAGTGTGTGCTACTAGTTTGACTCAATCTTTTAGCGTTTGGCACAGATAAGAAATAATTCAACCATCATGTTTAATCTTGAGTCTGAGGCAGCAACAAATGACCTGGTGTTAAAATAAATATGTGATCAAGCTATTTCCAAATAATGGTAAATATCAAGTGGAAACCATCAATGAAATAAACTTATCCACCCTACCCACAAAGTGAAAGAAAAAACAGATATTCTCCTTCTAAATTTATTTAATGTAATTTTCAAGCAGCTCTTACTGTCAGAATATACTTTACGTGTACTCCCAAGAAATAGTATTGTAAAATGACCCTGAATGCAAGTCTCATTTTTTAAATGAGAGGATAAACTCTGTCAGCAATAAAGTTATTTTAATTTGTATAGCATTTTACAGTACACATACATTCACATATTCTAGGTCAACTAAAATAAGTAAAATAACTTGTACCTGTGATCATGCATCTTGAAAGTCATGGATCACTCAAACTTATTCTGCTGAGTCAAAATCTGAAGTTATCTCAATTACAAATTAAGCTACAGTCACTTATTCAATGTATTTTTATTGATTGATTCAATTCAACCAGTCAATATAATTCAGTAAGTATTTATTGAGTACCAACTGTGCCCAGCATTTTCATAAGCATTAATAGAAAATTTTAAAAGGAAATAGATATGATACTGTACTGCTCACAAGAAGATTGTACAGAAAGATTGTGTAGGAAGACAATAGTAAAAAGGTGTAAATTTGAGAAAAGTGGAAAGGGAGAAGAAGTGAGTTGCTCTGACTGCCTGGTGCCAGGTAATTTAAAATGTGCTATCTATTTTAACCTTTCTAACAATCATTCAAAGCACATACTGCTTATCTTTTACATGGTGGAAGTGCAAACAAAGAGAAGTTACACAACTTGCCCACCCAGCCCCCAGTGGGTATGGATTCAACTCCATCAGCCTCATCTTCTCCCCATCAAACTTTTCTCTTTCCCAGGAATTATAAATAAATGAAAGGCAAAACTCATTTACTACATAAGTTAATGAGGAGGAGAGAATAGGATTGATTATTTTGTCTAAGGTCCCTGACTGGTTTGTCCATGATATAGTTGAAAGTTTTCTAGATTGAGAATCAAATAGTCTGCAGTCTAGAATTTATCTGTTTTTGTAGACTTGGGCAATACATGTAAACCATGAATTATGTGAACCTTAGTTTTTCTCAGCTATAAATGGATGGGTTAGACCTAAAATCTGTCCTATTTCTGAAATAACACTTTGACTGAACTTGACCCATTATATTACTCAATAATTATATTACTGGATAAATTATATTACTGGATATTTGCAACTCCACTATTTATATATGCAATGGTGTATAATGAAAAGTTTAGAATTTTGCTACCACTTGCTTGCTTTCTCTCTCTGTCTCTCTCTCTTACACACACACAGAGACTTCTACAATGGTTTTGAATAGCTTTCAAAAATTTTTTCCAATGAAGATTTATATATATTTATGTATATGTAAATAAATTTCTATTAAGTAATAAGGATTTCGAATTATAGAAATAAAAAAATTAATTGAAAGAAATTTTAAATATACAGTTATACAATGGATAAATCTCACTCCAATAGGTATGTTCCATATTTTCTCTACTTAAATATGTACCTACAAATTAAGCTAAAAGCAATTGACGCCATGGTGAATTCATTGCATCTTTTAGAATGCTTTTGACATGCTTGACATAAATTAGTCTCATAACAGACATGATTGATAAATTAAGCACAAAACAAAATTCATTTAAATTTGCTGAAAGAACTGGTCAAGAAGGAGTCTTCAAACTGTCCTCGTTCTATTGTTCCACATAAGGAGAAAAATAATTCTACATGAGGTCCATATGAAATTATAATCCATGAAGTTACCAATTTATATATCTCATGAGAAATATCTCACTATTTCTAACTAGAGTAAAATATCAAGTCAAAATTATTCTGAAAATCTGTTCTGGTTTGACCACACTCCATGCACTTGTAAAGACATTTCTCCAAATATTACATTAGTTCATTCTACTCATTTTCCTTTCCCTTTTATTCATTTATTTTAAATTTACATTTGTATAATTTTTAATTGAGGCATAATTGACATGTAACATTATGTTTCAGGTATACAACATAATGATTCAATACCTTATACATTGCAAAATTATCACCATAAGAAAGCTAGTTAACTATCACCTTACATAATTACAAATGTTTTTTTTTCTTGTGACCAAAACTTTTAAGATTTACCCTTTTGCAACTTTCAAATATACAATACAGTATTATTAACTGTAATCACCATTCTATACATTACAAACCTATGATGACATTCCCTTTTAAAAACTTCCACTTTTACTTGTTTTTTAAAGGTTTCTGCCCAATATTCAGTAGATAGGCCAAAAGGACATGTACAAACGTGCAGAGAAACACAAAGTTGGAATAGTACCTTATAATGATAACTTTCAAAAACAAGGTTTTCAATGTGAAGGAATGAATGCCTGTAAATTTTGGAGCCAACATTAGAATTCATGGGGAACATGTACTTTCAAAATGACTGGAGATTAATAAAGAAGTGTAAATTAATGGGTACCATATTGTCCTGGCCAGAATATTTGTTGTTTGATCAAATGGAATTATTTAACTAATTAATAAATTTGTATTCAACCAAATATGAAATTGTTTCATTACTAACAATAACGCAGTAAAAGTATCCAAATTATTTCACTTCTTAGGGCTTCATTTTTCTATTTTGTAAAATGATGGTGGAGAACGAGATGATTATTAATTTCCCTTTCTAGGTGTAATATCCTGTTTCTTACATAAGGAGTTACTTATTTCTTATATAAATACTATTTTCACTTCAGAGTTGTGGACAGAAAATAAATTGGGATAGTAATAATCCATATGGTATACAAATTTTAACCAGACCAAAAATAAATTAGTAAACGTTCATCTCATACTTGATCTTCCATTATTTCTCCCAAAAAAGTCTTCGTACTTCCTTGTCTTTCAGGTCACAAATAGTTTAATATCTCCCTGGAAACAATGAATCACAAAACTGCTAATTTAGATTTAGACTTATCAGTGTCTGAGCTAAGCTCAAGGAAACTACACAGAGTAGGGTGGTGGGGATAGGGGTTCAGCTATACCTTATCTGTTCTGTCTTGTGGGTCTTTGCCTGGGGAATCATCACAGAGACTAGAAGTCAGCATGAGAGCCCTGGGCACTGGAGATCAGAAAGTAAGACAACAGAAGAAAAAAAGGTGATAAGGAAGCAAAGTAGGCAAACTTCACTTTCTTTAGAGTTTTACCACAAAATGGTAGTAATGGGAGACTTCTTCTGGGAACAGTAAGTCATATTTTCCCATGTTGGGTTAATAAAAACAAGGAAAAGGAAAATTAAACCCATAGAAATATAAACAGTAAAAGAGAGGAATATGATACCAGGCTTTTTTTTGCTCCTGTTGAGGAATAGCAATGTACTGGTAATGTTTAATTTACTTTGAAAGTACCAAATTATTGTGAGGTGGTATATCATTCTATATCCCATGCATCCTTCAAAATGAAATGAGTTATGATTTGAGTATCTCACAGCTTTTAAAATATGTTGTGATTCCCCCAAGGTGAAGAATGTCAAGAATGTTGTTTCTGATGGTAAGGGCTCTGTGACTATGTGCATTACAGGCAGTGACTAAGAGAAGAAATGGACAGACCCACTAAATTCACTAATGCATGGTTTTGCAAACTATCTGTAGGGAGGGATTATTTTTGTTTGTTTCTTTCTTTTATTTTTTAAGCGGTCAAAGTTGGATACAGAGTCCTACTATGCCTGTCTCCTATTTAGCTCAAGCCACAGGCAACTTATTATGTGTATTCAATCATATTCAAAATGATCTAAACCGTCTTCAGGGGAACAATTCAACTAATTATGCCCTTGAATGACAGTGTTAAATTGCTATAAAATTTTTGAAACACCTTCAAGTTCTGTACTTATCTCAGCATATACTAATACTGTTCATGGACAGGTTCAGGGGGCTACTTTGAACAGAAATGCTATTCAGAGTAATTAGGTGATTTGTTAAAAATTTGCCAAACCCTTCTTCAATAAGAACTTGTCAAACTCTTCTCTAACAACAGATTATCTCTAGATTTGGACACAACAACATGAAAGGAACATGAATTTAAAAAATACTGGAATTTGGGGCAAATCATTGTTTTTCTTCTTCTTCTCCTTCTTCTTTTTCTTCTACGGGCAGCGTTATTATGAAGTGTTAAAAACAGCTCTTTCTGGGTCGAAAACCTAATTTCTTCATCTTGCGGTGTTTTCCCTATAAACCATGTTACATTTTTAAATGTCTAGTATCTTCTATGAAGTCTCAGAATTTGAAAACCTGTGGCCTCACTTAGAAACCCTAAAACCCATGGGTTCTGATCAAGCACTAGATGGTTTGCTTCAGCTATTATTTACAACCAAAAGAGATAATCATCAGAAAAGCCTGCATATGTTATTGAAACTGACATGCATAAATTTCCCTCACTTGAGAAGAGGAGCTTGTCAGTTAGTGCATACCTCACCTTTAGAACAACTTCCAGCAACAACTCACTCAAGCCAGATGGGTTCCGGCAATATGTAACACAACACTCAGCTCAGAATAACAAGGAAGATGTTAACATAACAGAAACCAGATCAGCTAGTAAACACGTCAAAAATCTTCCTTCATCCCAAACTAATTCAATGGACACTGGAAAATGAGAACAGCAAAATTCCAATAAACAAAGTTTTAAAAATCAAGAAAGGGCCAAGCTACATATCTAACTTCAGCTGACCTCCATCAGAAGGCCATTGCTTCAGGATCAACACCCCTAGTGCATAATTACAGGCACCCATCAATCAATGGAAAAGGATAAAAGAAGCAGAAACAATAAACATTACAAAGGAAGGAGAGAGCGAAGAAAGAAAAAATACAGTGAGAATACTGGACTTTGCCGAAATGAGAGGTATGGGAATTGCTTGAAAGCCACATGCTTTCTCATTATTCTAAACTGTTTCCTCAACCTGAAAAAGCTTGTCTTGGCCTCAGTTGACTTTACGAGCAGATGGCTAATAGCATAGTGAAGACTTGATTGACCTAAAAAGTTCTCTCAAGAAAATTTCATAGTCTGGAATTACATCATAAGAGACTGACTTTGTCACATTAAAGTATTGTGTTCTCATTGGTCTTATAAAATGCAAGTGCTCTTGGGAGACTACTATTTCATGTCATTGTCATTGGAATATTAGTAACATAGCATCAACCATTTAGCTAGTATTGATACTTTATGTTAGTGTTGCCAGATAAAATTCAGAACACAATGCAATATTTTTGGTTGAGAGACTGAATATACAAATGGACAATAGACCATATATGAAAATAGAACTCTGACCCACAACCTTTGGCAACCTGTCAAGAAAACGAATCCCTTATCTACAATAACCAGTCCAGGAAGTCAGCCTCTTATAAGTCAGAGTTATGCAAGATCAGACTGCTATCTCTAGGGACAATCCAGAAATCTAAGCAATAATGTTTTTTAACAATCAGCTTACAATGGCCAGGACTTGATTAATAGCTGACTAAGCTTCCCTAATTTGCCCCTGCTTATAATTTAGAATCAGCCACAGGAAGCAAAATATGTACCCCTAATGAATCACATAGGATGCCCATTTCTAGTTAATACACCTGCAGCTTTCTCTTGCCAACAGCCTCTATCAGGGCATACCTGAAAACTTTCCTTTCTTCTACTGTAAAGCTTTCTAATTTCTCTGCCTACCTTTAAGCTACTGCCAAAATGCAAGTAACAATGGCTGACTCCCTTGTTATGAATAAACTTTGTTTATTATCATGTGTTGGTCTTTATTTATTTCCACAGGACATACTTATACTAAAATATTGTTTATCTGAAATTCAAACTTAATTGGGCACCCTGTATTTTTATTTGCTAATTCTGGCAACCCTACTTACTATATAACAAGAACTGCTGTGAGAGTTTTGATATATATTGCATTTAAATTTCACAATATTCCAAAGTGGATATTGTCATTCCCAAGTGGGACAACTGTGGTTTAGAGATATTTAACAATATGCTTGGGTGCTAGAATGAGGGATTAAAAACTACATCTGTCAGATAACAAAGCTGATGTCCTTTACCATTAGACTAGCTTTCAAAGTTAAGACTGGCATTTCCACAATGAAATTTGCAAAAATTTCCTGTGTAAGGAGGCCTGAATGCTGCTCTATGAGCCAGAGAGGAGGGAGAGATTTGTATATAAGGATCCTAAGTAGAGGGATGTGATAGATTTAGGAAGAGAAAGAAAATGAGAGTAAGTGAGTAATATCAATGGCAATGTTTCAATGAATACTCTGATGAAAACCCCATTAAAAATTTCATATAATAAGCGTAATAATTGTGACAGACAAAACAGAGATGCTTACACATATTTTCCTTTCTCTTCCATCCCTTACACACTTTAAACTTGTAAAAAAGAACAGCCTTCAGTTGGAATTACAGCAGCTTCTCATCTGAAAATCTAAACTAAATAAATCATTAGGTTCATTTAGGAAAATGTACAGTTTTAAAATTACAGAATGATAAAATCTTGTTTTCTAACTTTCCTTCTATAAAGAGCTATATGATGAATTTAGGTGAAATGTGGTTTCTAGAAAAAAAACTGTTTCTTACCCTGATGATTTGCCTCTTTCATCTAACAATAAAACTATAATACCCATAATTTTTCCCTTTATATCCTGGCCACTCAAAATTAGAGTCAAATTTAAGGCTAATCTGAATTCTAATCTAAACACTGGGTTTCAGATTGCATACCCTAAACTTCCTTTAAGACCTTACCTTCTCTACATAATTCTAAATCTACCATTCAATAATAACATCACACCAGTGGAATAAATATATTAATTTAGATTGTGTCATATTTATTGCCCATTCCATTTGTGAATTTTAATAGTCTCTTTTAATATTATACAATACGTATATGTTTCCATGATTGTACAAGAAAGCAATTTCCTTATTTTTATTAATTCAGCCTAAGATTTCTCAAGCTCTTAATCAGCTGATTTATACCATTAGGCCACATTGAGTCTCTGTTCTCACTCAACCTTCCAGAGCTTTTCATTAAACTTGTTACCCAGGTCTTGCACATCCTGCATCCTGTATTCATATAAATAATTATTATAAGCATAAAGTTAAGACCACATTTATTCCTACTAAATTTCATTTCTGTGGTGTTTCCCCATTGTTCCAGGCTACTTCCAGCCAATCAAGGAGTTAATAAAAACTTTTATTTGCTAAGGGCAAATATGCAAGTAATTTGTCTATAACTTACATTTTCCTTCAGAGGAGGTATTCCTTCAGGATCTTTCCAGATTCACCTTCTGTTATGGTGCATGTCTGATTGTCATTTATTAATTTTATTTTCATTCTTTGTTCGATTAATACATATCACCCACAACTTAACTTAGTTTCCACCTGTTCAAAAGGGTACAGGGATATTATCAAACTGTCTAGGAAATAAAATTGCCTTGGTTCTCATTATCAATGTCTGTCATCCTCTAACAAAAGTGTGTAAATTACCTAATCAGAAAGAGGTTGAAATAGAATATGTAAATATAAATTATTTTGGTAGTGTATATATGTCCATGCCACTCTCTCACTTTGTCCCAGCTTATACTTCCCACTCCCCATGTCCTCAAGTCCATTCTCTACGTCTGCGTCTTTATTCCTGTCCTGGCCCTAGGTTCTTCAGAGCCTTTTATTTTTTTAATTGCATATATATGTGTAAAACAGATAGCTAGTGAGAAGCAGCTGCATAGCACAGGGAGATCAGCTCGGTGCTTTGTGACCACCTAGAGGGGTGGGATAGGGAGGGTGGGAGGGAGATGCAAGAGGGAGGAGATATGAGGATATATGTATATGTATAGCTGATTCATTTTGTTATAAAGCAGAAACTAACACACCACTGTAAAGCAATTATACTCTAATAAAGATGTTAAATATATATATATTACTTATATAAAATATTTGACTTTACCTTACTTTTTAAATATAACTCTGTATTAGAAAATTAACTTGTTTATTAAAGGAGGTAGGGTGACTAGAAGTCTTATAAATATGTTCCTCAGATGTTTCTCAAATACACAGACAGAGCTGGGACATTAAACGGAAACTCATTTACTTCGTCTGCCTACCTCAAGATGAGATAAATTTTTAATCCCTCATTTTAAGAAGCTTCATAAAGAAAGTTCTAAGTCCTGATAGCTTCCATTATGGCAAAACTAAATTTCCACCAAATCACTTAGCAGCTTAATCAACAAATAAGTCAATGCACATGTAGTTAGTGTATGATGAATGCCCAGTATTGGCTTTAAGACTATGATGGATGTGAGGAAATATAAACATGTGACACTATTTTTTATGAAATAAACCAATAACAGATGTATGTCAAATAAAGGACAATTGAAACAAACATTTTTAATACTGCATAGGATCCATATTCCTTCTAGCCTAAAATAAAGTTTCTAAAATACATATACAAGAACAGTATGATTTCTCTCAAATGTTAAACTTTCATTTAATATTTTAGGGGTAGGAAATGTTAATATTTATGACATCCCTTCATTACAGTGAATATCTGTGAAGTTGTTTTTTGAATACTCACCACACTTTCTCCCTCTGTAGGTTAATAACATCAAATTCCCCATATAATAATTATCTTATTATCCACTTATGTGTTTTGAATGAGGCTGACTCAACCTCCTAATCCAGATGTGAGTGCTTGCCTCAGACCTAAACCAATTAGTGAATTATACCCCCTCTCAAAACAATCATGATGGACATAGGACCCCATTATTCAGGTCAATAAGGATCAGGTACAAGAATTTTGTTCAAATTATTATGGAAGAGAAGATCTCTTTCCTGCTTGTGTAACCCCTGAGAGGTACTGCTGGCAATTGTGAGAAATGACTATTTGAAAATGAAGTCATCCAAAAGAAGATGTGTTCAAGAAATAATGAAGGCCAGGTCCTGATGACTTCAGTTGAATTGCAATCTATTAGAGCTGAAAAAAGAATTGTAGATGATCTCTTCTAATATCATTCTAAGGAACAGTAAACCAAGACCCAAAGGAATTTAGTGACTCAGATTTCCATCAATGTAAAGCCAGTGGTATTTATATTATCATTTCTTTGTTGGAATCAATTTAATTTAATGTATTGACCTAGAACCTATTGTAGAGTAGATATCATTTAAGCATCAGTGATATAAGGAGAGAAACGTTAAGTCTCTTTCATCAACTAGCTATAGACTAGTGGTCAAGGCTATTAGGTAAGCAGGCAATTCGCACAGAATGTCATAAGTGCTACAGTAGGGGTAAGCACAGGGCTTACTGGGAACCCTAAAGAGACACCATACTTGAATTGTGGAAGAGAATGAGAAAGTGACACCATGTTAAACTAAAAACACCATCCACTAAGACTCCATATACTAATGAGTACATGCCTAAAACCCATGAACTTTAAAACCTGCCATCTCAACTTTTCAAAAATCCCCAGGTGCTTACAAGTCTCTTCTATAAACTTCTTATATGTCCCCACTAATAAGATACAAAAGGGAAGCAATAAAATATTAATCTCAAGATAATTTAGAGACTATAAAATACAATTTTATAGAATTCTTTGATGCTCTGACCAAGACCCCTTCCAGGGCATGACTACCTGTCTAGAAACTTGATGCATAGAATTCAGACACACAGAGTTACAAAGAAAAGAGCTGAAGTAGGAGTATATATCTACATCTATATAATATATAATTTATATATATATATATATATATACTCCAGATTCAAAGCATAACTCTGCTTATTTACCATTCTGTTGGCCTCAGTGACTTTGGAATAAAACAAGCAAACTTAGGGTTTTCCCAATTTAGAAAGTTATTGAGACCTATTTCTCTAGAATGTTGGCAGGTATACAACTGACACTTGGATATCAGAAAATTGTTGATGTTTGTAGCAATGACTGCAGAGACAGTGATGAAACAGGACCTCTCAGCTCAAGAGAAGTCTCAGAACATAGATTTAATTTTCCAAAGGAATTGATGTCTAAGACAGCATCTGAAAGCCAATTAAGTTATTTTGGTAAAGAAAAAGGATACAAATAGTCCTAGAACAGATTCTATGTTACCTGAAGCAGAGATAGAAAGACTAGAATATTTTAAGAAACATTAAATAGATAGAATCTAATTGATAATTAAAACAGTGTCATACATATAAAAAACAATTGATATATATGTGCTTATTAATGGTATGGGAGGATGGTGAGGTAGTCAAAGATAATATTAAAGTTTTTGATAGGGCATCTTAGACACTGCTGCTATTTATTGCCACAAAAGAATAAGTATGTTTCAGAAATGATAATAAATTCAATTTTGATTACTTTCAATTTGAGTGACCTGTAGGATATCAAAATTGAGAAGTTGGATTTATAGGATTCTAATGCAGTCAAAAAAAATCTTGATGGTCATATGGATTTAATAGTCACTAGCATATTGAAGACAATGGGAACAATGAAACTAGGAGAGATAGCTCAGGCATCATCTGTAGAGAAAACAAAAAGAGTTGAAGTGAAACTCCATGGGGCAGTAAAAATTAAAACTAAAAAAAAAAGAAGAAATTACAGAGTCTATGCAGTAGTGAACCATTTCAAATGGTGCAAAGAGGCCAAATAAGATACTAAATGAAGACAGTCTATCAAATTAGACAATAAATAAATGATTGGTAATCTTGACTAGGGTAAATTCAATATTATATTGAAAAAAGAGGGCAGAATGCAGTGAGAATGAATAAGAACTAAGAAGGTAATGACCATGGTTTCTTTTATAATGAACTAAGCCACCTTTATAATTTTATAAATGGCTAAGCCAACATCCTTTGAGAACCTACAATGAAGATTCCCTGATTTCATGTCTATGGGATTACTCTCACGTGTAGCTTGCATTTGGTTTGTTTGTTTGTTTGCCATGTAACAAATTAACACACAATTAGTGTCTTTTTAAATTGTTTTTATTGGAGTATAGTTGCTTTACAATATTGTGTTTGTTTCTGCTGTACAGCAAAATGAATCAGTTTTATATATATATATATATATATATATATATATATATATATATTCTTATTTAGATTCCCTTCCCATTTAGGTCACCACAGAGAATTGAGTAGAGTTCCCTGTGCTATACAGTAGGTTCTCATTAGCTATTCATTTTATATATGTAGTTTGTATATGTCAATCCCAATCTCCCAGTTTATCCCACCTCGCCTCCTGCCTTCGTAACCAGAAATTTGTTTTCTACATCTGTGACTCTATTTATGCTTTGCAAAGGAGTTCATCTGTACCGTTTTTCTAGATTCCGCATATAAGCGATATTATACAATATTTGTCTTTCTCTTCTGACTTACTTCACTCTGTATGACAATCTCTAGGTCCATCAATGTTGCTGCAAATGACATTATTTTGTTCTTTTGTATGGCTGAGTAATATTCCATTATATACCTGTATCACATCTTCTTTATCTTAAAAGCAGTAATACAATCTCTCCAACTTATCTTCTGCCACCAACTGGAGAAGACTCTCTTCTTTTAAGGAGTTCACGTGGTTAGATTGGGCCTACCTGGATAATTTTCCTTTTCCCAAATAATGTGTCTTAATCACAGGAGTGATATTTCATCATATTCACAAGTTTTACCCATGTTCAAGTGGAGGGAATTACATAAAAGACAAGGATCATTTGGGATCATTTTTAGATTTCTGTCTACCACACACACTTCCCCTCTTTATTTCAGGAGAGTAGCATAAATTTTATTAGAATTATTGCTTTTCTTTAGTGTATGGTAGAAACCAATTATAATAATCATGAAATCTTTGTATTATATATTGTGTATATAAAATATAGTGATTCTAAAGTAAAATTTGGCCCATAAACTTGTTCTATGAATAACAGGAATAAAAATAATCACTCTGGGGCTTCCCTGGTGGGGCAGTGGTTGAGAGTCCACCTGCCGATGCAGGGGACACGGGTTTGTGCCCCGATCCGGGAAGATCCCACATGCCGCGGAGCGGCTGGGCCCGTGAGCCATGGCCACTGAGTCTGCGTGTCTGGAGCCTGTGCTCCACAACGGGAGAGGCCACAACGGTGAGATGCTCAAGTATCAAAAAAAAATAAAAAATAAAATAAAAAATATATTTAAAGAGCATTATCCACAAACAACCTTATTCATGTACAGAATATTGCACCCAATAACTGTAATATACAGATCATTTTCAAGTACACATGAAACAATTACAAATATTGCTCATATATTTGCATGATACAAGTTTCATCATATTCCAAAAAATAAAAATTAATGAGTACATTGTCTCATAACAGTGGAATTAAGTTAGAAATCATTAAAAACAAAAAAGTAGGAAATCTTTTCATATTTAGATATTAAAAAAAAATCATATAAATAACCAATACATCAAAGAAGAAATCAATAGGGAATTTAGAAAATTCTTTGAAATAAATTATAAAGAAAATTATATGTTTTAAAACTTGGAGGATACAGCTAAAGCTGTGCCTACAGGGAAATTCAAAGTTTTTTCTTTTTATGCATATATGAGAAATAAAGTAAGCTAAATATTAATCAGTAAGAAATGAGAAAAATAATATGAAATTAAACCCAAAGATGTAGTAAGAAGAAAATAACAAATATAAGAGCATAAAAAATTCTAGTAAAGGCAAACTTCCCCCCCCAAAAAATGTGAAAAAAACTAATACCATTGAAATAATTCCTGGACATATTAAGCAAAGTGAAAGAGAGAAAGCAAGCAGAAAATAAGCAAAATCAGGAAGAAAATAGATGGCAAGATATGTTTCCACCAGACACTGAAAAAAATATATAAAGAAGGATGATAAACAACAACACTGAAAATTTGTGTTAAATGGATAAATTCTCAGAAAAAAATAATACTTAAAACTGACACACAAAGAAAAAAATTAGGATAGTCTTATAATTGTGACAGAAAATAAATCTGTAACTAAGAATCTTTACCAAAAGAAATGGCTTTTCACCATGAATAATCTTGTATAAATTCTTCAAGCTTGGTATTGTTTCAGCTTTGATAATAAATGTAGCAAGGGAGTTACAAGAGAAAAAAAATATAGACAGGTGGAAGAAATTTTCATATTGAGGTATGGAAAAGTCATTCTGGCTTATACATGATTTGGCCTAAACTTTATGCCTAACCAGAACAGCCTGTCTTATGGCCTGTCAAATATGGCCTGTCAAAAACATCTGTTAGTAGCTTCCAGCTATAACTGTATGGTCTCAAGTTATCCCCTTGTAACTCTACAATCATTTTGGGCACCAAATAATCCTTGTTTAACAAACACCCTTACTTCTTGCTAGCTCCAATTCTAATTCTTAACAAACAACTTTTGTAATTTTGTGGGTTTTGCCTTAATAAGCCTCCCCATATTGTAGTCAGGCAGAACACAATTCAAGTGCTCCTTGAATCTGTCTCCCAAGTTATAGTCCTCAGTTTAGCAAAAACAAACAAACAAAGAAAACAACAACAACAAAAAACCTATCTTCTATTCTTATTGTAGATTATTATATTGATATTCCCATCAACAAATCTAATCTCACAAACACAGATGGCAACATTCTAAATGAAATATCAGCAAACCAAATCCATTAATGTATAAAAGACAATATATTATAAGATGAGTTTATTCTAGGAATTCAAAGATTAATATTCAAAAACCAAACAATGTAATTCATCTCATGAATGGAGCAGAATAAAGGAAAAAATACACAATAATCTAAGTAGATGCAGAAAAACATAATATAAAATACATTATTTATTCATATTAAAAATATTTAGCAAGCCAGGAATAAAAAGAGAACTTTTTCACTCTTATAAGAGGTAAAAACAAAAAATCCAAACAAACATTACACTTAAATTTAAATGTTGATACTTTCCCTTTGAGTTGAGTTTGAGTTTTCCTTTGATTTTGGAAAAGTGCCATGAATAGCCATGACTGTTTTTCTTCATTTGGACTACATAGTAAGTCAGGTTAAGTTTAAAAAACAAAGTGGCAAATTTTCTTTCAGTTTAAAGATAATTTTCTGTCATAAATAAGTTGTAGGAAATTCCTGATGCACCTCAATATGGATGGTCAAGCTTATTGGTTCACAAATTGGACCCCGCACAGGAAGGGCATGAAGAAAGAGGCAAACACTCCATTTTGGTAAGTGGAGGGTTTAACAAGAAAGGTAACTTACATTTGAGCCTTGTCTTGGGTGCTGCAAGATGAGTAGATCCTGCCCTGGCTCAACCAGAATCTTAAGAGTTTATAGAGAGGCCTTAATGGGGTCATCATTTATACCATCTAGAAGGTCTCAACAACACATTACTCAAGGCTGCATCCTTGAAAATTGCTCCCACTGTGGGAATGGTGGACAGAGTGTACATTCCAAGGATGGGAGATGAGGAGATTTATCTATATCCAGCTTTCAGTTCAACTGCAGTCATGTTCTCTCTATTAACTCCTCCAATAAAACCATCTGTCATTCTTCACATTTCCAGTCCATATAATCACAATTTCTAATCTTTTTTAAAATGTATATATTTTAATCAAGGAAATTTAAGTCTTTTAGTTTATATTTTCATTACTGGACAGATAGGTGGAATTATTTATAACCATGTTCTAGGTAGGCCTTTGGGGAGTAAAAATTACAGTTTGGAGTATTACTGGTTATCAGGCTTATAGACCTGATTTTTAAGAATTTATAAGGAATTGTCATAGAGACTATGATATACTACCTAGGTCACCCTATAATAAAGGACTTGTTGCCCAGCTTCTTGGAGTGCAGTCACTGGATTATCTTCACTATCAGCCACTTTGTTAACTGCCTCTCTCCAAACTGCCCAGCCCAAGTCCTATCCCAGTGTGTCCCTTATCCAAAGCCTGATCAGTGTTGAAATATAAAGGCCTAGTCATCTTGATTCAATTCAATACAACCCTGGAAGGCAACTCCCTCTCTCTCTCTCTCTCTCTCTCTCTCTCTCTCCCTCTCTCTCTCTCTCTCTATATATATATATATATATATGAATATATATTCAAAAAAACAAAATTATTGATTATTATGATTCATCAAAGATAGGTCTGTAAACATGTAGATCACAATTTCTAGGTTTTTAATTTTCTTGTAATTATGAATTTAGATAACAAGAAACCAGAAGAAATAGCTCTTGAATTAATGTCTATGTTTACCAGTGCATATAAATATATTTTAGTCAGACTACTCAAATTCAAATCCCACCACCCCCATTTACCAGCTTTAAGACCTTAAGACCTTATGTAGGTTATAACACATTTTATTCTCAGTTCTCCCATGGATAAAAGTGGACTCATAATTTTTTTAGGCTATGAAGGTTAACTGAGATGATGTATGTTAGTTGTTGATCACAGTGTGTCGCATGTAGTAAGCATCCAATAGAGTTACTGATTATTATTAACATTTATGTAACTGACAGACCCCTAATGGGCCTTTTCATGACAGATCCCTCCCTCTTTGTCCTCTGCCTGCCTCTTGTTTGTAGAAAAACTGTAGATTTTCAGGCCTCCCCTGTGTTACAAAAACCTGACTCAAGAATTAATGATTGAAAGATTGTAGGGCTTCCCTGGTGGCGCAGTGGTTGAGAGTTCGCCTGCCGATGCAGGGGACATGGGTTTGTGCCCCAGTCCGGGAAGATCCCACATGCCACGGAGCGGCTGAGCCTGCACGTCCAGAGCTTGTGCTCCACAACGGGAGAGGCCACAGCAGTGAGAGGTCCGCGTACCGCTAAAAAAAAAAAAAAAAAAAAAAAGGAAAGATTGTGAACATGTAGTGACAACATAGCAGTTGGTCCAGGAGAAATGGTAACAATTCAACCAGTAAATCAGCCATATGGTAGTCACAGAATCTTTAGTTCCTCCCTGAAATATATAAATAACAGTATCTGATGCACATTTCCTGAGTTGTTTTACAGATGCTAAAAGCCCCATCAAATGTAAAATGTTAACTATTGATGACCATGAACACATAGCCTCCATACCTAACAGAGCCTGAGGATTGATAATGTTTAACCTATGACACTGCCCTATTCCCTCACCATCAATCTCTAAAAGAATTGTGCATAAGCTGATCACAAACCCTCTGACTACCCTCCCTCACCTTGCCTTTAAAAATGCTTTCCTGAAACCCATCAGAGAGTTTGTGTTTGTTTGTTTGTTTGAGCATTAGCTCCCTCAGACTCCTTGTCTGGTGCCTTACAATAAGTGCTGTACTTTCCTTCACCACAACCTGGTGTCAGTAGATTGGCTTTACTGAGCAAGGGTAAGCAGACTCAAGTTTGGTTTGGTAACATTTATATTAATACTACTGCAGCGTAAAATTTTCTTCAATTTGAGAGTGGACTTCAACAATAAGAAGATCAAGATAAACCATCTTCAATAAAGAACTCTCTAAATCGTGCAGTGAATCATGGGACATTCATCCAGCATCCCCTCATATAAACCTAAGGAGGATAATGTCCATGAGTTTCCTATCTCTAACCCAACCCAGCACAATGTGCTGGGAAATTCTAGGGAGGCAGGAAATATACCAGGTCCTCAGCTCAGACAACAATAATCTGTCTGACCTGGGGTAAGCCATTTAATATTTTTGTACCTCAGTTTTCTCATCTATACAATTAGGATGGTTTCAGATACATTCTAAGTTTCCTTTGAAATATAATAATCCATAATTCTCATGCTAAGTATTTTTTTTCAATTTTTATTGAAATATGGTTGATTTACACTGTTGTGTTAGTTTCTGCTGTACAGAAAAGTGATTCCTATATATATATATATATATCATATATTCATTTCCATTATGGTGTACTAGTGGATATTGAATGTAGTTGCCTGTGTTATACAGTAAGACTTGTTTATTTTATATATAATATTTTGTATCTTCTAATCCCAAACTTCTAATTTATCCCTCCCCACCTTCTTTCCCCTTTGGGAACCATAAGTTTGTTTTTATGTCTGTGAGTCTGTTTCTGTTATGTAAATATGTTCATTTGTGCCATATTTTAGATTCCACATATAAGTGATATCATATGGTATTTGTCTTTCTCTTTCTGACTTACTTCACTTGGTATGATAATCTCTAAGTCCATTCATGTTTCTGCAAATGGCATTATTTCATTCTTTTTTATGAGTGAGTAGTATTCTATTGTGTGTATATACCACATCTTTATCCATTCATCTGTTGATGAACATTTGGGTTGCTTCCATGTGTTGGCTATTATAAATAGTGCTGCTATGAAGTTGGGATGCATGTATCTTTATGAATTATACTTTTCTCCAGATACATATCCAGGAGTGGGATTGCTGGATCACATGGCAACTCTATTTTTAGTTTTTAAATGAACCTCCGTACTGTTTTCCATAGTGACTGCACAAATTTACATTCCCACCAACAGTGTAGGAGGGTTCATTTTCTTCACACCCTCTCCAACATTTGTCGTTTGTAGACTTTTTGATGATGGCCATTCTGACCAGTGTGAGGTGGTACCTCACTGTAGTTTTAATTTTCATTTCTCTAATAATTATCATGGTAAGTATTTTAAAACGAAGATTAAAAGTGCACTTCCCTCCCTTTTTTAGAAGAGTCTAAGAAGTAAATTTTTATTTAAGCAAAAACACTCTGTGTGTGTGTGTGTATGAATAAACATAACAAGATGAATAAAAATGGTAATGAATCAATTTTCGGACCACACAGGGACATTTGGGAAAGAAAGATACCTGGCAATGATAATTCTTTGGAATTACCTTTTATCTCTTCATGTTTAATTTGCTATCAAAACAATCAGTTAACATCTGGCCAGAAATTTAAAATGCCACCAGTTTTGAATCATTTTACCCTGGGTCATGACAATCACTCAGTTTCACCATTACCCACATTATCTATATTGCTTAAACATGTTTTTGCACAGTTGATGGATTATATTGTAAAGAGTAAGGTTGGTCTGGGGACTTCCCTGGCTGTCCATTGGTTAAGACTTTGCCTTTCAATGCAGGGTATGTGGGTTCTATCTCTGGTCTAGGAAATAAGATCCCACATACCTCACGGTCAAAAAACCAGAACAGAAAACCAAAGCAATATTGTAACAAATTCAGTGAAGGCTTTTAAAATAGTACACATCAAAAAAAAAAATCTTAAAAAAAGAGTAAGGTTGGTCTGGACATAAACATGTTGGCAGACTATAATTGATGATGAATGTGTTAATAGGCTTTACAACATGAATTCTTTTTAGAAGTCAAGCATAATCATTGGCAAAAGTATTCCTAGAAGATGGAATTATTTGAAAAACTTGGGGCAGATTATTGAGACTAGAAAGAAAAAATTTGTAGAAATAATGTGTAGAAGACTCAAAATTTACATTTTGATTTTTATTCTGTCTTCATAAGAAGTCAGTTAAAGTTGTTTTCTTGACAGAAATGCTCTGGCCCTATCTATTCTTTCATCTTGGATGCAAGTTCCACTTTGTCCAGGCTTTCTTGACTCCCTGATCCCATACCAAATGATCTCATCCATTTCTAAAATTATCATCTTGACAGAACATTAGGAATTCTCTCTTCTATTTTGTCCCGTCACCATTGTATTCACTGTTTCCTCAACTACTCTATAATTCTCATAAGAACAAGGTGTCATGTTCTTTTATATCTTCCACATTGTCTCCTACAGTAATGTACATATAAGAGGCGCTCATGAGTGAGGAAATGAAGAAAATAAATAAACTCATTAATTTATGATCTAAGTGAGAGTGACAATAACCAATCAAAATTGTTCCTAATTTTGTTTAAATGACTGCACTATTTTTTCAGTTGATGACAAGAATACAGTCAAATGAGACCTATTTCTCAGATGTCCCTGACCATTTTGAGATGGTTATTCTCTTTTCTACCTCTGCAGAACCACTTGTTACTTTACATTTGTAATGTGCTTACAATTTATAATCTACTTTCTACATAGAATGTTGTTTAATCTTGATAATAAGCTAGCAGCAGATTTTAAAATCCTAATTTTGCCTACAGATTGTGTTAGAATCTGAGTATTACAGAATAGGATATTGGGAAGTAATGTGTTTTAAAAACAATGGCTACAACAACAATAACAAAACAAAAACAAAAGGGGAGGATTCTTCAGAATTGTGCTCAACAGTGCTTCTCACATCATATGTCTAAAACCAGTCAAAGACACAGGCAGAAAGTTGAAAGGCCGTTGTTTTCAACATGTTTTCTGTTTGTTTTTTAACCTCAGCACTCTTAAAATACAGGTAAAGATCTGAAAACAGAGAACTCTAACTCTTATGGGTAAAGTTGCTCTATGAGGTGACTGCAGAGATGAGGTGGTCTTCAGGTTAAATGAGATTCCATGTATGCCTACGAAGTCATCCCTGATCTCTGCTTGCTTCCAGACACTAGGTCTGTTCACCTGATTCCAGCTAAAAGTACACCACAGGAACATAACAGTGACAGTCACTGTCTACTTTCACTTTCAACTCTCCATCATGAAATTGTAACCTCTAAATTAAGTCATTATGTAATAAATGACTATTCAAATACATCTTTTCAAATGCAAAGTGTACCTTAAGATAGTAAAGTAATAGCAAATTATGCTATAGCAGTCTCTCATTTATAGCTTAATACATCTAGATGAATCAGGTTCCAAGCTGTTGCTTTAAAATTCATGAACATGGCTCTAAAACTTAAGAAAGATCAGTCCTGATATAAATTGAAAATAATAAGAAAGGCAATAATTAATTTAGAATATAAAAGAACACACTTAAAAATCCTAGTGAACTAGGGGACAAAATAATATACCAATAAGGTCCTAAACAATTGAACTTATGTGGCTGAATAATGGAGTTTTAGATAGATTGAAGTAATGTGACTCTTACCTTATGGTACACAGATTCTAAGGCTTTGTCCTGACTTCCACTATTTATTGGTTGCTCAGAGATGATGTTGCGAGACAGAGAGTAGAGTCAAACTTAAATGGCAATGGAAGTCTCTTTCCAAATGCACTCCTTTTCAAGGCTTTGCCCTCTTTTATGATCACATACTCTCTACAACCCTATCACACCTGCCTGTATAGCTTGTTATTTATAAGTCTCTGTAAAATTGAGTGGATTCAATTTAATTCTCTTTTGAGATTTTCTTTTAAGAATTTTGTAATGACTTGAAATAAATTTGTTATACATTTCTTGTATGTATGCTTAAAGTTGCTGTTTATACCTTCAGTATTGATATAATAATGATTTAAAGATAGAGCTATCTAATAAGCCATTTGGAGTATTTAATGTGTTGCTGTAGGATTGAGACTGCTTTGCCGCATATGGGAAGACCCCATACTTCCATAAACTTTGATCATGCACAAGTTAGAATAAAGTCACTGACATAAATTCAGTCTATGTGTAAGAATAGCAACTAAATCCATCATTTGGAATAAATTGATAAAGTCTCTGTTCTCTGAGTTTCTATTGCTTCATAATTAGTAGTTATCTTCTAACATTTGCATGTTAAAAACATAAAACCCAAAGTAAGGAACCAGAGAATTGTATACTCGAATAGTATTGTGGGATCTGTTTTTTTCACCTACATAACTATATTTTGTAGTTTTCTCCCTCAGATTTTAAGCTACTGTTAAAATTTTAATTCTGCTTCTGTAGCAGGATATCTGAGAATGTGAGGTTTCTCACTTAGACCTGTAGCTCCTATTGAGGTTATTAAAGTCATGTGAATATGCTCAGTAGTTTTAACTGAATGTATAGAATTTCAAGCTATTTTTGGCTCTATAAAAATGCAACTGGACTATTTCTCCCTAAATCTTTGACCTGTGTGTTTAAAAATAGGTTGCTTTAAATGCTTAGAGAGGAACTCTGGGTTTATACACTGATTAAAGGTTTAACTTGTTCTATGTAAAAGAATCATATTTTCCATTTGGAAGTTCTGTTGAAACTAGGCTCAAAGGAAACAACCTATTTATGTTCTATATTCTCATTATTTCACATGATGGGCAACTTATTACATTGATTGATCCTTTAACTGTGATGAAAGTATCATAAACTTTACAATTTATTCTATAACATTTTAAACTATTTATTCTTTACAATTTTGCTTTATCTTTACAATTAATTTGTGAACTCCTTGAGGGCAAAGGCCACATCTTATACTACTTTGGTTCTTCATATTCTATAGCCTGGAACTTAACACAAAGTGGTGACACCACTTTTACCTTTATTGTTTTATTAGTTAGTAAGTATGCCAATTCTCCAACCAATAAGCCAGAGGAAGATAATATAACTTTGGCTTGATCGGCAGGAGCCTATCATATTATATCTCTATAGCTCCTTGTCTAGGATTTTTAATAAACTGAGCATATAATGACTAACAGTTAAATGAAAGATCTGACAAACAAAATTTTACCCCACATTCCTAATAAACACAGAGTTAAGGTATTCTTATGTGGAGTCTTCTGTCTTATGCAGTATATTCTATGATTAATGTTTGTCCCTACATTTACTTTAGGATCTTAATAGTATCTGTGAATTCAAATTGGCCTTTAAAACTGAAATGAACATAATTTTCCTTCCCTTCCTTACTGGGATTGACCATATTTTCCTGTCCATGTTAAGCAATAATGAGGCCAGGCATACAATTAAACAATTCTGAGGCTAAGAAATATGAGTAAGTTCCAGAAAATACTCCTCTTAGAAGATGAGACTGTGACCCAATTAAAATAGATTCCTATGAAGGCTTACAGCTTGCTCATCAAAATTTACATAAAGACTCTTACCTTGCTGTATCCATCCACCCAAAGCCAGCACATCATAAATTCTAAATCATCCCATCATTAACCCTTCTTGTGAGACTTACCTTGAAACCACACATCTCAGACCAAAATCTTATAAATATCCTCTTCTGACCTCTCCTTTTGAGACACTATTAAGAGGCTATCAAGGTAGTGTTCTCCCCTATTGCAGTAGATGTAAAATGCCTAGATATATCTTATTAATATGTTTTTATTGTGAACTTTTGGGAGAGTCAACAATCAACAATCTTCTGGGCCAAGTAGGAAATTAGACAGCAGAATTATATAAAGTGCTCCCATTTCAGAAAGCCAGCAAAGTGTTTTGCACAGCTAAGACACATCTATGTTAAATGTTATTTATGAAATTTGAAATTTCTTTATATAACAAGGCCTGTTGAGAGCTTGATTTGGTTTTAGGTTAGAGTATTAGATAGAAATTTTTCTTCATCGGGGAAATACTCTCAAACTTTCTAACAGTTCATTTAAGTATTACCATCTTGAAATTTATATAGATTAAGAGGTAAAATTTTATTCCAGGAGCACTTGTAAAGGACAGAATAGTCACTCAAGACATATAGTTATAAGAGAGGTTAACCAACTTCTGCTCACTGCTGTAAATCACCAAATATATTGCATGATAAAACTCTGTGATACCTCACTTTTCCTGACAAAATCTCTAATGAGAATAGAAAATGAAATAAATTCATCTATTCACTTGACCCAACACATAAGCAGAAAGGGGGAAATGCCACAGAATTACACATTGTAAAAGTTACCACCCAGCTGTAGTCTCATGGTCCTCCTTAGATTACTTAGCAAAATATCTTTTATAATCCTTACACCTCTCCATTTTAAAAAGTTCACAAAATCTAGTCAGCATGAATAATTATAGAGTTTAACCTAGAAGAATGTATTGAATCCTGTTCTTTCTATTGTCTATAACATACAGTTTTCTAGCTTGTTTCAGACACTATATAGAAGGCAATAAAAAGAGGAAAATACACAATATCCCTTCTGTTCATAAGGGATTAGACTGAAACAGTGATTCCTGATTGTTGGGAGAAATTATTGCCCTCTCTCCACAGACATTTTTTATTATAACAACCAGGGTAAGGGAGTTATTATTGTCTAGTGGGGAAAGGCAAGGGATACTGCTGAACATCCTACATTGCACAGACCACCCCCCACCAAAAATAATTATTGATCCCAAAAAGTCGATAGTTTCACAGTTGGGAATACTGGACTAAAATATTACAAAATTACTTCAAATTCTATACTCATTGCTCTAACTTCTTTGTTCAAAAGGTTCTTTTCATCTTATTTTTATATCAAACTACACATTTTTAAATAACAGTACTAAGTTATTGCTGTGAATAGATTATTATTATTGTTTTTACTCTAATATTATCCCTCATTACTCTAGTATTATTTTTTTTCTGACCTAGTATAACACGATGCTATAATTGAATATTAGAATTGTGCAATGAAGTTTTCATGCTCCAGAATGATTTTGCATTCATTAATATGGACGGGGTTCTTACTTTTGCAACAGGGATAAATGAGAGATGTTTTGATTAGGAGCAGGCTATAGGTTAAAGAAAGATTTATGGAGGGAATTGCATGGTATCTGGTAATACTCAAGATGTTTGTACTTTTAAAAATCCTATGGCTAGAAATGTAAGAACAAAAACTGATGTAATAACATTCATTAAAGACTTTAATTTTAGGCTCAAGTAGAGCTTCTTTTGGCATCCAGGTAATAAAATGTGACAAAGATATAGGGAGAGGGCCATTACTTTGCTCCTGTATGAGCACACTTGCTATTGTGGAACCTAAATGTTCTTAGGAGTACAGGCATTGGAGTTGGGGAGAGAGATGGGAATGGGGCAAGTTAAAACACCACAAAGCTTGCTGTGCTTATTAAGAATCATTTTTCCTTAGGGTTAATTTTAAGCATATGATTAATTTTCAGAGTTTTGAAAAAGTTGATTTAGACATATTTTGCCAGTATTGTCATTCATTTTATGGGGGGGGGGCAGATTTTTGGAGGTCCTTAATTCACCATTCCAGAAGTGTTTTCTGTCCTGATATAATTTGAACAAAAATTATTTTGTGGTTTCCTTTGATCTCTAGTTGGGGAGTGAAAGGGGATGATAGAGTGAGAAAACTCTATCCTGGGAGGGGTGCTACTTAACCTGAAATGTAGAAACATTCCTGCCAGTCTCTATATAGCCCTCAAAGGGCTGTAGAAAGCTTTGTAATAATTCTGCCTTTTATACATTATTTATTCCAGTGGGCAAGCCTTTAGGCAGAGCCTGAAAAAGAGCAGATGAACCAAAGAGAAAAATAACTTCACTCTGTATAATCTTGTCCATATATTTCCAGGATGGTAAGTGTCTGTGCAGGTTACACTTTGCATAAGGAAATTATTTTTCTTCCTTAATATCTATCTATCTATCTCTGAGAATTCATCTTTATGAAGGATGTGTGTGTGTCTGTGTCACAAGTCTATTCATATTGTATTTAAATATACAGAGAAGACATAGCTTCTTCATCTATAACTGATCTGATCTCTCTTATAAGACATACCCATGCATAGTGAGGAAATAAAACAACTATATTTGGAGTGATCTGCTTTAAAGTTTATTAGGATCTAATAATTAAAGCAATCTATTTAGGTTTACACTGGATGATTTATTCAATGTTCCACAATCATTTTCTTCACCCCCATCCACTCTCAAATTGTGTATGAGTATGGGGAAGGGATCTGAGTAACCCAATGACAGTTAAGGCAAGGCGATTTGCCCTTCTTTTCCTGTGTGACATCCTTTGACCTAAGTCCCAACTCTGGCTTCCGCTGCTAAAAGACTATAATTTGGATAGCAGCATATATCTATCTTTTTATTCTGTCAGTGCCTGCTAACTGATTCAACTTTCCTTAGTCTCTATTGCCTCTAAATCTCTGTCATGTATTTAATTAGTTACTTATTTCATAATCTCTAATTTATGTCTCTGTGGTGACACCACCATGTACCCCATCACAGTATAACCCATGCCACGCATGCTGGCTCTCAGTGGAACATTCACACGATAGGAGAACAACGTAAGTCTCAGGAATACAGAAGAGACCGTTTCTCTGTTGTCTGATAATGTCTTTCTACCCTATAAATAACTCAATACTCTCCCTACGTTGGTTTGAGGTCATACATTTCGTTCAGGGATCCTGCAGAAAAGTGTTTTTCTAAAGTTTCTAGAAGTGTGTCGTTAATCGGTCTTCCTTTTCTGTCAATTTATCCAATATACTTTATTTCCCCTTCACTAGGTCCATGCTAAACAAGGGTTAAAGGAAATTAGGAAATCCTGTCTCTTTCAATAACAGCTAGCTTTTTTTTTTTTTTGCGGTACGCGGGCCTCTTACTGTTGTGGCCTCTCCCATTGCGGAGCACAGGCTCCGGATGCGCAGGCCCAGCGGCCATGGCTCACGGGCCGAGCCGCTCTGCGGCATGTGGGATCCTCCCGGATCGGGAAACGAACCCGTGTCCCCTGCATCGGCAGACGGACTCGCAACCACTGCACCACCAGGGAAGCCCAGCTTTTAATCTTACTATGTCAAAGCATAATACTGTTTTGAATGACAGTTTTACCTTTCTCTCTATATTCCTACTTGCACAATCCTAATCCCACCTTTTACTCTGGAAGTTGGACTTTTAAACCCAAAGGTGGAGGAGAAAGTCAGGCATGATGAAAAACAAAAGAGAAAACACACTATTCTTTTTTTTTTCTTCAAAATATTGCCATATATACATTTGTAATATGATCCAGAGAGACAGAGACATGTTGTGATTTATGAAGCCAAATACATTTCACTGTGGCATGTAATACAACTGCATTCATCAAACAGAAGGCATCAACTATTTGAGGTCAATGTTTTCAAGTTATAAATTGTGATCTTGTAGTGACAATTCCATATTTTGTGAGTCCAGCAAATCATGGCCTAATTCTTACAGGATCTCTATACATTGTTTACTAATGTCCTTATTATATGTTATATATCATGCATTGTGCTCTACAATCCAACATCCAAACTTCCCAAACCCACATCTGTGCAGGTAAACATAGTGATTCAGCCCCCTGAGCAGGTATTGCTTTTAATTGTAATTTAACTCTCTATTGTGGGCATATCTAACCTCCCTACTAAGATTATGAAACTTATTCAAACAAAGGATAAAGCTGTTAACTCTTTATATTTTTAAGGGTACCTATGATTAGATTGGGCATAATGCTGGAGGGCATAAAATGCATACTAAATAATCTATTAATACATAGAATCTTTAAATCCTTACAAGATACCAACTTTGGATTAACACACTTCATGTTTTATTCTGTTTCTCCTCTGTTTTGAGGGAGAGATACATAACAAAGATGAAGAATTTTCACCCAATGGATTGAGTAGATGTCTCAATCCAGGTAATTGTTGACTAATATTTATAGCCCATGAACATTCTCTGGGTAGGGATTACAGAATTTACTGTGTTGATATGCCAATGAAATAAACTCCATTACAGATGAAGATATTTAGAGAAGTATACTTAGTTTGGCAGAATCTTCCACCTGTTGACTTTTGGCATTCAAGGGTGTGTGTGTGTGTGTGTGTGTGTTTATGTATTTTGGACTTCTCACCATTCAAAAGGTCACTTTTATTATTGATGTATCATTGATTTACATCATATTAGTTTCAGGTGTACAACATAGCAATGCAACATTGTTATAGATTATACTCCACTTAAGTTCACAACAAAATAATGGCTGTGTTCCCTGTCTTGTATAATAGATCCATGGAACCTATGTATTTTATACATAGTAGTTTGTACCTCTCAATCCCATACCTCCATCCTACCTCTCCCCTCTCCCTCTCCCCCAGTGGTAACCACCAGTCTTTATACCTATGAATTTGTTTCTGTTTTGCTATATTTATTTATTTTATTTTTTATATTCCACATATCATTCAGAATTTGTTTTACTCTGTCTGACTTATTTCAGTAAGTGTAATACCCTCTAGGTCCATCCATTTTGTTGTAACTGTAAAGATTTCATTCTTTTTTATGGATGAGTAATATTCCATGTATATATGTAATATTCCATACACATATAGTTATATATACATATCTCACGTGTTCTCTATCTATTCATCTGTTGATCTACACTTAGGTTGCTTCCATGTCTTGGCTATTTTAAATAGTGCTTCTATGAATATAGAGGAGCAGTGTCTTTTTGAATTAGTGTTTTAATTTTCTTCAGATATATACCCAGGAGTGGAATTGCTGGATCATATGGGAGTTCTATTTTTATTTTTTTGTAGAAATTCTTTATTATCTTCCATAGTGGCTGCATCTATTTACAATCTCACCAACAGTGTACTAATGTTCCCTTTTCTCCACATTCTTGCCAATATTTGCTCTGTGTAGACTTTTTTGATGTTAGCCATTTTGATAGGTTTGAGGTAGTATCTCACTGTGATTTTGATTTGCATATCTCTGATGATTAGCCATGTTGAGCATCTTTTCATTTGCCTTTGGCCATCTGTATATCTTCTTTAGAAAAAAATATTTATTCAGGTCTTCTGCCCATTATTTAATCTGGTTATTTGGTTTTTTTGATATTGATTTGTATGTGCTGTTTGTATATTTTAGTTATTAGACCCTTTTCAGTCATATCATCTGCAAATATTTTCTCCCATTCAGTCAGTTGTCTTTTCATTTTGTCAATGGTTTCCTTTGCTGTGCAAAAAATTTAAAGTTTAATTAGGTCCCATTTGTATATTTTTAATTTTGTTTCTTTTGCCTTAGGAGACAGACCCAAACAAACAAACAGAAACCAAACACATTGTTACAATTTATGTCAAAGAGTGTTCAACCTATGTTCTCTTCTGGGACTTTTATGGTTTTCAGGACTTACACTTAGGTCTTTAATCCATTTTGATTTTATTTTGTATATGACATGATAAAATGTTCTAATTTCATTATTTTATATGTAGCTGTCCAGTTTTCCCAGAACCACTTATTGAAGAAAATGTTTTTTCTCCATACTATATTCTTCTTCTTTTGTCATAGATTAATTGACTGTATAAACATGGGTTTATATCTACGCTCTCTATTCTGTTCCATTGATCTATGTGTCTGCTTTTGTGTCAGTACCATGCTGTTCTATTTACTGTAGCTTTGCAACATAGTCTGAAGTCAGGGAACATGATACCTTGTTCTTTTTTTTTAAGAGTGTTTTTACTATTATGGGTCTTTTGTGGCTCTATGTAAATTTTAGGATTATTTGTACTAGTTCTGTGAAAAATAACATGGGTATTTTGATAGACATTGCATTAAATCTGTAGGTTGCTTTGGGTAGTTATGAACATTTTCACAATATTAATTCTTTCAATCAATGAACATGGGATATCTTTCCATTTCTTTGTAATATCTTCATTAATATTTTATAGTTTTCAGAGTATATGTTTTCCACCTCCTTGGTTAAGTTTATTCCTAGGTATTTTATTCTTTTTGATATGGTTTTGAATGAAATTTTCTTTTGCTTTCTCTTTCTGATAGTTCATCATTAGTGTATAACAAAGTAACAGATATCTGTATATTGATCTTGGATCATGCCACTTTACTGATTTCATTTACAAGTTCTAATAACTTTTGGTGGAGACTTTAGGGTTTTCTATATATAGTATGTCATCCGCAAATAATGACTTTTTACTACTTCCCTTCCAATTGAGATGTCTTTCTTTTTTCTTGTCTGATTCTTGTGGATAGAACTTCCAATAATATGTTAAAGTTGTGAGAATGGGCAGTTTTCTCTTCTTCCTGATTTTAGAGAAAAGCTTTCAACTTTTCACCATTGAGTATGATGTCAGTTGTGGGTGTCTCATAAATTTTCTTTACTATGTTATATTCCCTCTGTACCAACTTTGATGAGAGTTTTATCATGAATGGATGTTGAATTTTGTCAAGTGCTCATTCTGCATCTATTGATGTGATCATATGATTTTCATCCTTTTTGTTAATGTGGTATTAATGTGATGAGTTACATTGATTGATTTGCAGATATTGTAAATATGTTGAATACTTTTAATAAATCCCACTTGAACACATTGTATGATCCTTTTTGTATATTATTGAATTTGGTTTGCTAATATTGTTGAGGACTTTTGCATCTATATTCATCAGAGATATTGGCCCATAATTTTCTTTCCTTTTTTTTTTTTTTTGTATTGTCTTTGTCTGATTTTGATATCAGAATAATGGTGACCTCCTAGAATGAATTTGGGAGTGCTTTCTCCTCTACAATTTTTGGAATATTTTGAGAAGGGTAAATATTATCTCTTCTTTTTATGTTAGGTAGAATTCCCCTGTAAAGCCTTGACTTTTGTTTCCTGGGAAGTTTTGTGGGGTTTTTTTGTTTGTTTGTTTGTTTGTTTTTCTTGTTTTTTTACAAATACAGTTTTACTACTGGTGATCAATTTTTTCAGATTGTCTATTTTTCATTGATTCAGTCTTGGAAGGTTGTATGTTTAGAAATTTGTCCATTTCTTCTAAGTTTTCCAGTTTTTTGACATATAAGTCTTCATAGTATTCTCCTATGATTTTTTTTGAATCTCAGTGATATTGGTTGTTATTTCTCCCGTTCATTTCTTATTTTGTTTTTTGTGTTGTTTTTTTTCTTGATGAGCCTTAATAAATGCTTATCAACTTTATTTTTTAAAAAAAAACAGCTCTTGGTTTTATTAATATTTTCTACTGTCTTTTTGGTTTCCATTTTCTTTATTTCCTCTCTGAATTTATCATTTCCTTCCTTCTGCTGACTTTGGGCTTTGTTTGTGCTTCTTTTTCTAATTCCTTTAGATGGTAGATCACATTGTTTATTTGATATTTTTTCTTTCTTGAGATAGGTCTGTATTGCTATAAACTTCTCTCTTAGAACTGATTTTGCTGTATCTCATAGATTTTGAAAACTTGTGTTTTCATTTTCATTTATCTCTAAGTATTTTCTCATTTCCTCTTTTATTTTATTGTTGACCCATTGGTGTTTTTAGTAGCATGTTGTTTAGCCTCCATTTTTCTTCCTGTAATCAATTTCAGTTTCATGCCATTTTGGTTGGTACTTGGTATAATTTTTGTCTTCTTAAATTTGCTCAGATTTGTTTTATTGCCTAGCATGTAATCTCTCCTGGAGAATGTTCCATGTGCACATAAAAATAATGTATATTCTGCTGGGTTTGGATGGTATGTCCTGTAGATATCTATTAAGTCCAACTGCTCTAATATGTCATTTAGGAATACTGTTTCCTTATTGAGTTTCTGTCTGGATGATCTGTCCATTGATGGTGGGGTGCTAAACTCTCCTATTATTATTGTATTATTGTCATACAATAATATGTATGACATATCTTCTCCCTTTATCTCTGTTAATGTTTGCTTTTTACATTTCTGTGCTCCTGTATTAAGGGCATATATGTAAACAAGTATTATTTCCTCTTCTTGCATTGATCTCTTTATCATTATATAATGTCCTTTGACTTTTGTTACAGCTTTTGTTTTATAGTCTATTTTGTCTGATATGAGTATTGCTACCCCTGCTTTCTCGTTGTTTCAGTTTGCATGAAATATTGTTTTTCATCCCCTTACTTTCAGTTGGTGTGTGTCTTTAGTTCTGAAGTGAATCTCCTGTAATCAGTATACAGATGGGTCTCATTATTTTTTTATCCAATCATCCACCCTATGTCTTTTGATTGGACCATTTAATCCATTGACATTTAAAGTGATCATTGATAGGTATGTACTTATTGACATTTCGTTACTTGTTTTCTGGTTGTTTGTGTAGTTCTTCTCTGTTCTTTTCTTCTTTTTCTCTGTTCTTTTCTTCTTTTCCTCCCTTGTGGATTGGTGATTTTTAGTGGTATTCTTTGTTCCTTTCTGTCTACTTTGTGTGTATCTATGATAGGCTTTTGATTTGTGATTTCCTTGGAGTTCATATATGTTGACCTATATCTACTTGTTTTAAATTTGTAGCCATTCAAACACATTCTAAGAGATCTGCAATTTTTACTCCCCTCCCCCAAATTTTGTGTTTTTGATGTCATATTGTACATTTTTATATTTATCCTTTATTATTTTAGTTATCACTGATTTTAATATTTTTTTCCTATTCTTCATACTAATTTAATTAATTGGTTGATCTGCAGCCTTTACTAGTGAGATTCTTCCTTTCTTCTGGATGCTTACTTCTTGTTTTAGCTTTATCTTTTCAACTTAAAGAAGACTAAGATTTCTTTTAGATTAGGTTTAATATTGACAAACTCTTTTAATTTTTGCTCCCCTGAAAAGTTCTTTATCTCTCCTTTTATTCTAAATGATAACTTTGCTGGGTAGAGTATTCTAGTTTGCAGATTTTTCCCTTTCAGTACTTTAAATATAACATGCACTCCCTTCTGGCCTGCAAAGTTTCTGCAGAGAAATTAACTGATAGCCTTGTGGGGATTCCCTTGCATATGACTGTTTATTTTTCCCTTGCTGCCTTTACAATAATCTCTTTATCATTAACTTTTGACATTATATGTCTTGCTGTTGGTTTGTTTGGGTTCATCTTGTTTGGGACACTCTGTGCTTTCCATGCCTTGTTTTCTGCTTCTTTTTTTCAGGTTTGGGAAGTTTTTAGCCATAACTTAATAAAATACATTTTCAAAATTATCCTCTCTCTTGTCCTTCTGGGACCTATATAATGAGAATGTTGGTATGTGTGATGTTGTTCCAGAGGTGCCTTAAATTTTTCTCTCAATTTTAAATTGATTTTTCTTTTTTTCTGGTCTGATTGGTTGTTTCCATTATTCTATCTTCCAGATAGATCACTTACGCATTTTTCTGTATCACCTAGTCTCATATTATTTCTAGTAATTTTTATTTTAGCAATTGTATTCTTCAGTTCTCACTGGCTGTATATTTTCTGGTTCCTTGTTAAAATTCTCACTGTGTTCATCTATTATTTCTGCTTATTCAGTTAGCATTCATTTTTATTGCTAATGTTTTGAACTCTTTATCTGGTAAATTATTTAGTTTTGCTTCATTAGTTGTTTTTATTTTTTAACATCTTTATTGGAGTATAAGTGCTTTACAATGGTGTTAGTTTCTGCTTTATAACAAAGTGAATCAGCTATATATATATATATATATATATATATATATATATATATATATATCCCCATATCTCCTGCCTCTTGCATCTCCCTCCCACCCTCCCTATCCCACCCTTCTATGTGGTCACAAAGCACTGAGCTGATCTCCCTGTGCTATGCAGCTGTTTCCCACTACCTATCTATTTTACATTTGGTAGTATATATAAGTCCATGCCACTCTCTCACTCTGTCCCAGCTTACCCTTACCCTTCCCCGAGTTCTCAAGCCCATTCTCTATGTCTGCGTCATTATTCCTGTCCTTCCCCTAGGTTCTTCATAACTTTTTTTTTCTTTTTTTTAGATTCCATTTATATGTGTTAGCATACAGTATTTGTTTTTCTCTTTCTGATTTACTTCACTCTGTATGACAGACTAGGTCCATCCACCTCATTACAAATAGCTCAATTTCATTTCTTTTTATGGCTGAGTAATAGTCCAATGTGTATATGTGCCACATCTTATTTATCCATTCATCTGTTGATGGATATTAGGTTGCTTCCATGTCCTGACTATCGTAAATAGAACTGCAATGAACATTGTGGTGCATGACTCTTTTTGAATTATTGTTTTCTCAGGGTATATGCCCAGTAGTGGGATTGCTGGGTTGTATGGTAGTTCTATTTTTAGTTTTTTAAGGAACCTCCATACTGTTCTCCATAGTGGCTGTATCAATTTACATTCCCACCAACAGTGCAAGAGGGTTCCTTTTCTCCACACTCTCTCCAGCATTTACTGTTTGTAGATTTTTTGATGATGGCCATTCTGACTGGTATGAGGTGATACCTCATAGTTTTGATTGGCATTTCTCTTCATTAGTTGTTTTTTCAAGGGTTTTCTCTTGTTCTTACAATTGAAACAAATTTATCTGTCTTCTAATTTTATTCATTTTTCTCTATCTCTATGAGTAGGTGAAACAGTTATCTATTTCAGCCTTGAAGTGTACTTATGTGGGAACATTTTTATACAGTCTGTTTGCGGTCAGTGGATTTAATGGGGGAGACTAGATCTGATGTGAGCACAAGTCACATCTTACTCTAGGTTGTGATGACAGCCCTCAACTTGAGGTAGGGGTGGAGATGGAGGGTCGAGAGTCAGAGCCAGGTGTGAGTTGGAACTTTGCCTCTGCTCAGTGACCCACACCATCCTTTTGGGGGTGGGATTGGGTTCCAAGTTGCTAGAGCAGAAGCCCTGTGGTTTGGGTCCAATGTACCTTCATTCTCTCTAAGTGTGTGTTTTCCCTTCTCCCAGCACTGCCACCCTTCCCTCAGAATGGAGCAGTACTAGAGCAATAAGAGCTGGACTGAATGCTCATCATGTGTTTAGTGCTCACTGTGACAGTCCCACCATGGTCAGAGTCCTGGACTGCACACAGTGCACTGCCCCTTTAAGCATTAGTAGTGGCTGTCCCTGTGCCATTCTGTCATTCTAGTAGAAGCTGGCTCCATCCCTCACAACTGAGCATTCCTTGCAGTTGTAGCTTGCCCTAGTGTGGAGCTGCACCATGGAGCCAGCAAGGCCAGAGCAGAAGCTCGGCTCGGGTTGAGGCACAAGCCAGGGCAGTTGGGAGAAACTGGTCAGAGTCTCATGCAGTTTCAATCCATTTCCTATGCCTCGTTTCAGGAGTAAGCAAGAGCGTGCATTCTCTTCATGAGTAGAATCTACATTTCTTATGCTTCTCCTGGTAGTCCACTGATTTTCAAACCAGCTTAGGGGACTCGTCTTCCCAGTGTCAGACCTCAGGTTTGGGGCACTGAATATGTGACTCAAACTGCTCACTACCCAGGAAGGAACTCTGCCTGTGGAATCCCCCTACTTTCTGTGGTCCCTCCTGGGGGCAGAGATCCAAGGCTGATTTCATGTGGATTTTTCTTATAGCCTTGGTTTTATAAGAGTCTTCCTGTGAGAATTGCTTCAAATGTAGGTGTTGTGTGTGTGTGTGTGTGTGTGTGTGTGTGTGTGTGTATGTGTTTGTGCTTGGAGGTGAGTTCTTTATCTTCTTACTCTTCCATCTTGATCCAATATCAAAAAGACCAATTTGAATAATACTTCTTTTGATTTGGTAATGGCCAGAAAGACTTCCATCATTGTATACTCATTCACAGTCCTCAGGCATACTTGTTTTAAAATGCAAAACTCTAGGTCCTATTCCAGATATATTGAATCAGACTGGGTAGTAGAGAACCAAGTCTGCTTTTAAAAACAATACAAAAATCCTTCACAGTGTTTTATGGACTAAAATAAATTTTTGGACCTCTAAATTAAACCATGTGTGGTCCTTGAGGAGATATGTATCAGGTCATTGTAGAATCAAAAAGTTATAAAAGTATGTAAAACATCAGTACAAGGTTGGCCATAGCATAGGCAGTGTGAGAATTAAAATCTTCTCTCAGTGAAACTTGACAAAAATCAAATGACCTTAATCCAATTGTCATAGTTCTACTTCTACAGTTTTTCTACCATTAAATATGCTAATATTTAACCATTCCTTATTCTCCTGATGTTTTTAGAAATGAAAAGAACATTCTCCCTCTATGCCTCTATGCCTTTCCTAGTTTCTGTAGTTCACTTGAAGAAAAATTATCTGGATAAAAATAACAAAGGATTTAGCTGGACCTCTTATTGAGCAGTAAAGCAAATATTTTCCAAGTTAAATTTGAAGGCCAAGCATGCTCCCTTGAAAATTCAAGGAAATGAACTATACAATTCTTACTCTGTAATAACACCTAGGATATTTATTGGAAACTTCCAAACTTCTCCAATCTTGCTTCCACTATTTTTTGGTAGGTTACTCTCCCACTGCAGAAAGTTGGAATATAGATACAAAATAACTCAGTCTAAATCTCAGATCATCATGCTATTTGATCAATTTCAAGTAACAAACAAAGGGTGTGTATTTCAAGAATAAATCTAAGTAAATTACAGAATGCAGAAATAAATAATTAATATCTATGTATTGAGAAAGTGAAGACAAACTAATTAAATCCGGCAATGTTCCAAAGAAAAGGAACAAATGGTGATGTTTTGTTTTTGTTTTTTTTTCCTGTCATTCCTTATGGTGAAAAGAATCTAACCAACTTAATCATAACAGAGTTCTAGGAATACATGCATTGCTTGACTCAATTATTTGCATTAAAAAGAGAACAGGGAGGGCTTCCCTGGTGGCGCGGTGGTTGAGAGTCCGCCTTCCAATGCAAGGGACACAGGTTCGTGCCCCGGTCCGGGAAGATCACACATGCCACGGATCGGCTGGGCCCGTGAGCCATGGCCTCTAAGCCAGCGCGTCTGGAGCCTGTGCTCCACAACGGGAGAGGCCACAACAGTGAGATGCCTGCGTAACGCAAAAAAAAAAAAAAAAGAAAGAGAACAGGGAGAAGGAATAATGCTTTATATCAAGTGTTTAATCTTACATGATGTCATTATCAGCATGGAGTTTGGGAAGAAGATGGCTTGGCAGTGTTTTCTCTTAAGGGATGATACCTCCCAAAGCATCAACAGATGACTGAACACCAAATCACAAACACCCACAAAAAGTCAATTAAATTAGTCACTGAACCATATTAGAGTCAAAAAAGTTTAGAATTTTGGGAAGGTCTTCCAGACCATTTACTAAGAGAATACTCTGACTTGTAGTATAAAAATTAAGTCTTCTAGAATGAGGGGACAAATATACCTCTCATTAGGATAGCCAAGATTACATAACTCAGGTCTTCTGACTCCCAGTTCAAGTTATCAACCCATATTCAAATATTCATAATGCGTTTTGCAATCAAACATTCATTGATCTGTGTATGAAATATTTTTTCAAGAAAATACACTGATTTGTTGATAAAGATTATTCAAATGAGTTATCACTTTTAAGAGTACAGAGAGAAAGGAGTATCCATGATGAAACAGAAAAGGAATGAGGTCTTAAATTAACTTTGTTTTCAATTTCATTCCTCTTTGCTCTCTTTGGTCTCCACCAGGTGAAGAAAGTAATCACAAGCAGAGGGAGGGAAAAAAAACAATAAAACCTTGAATTTTGTAAAGTTCATAAATAATACCAGAAAAAACGTTCCCAACTAATTTTGAGAAACATATTTTTCTTGTTCATTTATCGAGAGATCAGTATTTATTTTAGTGCATTTTTTTTCTTATAAGCAACAGTCAACTTTCAGGGAAGTGTGTTATTAAGTGACAGCATTATGCTCTTCTATTTTTTTAATAGATGCATATAATAATTTATTCTTACAAAAATTAATATTTTGTAAAAATTAACGCTGTGATATATATTAAAATATTTTAAGGTCAATTCTTAGGAAATTCAGAGATCTAGATTTTTTTTTTAAAATTCTGCCAGCCCCAGCAATCACAATGCTCATAGTTCTAAAGTCTACTTTCACTGGATGGACTATTCCCTATACTAAAAACTGGCATGGGACATTAGACATGGAGGAAATTTATCCTAGTTTTAAATGTCTTTTTCTCTCACATATTGTCTTAGGAGACCCATTTTTCCAGGACACTCAGGGAGTAAAGAATAATTCTGCCTTTCCTTCACTGTTTACTGACCACGGGAGATATCAGATTTAGTTTCAATTTGATTAAAGAGACAGACATTTTTGAAGAAAAAAGAAAGCGACCAAATTTTTAAAAGGATCAAGACAGTTCAGATATATATGATTAGGATGTACAGTTGACCCTTAAACAACACGGGTTTGAATTGCACAGGTCCTCTTATACATGGATTTTTTTCAATAGTAAGTACTACAGTACTCCTCGGTCAAATGTTGGTTGAATCTGAGAATGCAGAGGAACCAAGTATTAGGAGGGCCAACTATAAGTTATACACAGATTAACCCCTGCCTTGTTCAAGGGTCAAGTGTATGTAAATATACACGTAAAGGTAATGTGATTTGCTTAATATTCAGTTACATTTCATTTACTATTCTATTTCTACTATGACATTGACCTGAGACATTTTATTTTTTTTAACGTGACTTTAACATTGCAAATATTATTTTTATTTTTTTGGCTCTGTCTACAAGTGTTACTTTATTTTGCTTATTTCTACTGTTATCTTTTCATCAATGAATATTTCTTAAGGGCTTACCATGCTGCTATGTGCCAGGCTCTGGTCTAGATGGTCTAGCCATACATGAGTGAACAATGAGACAAAACCCCTGATCTTGGATTTTTGTACACACACATATGCACACACACACACACACACACACAAACATGCACACACACCCCTCCATATCACCATAAACTTGCTTAAATTGCACTTTCTTTATTTTTCTATGTTAGGCATTTTCTTCTGAGTTTCGGTTGGAAGTTTTCTCCTGACTTTCCTTTACTGAAGGTGAGGATTTAGCTTTCTGTATCTCTCTCTCCCAACTCCTACTTCCTATTTGCTTATTTCCCTCACACCCTGATACCACATTTGATTAGAGTATTAATTGCTATTATAAGTGAGCCTTGTGATTCATCCACAGCTTTCAATTTTCCCAGGAGTTAACTACTTCGGTCTCATTTTTTTCTCTGTGTACTTATCACTAATTCAATATTAAAATCTTTTCCAATTATTCTTGTTTTCTCTCAGTATATTCAAATACATCAAGTATTCTACAAACGCAGAGGAATCTTCCTTAGGAAGCCTCTACAAGAAACTTCTGATCTGTTCTAAGTGAATGGTTTCTTTCCAAACCTGCTGTACAGCTGTCATCATGGGATACTTTTCACCATCTTCTGGGAATTTTCTTCACTTTTCTTTTGAGTTAAATTTCCCTTTTCTTGAATAATATGTTTTCCTCTATATTTTTCTACTCTTTCTTTGTGATGGAGCATATCTCAGAGTGTCTTAAAAAAAGTACATGGAAGAAATGTGTTTGATATCCTGAAATATGAAATATTATTATTTTGTGTGTGTGTCTTTTAATTTTATTTTATATTGGAGTAGTTTGTTAACAATGTTGTGTTAGTTTCAGGTGACATCACAGTGATTCAGTTATACATATACATGTATCTATTTTTTTTTTCAAATTCTTTCCCATTTAGGTTATTACAGAATACTGAGAAGACTTCCCTGTGCTATACAGTAGGTCTTTGTTGGTTACTTATTTTAAATATAGTAGTGTATACTCCCAATATCTCTCTCCCCCTCCCCCTTCCATTCTGGAAACCATAAGTTTGTTCTCTAACTCTGTGAGTCTGTTTCTGTTCTATAAATAAGTTCATTTGTATTTTTTTTTTAGATTCTGCATATAATTGGTATCACATGATATTTTTCTTTACCTTTCTGCCTTACTTCACTTAGTATGATAATCTCCATGTCCATCCATGTTGCTGCAAATGACATTATTTCATTCATTTTAATGGCTGAGTAATATTCCAATTGTATATGTATTCTACATGTTCTTTATTCATTCATCTGTCCATGGACATTTAGGTTGCTACTATGTCTTGGGTATTGTAAACAACACTGCAATGAACATTGGGGTGCATGTATCCTTTTGAACCATGCTTTTCTCCAGATGTATGCCCAAGAGTGGGATTGATGGATCATATGTTAACTCTATTTTTAAATTTTTCAGGAACATTGGTACTGTTCTCCACAGTGGCTGTATCAATTTACATTCCTACCAAGACTGTAAGACAGTTCCCTTTTCTCCACACCCTCTCCAGCATTTATTTTTGTAGAGTTTATGGTGATGGCCATTCTGACTGGTGTGAGGTGATATCACATAGTTTTGATGTGCATTTATCTAATAATAAACTATGTTGATCATCTTTTCATGTTCCTCTTGGCCATCTTTAAGTCTTCTTTGAAGAAATATCTATTTAGGTTTTCTGCCAATTTTTTGATTGGGCTGTTTGTTTTTTTTTTATATTGAGCCACATGAGCTGTTTGTAAATTTTGGAGACTAATCCCTTGTTTGTAGCATCATTTGCAAATACTTTCTCCCATTCTGTGTGTTGTTTTTTTTAATTTTGTTTATGGTTTCCTTTGCTGTGCAAAAGCTTTTGAGTTTAATTAGTTCCCATTTGTTTATTTATTTTTAAATTTCCATTACTCTAGGACATGGATTGAAAAAGATCTCCCTGCAATTTATGTCAAAGAATGTCTGCCTATGATTTTCCTCTAAGAGTTTTATAGTATCCGGTCTTATATTTAGGTCTTTAATCATTTTGAGCTTATTTTTGTGTATGGTGTTAAAGAATGTTCTAATTTCATTCTTTTCACATGTAGCTGTCCAGTTTTCCTAGCACCATTGATTGAAGAGATTGTCTTTCCTCTATTGTATAGTCTTGCCTCCTTTATCATAGATTAATTGACCATAGGTGTGTGGATTCATTTCTGGGCTTTCTATCCTGTTCCATTCATCTATATCTCTGTTTTTTTGCCAGTACCATACAGTTTTGATGACTGCAGCATTATAGTATAGTCTGAAGTCAGGGAGTCTGATTCCTCCAGCTCCATTTTTATTTCTCAAGATTGCTTTGGCTGTTTGGGTTATTTTGTGTAACCATACAAAGTTTAAGAATTTTTGTTCTAGTTCTCTGAAAAATGCAGTTGGTAATTTGGTAGGGATTGCATTGAATCTGTAGATTCCCTTGGGTAATGAAGTCATTTTGACCGTATTGATTCTTCCAATCCAAGAACATGTTTTATCTTTCCATCTGTGTGTGTTGTCTTTGATTTCTTTCACTAGCTTGTTATAGTTTTTGGAGTACAGGTCTTTTATCTCCTTAGGTATGTTTATTCCTACGTATTATATTCTTTTTGATGCAGTTGTGAATGGGATTATTTCTTTAATTTTTCTTTCTGATCTTTTGTTGTTAGTGTATAAAGCTTCAACAGATTTCTTTGTATTAAGTTTGTATCCTACAACTACACTGAATTCATTGATGAGCTCTAGTAATTTTCAGGTAACATCTTTAGGATTTTCTATGTACAGTATCATATCATCTGCAAATAATGACAGTTTTACCTCTTCTTTTCCAATTTGGGGTCGTTTTATTTCTTTTTCTTGTCTGATTGCCCTGGCTAGGACTTCCAAAATTATTTTGAATAAAAGTGGTGGGAGTGGGCATCCTTGTCTTTTCCCTAATAATACAGGAAATGCCTTCAGCTTTTCACCATTGAGTATGACATTAGCTGTATGTTTGTCATATATGGCCTTTATTATATTGAGGTATGTTCACTCTATTGGCACTTTCTGGAGAGTTTTTGTCATAAATGTGTGTTGAATTTTGTCAAAACTTTTTTCAGCATCTATTGAGATTATCAGATATTTTTTATTCTTCGATTTGTTAATGTGGTGTATCACACTGATTGATTTGCATATATTGAAGAATCCTTGCATCCATGGTATAAAGCCTATTTGATTATGGTGTATGATACTTTTAATGTGTTGTTGGATTTGGATTGATAGTATTTTGTTGAGGATTTTTGCATCTATGTTCATCAGTGATATTGGCCTGCATTTTTTTTTTTTTTTTAATCTTTGGTTTTAGTATCAGGTTGATGATGGCCTCATAGAATGAGTTAGGGAGTGTTCATTCTTATGCAATTTTTTGGAATAGTTTCAGATGGGTAGATGTTAACTCTTCTCTAAATGTTTGAGAGAATTTACCTGTGAAGCCATCTGGCCCTGAACTTTTGTTTGGTGGAAGTTTTTAAGTCACAGTTTTAATTTCAGTAATTGTGATTTGTCATTCATATTTTCTATTTTTTCCTGATTCAGTCTTGTGAGATTGTACATTTCTAAAGATTTATCCATTTCTTCTAGATTTTCTGTTACATCGGTATGTAGCTATTCATAGTAGTCTCTTATGATCTTTTGTTTTTCTGTGGTGTCAGTTGTAATTGCTCCTTTTTCTCTTCTGATGTTATTGTTTTGGGCCCACTTCCTTTTTTTCTTAATGGCTCTGGCTAAAGGTTCATCAATTTTCTTTATCCTTTCAAAGAACCAGCTTTAATTTCATTGATCTTTTCTATTGTTTTATTCATTTCTATTTCATTTATTTCTGCTTGGATCTTTATGATTTCTTTCCTTCTACTAACTTTGGGTATTGCTTGTTCTTCTTTCTGTAGTTGCTTTAGGTGTAAGGTTAGGTTGTTATTTGTGATTTTTCTTGTTTCCTGATGTACAATTTTATTGCTATAGACTTCCCTTTTAGAACAGATTTTGCCATGCCCCATAGGTTTTAGATCATTGTGCTTTCATTTTCATCCATCTCTAGGTATTTTTTGATTTATTTTTTTTATTTCTTCAGTGATCCACTGGCTGTTTAGTAGCATATGGTTAATCTCTACATGTTTTTGGTTTTTTCATGTAGTTGAATTTTAATCTCATAGTATTTTGGTAGGAAAAAATGCTTGATATGATTTCAATTTTCTTAAACTTGCCAAGGCTCATTTTGTGGCCCAGCATGTGATCAATTCTGGAGAATGTTCCATGTGTACTTGAGAAGAATGTGTATTCTGCTGCTTTTGAATGGAGTGTTTTATAAATATCAATTAAGTCCATCTGGTCTAATGTGTCATTTAAGGCCTGTGGTTTCTTATTGATAGTCTGTCTGTATGATCCATCCATTGATGAAGGTGGGGTGTTAAATTCTCCCTCTATTATTGTGTTAGTGTCCATTTCTCTTTTTATGGCCATTAGTATTTGCTTTATATTTGGGGGTTCTTCTATGTTGAGTGCATATATATTTATAATTGTCATATCTTCTTCTTAGATTGATCCCTTGATCATTATGTAGTTCTATCTTTGTCTCTTGTAACAGTCTTTATTTTAAAGTTTATTTTGTCTGATACGTGTATTGATACTACAGCTTTCTCCTGATTTCCATTTGCATGAAAATTGTTCCATTCCCTCACTTTCAGTATGTATGTGCCCCTATATCTGAAGGTGGTGTCTTATAGACAGCATATATACTGCTTTTATTTTGTATCCATTTGGCCAGTCTATGTCTTCCAGTTGGAGCATTTAATTCATTTAGAAATAAGGTAATTATTGATATGTAATTTCCTATTGCCATTTTCTTAATTGTTATGGATTTTTTTTGGCAGGTTCTTTTTCTTCCCTTCCTCTTTTGTTCTCTTCTCTTGTGATTTGATGATGAAGTTTAGTGTTGTGTTTGGATTACTTTTTCCTTTTTCTGGGTGTATCTATTGTAGATTTTCAGTCTGCCATACGGTGAGGTTTTGATATAGCAGTCTATATTTGTGTGGGGATGATTTCCTACCTTTATTTTATGTTTGCCTATAACAGTGAGCTTTTGAAATCCTAATTTCTTTGTTTCTAGTAGTGGCCCTTTCTTTTTGACTTAGAGAAGTTACTTTAGCATTTGTTGCAAAGCTCATCTGGTGGTGCTTAATTCTTTTAGCTTTTGCTTCTCTGTAAAGCTTTTGATTTCTCCACCAAATCTGAATGAGAGCTCTGCTGGGTAGAGTATTCTTGGTTGTAGGTTCTTCCCATTCATCACTTCAAATATATCATGCCACTCCCTTTGGCCTGCAGAGTTTCTGCTGAAAAATCGGCTGATAACCTTATGGGAGTTCCCTTGTATGTTATTTTTTGCTTTTCCCTTGTTGCTTTTAATATTTTTTCTTTGTCTTTAATTTTTGTCAGTTTGAATACTATATGTCAGCATGTTCCTCCTTGGGTTTATCCTGCCGGGGACTCTCTGTGATCCTGGCTTTGGGTGACTATTTCCTTTCCTATGGTAGGGAAATTTTCAGCTATTATCTTTTCAAATATTTTCTTAGGTCCTTTCTCTCTTTATTCTCCTTCCAGGACCTTTATAATGCTAATGTTGGTGCATTTTATGTGGTCCCAGAGGTCTCTTAGACTATCTTCATTTCTTTTCATTATTTTTTCTTTATTCCCTTCTGCAGCAGTGATTTTTATCATTCTTCTTCCAGGTCACTTATCCATTCTTCTGCCTCAGTTACTCTGCTATTGATTCCTTTTAGTGTATTTTTTCATTTCAGTTATTGTATTGCTCATCTCTGTTTGTTTGTTCTTTAGTTCTTCTAGGTCCTTGTTAAATATTTCTTGTATCTTCTTGATCCATGCCTCCATTCTTTTTCCAAGATCTTGAATAATGTTCACTATCATTACTTTGAATTATTTTTTCAGGTAGATTTGCCTATCTGCACTTCACTTGGTTGTTCTTCTGGGGTTTTATCTTGCTCCTTCATCTGGGGACATATTTCTCTGTGGTCGCACTTTGTCTAACTTTCTGTGATTGTGGTTTCCATTCTGCAGGCTACAGGATTGTAGTTCTTCTTCTTCTCCTTCTCTTCCTTCTCCTTCTCCTTCTCCTTCCTTCTCCTTCTCCTTCTTCTTCTTCTTCTTCTTCTTCTTCTTTTTTTGGATTTTAGTTTTTCTTACTTTGGCTGTCTGGCCTCTGGTGGATGAAACTGTCTAAAAGGCTTGCACAGGCTTCCTGGTTCCTGCTTACTTGTGGATGGAGATGGTTCTTTTCCCTCTGGTGGGCAGGGCCATGCTTAGGAAGATTTTAAGCAGCCTGTGTGCTGATGGGTGGGACTGTGTTCTGTCCTGTTGGTTGTTTGGTCTGAGGTGTCCCAGCACTGAAGCCTACAGGCTGTTGACTGGGGCTAGGTCTTGGGGATGAAATGTTGGCCTCCAGAATGGCTCATGCCATGAGTACTGACCAGAACTGCTGTTGTCAGTCTCTTTGTCCCCATAGTGAGCCACAACACCCACTCCCCACAGCCGACCCTCCAATACTAGCAAGTAGGTATGGCCCAGCCTCTTATGAGGTCACTGCTTTTTTCCTTGGGTCCTGGTGTGCACGAGACCTTGTGTGTGCCCTCCAAGAATGGATTTTCTATTTCCCCCAGTCCAGTGGAATTCCTGCAATCAAACTCCACTGACCTTCAAAGCCAGATTCCCTGGGGGCTCCTTCTCTTATTGTAAGACCCCCAGGTCGAGAAGCCTGACGTGGGGCTCAGAACTTTCACTCCCATGGGAGAATTTCTTTGGTATAATTGTTTTCAAGTTTGTGATTTCCCACCTGGTGGATATGGGATTTGATTTTATTGCAGTTGTGCCACTCCTACCATCTTGTTGTTGCTTCTTCTTTGTCTTTTAGTATAGGTTTTTTTTTTTTTTTTGTAGGTCCCAGCATTTTTTTTTATCTATGGCTTTTCAGCAGTTAGTTGTGATCTTGGTGTTTTTATAAGAAGTGGTGAGCTCACATCCTCCTACTCTGTCATCTTGCAATGTCCTCCAGCTGAAATATTATTCTTAGTTAATAGTTGAGCTGGATATGGGTTTTATTGGAACTAACTTTCAAAATTTTTAAGACATTGCTTAATTTCTTTTAAAATCCTAGTGTTGCTATTATTATAAGGAAGGAATTTTTTTCAGTTATAATCACTTACTTTTGTATCACCTGACCTCTTTGTTTTGTTGGTCTTTTTTTTTCTATAAAACAGTCATTTTTGTTCTTTAAATTTTCTTTTAATAATTGTGTCTTTTTGTTTCATAGGTTCAATTTTGTGTGTGTGTGTGTCTGAGTATAACATTGATAGTTGCTGTTGCTTTAAGTATTCTTCTCCATTTCCAAATTGCTTTTTAAATGTTTGTTTTCATCTGTAGCTTTCATGTCAAAGGCTTTTTTCAAATGACACCCAATCAGATGCAGTCTGATCATATTTAACAGTGGAGCATTAAAAAGCTGAAAAAAAATGATAAGAAACCTAGTGCATGGGCAAGACTTTTTGATTTTGGGCTTCATATTGTGGTGATTGCTTGAGACTGAATGATTTAATTTTGATCTCAGTATATTTATAAGTGTTAGATTTCCGTAAGTTGATCAATTTCTCCAGATAGACTGACTTCAGTCTCCTGATACAGCTAGTAGATTTCTGGCAGCTGAGTGGAAAAAGAGTGCTAAGTCTTGCATCATACAGTATTCAAATATTGCCTTAATTTTTATTTTTTGAGCACAACCTCACCTCCTGAACTTGATTCTGACACACCAGTGATCCAGTCACTGATTCATCTTTCCCAAATCCAACCTTTTTCTACATGGGAAAGATGTAATAATATAGCTATATAACAAAAGGTAGGGTATCTAGTATCACAAGATACTAGTAGACTCCTAGCCATTCTCCTGTGAATTTCCCTATCTTCACTCCATCTCCAGAGATATCTAAGGCCTTTTTGGAGTTATGTAGAATTTATCAGTTTTTTTTCAATTTTCTCCACTGCTAGTTTAGGATCTGCTTTCCAGCTTCCAAACTTTCATTGTTCATTTCTTATTTCTGTTTTCTTGATTCCTGTAAGCTGGTGCCTTTTAAAAATATCCTAACTATTGGTTTAATGGAGTTCCAAGAGGGTTGAAAGTTTGTGTATGTATCCAATCTGCAGCAGAAACCACTCTGCCTTTCTTGAAACTGCTTTGTTTTTGTCTTTGATATCTGCATCATTGTTCTCTCCTTATTCTTCTCCTTTTTTATGGTTATTGTTCACATTCTCTGTCCTAGGTATTTATTCCTCCTCTATTCTATAAAACAATCATGTTCCTCAGAGTTTCCAATCTCCATGTTTTTCTTTCTCTTTCTCTGAATGAAGAACTTTAAATTCTGCATTATACATTGATGACTGTGAAATCAAAATCTTGACCCTATTTTCCACCCCTCTGTTTTACAACAGTGATTATAACTGCAAGTGCATATGTCCAATACAGATTTCTTCCTCTTTTTACCTTTTTCCCATCCTCTGCAGATTTGCTGCTTCTCTGATACTTAGAACCCCGATGTGAATGGCACCACAACCTATGTATTAATAAAGCAAACAAAATAAACGAATAACAGAAACTGGAAATTACTTAAATACCTTGCTTTCACATGTTTCCCTCATCTAATTACAATTGTCCAATAAATATCCCTGACTTTGCTCTTTTAGTAATATCTTTCTTTCCCTTTCTCTCTCTATCCCTGCTTCCCCTTTGCTATTATCTTGTTCAGCTATTAACAACTCTTACTTTTTTTCTTATTATAATATGCTCAGGCTTTGTCCCTTTGATTGATTCTTTATCTTGTCCTCAGAATGATAATTTCTAACATAAATAAAACTAAGTCACTCTTTTGGCTAATCTGTCCAGTAATACCTCTTTGTCTAAATTCTTGTGTGAAAGTCCAAGGCTCTCCATCATCCTTCTCCTTAGTAACTCTCCACCTTCCTTGCTACCGTTGCTTCTTCTCTCCTCTACATGCAGAATTCCAGAAAATGACTTGAAGTGCTTCCAATTGTCTATACTTTTTCTCTACTCTGCATACGTTGTTCCTTTAGGTCTTCTTTATCTAACTAATCTTAGAACTTTCTTAAAATTTCAACTCAGGTATCATAGCCTCTAGGAAGCATTCTCAGCATGGTCAGGCTGGTTAGATGCCTCTTTTCTGTGTTCCCTATATATAACTTTCTCTCAGCATGTTCAACATTTTTTTTCATTATGGCCCATTAGAGCAAGAGTTTGATGGCCCACTAGATCAAGGGCAAGAATTGTATCCTATTTGTGTCCAGTAACTGATACTTAGATAGTGGGTAAGAAATGCTTATTGGATTACTGAATGAAAGCAAGGTTGAATGAGCAAAGATGATTCTAATTATGAACACCACATGTTGTGTTTGTTCAGGCAATACTTAGGGAAAGCTGAATATATAAAGGGACACGTTTGGAAAAAGGAAGTAGTTAGGAGGGAGTAAAAGACAAAACTTTAATTGTTCATAATTTTTCCCAGATCTATTTCTGCTATATCTGTCAGTCTGTGTGGAACAAAAGAGAGGGCATATTTCTAATTCAGATTATAATGGCATGACAACTATTGAACTGGACAGAGAGCAGTTGATTTACCATATTCAGTCATGTTTTATAATCAGCAGTGTGGTTGTTGATTGGACCTATTGTGCAGAAAGGCAAATTTAAAACAACCAGTTAGCTAAAACCCTGAGTATACTATTGTCCAAGTTCATACTCTTTCCATTCTGTTTTCCCTACTCAATTTATGCTCTGAATCACATAATCTTAATGCTTTATAATGGAAGCATATATCTTAAAATCTTAATTGTATCCCAGGTATAGGGATGAATCATTCCAGAGCTCATAGTTGATTTAATTTTTTTTTCACATGATTGTAAAGATCTTATTTTCTCTTTGCTACAGAAAATAAGTATTTCATGCTTTTTCTAAATTTTCCTCTTTTTTCCATTTATACCTCCTTATATCATATAAATGAGGTCACTTGTGTCCTTGCCTTCCATTTGATTAGTTTTAGACTATTTTTTTCTGCCATTCAAGTTTATTGCTGAGCATAAAAGACAAGCTTAATGGGCTAGTATTCAAAAATGGGAAATCATCCAACTACTGAGCCATTAGCGGTATCAAATTAGAGGTAGTTCTGATCCATTCTCTCCATTCTTAACATCTGTCTCCAAATGTTTACAGGCCAGAATCTGAGGGATCTGGACCTCAGACTGTGTTGAGATACTTATCATAAGGCTGAAAATGTTCCATTGTTTCAAGTATTCCGTTTAAAAATGTTATTATTGTAGCAGTGTTTAAGTTCAGCAACGATGAATTACTTACACCTGGGACTGTGGCTATATACTTTACGTGCTTTCACCTGGAAGAAATCATTAGTCTAGTTAATTCATAGTAATTACATTACAACTACTGGGGTTGGCTGGTGAAGCAGACTAAGTAATTCAGTCAAGAGGGATGAAGTTTTTCTTGTCAGCTTAAAAAAACTGAAAGCTGGTATCAAGCACTAAGTCTATTCATTAGCCCTGTTAGTTGGCTTGGCTTGGGTCAGTCAGTGAAACTCTAAGTTTTGATTTCTGCTTCTGACAAGTAAGGTGGTTAGATGAGAGAAGGACCACAGAGTAATGCTGGGTATAGAGCTCTACTTAGATCATTAATTCTGGTCCTGGAACACTCTTATAGGCTATGGTATGCTGCTTGCAATTCTAGTAAATTTTGGAGAACTAAGAGCATTTTGGGATTTTTAATGTGCCTTCCTCCACCCTTAAATAATTTTGGACAGTGAGCAGGAAGATTGATAACCTAGAGAGTCATTGTATGACCACCACATGTTTTATAAATAAGATCTTCACTGACAGCATATGTCTATACCCCTCCTATTTCAAATAGACATCTTACTTCAAGCTAAATCATATACTTATTGAGCATCTCTTGTGTGCAAGAAACTGTTCTAGGTGCTATTGGCACAGTTATGAACAGTACAAAGTTCTTCATGAACTTACAGTAATTATATATGTAGGAGTGTATGTATATGAACATTGATTTTCTCCACAAAGAATAGAAATAATGAAAAACATGTTAACTTTAAGAGGTTATATTTAATTACTATGTGTAGAAATTTTCTTCCAGGTAAAGAAAAAGTTTCTTCCGAAATTGCATATACAGGAATGTTGTAAGTTTGTTTTTGAGCACTTTCAAAATAAAGAAAGCATCCAGGAGAATTTGGATAAACTTCTACTTGGAAGCAGTGTGATTGACAGGAGAGAATCTGACAGTGTGATATATTGTTCTTTAATAAGATTCCTCTATGATTCTTTTTAATTTACTACACACTTAATAGAAAAATATGAAATTATCAAATATGAAAATATATATTAGTATAAATTACATATTTATATTAATAAAATCATTATTTAAGAATTAAATAAATTTTCTCACTCTATATCTAGACACTAATAATTAGGTCTACAAGTTACAAAATAAGATAAATTTTGAAGTGCTGCTAAAGAAATACATTGGAGCTTGAAGTGGTTTGTGTGTGGGGGAGGAGAGGTTTCTAAAATGAACCCCAGAGAGACCTGGTGTTAGCACATGTAAAATTCTGATTACTACACAAAATGCTACTAAGGCTAAGTTAGTTTTGTTCCTAATAATAAAGCCCAGAAAGACCTGGTGTTAGCATATGTAAAATTCTGATTACTACACAAAATACTACTAAGGCTAAGTTAGTTTTGTTCCTAATAATAAAGCCAGGAACAAAGGGAGCCAGTGATATAATATTGCTTAATGAGTTATTGCACGATGCGCAATGTCACTGTAATAGTTCTGTAGTTAATTTGAGGTACTCTGTATTTGTTCAATCTATGACTATGCTAATTTCCTTACATTAAACATTATCATACTTCATGTGTATATCCTCTGTTGAAGAAATTAGACTTTAGAGCCTCAGTAGGAGACAGATTCTAAATAGCACTTTCGCAAATTGGTTACTATAGGTGAGTGCTTGAGGTTTCTCAGATTTTCTTTTGCTTTATCCAACTTATGAGAGAAATGGCTTTTTTTTTTTCCTCAGTGGGAAATCCCAATGCTATTTTCAGAAATAGTTGAAGTGTGAGTATGTAAATAATATTTTGAAATAGAATTTTATGATTCTAGGCACATAAAGAAAAAAAAAGATTTATTTAAATCTTGGGTGATCCCAAATACTCAGATGTTTGACTCTCCAGAGATTCTCTGTTCAGATGACTCTTTAATACAACTATTACTTCTAAAAAGGAGCCCTTAAAAATGATGTGTCCGACTACCATCATTTTCTGATCAGAATCTCAGAAGGGTTAAGTACTATCCCTAAAATGATGTGGCTCATTAGGAGCAGATCACAGTCCTTTCCACCATACTATACATTATAGAAGTTTAGGGGGTCATTCAGCCTTCAAAAATCTTTAAAATTTTACAAGACAATAAAATTATATGTAATCATCCAAATAAATGCAAATTATAGATGTCACAACATTAAAGGTTGCAATATCTTGAGACTTAATAGCTTAGAAAAATGTTCTTAAAATTTGGTCAGTTTACAGACAGAGTGTGGCAACGAATCAAAGCCTTTCCTTAAAAGGAAAAAAAGAAAAAATAATTGGTAACCCAGGATCTCAGCAGTCCCCCTTGGGAATTGACAGCTCTTGGACTTTAAATATCTTGTGAAGCTGCTTGTCTCCATAGATTGTCAGTTGAATTATCTCGGTACAGAGGGTATAGATTCTCAGAAAATCACCCTCTCTCTTTTCTCTGTCAACAGTTAAGGTCATAACTTTGAGAACCCAAGGCAATACTAATCACCTGAGAAAGGTTCCCTTTGGAAATCTCCATTGTATATCCATGAAATAAACAACAGGACCTTAAGGTCTAACTTTGATCATAGTTGATAGATTTCTATCACATTTTTCTTCATGATGACTGATACTGTTATGTAGACCTCTTAGATTGTGTCATTTCAGAGGTTCTGGGTGTCTCATTTGTCCTCAGTATTCATTCTCCAATCTCACCCCTATTATTAAAGATGTTCACTTGATCCTTGTATAGAGTTCTGTCAGTATATTATTATATTACCTGGAATAGTAATCTGTTAACCCACTAATTATCCATAGATCTCAGATTAATTTCTCAGACAAGCAAAATGACACCTAAAATCCAGAAGGAAATAGACACAACATAAGACTTTGGTTAAGGGAAGCTAGAAAATTTTAAAACTTGAAGAAAATAGGAATACTTATTATAATGTAATCAGTGGCTATCACATGAGGAGATCTTTAGTCTATATCACAACAATCTTTCTATACTTTATGGGTAAACTTCTTTAAAAGCTATCTGTACTTAAAATTGCCACCTCCTCAGCTCTAGTTCACACTTTACCCAATTGCAAGAAGCTTCTACTACAGAATCCCACTGAAACTATTTTCACCAAGGTTACCAAAATGAATGGCTTGATAGCCATTAGATCATACCATTGGATTGACTCCAAAGTCAGTTGTGATATTGCATTGCTTCTGTTGCTACTTTCTTAAATCAGATTAACAGTTGCTTAAAAGAAGTGTGGCTGGCAGCAAGATAAAGTGAGAGCATTAAAATAGAAGAAAACAAACACAGACAACTCAAAAACTTTAGGTGCTACTTTTATAAGTAATATTCAACTCAGAGGTGACAAATTGGACTTGGTTTCATCCTTAGTAAAAACACCAATCACTAATGGAAACAAAATGGGAAGAACACTTTGTCACCAATTAGAGAACAGTCAATTGGAGTCCACAATGAGAAGAGATATGTGAAATATTATGAATATATTTTCATGAATGTTTACTATTACAGGAGAGGGCTGGTGGGATAGCAATAATATCCCATTAGTTGTAGGACTTTCCTTATGGATGTTAAAGACCAACAGTCAAAGTCACTTAAATGCAAGACTTTTTTGAAAGAGTCAAAACTTATTTTCATGTATAAGTTTGGGGATTCTGGCTTAATAATCAATCCCACAGCTTTATATTACCAATGGTTCCATATTTTATAAACTTCTTAGATCTTGATGGGACCAGACATGGAAGTAAACTTATTATATTAGCTCTATGATACCAGCATTGAAGTATCTAAGTCTGAAACTACACTGCCTCTTCCTTAAGAAGTGTTTTATTAGTAACCATGTTGTGTGATTATATTAATTCAGAGTGTTCTCTCTAAAATGAACTCCTTTCAATTTTAACTTTAAATGGAATTGGGAAATAAAGACAAAGTGGTAATCTTTGATTTACTGCAAACTATGACTTTTCATGATTGACTATTGATTAAAGTATACATTTTAGGTTAAAGAAGACATGGTATATATATACAATGGAATATTATTCAGCTGTAAAAAGCAATGAAATTGGGTCATTTGTAGAGATGTGGATGGAGCTAAAGAGAGTCATACAGAATGAAGTAAGTCAGAAAGAGGAAAGCAAATATGATGTAATAACGAATATATGTAGAACTTAGAAAAATCATATAGATGATCTTATTTGCAAAGCAGCAAGAGAGACAAAGATGTAGAGAACAAATGTATGGATACTAAGGGGGAAAGTAGTCATAATTTTGTTTTCTACATCTGTAACTCTATTTATGTTTTGTAGATAAGTTCATTTGTACAGTATTTTAGATTCCACATATAAGTGATATCATATGATATTTGTCTTTCTCTGTCTGACTTACTTCACTCAGTATGACAATCTCTAGGTCCATCCATGTTTCTACAAATGGCATTATTTCATTCCTTTTTCAGGGCTGAGTAATATTCCATTATATATATATATATATATATATATATATATATATATATATATATATATATATATATATATATATCACATCTTCTTTATCCATTCCTCTGTTCATGGACATTTAGGTTGCTTCCATGTCCTGGCTATTATAAACTGTGTTGCAATGAACATTCTTTTCGAACTATGGTTTTCTCCAATATATGCCCAGGAGTGGGATTACTGGATCATATATTAGTGCTATTTTTAGTTTTTTAAGGAAGCTCTGTACTGTTCCTCCATAGTGGCTGTACTAGTTTACATTCCTACCAACAGTGTAGGAGGGTTCCCTTTCATCCACACCCTCTCCAACATTTATTGTTTTGTAGATTTTTGGATGCCAGCCATTCTGACTGGTGTAAGGTGATACCTCATTGTAGTTTTGATTTCCATTTATCTAATAATTAGTGATGTTGAGTATCTTTTCATATGCTTTTTAACCATCTGCATGTCTTCTTTGGAGAAATGTCTATTTAGGTCATCCATCTATGTTTTTGATTGGGCTGTTTCTGTTTTTGTTTTTGTTTTGTTTTGTTTTGTTTTTTATATTGAGCTGCATGAACTGCTTCAATATTTTGGAGATTAATCCTTTGTCAGTTGCTTCATTTGCAAATGATTTCTCCAATTTTGAAGATTGTCTTTTAATTTTGTTTATGGTTTTCTTTCCTTTGCAAAAGTCTTTAAGTTTAATTACATCCCATTTATTTATTTTTGTTTTTATTTCCACTACTCTAGGAGGTGGATTGAAAAGATCTTGCTGTGATTTATGTCAAAGAATGTTCTGCCTATGTTTTCCTTTAAGAGTTTTATAGTATCTGGGCTTACAGTAAGGTCTTTAATCCATTTTGGGTTTATTTTGCCATGTGGTGTCAGGAAGTGTTCTAATTTTATTCTTTTACATGTAGCTGTCCAGTTTTCCCAGCACCACTTATTGAAGAGGCTGTCTTTTCTCCATTGTATATTCTTGCCTCCTAATCTATGACAAGATTAGATTACCATAGGTGTGTGGGTTTATCTCTAGAATTTCTATCCTGTTCCACTGACTTATATTTCTATTTTTGTACCAGTACTATAGTGTTTTGATGACTGTAGCATTGTAGTATAGTCTGAAGTCAGGTAGTCTGATTCCTCCAGCTCCAATTTTCTTTCTGAACATTCCTTTGGCTATTCAGGTCTGCTGTGTTTCCCCACAAATTGCAAAATTTTTTGTTCTAACTCTGTGAAAAATGCCATTGGTAATTTGACAGGAATTGCATTGAATCTGTAGATTGCTTTGGGTAGTATAGTCATTGTCACAATATTGATTCTCCAACCCAAGAACATGGGATATCTCTTCATCTGTTTGTGTCCTCTTTGACTTCTTTCATCAGTATCTTGTAGTTTTCTGAGTAAAGTTATTTTGCCTCCTTAGGTAGGTTAATTCCCAGGTATTTTATTTTTTATGTGATGGTAAATGGGATTGTTTCCTTGATTTCTCTCTCTGATGTTTCATTGTTAATGTAGAGGAATGCAAAAGATTTTTGTGTATTAATTTTGAATCCTGCAACTTTACCAATTTCATTGATGAGCTCTAGTAGTTTTATAGTAGCATCTTTAGGAATTTCTATGTATACTATCATGTCATCTGCAAACAGTGAAAATTTTACCTCTTTTCCAATTTTGATATTTATTTCTTTTTCTTCTCTGACTGCTATAGCTAGTATTTCCAGAAATATGCTTGAATAAAAGTGGTGAGTGTGGACATCCTTGTTTTGTTCCTGATCTTAGAGGCAATGCTTTCAGTTTTTCACCATTGAGAATGAAGTTTGCTGTGGGCTTGCTGTATATGGACTTCATTATGTTGAGGTAGGTTCCCTCTATGCCCACATTCTGGAGAGTTTTTAACATAAATGGATGTTGAAGTTTGTCAACAGATATTTCTGCACCTATTGAGATGGTCATATGGTTTCTATTCTTCAATTTGTTAATGTGGTGGAACACATTGATTGATTTGTGGATTGAAGAATCCTTGCATCCCTGGGATAAATCTCACTTGATCATGGTGTATGATCCTTTTAATGTGTTTTTGGATTTGGTTTGCTAGTATTTTGTTAAGGATTTTTGCATCTATGTTCATCAGTGATATTGACCTATAATTTTCTTTTTTTGTCATATCTGTTTTTGGTATCAGGGTAATGGTGGTCTCATAGAGTGAGTTTGGGGATGTTCCTTCCTCTGTAATTTTTTGGAAAATTTTCAGAAGGGTAGGTGTTAACTGTTCTCTAAAAGTTTGAGAGAATTCAACTATGAAGCCATCTGGTCCCAGACTTCTGTTTGCTGGAAAAATTTTAATCACAGTTTTAATTTCACTACTTGTGATTGGTCGGTTCATATTTTCTATATTTTCCTCGTTCAGTCTTGGAAGATGTATCTCTGTAAGAATTTGTCCATTTCTTCTAGATTGTGCATATTATTGGTGTATAGTTGCTTTCGGTAGTCCCTTATGATTCTTTGTATTTCTGTGGTGTCCATCGTAACTTCTCCAGTTTCATTTCTAATTTTATTGATTTGAGTCTTCTCCCTTTTTTTTTCTTGATGAGTCTGGATAAAGTTTTATGGGGTTGTTTTTCTTCTAAAAGGACCAGTTTTTAGTTTCACTTATCTTTGCTATTGTTTTCTTCATCTCTATTTCGTTATTTTTCTCCTCTGATCTTTGTTTTCTTTCTTTCTACTAACTTTGGGTTGTGTTTGCTCTTCTTTAACTAGTTTGCTTTTGGTGTAAGCATAGGTTGTTCCTTGAGGTAAGATTGTAGTGCTATAAACTTCCCTCTTAGAACTGTTTTTGTTGTACCTCATAGACTTTGGATCATCGTGTTTTCATTATCATTTGTCTCCAGACATTTTTTGATTACCTCTTTAACTTCCTCAGTGATCCATTTATTATTTAGTGACGTATTCTTTAGCCTCCCTGTGTTGTGTTTTTTACAGTTTTTTTTCCCCTGTAATTGATTTCTAATCTCATAGCATTGTGGTCAGAAACAACGCTTGATATGATTTCAATTTTCTTAAATTTGCTGACGTGTTTTGTGACCCAAAATGTCATCTATCCTGGAGAATGATCCGTGAGCACTTGAAAAGAAAGTGTATTCTGCTGCTTTCAGATGGAATGCCCTGTAAATATCAGTTAACTCTATCTGGTCTAATGTGTAATTTAAGGTTTGGGTTTCCTTATTAGTTATCTGTCTGGATAATCTGCCCATTGGTGTAACTATGGTGTTAAGGTCCACCACTATTATTGTGTCCCTGTCAATATCCCCTTTCATGGTTGTTAGTATTTTCCTTACATATTGAGGTGCTCCTATGTTGGGTACATATATATTTACAATTGTTATATCTTCTTCTTAGATTGATCCCCTGATCATTATATAGTGTCATTCCTTGTCTTTTGTAACAGTCTTTATCTTAAAGTCTATTTTTTATCATATAAGTATTGCTATTCCAGCTTTCTTTTGATTTCCATTTGTGTGAGATATCTTTTTCCATGCCCTCACTTTCTGTCTGTATGTGTCCGTAGGTCTAAAGTGGGTCTCTTGTAGACAGCATATATATGGTTCTGGTTTTAATATCCATTCAGGCAGTCTGTGTCTTTTGGTTGGAACATTTAATCCATTTACACTCAAGGTAATTATTGATATGTATGTTCCTATTACCATTTTCTTAATTTTGGGTTTGTTTTTGTAGGTCTTCTTCTTCTCTTGTGTTTTCTGCCTAGAAAATTCCTTTAGCATTTGTTGTAAAGCTGATTTGGTGGTGCTGAATTCTCTTAGCTTTTGCTTGTCTGTAAAGCTTTTGATTTCTCCATCGAATCTGAATGAAAGCCTTGCTGGGTAGAGAATTCTTTGTTGTAGGTTTTTCCCTTTCATCACTTTAAACATATCACGTCACTTCCTTCTGTCCTGCAGAGTTTCTGCTGAAAAATCAGCTCATAACCTTTCAGAGATTTCATCATACACTGTTTGTTGCTTTTCCCTTGTTTCTTTTAATATTTTTTCTCTGTGTTTAGTTTTTGTTAATTTGATTAATAAATGTTTCAGCATAAGTCTCCTTGGGTATACCCTGCCTGACACTTTCTGCACTTCCTGGACTTGGGTGACCATTTCTTTTCCCATGTAAAGGAAGTTTTTGACTGTAATCCCTTCAAATATTTACTCAGTCCCTTTCCATTTCTCTTCTTCTTCTGGGACCCCTATAATTTGAATGTTGGTGTGTTTAATATTGTTCCAGATGTCTCTGAGAGTGTTCTCATTTCTTTTCATTCTGTTTTCTTTATTCTGTTCCATGGCAGTGATTTCCACCATTCTATCTTTCAGCTCACTTATCCATTCTTCTACCTCAGTTATTCTGCCGTTGATTCCTTCTAGTGTATTTTTCATTTCAGTTATTGTATTGTTCATCACTGTTTTCTTGTTCTTTAGTTCTCCTAGGTCCTTTTTAATCATTTCTTGTATCTTCTTGATCTGTACCTCCATTCTTTTTCTGAGATCTTGGATCATCTTTGCTATCATTACTCTGAATTTTTTTTTCAGGTAGGTTGCTTATCTCCTGTTCATTTAGTTGCTTTTTTAGGTTTTTAACTAGCTCCTTCTTCTACAACATATTTCTCTGACTACTCATTTTGTCTAACTTTCTGTGTTTGTGGTTTTCTTTTTGCAAGCTGCAGGGTTGTATTACTTCTTGCTTCTGGTGTCTACTCCCAGCTGGGTGAGGTAGGTCCAGAGGCTTATGAGGCTTCCTAGTGGGATAGACTGGTGCCTGCACTCTGGTGGGTGGAGCTGGGTCTTTTCCATCTGCTTGGCAGGGCCAGGTCAAGGGGAGTGTTTTGGAGTGTCTGTGAGCTTAGTATGACTTTAGGCAGCCTATCTGCTGATAGGTGGGGTTGTGTTCCTGTCTTGTTGCTTGCTTGGTCTGAGGCATTCCACCATCTTGACCCCTCTTGCCCCCAGCTAATCTTGGTCTTCCCCGTAATTTGCCAGCTGGTGACAGGGAAAGATATGGGTGCTGATCAATGTTTCCAAATACTCCCACATGTTATATAGTGGTGAACTACTTTGATCGTCTCAAAGCATGCATTTGAGGAAAGGAATTGAACCACACCTCATGTATGCCTTTAATATGTTGGCAAAAATTACAAATAATTAAATTAATTCCTTCTTAGACAATAGGCAAGATCATTTCTGATGTTATCCATTTCAAATTGTAATAATTGACTTTAATAATGAGCTTAGTATTTGATTCTAAATTTCTTTCAAAATGAAGAACAGCTGATTTTATGAAAATATGATTTATTCTCTCCTTAGTTTGCAGATCTGGGTATATTATTACTATCAAATGAGTGGCTGCTCTATTTTATAAAAATTCAGGGAAATAATATTTTAATTTATATAATCCCCCAGATCCATGTGCCTTGTCCAGAGCTTATCAAACCAGACAGGATTTTTTTTTTTGCCACTACCTTACTCAGTACCCTAGTTGATAATAAATTAACAAGATCTATCAGTTAAATCATTTTAGTTTCCTCTCTATGCCAGTGTATACATGAATGTTTATCACTGCAACTATAATTCTTCTCATATGGGTAGTAAGTTTTCTGTTACAGTGTGTCCTGAGGCAAAAACTGATAGAGAACTGGTGGAACTGCAAGGAGAAATAGATGAATTCACTAATATATTAGGATATATGTAAAAGAAATAGATCCAGTAGTCAGTAATTCAGTAAGGACATCCTGAAATTCAACAGTGACTTCATCAACTGAATATAATTGACATCTATAGAAAATATCAGAATACACATTTTTCTCAAGCTCACATGGAACATTCACCAAGATAGATCATATTCTTAGCCATAAAATACACCTTAGAAAATGCAAAATAATAGAAATCATACAATGTCTGTTCTCAGACCACAATGGAAGTGGTTTAGAAATCAATAACAGAAGGATAGCTGGAAAATCCAAAAATATTTGAAGACTAAACAATAACTTGTAAATAAAACATGGGTGAAAGAAGAAATATCAAGAAAAATTTGAAATTATTTAAACTAAATGAAAATAAAAACAACTTAGAATTTTTGGGATGAAGCAAAAGCAGGACTTAGAGGGAAACTTATAGTATTGAATACATATATTAGAAAAGAAGAAAGATCTAACATCAGTAATCTGAGCTTCCACCTTAGGAAAGTAGAAAACAGAGAGCAAATTAAATTCAAGTAAGCAGAAGAAAAAAATAGAGAAGAAATCAATGAAATTGAAAACAATAAGGAAAAGCAAAACAAAACAAAAAAACAACATGATTCTTTGAAAAGGTCAATAAAATAGTTAAGCCTCTTGCTAGATTAACTAAGAAAAAAGAGAGAGAAGGAAAATTACTAATATCAGAAATATTAAAAGAAGGGACATCCCTACATCTCCCATGAACATTAAGAAAAAAGGCAGAGGAATATTATGAACAATTCTATGACCATGAATTTGATGACCTTGATGAAATGGTCAATTCCTTAAAATACAGTCTGCCAAAACTCACACAAAAATAAGTAGACAATCTTAATAAGCATATGTCTATTAAAGAAATTGCATTAATGAGTAATAAAAATACAGCACCAGGTACAGCTGGACTCACTGATTTATTCTACCAAAGTATTCCAATTCTCTATAATCTCTTTCTGAAGATAGAAGCTGTAGGAATATTTCCTTAGCTAATGCTATGGGACTGGAATTACCATAATACCAAAACTAAACAAAGACATTTTGAGAAAACCACTGACCAATATCTCTCATGAACTTATGTGTAAAAATCTTCAACAAAGTTCTAGCAAAAACCATGTTTAAAAAAATCTATACTCCCCCCCACTCATGATCAAGTGAGATTTATCCAAGATATAAAAGACTTGTTCAACATTTGAAAATCAATTAATGTAATTCCTCATAACAACAGACTTAAGAAAGGTTAGGTTTGTATCAATAGATATAGAAAAGGCATTTTACAAAAACCAACACATATTAATGATAAAAAAAATTTTTTTGGAAAGCTAGGAATACAGAGAAACTTCCTTAATTTAATTTTAAAAATTTACAAAAAATCTACAGCTAACTTCATATATAATGGTGAGAAACTCAAAGTATTCCTGTTAAGGTCAGAAACAAGGCCCTTTCACCACAGATTTTCAACATTGTACTGGAAGTCTTGGATAATTTAATAAAACAAAAAATAAATAACAGGTATACAGATTGAAAAGGAAGAAATAAAATTTTGTTGGTCAATGACATTACTATGCAGAAAATTTTAGAGAATGGACAAAAAAAATTATAGCACTTAAAGCCATTATAGCAAATTTGCAAGATATAAGGTTAATGTAAAACTTCAATTACTTTCCAATATACCAGCAATGAACTAGTGGAATTAAAAATTAAGACACTATATAATTTATATTAGTATCCTCAAAATGAAATACTTAGACATAAATCTAACAAAATATGCATGAGATCTATATTACAAAAACTATGAAACTCTGATGAAAGATATCAAGGCAGAACTAAATAAATGGAAGGATATGTCATGTTCATAAATAGGAAGACTCAATAGTGTCAAGATATCAGTTCTTCCCAACTTGATCTATGAATTCAATACAATCCTAATAAAAATTCCAGCAAATTATTTTGTGGATATTAACAAACAGATTCTAAAGTTTATATGGAGAGGCAAAAGACCCAGAACAGCCAACACAATATTGAAGGACAAGAACAAAGTCAACAGACTGACATTAACGGACTTCAAAATTTACTATAAAGCTACAGTAACCAAAGGAATGTGGTATTGGTGAAGGAAAAGGCCAATAGGTCAATGGAACAAAATAGCCCCAAAATAGACCCCCATACATACAATCAATTGATCTTTGAAAAAGTGGCAAAGTAAATACAATGGAGCAAAGAAAATCTTTAACAAATGTTGCTGGAACAACTGGACATACACAAGAAAAAATATGAATCTAGACACAGACTTATACCTTTCAGAAAAATTAACTCAAAAGGGATAATAGATAAAATGTAAAACTATAAAACTCTTAAAAGATAACATAAGAGAAAATCTAGATGACCTTAGATAGGGAGATGACTTTTTACTTATTTTTTTAACACTTTTTCTTCCAGTTTTATTGAGATATAATTGACATACAGCATTGTAACAGTTAAAGGGGTACAGAATAATTATTTGACTTATATCATGAAGTGATTATCACAATAAGTTTAATGAATATCTATCATCTTTTATAGATACAAAATTAAAGAAATAGAAAAATAATAGTTTCCCTGTGATGAGAACTATTAGGGGTTCTCTAACTTAACAGCTTTCATATACAACATACAGCAGTGTGAATTATATTTATCATGTTGTGCATTACATTCCTAGTACTTATTTATCTTATAACTGGAAGTTTGTACCTTTTGACTGCTTTCCTCCAATTCCCCTTCTCCCACCTCCTGCCTCTTTTGATCTCTTTTGCTATGAGTTTGTTAGTTAGTTTGAGAAATATAACAACACTATATTAGTTCTTGTTATACAGCATAGTGATTAGATATTGCTATAAATTTCAAAATGATCACCATGGTAAGTCTAGTTATGATCTGTCACCATATTAAGATATTACATTTTTATTGACTATGCTTCCCACACTGTACACTTCATTCCCATGACATTTCTTTTGCAACTGGAAGTTTGTACCTCTTAATTTGCCTCACCTATATTTCCCTCCCCCACCCTGCTCTCCTCTGGCAACCACCTGTTTATTCTCTGTATTTTAACTTTTTTTCTGTTTTGTTATATTGTTTTATTTATTTTGTCTTTTAGATTCCACATACACCTGAAATCATACAGTATTTGTCTTTCTCTGTCTGACTTATTTCACTTAACATAAAACCCTGTGGGTCCATCTATGTTGTTGCAAATGACAAGATTTTATTCTTTTTTAAGTCTAATATTCCATTGCATATATACATCTTCTCTATCCATTCATCTATTGATGAACACTTAGGTTGCTTCCATATCTTGGCTATTGTAAATAATGTTGGGTGTGTGTGTGTGTATATATATATATATATATATATATATATATATATATATATAGTGTATTTGTTTTCTTTGGATAACTACCCAGGAGTGGAATTGCTGGATTATATGGTAGTTCTATTTTTAATTCTTTGAGGAATATTCCATACTGTTTTCCATAATGACTGCTCCAATTTACATTCCCACCAACAGTGCAGGAGGGTACCCTTTTCTCCACATCTTCACCAACATTTGTTATTTGTGGTCTTTTTGATAATGTCCATTCTGACAGGCATGAGGTGATACCTCATTGTGGTTTTGATTTGTATTTCTCTGATGATTATTGATGTTGAGCATCTTCTAATGTGTCCATTGGCCATCTCTATGTCTTCTTTGGAAAATGTCTATTTAGATCTTCTCCCATTTTTTTAATTGAGTTTTTTTTTTTTTTTTTTTTTTGTGGTATGCAAGCCTCTCACTGTTGTGGCCTCTCCCGTTGCGGAGCACAGGCTCCGGATGCGCAAGCTCAGTGGCCACGGCTTATGGGCCCAGCCGCTCCGATCTTCCCGGACCAGGGCACGAACCCATGTCCCCTGCATCGGCAGGCAGACTCTCAAACACTGCGCCACCAGGGAAGCCACTAGTTGTTTGGGTTTTTTGATGGTGAGTTCTGGTGAGGACTTTTTATATAAAACACCAAAGTCATAATCCATCATCATTAAATTAATTGATAAGCTAGACTTTATTAAAATTAAAAATATCTACTGTTTGAAAGACAATGTCAAAAGAATGAGAAAGCAAGCCACAGACTAGGAGAAAATATTTGCAAAAGACAAATTTGATAAATGACTCCCACAAAATATACAGAAAAATCTTAAAACCCAATAATAAGGAAACGAATAACCCAATTAAAAAATGGGTCAATGACCTTAATAGACACCTCACCAAGGAGCCATACAGAGGGCATATAAGCAAATAAACAGATGCTTAACATCATATGTCATCAGAAAAATACAAATTAAAACAACAAGGAAATACCTCTATAAACTTATCACAATGGGCAAAATCCAGAACACTGATGACTTCAACTGCTGGAGAGGATGTGAAAAAACAGGAACACTCATTCATTGCTGGTGGGAATGCAAAGTGGCACAAGCCACTTTAGAAAACAGTTTGGCAGGTTTTTATAAAACTTAATACCATCCAATAAGTACATCCAATACAGCTTTTTGTATGTATTCAAAGGAGTTTAAAACTAATGTCTACACAAAAACCTGAAAACAGATGTTTATAGCAGCTTTATTCATAATTGCCAAATTTTGGAAGCAACCAAAATATCCTTTAGTACGTGACTGGAAAAATAAATGTGATACATCCAGTGAACTATTATTCAATATTAAAAATAAATGAGCTATCAAGCCATGAAGAGACATGAAGGAATCTTAAGCTCATACTATGAAGTAAAAGAAGACAATCTGAAATGGCTACATATTGTATGACTCCAACTATATGACATTATGGAAAAGGCAAAAGTAGACAGTAAAAAGATCAATGGTTTTTAAAGATGGTGTGGGGGTGAAGGCATGAAACACAGAGGATTCTTAGGGCAGTGAAACTATTCTGTATGTTACTACAATGGTAGATACCTGTCATTATACATGTGTCAAAACCCATAGAATGTATAGCACCAAGAGTGAACCCTAATATAAACTATGGACTTTGGGTAATAATGATATGTTAAGGTAGGTTCATCAGTTGTAATTAATGTACCACTCTGTTGTGAAATGTTGATAGTGGGAGTGGAGAAGGTTGTATGTGTGTGGGAATAGGGAGTTTAGGGGAGCTCTTTGTACTTTCCACTCAATATAAAACTGAACCTGTTCTAAAATATAAAGTGTTAATTTAAAATATATTAAAAATTAAAATGCATTTTAATATAAGGGACAACACTTCTATCAATTGTATTTGTTACATAAGAAGTTAATACATACTATTTCAAAATAAGTGATATATTCCCTTTAAAAAACACTCAGGGTAACCAGGTTCCCTCAGGTATACTGATATATGAAGAGATTCTACTGACCCAACGTTAACTCAATGTATTCACCAATGTACAGTTATAGTAAATTAATTTAAATAATCTCTTTAGAACTAGGATTCTTTTTCTGTACCACAAGCTAAAATTTCCAACTTCACTCCACCCTAGATGGATTATATTATTTATAACATTATAATTATAGTAAAACGTGGTTTATTTAAATTACTTTCTTGCAAGGAAATAAAGTAGACTTACCATTGACTATACAATGCCATGGATATTTAATTTCTTAATATCCCTGCTATAATGGAAGACCTTTGATCTTGAATATATTAATTCAAAGGGGTTGTTACCACAAGAAATGTGATGGTTTTAGAATACGCCAACTGGAAATTCTGTGATCTATTTCTTTTTTAATGCGTTAGTGAATGACAAATGTGCCTTAAAGCTAAGGAGAAAAGCCATTTTGTGATGGACACATTATTGACAAGCTTCCTTTTAAAACTGTATACTACTATCAAATATTTATACATATAATTACAAAAGATAAACACACACTCTATCTTATGTAACATAAGCAGGCACATGTGTTGACAACAAAGAGACAGAGGAATGCAGAAAGAACATTAGCTTGTATTGTTATTTATACTCTATTACTTTGAATAACAAGTAGGGATAAGAATCATTTAATCAGATGTATACATGTGCTATAAATTTGTTCTGTTTTGTTTTCTACAAAGGACATACACCTAAAATGATGAAACGTCCACCATCTCCTCCAAATTATGACTCTTTTATTTTTTAATTTTTTTAATTTTTATTTTTTTCACACACACACACACACACACACTGTATTTTATTTTTACAAGAGATAAATAAACTGACACCAAGCATTGTAAATGGATGACCACAACAAAAGCAATAATGATTGCAATTACCAAACATGAAACACACTCATACTATGTCATAATATTGACATTCAGTCCAGTAATCCTCCACTGTAACAGCTCCTTTACTTTGCAGTGAAAACTGATTTGTATATTTTTTGCCTCTGGGTCCTTGTGGGATTTTATGAGACTCTTTTGAGTGATTTATTTTAATTATCATTAAATATATTGATAGGTTTATGCATTATGGTATTATGCATTATGCTACAATGCAAGAAGCTGGGTGATTTGGGCACCATTTCTGGCTACCATTAAGATGAACTCAGGAAAATCATTTGACTTTTGAGTGGCTTCAATTTAAAAATGAAAGCTTTACGATAGTTTTATTCTAAACTTGCCTTTCAACTCTAAGTTTCTATGTTCTTCATGGAGAAATAAACATGGCTACTCTTTATTTGGATTATTCCATAACATAATTCTATTATAAACAACATCCAAACAGAAATTTTCATCAAAGTTACCAGTAGCAAAAAAGAAAAAAATAATGTGACCAACAATAAGGATTTTAATTTCATTTTTATCTTGTTGTAGATAAGTTCTGTTTGATACTCTTTCCTAGACAGCTTGAATCCTATTTGGCAAGAAACTTAGCTTTTGCAATTCTTTAAATGTGAAGGAAGAAAGGAAGGGAGGGAAGGAACACTTCTTAAGAGCCAACAGAAAGTTCCAGAATATTTGCCTTTTGGGACATTTCTATGTAATGACCAAGGTCATTAATATAGTTTGGTATTTTAGACTCACTCAATATGTCCCCATATTCTCTTGGCTATGTTACCAAATCTGAAAAAAGTATAAACATCAAATTAAAAATAATAACGATAAATCACCCTTCCTCTTCCTTATTAACCTTACATAAACACAGAACTGTATTAAGGAATAGGACAGTTGCCTGAGGTATAATTGTAGGATGGATATTAAAATATTACTGGAAATAGACAAAATGAAGATATTTATGTTTACCAGAAGTTATGTTCAGTTTGTAGTTGGATAAAAGGTTTTGATAAGCCTTTTAGGTGAAGGGGAAGCTTTGAACCCTCCAACAGACATGCTCAACTCAAAACAGATCATCATTCAATGACTTCAAAAGAGAAAGATCTGAATAACTGCAGAGTTTGTATTTGGTGAAGTTCAAAGTATGCGGGCAGAGCAGAAGACAGGCAGGGACCGAGAACTGGTACAAGCAGTCCTTTTGTCTTGCCTTTCCTTAATGCTGCATTCAGCTTCAATCCTAAATTGAATACTTTACTCACATCTTAATAATAGTCATATGAATATCCATCAAACTTCCCGAGATATTCACATGCTTTTATGGAGTTGTCATATAGTCCTCTATCTCTATATTAAAAACATATAAAGAAGGATTATTATGATCTCTAAATAAATTATTCAATTAATTCAAATATTTTCTCCATATCTTATTTACACGGGACATATAAACCTTATCCAATGTCCTCACAAAACACTGTGTGTGGGTGTTTATAGTAGTTTTATTCATAGTTGCCAAAACTTGGAAGGAACCAAGCAACATCCAGATAAAGGAATATTATTCAACATTAAAAAGAAATGAACTATCAAACGATGAAATGTCATGAAAGAATCTTAAATTTTTATAATGAAGTGAAAGAAGCCAATATAAAAAAACTGCATACTGTATGACTCCAACTATACACCATTCTGAAAAAGGCAAAACTATGGAGACAGTAATATGATCAGTTTTTGCCAGTGGTTAGATGGAAGAGAGGAATGAGCAGAGCACAGATCTTTCTTAGGCCAGTGAAACTCTTCTGTATGATACTGCAATAGAAAATACATGTCATTATACATTTTTCAGAATCCATAGATAGTATAACACCAGAGTAAACCTAATGTAAACTATGGACTTTGGGTGATAACAATGTTTCAATGTAGGTTCTTTGATTGTGACAAATGTATCACACTGGTGGAAGATGTTGATATTGGGAGAGATTATGATATTGGTGGGGCCAAGAGGTATATGGAGATTCTCCATGTGAAATTTTGCTGGGAAGCTAAAACTTCTCTAAAAAATGAAATCTATGAAAAATAACATTAAAAACACACCTATCCATGCTTCAGGGCCAAAATCAGTGTTACCTCTTGCCAAAGTTTATGCTCACATTCTTCAATCTACACCCTGAGTTTCCACTTCTGAGCTCTGTAGCACATCTCATCTGGAGCACTAATTTAGACCTCAGTATATATCTTGAAGTAGAGTACTTTGCATTGTTAAAAACTCTTTCATATGTATAGGCATTATTTTTTCATCTCAAGTTAACATTTTTTTCCTGTAAAATCTAGCCCAGGGCTGGACTTACTATGATTAAGAAATTATCATAAATTAGTGTATTTTAATACTAACTTACTTGGAGCCCATTGAATTATACTGATTCTTAAGCTATTAAAAAAAAAATCTCTGTTCTCATAATATCTTAGTGCTCCAGAGGAAATAATCCTGTTTAAGAAGCTAGTATCTGCATTCCTAAAGGGTTTTTCCCATATTAAATTTATCTGCCATTGTGTGGCATGAAACTTAAATGTTCAGAATCTGGAGTTGCTTTGAATTCAAACAAAACACAACATATGAAAATGCACTGAAGCCATTTGGGAAATAAAGTCACTTGAATTATGTCTATAAAATATGTGTTAGTGACAAAAAGCTTATGAGAAAACTAAGAATATTTACTTTTCATTGAGATAAAAATGACTAAATAAAATCACCTGCGATCCTGTTGTCTCATAAAAAGACCATATAACATTCTATTTTGCCTGGGAATAGGTCTTCATACTAAATTCACAATGTTGAGCTAGCAGAACTCTAGATTGTCCACTCTCAGAGAGGTCTAAATTAGGTTTGTCGAAGTGTGGGAACTAAGACTGATTATCTCTGTTTACGATTTTAGCCTCCATCAGGTTTTGAGGTAAAAAAAATCATTACTACAGTATGGTGGACTTTATTGAAATTTTATTTCATATACATGATCAATGGACTTTAAAAATCCAAAGCTCAGGGCATTTGGAGACATCACATTTATACCCGGCTCTTTAAAAGCTAACTCTCTAATTGTAGGATCTTAAAAACATGAAGTTGTTTATATTAAGAAATGAAACATCATCTTTGAAATAGATTTTTATGTGTTCCTGTTAGAAGGAAATTTCTATCTATAACAAAGGTGGAAAAGAAGGAAAAAAGGAGTCAAAGATGGAGAAATCCAGTGACTTCTTTCTACCATGGGCTTGTGTACATCTCTTTCATGTTTATTTCTCTTTAGTCCTTTTTGTTCTCAGTCAAAACTCATATTAATAAAAGAATTTTTACCTCATCAGATTAAAATAATTGACCCTGAAATATGAATGAACCATAGGAATAATCTCTTCACAAAATATTTACATCTAAAAGATAAAAGTTTAGAAACAGTAATTTATCAATTGAGAGATGGTGAGCTGTGTTCAGGACAACAAGTTTGATAAAGCTCTCTATCTATGTCAAAAGGCTCAAGGCATCCAGTGGAAACAGGACAGCTTAGTTGAAGCCTTGCAGCTGTATATCATTCCTGTCACATCTCTATGTATACTACGTTGTCAGTGACTCACAAAAACGGGGACAAGAGGAGATGTTAGCATAGTAAAATATTGTCCATCAAATGGCATAGATGTTACAGACTTTGTTTTTCTTGGAGAAATCTTGCTGCTTCCTGAAGGAGTAAGTTAAGAACAATAAAGTTATTAGCAGAACCCCATTTAAAGTGAACTCATTTTAAAATACTGATAAAATAATACTTTGATCAATATATAGTCTGGGTTATGATAATAATGATATACATCTTGGATATTTCTGATGCTGGTAAATAATAGACTATAAAATCAACTCTAAAGAAGAAATAAAATAAGCAGCATTGTAGAGTCAAAATTAAGACAATTTACAATTATAATCAACTTACATAAAATTATAGTGTGCTATGTGGAAAAAATGATACTGTGGTATGATAAAGCAATCACACTTTTTGGAATGTGATAGAGTTTTATGTACATAGATATACTTATTAATAGTAGAAACTAGTTTGTATGAAAAAAGTTCAGGCACTAACCATAACTGCTCTAGGAATAGGGAAGTAATTTTAGCTAGGGATTACATGACTTCTGGTTTTGCCATTCCACCTAGTATGAGAGAGGAAACCTCAAGTATAAGTACTTGAGAGAGAGAATTTTCTTTTATCCTCAATGAGGAAATCTACAGATAATTTTATGATAAGGAATTAAATTTTGGCATTTTTAATCTCATGTAATCAGGTGTAGGATGTGAATGGGAAACTTCTCTCAAACATTTTCCATACCACCTCAATAGTTATGGTTTTCATTTTAGTGATTCTTTTTTTCCAGCCAACACTACACTGCCTTATATAGGAATACTCAGGCCTTCCAATATGTCCTTTACATTGCTTGCAATGATTACTATGCATTACCAGTTAAAGACCACACATAAAATAGAATTTTCCCTTTTGTTCTGACATTGAGAAAAATAAACATGTATTTTAGATGTTTGCTATTGAGTACTGTTTAAATACATATTTTTCTTTATACTGTATGTCTTTCAATTTGCAAATTTGAGTTACTTGCTGACAGAAGTATATCTGAAAATAAAATTCAACACTATAGTAACAGAACTTATAATATCAAAGTGAAAAGTCACCATGAAATAATGTGATTAGGTCTTCTGATTGAAGACATCTGAGAGATGAAGGACTTTAATTGAAATTAAAGAATCCTGGATTCTTGTCCAGGATTATTGCTAAATAGTTACGTGATCTTAAGAGTGCCTTTTGTATTTCATAAGTCTCATTGTCCCCTTCTATCAAGTGCAAAGTCTTAGATGTCTATTAACTGACATAAATAGATCTCTCAGTCACAATATATAGAGGTAGAAGCAATTTGCAGAATAATGTATACCTAGAAAATTATGAAATGGTGTACATATATAAGGTTTAGAGAGGAACACACCAAACTGTTAACAGTGATTTTCTCTGGGATGGGAACTAAGATACGGCTGGGACAGGTACACTGGGAGGCAGTCAAAGCTAGTCTTTAGATTTATTGGTACCATTTTAAGTTTTAAAAAGAAAGTTTGTTTTCATGTATAACTTCTAAGAAGAAATATATGGTCAGTTAATTTTCAACAAAGGAGGCAAGAATATAAAATAGGGAAAAGATAATATCTTCAATAAATGGCACTGGGAATACTGGTTAACCAAATGCAAAAGAACAAAACTGGTTCTCTATCTTACACCATACAGAAAAGTCAGTTCAAAAAGAATTAAAGAGTTAAATATAACACCTGAAATCATAAAACTCCTAGAAGAAAGCATAGATGTAAACTCCTTGACATTGGTCCTGGCAATGTTTTTTTTTTTTTGAACTTGACACCAAAACAAAGGCAACAAAAGCAAAAAATAAGCAAACAAGACTACATCAAACTAAAAAGCTTCTTTCTGGCTATGTAAACCATCAACAAAATGAAAAGGTAACAAATGAAATGGGAGAAAATATTTGCAAACCACATATCCAATACGGGGCTAATATCCAAAATATACAAAAACTCATACAAATCTATATAGCAAAATACAAAGTAACCTAATTAAAAAATGGGCAAAGAATCTGAGTAGACGTTTTTCCAAAGAAGTATACAAATGGCCAACAGGTACATGAAAAGATACTCAACATCACTAATCATCAGGGAAACACAAATCAAAACCAAAATGAGATATCACCTCACACCTGTCAGGATGTCTATTGTCAAAAAGACAAGAAGAGAGACCTTCAAGATGGAAAAGAAAGACGTGATGATCACCTTCCTCCCCACAAATACATCAGAAATACATCTATATGTGGAAAAACTCCTACAGAACACCTACTAAACAGTGGCAGAGGAACTCAGACTTCCCAAAATGTAAAAAATTCCCCACGTACCTGGGTAGGGCAAAAGTAAAAACACCAACAAAAGAAGAGGGACAGGACCTGCACCACTGGGATGGAGCTGTGAAGGAGGAAAAGTTTCCACATACTAGGAATCCCCTTCACTGGCAGAGATGGGGGGTAGTGGTGGGGAAGCTTTGGAGCCATGAAGGAGAGCGCAGCAACAGGGGTGCAGGGAGCAAAGTGGAGAGACTCCCACACAGAGGATAGGTTCTGACCAGAGCTCACCAGCCTGAGAGGTTTGTCTGCTTACCCACCACGGTGGGTGGGGGATGGGAGCTGAGACAGCTTTCAGAAGTCAGATCCCAGGGAGAGGACTGGGGTTGGCTGTGTGACGACAGCCTGAAGGGGTTTAGTGTGTCACAGCTATCCAAGAGGGAGTCTGGGGAAAAGTCTGGACCTGCCTAAGAGGTAAGAGATAATTGTTTCTGGGTGCATGAGGAGAGGGAATTCAGAGCACCACCTAAATAAGCTCCAGAGATGGGCCCGAGCCACGGCTATCAGTGTGGACAACAGAGATGGGCATGACACATTAAGGCTCCTCCTGCAGCCACCACGAAGTCTGTGTGAAAGCACAGGTCAATATCCACAATTTCCCTCACAGGAGCCTGTGCAGCCTGTCACTGCCAGGGTCCTGTGATACAGGGACAATTTCCCTGGGAGACTATAGTGCACCTCAGGCTGTTGCAATGTCACACCAGCCTCTGCCGCCACAGGTTTGCCCTGCATTACATACCCATCCCTCCCCCTGGCCTGAGTGAGCCAGAGCCGCTTAATCAGCTGCTACTTTAACCCCATCCTGTCTGAACAATGAACAGAAGCCCTCAGGCGACCTACACCCAGAGGCGGGGCCAAATCCAAAGCTGAACCCCAGGAGCTGTGTGAACAAAGAAGAGAAAGGGAAATCTCTCACAGCAACATCAGGAGCAGCAGACTAAATCTCCACAATCAACTTGATTTACCCTGCACCTGTGGAATACCTGATTTTTTTTTCCTTTTTCTCTTTTTGTGAGTGTGTCTATGTATGCTTCTTTGTGTGATTTTGTCTGTATAGCTTTGCTTTTACCATTTGTCCCAGGGTTCTGTCTGTCCGTTTTTTTTTTTTTTTTTTTTTTCTTTTTAGGATAGTTTTTAGCACTGGTTACAATTGATGGATTCCTTTTTCGGTTTGGTTGCTCTCTTCTTTCTTTCTTCTTCTTCTTCTTTTTTTTTTTTTTTGTGGTACATGGGCCTCTCACTGTTGTGGCCTCTGCTGTTGCAGAACACAGGCTCTGGACACACAGGCTCAGGGCCATGTCTCACTGGCCCAACTGCTCCACAGCATGTGGGATCCTCCTGGACCAGGGCACGAACCCATGTCCCCTGCATCAGCAGGCAGACTCTCAACCACTACACCACCAGGGAAGACCTCTTTTTTTTTTTTATTACTTTTCAATTATTTTATTTCTAAATTGTTTTTTATTTTTTATTTTAATAACCTTTATTTTATTTTTTCTTTCTTTATTTATTTTTCTCCCTTTTCTTCTGAGCCTTTTCTTCTGAGGGATTGGTGCTCTAGCCAGGCATCAGGGTTCTGCCTCTGAGGTGGGAGAGCTGAGATCAGGACATTGTTTCACCAGATACTGACCAGATGCACATAATATCAAATGGTGAAAGTTCCCCAGGAGAATTCCATATCAAAGCTAAGACCCAGCTCCACACAATGACCAGCAAGCTATAGTGCTGGACACGCTATGCCAAACAACTAGTAAGACAGGAACACAAACCCACCCATTAGGAGAGAGGCTGCCTAAAATCATAATAAGGTCACAGAAATACCAAAACACACTGCCAGACGCAGTGCTTCCCACCAGAAACACAAGATCCAGCATCATCCACCAAAACACAGGTACTAGTCCCCTCCGTCAGGAAGCCTACACAACACACTGAACAAAACTTAGCACTGGAGGCAGACACTAAAAACAACGGGTATTACCAACCTGAAGCCTGTGAAAAGGAGACCCCAAACACAGTAAGTAAAGCAAAATGAGAAGACAGAGAAACACACAGCAGATGAAGGAGCAAGGTAAAAACCCACAAGACCAAACAAATGAAGAGGAAATAGGCAATCTACCTGAACAACAAATCAGAGTAATGATAGTAAAGATGATCCAAAATCTTGGAAATAGAATGGAGGAAATACAAAAGACATTTAACAAGGACCTAGAAGAACTAAAGAGCAATCAAACAATGATGAACACCACAATAAATGAAAGTAAAAATTTTCTAGAAGGGATCAATAGCAGAATAACTGAGGCAGAAGAACTGATGGATGACCTGGAAGATAAAATAATGGAAATAACTATCACAGAGCAGAATAAAGAAAAAAAAATAAAAGAGTTGGGGACAGTCTCAGAGATCTTTGGGACAACATTAAATGCACCAACATTCTAACTATAGAGGCCCCAGAAGAAGAAGAGAAACAGAAAGACTGAGAAAATATTTGAAGAGATTATAGTTGAAAACTTCATTAATATGGTAAAGGAAATAGTTAATCAAGTCCAGGAAGCACAGAGAGTCCCATGTGGGATAAATCCAAGGAAAAACACATCAGGAAACATATTAATCAAACTATAAAACATTAAATGCAATGCACAAATATTAAAAGCAGCAAGTGCAAAAACAAAACAAAACAAAACAAAAAACAAACATACAACGGAATCCCCATAAGGTTAACAGATGAACTTTCAGCAGAAACTCTGCAAGCCAGAAGGAAGTGGCAGGACATATTTAAAGAGATGAAAGAGAAAAACCTGCAACCAAGATTACTCTACCCAGCAAGGAACTCATTCAGATTCAACAGAAAAATTAAAACCTTTACAGACAGGCAAATTTAAGATAATTCAGTACCATCAAACAAGCTTTACAACAAATGCTAAAGTAACTTCTTTAGGTGGGAAACACAAGAGAAGGAAAAGACTTACAAAAACAAAACAATCAAGAAAATGGTAATAGGAACATACATATTGATAGTTACCATAAATGTAAATGGATTAAATGCTCCAACCAAAAGATATAGACTGACTGAATGGGTACAAAAACAATACCCATATAAATGCTGTCTACAAGAGACTCACTTCAGACCTAGGGACACATAGACTGAAAGTGAGAGGATGGAAAAAGATATTCCATGCAAATGGAAATCAAAAGAAAGCTGGAGTAGCAATTCTCATAGCAGACAAAATAGACTTTAAAATAAAGGCTATTGCAAGAGACAAACAAGGACACTAAAAAATAATCAAGGATCAATCCAAGAAGAAGATATGACAATTGTAAATATTTATGCACCCAACATAGGAGCACGTCAATACATAAGGCAAATGTGAACAGCCATAAAAGGGGAAATTGACAGTACCACAAACATAGTACGGGACTTTAACACCCCACTTTCACAAAGGACAGATCATCCAGAATGAAAATAAAAAAGGAAACACACACTTTAAATGATATATTAAAGCAAGCTGGACTTAACTGATATTTATATGACATTCTATACAAAAAACACCAGAATACATTTTCTTCTCAAGTACTCATGGAACATTCTTCAGGATAAATCATATCTTGAGTCACAAATCAAGCCTTGGTAAATTTAAGAAAATTGTAATTGTTCCAAGAATCTTTTCTGACCACAACACTATGAGACTAGATATCAATTACAGGAAAAAAATCTGTATGAAATACAAACACATGGAGGCTAAAAAATATGCTACTAAATAACCAAGAAACCACTGGAAAAATCAAAGAGGGAATTAAAAAATACTTAGAAACAAATGACAATGAAAACACGAAGGCCCAAAACCTATTGGATGCATCAAAAGCAGTTCTAAGAGGGAACTTTATAGCAATACAATTTACATCAAGAAAGAAGAAATATCTCAAATAAACAACATAACCTTACAACTAAAGCAATCAGAGAAAGAAGAACGAAAGAAAACCCCAAAGTTAGCAGAAGGAAAGAAATCATAAAGATCAGATCAGAAATCAATGAAAAAGAATTGAAGGATTCAATAAAAAAAGATCAATAAAAAAAAGCTGGTTCTTTGATAAAATAAACAAAATTGATAAACCATTAGCCAGATTCATCAAGAAAAAAAGTTTCATTAGGTCCCATTTGTTTATTTTTGTTTTTATTTCCACTTCTCTAGGAGGTGGATCAGAAAGGATCTTGCTGTCATAGAGTGTCATAGAGTGTTCTGCCTATGTTTTCCTCTAAGAGTTTGATAGTTTCTGGCCTTACATTTAGGTCTTTAATCCTTTTTGAGCTTATTTTTATGTATGGTGTTAGGGACTGATCTAATCTTATACTTTTACATGTATCTGTCCAGTTTTCCCAGCACCACTTATTGAAGAGCCTGTCCTTTCTCCACTGTACATTCCTGTCACCTTTATCAAAGGTAAGGTGTCCATATGTGTGTGGGTTTATCTCTGGGCTTCCTATCCTGTTCCCTTGATCTATCTTTCTGTTTTTGTGCCAGTACCATACTGTCTTGATTACTGTAGCTTTGTAGTATAGTCTGAAGTCAGGGAGCCTAATTCCTCCAGCTCCATTTTTCGTTCCCAAGATTGCTTTGGCTATTCGGGGTCTTTTGTGTTTCCATACAAATTGCGAAATTTTTTGTTCTAGTTCTGTGAAAAATGCCATTGGTAATTTGATAGGGATTGCATTGAATCTATAGATTGCTTTGGGTAGTAGAGTCATTTTCACAATGTTGATTCTTCCAATCCAAGAACATGGTATATCTCTCCATCTATTTGTATCATCTTTAATTTCTTTCATCAGTGTCTTATAATTTTCTGCATACGGGTCTTTTGTCTCCTTAAGTAGGTTTATTCCTAGGTGTTTTATTCTTTTTGTTGCAATGGTAAATGGGAGCGTTTTCTCGATTTCACTTTCAGATTTTTCATCATTAGTATATAGGAATGCCAGAGATTTCTGTGCATTAATTTTGTATCCTGCTACTTTACCAAATTCATTGATTAGCTCTAGTAGTTTTCTGGTAGCATCTTTAGGATTCTCTATATATAGTATCATGTCATCTGCAAACAGTGACAGATTTACTTCTTCTTTTCCGATTTGGATTCCTCTTATTTCCTTTTCTTCTCTGATTGTTGTGGCTAAAACTTGCAAAACTATGTTGAATAAGAGTGGTGAGAGTGGGCAACCTTGTCTTGTTCCTGATCTTAGTGGAAATGCTTTCAGTTTTTCACCATTGAGGATGATGTTGGCTGTGGGCTTTTCATATATGACCTTTATTATGTTGAGGAAAGTTCCCTCTATGCCTACTTTCTGCAGGGTTTTTATCATAAATGGGTTTTGAATTTTGTCAAAAGCTTTCTCTGCATCTATTGAGATGATCATATGGTTTTTCTCCTTCAATTTGTTAATATGGTTTATCACATTGGTAGATTTGTGTATATTGAAGAATCCTTGCATTCCTGGAATAAACCTCACTTGACCATGGTGTATGATCCTTTTAATTTGCTGTTGGATTCTGTTTGCTAGTATTTTGTTGAGGATTTTTCCATCTATGTTCATCAGTGATATTGGCCTGTAGTTTTCTTTCTTTGTGGGTCACCTTATTTTTGATAAAGGAGGCAAAAATATACAACAGAGAAAAGAAATCCTCTTTAATAAGTGGTGCTGGGAAAACTGGACAGCTACATTTAAAAGAATGAAAGGAAAATACTCCCTCACACCATACACAAAAATAAACCCAAAATGGATTAAAGACCTAAATGTAAGTCCAGACACTGTAAAACTCTTAGAGGAAAACTTAGGCAGAACATTCTATGATATAAACCACAGCAAGATCCTTTTTGACCCACCTCCTAGAGAAATGGAAATAAAACCAAAAATAAACAAATGGGACCTAAAGAAACAAAATTTTTTGCACAGCAAGGGAAACTGTAAAGAGTGGAAACCATAAAAAACCCTCACAATGGGAGAAAATATTTGCTAAAGAAACAACTGAGAAAGGATTAACCTCCAAAATTTACAAAGAGCCCATACAGCTCAATATCACAAAACCAAATCCAAAAATGGGCAGAAGACCTAAATACACATTTCTCCAAATAAGGTATACAGATTGCCAACAAACACATGAAAGGATGCTCAACATCACTAATCATTAGAGAAATATAAATCAAAACTACAATGAAGTATCACCTCACACCAGTCAGAATGGCCATCATTAAAAAATCTAAAAACAATAAATGCTGACGAGGGTGTGGAGAAAAGGGAACCCTCTTGCACTGTTGGCTGGAATGTAAACTGATACAGCCACTATGGAGATCAGTATGGGGGTTCCTTATAAAACTAAAAATAGCATTACCAGATGACCCAGCAATCCCACTACTGGACATATATCCTGATAAAACCATAATTCAAAAAGGGACATGTACCATCATATTCACTTCAGCTCTATTTACAATAGCCAGCACATGGAAGCAACCTAAGTGTCTATTGACAGATGAATGGGTAAGGAAGATGTGGCACATATATACAATTGATTATTACTCAGCCATGGAAAGAAACAAAGTTGAGTTATTTGTAGTGAAGTTGATGGATCTAGAGTTTGTCATACACAGTGAAGTGAGTCAAGAAGAAAAACAAGTACCATATGCTATCACAAATACATGGAAACGAAATAAGAAAAACATTCTGAACAACCTGGGGACAGGACAGGAATAAAGACATAGGCATAGAGAATGGACTTAAGGACATGGTGGGGGTGGGTGGGAAGGTAAGCTGGGATGAAGAGAAAGTGTGGCATTGACATATATACACTACCAAATGTAAAAAAATATAGTTAGAGTTTCAAGATGGCAGAAGAATGAGACACGGAGATCACCTTCCTCCCCACAGATACATCAGAAATGCATCTACATGTGGAACAACTCCATCAGAACACCTACTGAACGCTGGAGGAAGACCTCAGACCTCCCAAAAGGAAAGAAACGCCTCAAGAACCTGGATGTGACAAAAGAAAAAAGAAAAAACAAAGACAAAAGTATAGGGACAGAACTTGCAACAGTGGAAGGGAGCTGTGAAGGAGGAAACGGTTCCACACACTAGGAAGCACCTTCATGGGTGGAGACCATGGGTGGTGGAGGGGGAGGCTTCAGAGCCACGGAGCAGAATGCAGCAACAGGGGTGCAGAGGGCAAAGCGGTGAGACTCCTGCACAGAAGATCAGTGCCGAGGAGAACTGACCAGCCCGAGAGGCTTGTCTGCTCACCCGCCAGGATGGATGGGGGCTTGGAGCTAAACCTCCAGCTTCAGAGGTAGGATCCCAGGGAGAGGACTGGGGTTGGCTGCATGGACACAGCCTGAAGGGGGCTAGTGTGCCATAGCTAGCTGGGAGGGAGTCTGGGAAGAAGTCTGCAGCTGACAAAGAGGCAAGAGACTTTTTCTTGCCTCATTGTTTCCTGGTGCGCAATGAGAGGAGATTAACAGAGCCACTTAAAGGAGCTCCAGAGATGGGTGTGAGCCGCGGCTATCAGCCCAAACCCCAGAGATGGGCATGGGACGCTGAGGCTGCTGCTGCAACCACAAAGAAGCCTGTGTGCAAGCACAGGTCACTATCCACACTTCCCTTCCCAGGAGGCTGTGCAGCCCGCCACTGTCAGGGTCATGTGATCCAGGGACAAATTCCCTGGGAGAACATACTGTGCACTTCAGGTTGCAGCAATGTCACACTGGCCTCTGAGGCTGCAGGCTCACCCTGCATCCATACTCCTCCCTCCCCCTGACCTGAGTGAGCCAGAGTCCCCGAAGAAGCTGCTCCTTTAACCCCATCCTGTCTGAGCAAAGAACAGTTGCCCTAAACGACCTACATGCAGAGGCGGGTCCAAATCCAAACTGGACCCCAAGAGCTCTGCAAATAAAGAAGAGAAAGGGAAATTTCTACCAGCAGACTCAGGAGCAGCAGATTAAATCTCCACAATCAACTTGATGTACCCTGCATCTGTTGAATACCTGAATATACAGTGAATCATCCCAAATTGAGGAGGTGGACTTTGGGAGCAAGGATATATTTTTTTTTCCCTTTTGATGTTTTTGTGAGTATGTATGTGTATGGTTCTCTGTGTAATTTTGTCTGTATAGCTTTTCTTTTCAGTTCTCCTAGGGTTCTGTCTGTCGATATATTTTTTTTCTTTTTTACTTTAAAAATTTTTTTCAAGACAATTATTTTTTATTTTAATAACTTTATTTCATTCTATTTTATTTTATCTTATCTTTTTCTTTCTTTCTTTCTTTTTTTCTCCCTTTTATTCTGAGCTGTGTGAATGACAGGCCCTTGGTGCTCCAGCCAGGCAACAGGGCTGTGCCTCTGAAGTGGGAGAACCAAGTTCAGGACACTGGTCCACAAGAGACCTCCCTGTTCCACGTAATATCAAACGGTAAAAATCTCTCAGAGATATCCATCTCAATTCCAAGACACAGCTGCACTCAACGACCAACAAATTACAGTGTTGGATACCCTATGCCACACAACTAGCAAGACAGGAACACAACCCCATCCAACAGCAGAGGGGCTGCCTAAAATCATAATAAGGCCACAGACACCCAAAAACACACTGTCAGACATGGACATGCCCACCAGAAAGAAAAGACCCAGCCTCATCCACCAGAACACAGGCACTAGTCCCCTCCCCCAGGTAACTTACACAACCCACTGAACCAACCTTAGCCACTGGGGACAGACACCAAAAACAAAGAAAACTACGATCCTGCAGGCTGCAAAATGGAGAACCCAAACAAAGTAAGTTAAGCAAAATGAGAAGATAGAGAAACACACAGCAGATGAAGGAGCAAGGCAAAACCTCACCAGACCTAAGAAATGAAGAGGAAATAGGGAGTCGGCCTGAAAGAGAATTCAGAATAATGATAGTAAAGATGATCCAGAATCTTGGATATAGAATGGAAATAACGCCAGAAAGGTTTAACAATGACCTAGGAGAACTAAAGAGCAAACGAACAATGATGAAAAACATAATAAATAAAATTAAAAATTCTCTAGAAGAGATCAATAGCAGAATAACTGAGGCAGAAAAGCGGATAAGTGACCTGGAAGATAAAATATTGGAAATAACTACTGCAAAGCAGAATGAAGAAAAAAGAATGAAAAGAATTGAGGAAAGTCTCAGAGACATCTGGGACAACATTAAATGCACCAACATTCGAATTATAGGGGTCCCAGAAGAATAAAAGAAATAGAAAGGGACTGAGAAAATATTTGAAGAGATTATAGTTGAAAATTTCCCTAATATGGGAAAAGAAATAGTTAATCAAGACCTGGATGCACAGAGAGTCCCATACAGAATAAATCCAGTAGAAACATGCCAAGACACATATTAATCAAACTATCAAAACTTAAATACAAAGAACAAATATTAAAAGAGGCAAGGGAAAAACAAAAATTAACACAGAAGGGTATCACCATAAGGTGAACAGCTGATCTTTCAGCAGAAACTCTGCAAGTCAGAAGGGAGTGGCAAGACATATTTAAAGTGATGAAGGAGAAAACCTACAACCAAGATTACTCTACACAGCAAGGATCTCATTCAGATTTGATGGAGAAATTAAAACCTTTACAGATAAGCAAAAGCTAAGAGAATTCAGCACCACAAAACCAGCTTTACAACAAGTGCTAAAGGAACTTCTCTAGGCAGGAAACACTAGAGATGGAAAAGACCTACAATAACAAAACAAAAAAACAATTAAGAAAATGGTAACAAGAACATACATATGGGTAATTACCTTAAAGGTAAATGGATTAAATGGCCCAACCGAAAGACACAGATTGGCTGAATGGATACAAAACCAAGACCCGTATGTATGCTATCTACAAGAGACCAACTTCAGACCTCGGGACACATAAAGACTTAAAGTGAGGGGATGGAAAAATATATTCCATGAAAATGGAAATCAAATGAAAGCTGGAGTAGGAATTCTCATATCATACAAAACAGATTTTAAAACAAAGACTATTACAAGTGAAAAAGAAGGAGACTACATGATGATCAAGGTATCAATACAAGTAGAGGGTATAACAGTTGTAAATATTTATGCACCCAACATAAGGGCACCTCAATACATAAGGCAAACACTAACAGCCATAAGAGGGGAAATCGACAGGAACACAATCATAGTAGGGGATTTTAACACCCCACTTTCACCGATGGACAGATCATCCAAAATGAAAATAAATAAGGCAACACAAACTTTAAATGATACATTAGACAAGATGGACTTATGTGATATTCATAGGACATTATTTCCAAAAACAACAGAATACACATTCTTCTCAAGTGCTCACACAACATTCTGCAGGATAGATCATATCTTAGGCCACAAATCAAGCCTTGGTAAATTTAAGAAAATTGAAATCCTATCAAATATCTTCTCTGAGCACAATGCTATGAGACTAAACATCAATCACAGGAAAAAAATCTGTAAAGAACACAAACACATGGAGGCTAAACAATACACTACTTAATAAACAAGAGCGCACTGAAGAAATCAAAGAGGAAATCAAAAAATACCTAGAAAAGAATGACAATGAAAACACGTTAACCCAAAACCTATGGGAGGCAGAAAAAGCAGTTCTAAGAGGGAAGTTTATAGCAATACAATCCTACCTTAAGAAACAAGAAACATCTCAAATAAACAACTTAACCTCACACCTAAAGCAATTACAGTAAGAGGAACAAAAAAACCCGCAAAGGTTAGCAGAAAGAAAGAAATCATAAAGACCAGATCAGAAATAAATGAAAAAGAAATGAAGGAAATGATGGCAAAGATAAATAAAACTAAAAGTTGGTTCTTTGAGAAGATAAGCAAAATTGATAAACCATTACCCAAACTCATCAAGAAAAAAAAGGGAGAAGACTCAAATCAATAGAATTAGAAATGAAAAAGGAGAAGTAACAACTGACACTGCAGAAATACAAAGGATCATTAGAGACTACTACAAGCAACTCTATGCCAAAAAAGTGGACAACCTGGAAGAAATGGACAAATTCTTAGAAATGCAGAACCTTCTGAGACTGAACCAGGAACAAATAGAAAATATGAACAGACCAAAAACAAGCACTGAAATTGAAACTTTGATTTAATATCTTCCAACAAACCAAAGTCCAGGAGCAGATGGTTTCACAGGTGAATTCTATCAAATATTTAAAGAAGAGCTAACACCTATCTTTCTCAATCTCTTTCAAAATATAGCAGAAGGAGGAACACTCCCAAACTTTTTCGATGAGGCCACCATCACTCTGATACTAAAACCAGACAAAGATGTCACAAGGAAAGAAAACTACAGGCCAATATCACTGATGAACATTGATGCAAAAATCCTCAAAATAATACTAGCAAACAGAATCCAACAGCACATTAAAAGGATCATACACCATGATCAAGTGGTATTTAACCCAGGAATGCAAAGATTCTTCAATATACTCAATCAATGTGATACACTACATTAACAAATTGAAGGAGAAAAATCATATGATCATCTCCATAGGTGCAGAGAAAGCTTTTGACATAATTCAACACCCATTTCTGATAAAATCCCTGCAAAAAGAAGGCATAGAGGGAACTTTCCTCAACATAATAAAGGTCATATATGAAACCCACAGCCATCATCATCATCAATGGTGAAAAATGGAAACCATTTCCACTAAATCAGGAACAAGAAAAAGTTTCCCACTCTCACCTCTATTATTCACCATAGTTTTGGAAGTTTTAGCCACAGCAATCAGAGAAGAAATAAAAGGAATCCAAATCAGAAAAAAATAAGTAAAGCTGTCACTGTTTGCAGATGAAATTATAATATACATACAGAATCCTAAAGATGCTACTAGAAAACTACTAGAAGTCATCAATGAATTTGGTAAAGTTGCAGGACACAAAATTAACGCACAGAAATCTCTTGCATTCCTATACACTAATGATGAAAAATCTGAAAGTGATATTAAGAAAACACTCCCACTTACCATTGCAACAAAAAGAATAAAATATCTAGGAATAAACCTTCCTAAGGAGACAAAAGACCTGTATGCAGAAAATTATAAGACACTGATGAAATAAATTAAATATATACAAATAGATGGAGAGATATACCATGTTCTTGGATTGTAAAAATCAACATTCTGAAAATTAATATACTACCCAAAGCAATCTACAGATTCAATTCAATCCCTATCAAACTACCACTGGCATTTTTCACAGAGCCATAAGAAATAATTTCACAATTTGTTTGGAAACACAAAAGACCCCGAATAGACAAAGCAATCTTGAAAAAGAAAAACAGAGTTGGAGGAATCAGGTTCTCTGACTTAATTCTATACTAAAAAGCTACAATAATCAAGACAGTATGGCAGTGACACCAAAACAGAAATATACATCAATGGAAGAGGATAGAAATCGCAGAGATATACTCACACACATATGGTCTCTTTATATTTGATAAAGGAGAAAGAATATACAGTGGAGAAAAGACAGCCTCTTCAACAAGTGGTGCTGGGAAAACTGGACAGCTACATGTAAAAGTATGAAATTAGAAGACTCCCTAACACAATACACAAAAATGCACTCAAAATGTATTAAAGGCCAGACACTATAAATCTCTTAGAGAAAAACATAGGCAGAACACTCTATGACATAAATCACAGCAAGATCCTTTTTGACCCGCCTCTTTGAGAAATGGAAATAAAAACAAAAATAAACAAATGGGACCTAATGAAACTCAAAAGCTTTTGCACAGCAAGGGAAACCATAAACAAGACCAAAGGCAACCCTCAGAATGGGAGAAAATATTTGCAAATGAAGCAACTGACAAAGGGTTAATCTCCACTATTTACAAACAGCTCAATATCAAAATAACAAACAGCCCAGTCCAAAATTGGGCAGAAGAACTAAATAGACATTTCCCCAAAGAAGATATACCAATTGCCAACAAACACATGAAAGAATGCTCAACATCATTAATCCTTAGAGAAATGCAAATCAAAACTACGATGCAATATCATTTCACACCGGTCAGAATGGCCATCATCAAAAAATCTACAAACAATAAATTCTGGAGATTCTGTGGAGAAAAGGGAACCCTGTTGTACTGTTGGTGGAAATGTAAGTTGATACAGCCACTATGTAGTACAGTATGGAAGTTCCTTACAAAACTAAAAATAGCACTACCACATGACCCAGCAATCATACTACTCGGCCTATACCCTGAGAAAACCAAAACTCAAAAAGAGTCATGTACCACAATGTTCATTGAAGCTCTATTTACAATAGCCAGGACATGGAAGCAACCTAAGTGTCCATCAACAGAAGAATGGATAAAGAAGATGTGGCACATATATAAATGGAATATTACTCAGCTGTAAAAAGAAACAAAATTGTTATTTGCAGTGAGGTGGATGGACCTAGAGTGTGTCATACCGAGTGAAATAAGTCAGAAAGCAAAAAACAAATACAGTATGCTAACACATATATATAGAATCTAAAAAAAAAAAAAAAAAAAACTGGTCATGAAGAACCTAAGGGCAAGATGAGAATATAGACGCAGACCTAGTAAAGAATGGACTTGCAGATATGGGGAGTGGGAAGGATAAGCTGGGACAAAGTGAGAGAGTGGCATGGACATATATACACTACCTAATGTAAAAGAGATAGCTATTGGGAAGCAGCCGCATAGCACAGGGAGATCAGCTCGGTGCTTTGTGACCATCTAGAGGTGTGGGATAGGGAGGGTGGGAGGGACAGAGATGTAAGAGTGAAGAGATATGGTGACATATGTATATGTATAACTGATTCACTTTGTTATAAAGCAGAAACTAACACACCATTGTAAAGCAATTATACTCCAATAAAGATGTTAGGGCTTCCCTTTTGGAGCAGTGGTTGGGAGTCTGCCTGCCGATGCGGGGAAGACAGGATCGTGCCCTGGTCTGGGAGGATCCCAAGTGCCGCAGAGCAGCTAGGGCCGTGAGCCATGGCAGCTGGGCCTGTGCGTCCGGAGCCTGTGCTCCACAACGGGAGAGGCCACAACAGTAAGAGGCCCACATACCATAAAAAAAAAAAAAAAAAGATGTTAAAAATATAAATAGCTAATGGGAAGCAGCTTCATAGCACAGGGAGATCAATTCAGTGGTTTTTCATTCACCTCTAGGGGACCACCTAGAGGGGTAGGATAGGGCTGGTGAGAAGGAGACGCAAGAGGGAGGGGATATGGAGATATATGTATAGCTGATTCACTTAGTTATAAAGAAGAAATGAACACAAAAATGTAAAGCAAGTATACTCCAATAAAGACGTTAAAAAAAATAAAATAAAGAGCTAGCAAATAAAAAAAAGTAAAAAACAGAAAAAGCAAAAAATGGAATTGAATTAATGAATTTGGTAAAAAATGAACAACCAGAAATTAACTTAATTATTCACTGAATCCCAGAAATATTTTATAATCAGTTAGTACTTACAGGGTACGCATTATATGTCTTAATTAATCTAAATTAAGTGTGCAATTAAGAAACTTAGGATAATTCAATTTTAATGAGGTGCTTTTAATCGTAGAAAATTTAATGCTGCATAATTTGGATGAAATGTGTGCTTCTCTTAGGAGGAAGACATCATTACAAACCTCATATGTGATAGACATTATATAGTCACTTAATGATGTCTCTGGGTTTTTTTGCAAAACTTACCTTTGGAGTCAAAACTAAATGGGAAGTCAGGTTAGTAATCCATGACATAAGAAGCACATACAAGCAACTATTGAAATTCAACTAATTCCCGGGTATAAATTATTAGGTTTAGAATGTGCCAGGTTAATGTGGCATGGCCATAGCTCTCTGTAGAAAAGAAGCTAAAAAGGACACCTGTGAACAACGTTTAGTGAAAGAGTTTCTTTTGATGGTATTGGCTATATCTAAATACCATATCACCATCTGTCTGGCTCAAACTTCTACTCTTGGCTTCCTTACAAGGATAAATATATACCATTAAATAATTCTGTCTCTTTTTTAAGATCAATGTTGATAGTATTTCAATAACAAGACATATGGGGATAATAGAGATTCAACTTTGTAAACTGATGCATCAGGCCTGGAGAGGAAAGTAAAACTTTATAGATGTTGGCAAAATGGAAAATTTTATGAAACTGTATCACAGAGAATTTAGCAAAGAATGAAATCAGAAAGTACATAAAGAGGGCTTATGTTTAACAGTAATTCTCAAAGTTTGACACCTAGAACACTGGGCTTTCCAAGATTTTTTCAGCGTATCCCTGAGGTCAAAACTGTTTTCATACTATTAATAAGATTTTATTTGGCTTTTCCACTGTGCTGGCATTTATATCAAAGTTGCAAAAAAAAATATTGGGTAAAACAACTGATGCTTTAGCATGAAGCAAGGCAGTGGCACTTGTATTATTGTATTCTTGCTGCCACACACTCACTGTACAAATAATGGCAGTTTAATTGAAGAATAAACTTGATGAAGCAGTAAACATTATTAATTTAATTAAATATTGACTCGAGTTCACATATTTTTAGTATTCTGTGTAAAGAAATTAAAAGTTTGCATAAAGCAGTTTTGCTGCCCATGTACAATGATCAAATTAAAGTACTTACACAATTGTTTGAGTTATGAGCTGAGCTAGCCACTTTTTGTGGAATACTATTTTTGCTTGTAATAATGATTAACAAACAAACCATAGTTTCTCAGACTTGAATACCTGGCATATATTATGTTGAGAATTAAGGAAGTGAAACTTCCATTTTAAGGAGAACTACTGACAATATTTGTGACCAATAATAAAATTTGAGCTTGCAAGCAAAAATTAGAATTTTGGAAATCTTGTATCCTGTATCATGAACTTAACAAATTCCCAATCCTAAAATACTTTGTAAGTGAAATTAATAGTAAAAGTAATGAATCTAATGTTTTGTATAACTAAATGTGTTACTATTTGGAAAAGCTTCATAACTCAGTAAACCAATATTTTCCAAAAGATGTTACAAAGCTATGCATGCTTTGCTAAATTGTCCATACAAAATAAAGGTAAACCAATGAATTTTGAGGTAGGAGAGTTTGAAGTTTCATTTACATGGCTTTAGATTACACATGGCAACTATTTTTAAGAAAATATTCCGTATTTTCCTGTATTGTCAAAGAAAAATGCCCATAACTATATGGAAGAGCTATGAAAATACTTTTTCTGAACTTGGGTTTTTTGCATATAATTTAACCAAAACTTGTTCATCACAGATTGAATAAAGGAGCAGATAAGGGAATCCAGCTGTCTTTTTTTTTTGGCCAGACATTAAAGATATTTGCAAACATAAAATAATGTCACTCTATCACTAATTTGGGGAAGAAATATAGGCTGTTTATAAAAATCTCTTATTGATATTAATGTGTAATCAGTTCACTATTGTTAATTTAAATGACATAAATAACAATAATAAATTTAATGGTTCTTTTTAGATTTTTAATATGGTGAATATCAACATATCTGACTGAGATAAACAGAAGATTTTTGAGGGTCTTCTATGATTTTAAGAATGTAAAGGGACTCTTGAGAACTACTAGGCTTTATGTTTTATTACCTATAAAATGTGTATGAGTGTACCATAATAATGACCAGTACAAAGACATGTAGCAAAAGTCTAAAGAAAGCATATTATTATGAATATAAATTCAGAAGAAGACAACAAGGAAATACAATCACAGAAAGACACTGGGGCACTTCAGTGTTGCTGAGAATGTTCTGATTCTTAAGTTGGGTGTAGAGTTTATGGATAGCATTATTATTATGTACTTCATAAGGTACACATATTCTATCAACTATTTGAAATTTTTAAACATAGAAGTAGAATTCTAAATAACAATTGATTGAAAGATAGAATGGTAAAAATTAGACGGCAATTGGAGTATGAAAATGCCTTATTTGTCAAGAGAATAAAAACATCTAATAATGTTGGCTTTTCTTAGGGAAAAAAGAAAGATGAATATGTGAAAAATTGGAAGGTAAAATAATACAAATCTAAGCTTTAAATTCTGAACAATAAGAGTAATAAAAAAGGAACAATGAATTGTTAATTAAAGACAATGAATTGTTAATTAAAGACAGGAATATTTTAAAAGAGAAACAAAGAAAAACACCATAAACTGAAAACAGTAAATAAATCTCAGTGAATCAGTAATTATAAAATATGTAACTGAATTAACATTGTTTTTAAAATAGTCTCTAAAATTACATTTAAAATTAAAACAAAATACTTTTATATGTTACTAAAAGGACAATTTTAAATGACAGAGAGGATAAAGGATTGGAGAAGATAACTAAAATAAAAAAGGTATAGAAATAGAATTTGACTTATAAACCAGTAAAAAAGAGTGGCATAAAATATTAGAAAACAGCAGCAATCTACACAGATGAACAAAGTTATAGGAAAAGTGGACAAATTTTCAATCTTAGCATTATAACTCTCGGATATACTTCTTTTAGAATTTAACATAATAAAGAAACCAATATGAAATTTGCATAATAGAGAGATTGACCAGCAACAATAGTGTGTCTTGTTAAGAAAATTTTAGGTAAATCACAAAATACAACACAGAAAGGAAACTTGAGATAACAGATAAAGTGAAAAAATAAGTGACTGGTATATACATATATAACTTATAAGAAACAAAAAAAATAGAATTTTTAAGGAACTCATTAATTCACATGCAAAGGGTAGGTAACAATAAAAATGTGGGCAAAGTATATAAAAGGATAATTCACAGAAATGGACAACAAAGATACATGAAAAAGTGTTACACTTAATTAGTAATCAAAAGAATGAAAATCAAAACAGAAGAATGAGATAAAATTTTACACTAGACTAGCAAACATTTAAAATCCAATAATTAGGGTGTAGAAAGATGATTCTTTATATATTCTAGAGGATGTGTAAATCAGTACAATTATTTTGGAAAGTAAGTTTTCAGTACCAAGTAAAACTGAAAATTTGCATTCCTTCACCTAGTTCAATTTCACTTCATCCTGCTAAGGAAGTTCTTGTCCATGTGTTTGAAGAGATGTGCATAGAAATGTTTCTAGCAGCATTTTTAACAATGTGAAAAAACTGGGGAAAACATTTTATAACAGGTTGATATAAATTTCAGTGTATTAATTGACTGGAATATTATTATACAGCCATTGAAATTAATGAACTAGGTATATATGTATATCAACATAGATACCAAAATCATAGCATTGTATGAAACAAGAGCAAGATATACACATGCATAGATGATACAAAGATAGATAGACCTGTATGTATGAATATATGTGTGTATGTGTATCCCATATAATATATTTAAATTTATTTACATTTTAAAATATGTAAAATAATATTACCTATTATTTCTAAGTACATATATTTTGTAACTGAACAAAAACATGTTTACAATATTATTTCTGTTTCCAAAAAGCTAGAATCTAGGGCTGTTGATAAAATTGATTAGAGGAAACAGAGAACAGGTTAGAGGCTTGCTGTAATGCACAGAACTAGAGATAAAGTCTAAGGAGAAAAAAAGAGGAACTTATATTTATAAGCAATACTTTTACTTTTTATTAAATAAAAGTAACTGAGGCGAATTTAAATATATACAGCTGCTTATGCATCTCTTTCTCCAGGAGAACTTTCATTTTAAGGCTTGTCTCTCTCTTGGAATAAAAGTTTGTGCTCCCTAATATTGAATTGTATGGATTTCTTTATAAGAAATATCCCCTTTGATTATATGAAAAGTGTCTTTACTCCTAGATCTTTTAAAATTAGAATACATTTTAGAAGAAGAAAAAGGCAAACCTTAACTTAAATAGTAACATGGTGTACTTAAGACACTCCAAAGATGTTTCTGAAATTATTGGTTTCTGAGAGAAAAAAACTTCCTATCCAATCTCTCCCCAGCTGCTTCTAATGGTAATTTTAATTACAAGTTCATTTTTGTAACATTACTCATAGATTAGAAACAGATGATAGACATTACTAATTGCTGTGCATAAAACACTGTATTTCAAAACCTAACTTGCCTGCCACAGATTTTGACTGATTTATGAAAATGGTTTTGTTTCTTCTATTAAGGGAATCACTAATGAAAACAATGCAGCTTTTCCAATCATTCCCAATTTCCTTATGTTATACTCAAGACTTAGACTAGCCAAGCTTTCTGCCTAGGCTCTCTCTCTTTCTCTCATCATTTTCCATCATCTTTCCAAGAGTTGGTGTTTTAAATTCAAGGTATAGAAAGTGATGAAATAACTTAGCATGAGAGAGGTGGACAAGTTCTACATTTAGATGGGATTAGACATTGAAATTTACTCTGTAGATTATCTGGAGGGTTCCATACAAGGGACGAAACATTCTGAAATATGCATTTGGGAAAAAATAAACCTGAGGCTCAAAGTAGAAATGTACCAATGGTGCTTCCCACAGGCTGGGAAAAATTTACCATACCACTATCTCAAACTGTATGTGACTGATTCAGCATTCCTCCACCCACTCATCCACTGCCCACTAAGATGTCTACTGCCTCCCCAAGTCCTAATATAGGACCAGATGGGTGTATATTCCTGGCTCTTACTAAGATTAGCAGACTTTAGGGGTCAAGCCCTGGCCCAAGTAACTCACACATCTTTTCAAAACTGGACTTAAAATTCAATCACACTCATTGGCATTTAAATTAATTTATGATCAATTTGAAATAGCTAGATGTATGTACAAGGCCTACAAGCTTAAACAACTTCAGCAAAGAGTCTGTTGGCCAGGGAAAGAACATGTCATTAAAACTTGAGAGTGAGTCCCCTTCTGGTGATAGCCCACCAGGTAATTTTGATTAACTCTCCTACTGAAACAAAGTAGTAGAACTAGAGAAACAAAGACAGATATAATTCCTAGTTGGATTAAGTTGATGTGGGATTTTAGACTAAAGGTCTCCTGCCAGAAGTAAATTTGATAAGTCACTGTGACTAAAAAATCAATAGTAATAAAGAGAGAGAGAGAGACTTTCAATGGATTCAGAAAAGTGGTATCCATCACAGGTTTTAAATAATCATGTTTAGGATTTTCAAGGACAGATTAAAAAATTGAACAAATAATATGAAATTTTAAAAGCAGAACTACTAAAATTTAAAAATACAACAAAAATTAAGAACTCAGTGGATGAGTTTAAATCAAATTAAGTATAAAAGAAAAATAAAATAGTAAACAAACAAACAAACAGAAAAAAAGAGTTCAGAAGAAGATACCTAGAATGAAGCACAGGGAGATAAAATGACAGAAAATGCAGAAAAAATCATAAATGAAATTCAGGATAAGGTGAAAAATATTAACATAGGATTAACTGAAATCCCAAAAGGAAGGGAGAGAATAAGACAAAAGTAATATTTAAAGAGATAATGACTAAGAATTTTGCAAATCTGATTTTTTAAAAATAATGCCTAACTCAAAAAGCACTACAGACAAAAGTAAAACATACCCAGAGAAAGAGGAAGAGTGAGAGAGAGAAAGCCATAACATATATCAGATTGAAGTTGTTGAAAATTACAGAGGAGATATATCTTAAGCATCAAGGGTAGGGAGATGTGGTGTAGATGTGGTATAGAGTATCTTCAAAATAACATAGACGGATACTTGATTTTCTTACACAAACAATGGACGCCAGGAGAACTGGAATGATATCTTCAAATTGTTGAAATAAAATAACTACAAGGGCTTCCCTGGTGGTGCAGTGGTTGAGAGTCCGCCTGCTGATGCAGGGGGCACGGGTTCATGTCCCAGGCCGGGAAGATCCCACATGCTGCAGAGTGGCTGGGCCCATAAGCCATGGCCACTGAGCCTGCGCGTCTGGAGCCTGTGCTCCACAACGTGAGAGGCCACAACAGTGAGAGGCCTGCATACCGCAAAAAAAAAAGAAAGAAGAATGAACAAAAATCAATGAGCTAAGCATCAATTTCAAGCATTCAAAAACAGAATAGCAAATAAAGTATCAACAAATTAGAATGAATAAACATGTAATCAAAAAAAAAGCAGGAAATAATAAAATAGAAGTTTTTCAGGACAATCTCACTAATACAAATAGTGAGATATAATAATATATCAAGACCTATGTTTATTCCAGAATTTTATGGTACATTTTAAAATTAAAAATTAATCAATGGAATTCACTGTTAGTAAAACTACTAAGCCAAAAGTTGGTGGTTTGAAAAACTAGCAAAATTGATAAATATTTGTCAAGACTGTTCAATAAAAAGAGAAGCACAAATGAACTTTATGAGGGATTTAAAAGGGGACATTACGTCAGTGTCTACAGCCTTTAAAAAGATTAGAAGAGGTTATTATAATAATTTTATGCCAATAAATTTGAAATTTTCATAAATTGAAAAACACCAAAAATGTATCCAATGAATACAAGGATAAGTAGAATAACTGTATATTCTTATAACTCTTAAAAATGTTGAATTCATAATTTAAAACTTTCCCCCAACAATGCTAGGCCCAGTTAATTTACTTCAAAACTTTTAAGCAAACTTTTAAGCAAAAATAATATTGATCTTACACAAGTTATTTCAAAAGTAGAATTACCAACTGTGGCCAGCATAACCTTGAAACCAAAAGTTGACCAGGATATAACTAAAATCAATTAAATCTCACTTATTACCTTACCTTAATCTTACTTATTACCTTATATACAAAAAATCCTAAGTAAAATATCAGCAAACAGAATCCAATAATATGTAAGTGATAATACATCAAAACTTGGGATTATTCCAGGAGTATATGGTAGACTTCACAAGTTAAAAAATCACTGCAATCTTTAATTTGAAAATAAAGAAGACTCACATGATGCTCTCAGTAGAAAAAGCAAAGCACTGATGAAATTCAACATTCTCTCATAATGAAAACTCTGAGCAAATAATGACTAGGAAATATAAACTTTCATAATTTTATAAATGGGTACTTGTAAAAAATTACAGAATTCATACTTAATGAAGAAATGTTGAGAGTTTACTGCCTGAAATCAGGAATGAGACAAGGGTATCCAATTTAATTTATCATTCAAATTGAGATCTACAATTCTATTCAACATTGCACTGAACATCATGGAAATAATTTTTTTAAAAAAGATATTATAAATGTTGAAGAGATGATAATAAAACTGTCATTATTTATAGATGGCATAATGATGTATATAGAAAATTCTGAGGATAAATTATGAAAATCCATGAGTGAATTTAGTGAAGTTGTGGCAGGCTATATTTTCCAAGATGCATGCAGCAAGGTCTCCCATCCAGCATTCTCTTCAACATGTGATTTTGACAATCTACCCATTGAGAGATGAAGTTTATGGTCCTCTCCTTGAATCTGGACAAACCTCTAACTATGGAGGAAGTGATACCATTTGAATTATGAGGCTAGTTCATAAAAGGTGATGCAGCTTCTGTTTAATCCTCTTGGAACACTTGCACTTGGGACTCAAGTTTCATGCTGTTAGTGAGCCCATCCTGTGTAAATAGGACACATATAGGTGCTCTGGCAAACAGTCAATACTTGAGATTCTAGTCAACAGCCAGCATCAACTGCTGGATATGTTAGTGAGGAAGTCTTAGAGATGACTGTATTCCCAGATAGTATCTGACCACTACCATATGAGAGATTCTGGGCAAAAACTGCCTTGATGAGCCCAGTCAACACCCAGAACCCTGATGAATACTAACAAAGTGACTATTGTTTTAAGACAATGTTTTAAAAGTGATTATTCTTCAGCAAGGAATTACTAGGTCAGTATATTAAAAAAAATTAGAAAATAAATATTAAAATGGTATGAAAATATAAAAAATAATGAAAGATGTACAACATTTTCTTAGAAAAAACCATAAAATATTATGGGAAATATTAAGGATTTTACAATGTCCACTGACTAAAATATTCAATAATATAAAGTTGTCAATTTTCCTATATATAAACTGCAGTCCAATTAAAATACAAGTGTGTGTTTGTGTGTGTGTGTGTGTGTTTGCATATGGAAATAGACAAGCTAATTTTAAAATTTTATGGAAATGTGAGCAAGAATAGATGGGACAATCCTAAATAAGAAAAATAAATTTAAGACCTTTTACTGCGAAATATCAAGACTTATTACAAAGCTACTGTAACTGAGACATTGCATTATCAGTACAAGGATAGATACATAGATAATGGAAGAAATGAGAGTAAATAAATGGACTAAAAAATTCATGTACACTTGCTTTCCCACAAGGTGACACTGAAGAACAATAAGGAAAGCAAGATCTCTTTTACAAATGTAACCAGTTCAAATTGACATATATTTGGAGGAAAAAATAGTTCATTCCTACTGTGGGAAATCCAGTAGGATGGCAGATATAAATATAAAAGGTAAAATCAATCATCTAGAAGAAAACGAAGGAGACAATTTTAACAAAATTTCTTTCAAAAATGTATAAAAAGCATTAACCATAAAAGAAAAGACCAATAGATTATACCATATTAAAATTAAGAATTTCTGTTCATATTAAAGGAATGAGAAGAGAAGCCATTGAGTGAGGAAAATATGTACAACCCATATTTCTGACAAATGGCCTACATCTAGAATGTTAAAGACCTTCTACACAGTTAAAAGAACAAGTCAACCTAAGAGGAGACTGGGTGATTGACTTGAATAAGCCTTTTTAGAGAGGAAATGGAAAATTTCACTCTACATTTAGAAAGAGACCCATTTTCATTAATATCCAAGAAAATGCAAGCAAAACCATATGGAAATATCATTACATGCAGAACAGAATGTTTAAAAATAAAAAGACTGACAAGTTGGTGAAGATTTGGAGCAATTAGAATTCTCATACACTGCTGGTAGTAGTATCAATTTAAACAAATGCTTTAAAAAACAGTTTGGTGGAGGAGCTTCAAGATGGTGAAAGAGTAAGACATGGAGATCACCTTCCTCTCCACAAATACATCAGAAATACTTCAACATGTGGAACAGCTCCTACAGAACACCTACTGAACACGGGCAGAAGACCTCAGACCTCCCAAAAGGCAAGAAATTCCCCACGTACCTGGGTAGGGCAAAAGGAAAAAGAAAAAACAGAGACAAAAAAATAGAGACAGGACCTACACCAGTGGGAGGGAGCTGTGAAAGAGAAAAGTTTTCCACACAGTAGGAAGGCCCTTCAGGGCAGAGACTGCAGGTGGCAGAGGGAGGGAGCATCGGAGTCACAGAGGAGAGCACAGCAACAGGTGTGCAGAGGGCAAAGCGGAGAGATTCCCACACAGAGGATCGGTGCCGACCGGCACTCAGCAGTCCAAGAGGGTTGTCTGCTCACACGCCGGGATGGGTGGGGGCTGGGAGCTGAGGCTCAGGCTTCAGAGGTCAGATCCCAGGGAGAAGACTAGGGTTGGCTGCGTGAACACAGCCTGAACGGGGCTAGTGTGCCACAGCTAGCTGGGAGGGAGTCCGGGAAAGAGTCTGGAGCTGCTGAAGAGGCAAGAGACTTTTTCTTGCCTGTTTGTTTCCTGGTGCGCGAGGAGAGGAGATTAACAGCATCACTTAAAGGAGCTCCAGAGATGAGTGTAAGTCACAGCTATCAGCGTGGAACACAGAGACGGGCATAGGATGCTAAGTCTGCTGCTGCAGCCAACAAGAAGCCTGTGTGCAAACACAGGTCACTCTCCACACTGCTCTACCCGGGAGCCTGTGCAGCCCACCACTGCCAGGGTCCTGTGATACAGGGACAACTTCCCTGGGAGAACATGCGGCACGTCTCAGGCTGTTGCAATGTCACAGCAGCATCTGCCGCTGCAGATACACCCTGCATCCGTACCCCTCCCTGCTCCCATCCTCAGTGAGCCAGAGCCCCTGAATCAGCTGCTCCATTAACCCCATACTGTCTGAGCAAAGAACAGATGCACTCAGGCGACCTACATGCATAAGCGGGACCAAATCCAAAGCTGAACCCCGGGAGTTGTGTGAACAAAGAAGAGAAAGGGAAATTTCTCCCAGCAGCCTCAGAAGCAGTGTATTAAATCTCCACAATCAACTTGATGTACCCTGCATCTGTGGAACACATGAATACACAACAAATCATCCCAAAATGAGGTGGACTTTGCCAGAAAAGATATATATATTTTTTCCCTTTTTCTCTTCTTGTGAGTGTGTATGTGTATGCTTCTGTGTGTGATTTTGTCTACATAGTGCTTTTACCATTTGTCCTAGGGTTCTGTCTGTCCATTTTTTTTTAATTTAAAATATTTTTTTCTTAAAATTATTTTTTATTTTAATAACTTTATTTTATTTTACCTTCTTTCTTTCTCTTTCTTTCTTTTTCTTTGTAACATTTCTTTCTTTCTTTCTAATTTTTCTCCCTTTTATTCTGAGGTGTGTGGATGAAAGGCTCTTGGTGCTCCAGCCAGCTGTCAGGACTGTGTCACTAAGGTGGGAGAGACAAGTTCAGAATACTGGTCCACAAGAGACCTCCCAGCTCCACATAATATCAAATGGTGAAAATCTCTCAGAGATCTCCATCTCAATGCCAAGACAGAGCTTCACTCAATGAGCAGAAAGCTACAGTGCTGGACACCTTATGCAAAGCAAGACAGGAACACAGCCCCATCCATTAGCAGAGAGGATGTCTAAAATCATAATAAGGAAACAAACACCCTAAAACATACCACCAGACATGAACCTGCCCAACAGAAACACAAGATCCAGCCTCATCCACCAGAAGACAGGCACTAGTCCCCTCCAACAGGAAGCCTACACAACCCACTGAACCAACCTTAGTCAATGAGGACAGACACCAAAAAACATGGGAATTATGAACCTGCACCCTGTGAAAAGGAGACCCCAAACACAGTAGGTGAGGCAAAATGAGAAGAAAGAAAAACACACAGCAGATGAAGGAGCAAGGTAAAAACCCTTCAGACCAAACAAATGAAAAGGAAATAGAGAGTCTACCTGAAAAAGAATTCAGAATAATGATAGGAAAATGATGCAAAATCTTGGAAAAAGAATAGAGTAAATACAACAAATGTTTAACAAGGACATAGAAGAACTAAACAGAAAACAAACAGTGATGAACAACACATAAAATGAAATTAAAAATTCTCTACAAGGGACCAATAGCAGAATAACTGAGGCAGAAGAATGGATAAGTGACCTGGAAGATAAAATAGTAGAAGTAACTACTGCAGAGCAGAATAAAGAAAAAAGAATGAAAAGAATTGAGGACAGTCTCAGAGATCTCTGGGACAACATTAAATGTACCAACATTCGAATTATAGGGGTCCCAGAAAAAGAAGAGGAAAAGGAAGAGACTGAAAATATTTGAAGAGATTATAGTTGAAAACTTCCCTAACATGGGAAAGGAAATAGTTAATCAAGTCCAGGAAGCACAGAGAGTCCCATACATGATAAATCCAAGGAGAAACACTCCAAGACATATATTAATCAAACTATCAAAAATTAAATACAAAGAACAAATATTAAAAGCAGCAAGTGAAAAACAACAAATAACACATGAGGAAATCACCATAAGGTTAACAGCTGATCTTTCAGCAAAAACTTTGCAAGCCAGAAGGGAGAGGCAGGATATATTTAAATAGATGAAGGAGAGAAACCCACACCAAGATTTCTCTACCCAGCAAAGATCTCATTCAGATTTCATGGAGAAATTAAACACTTTACAGACAAGTAAATGCTAAGAGAATTCAGCACTACCAAACCAGCTTTACAACAAGTGCTAAAGGAACTTCTCTAGGCAGGAAACACTAGAGACAGAAAAGACCTACAATAACAAACCCAAAAACAATTAAGAAAATGGTAACAGGAACATACATACCTATAATTACCTTATATGTAAATGGATTAAATGCTCCAATCAAAAGACATAGACTGGTTGAATGGATATAAAAACAAGACCGTATATATGCTGTCTATAAGGGCCCCACTTCAGAGCTAGGGGGACACACAGACTGAAAGTGAGGGGATGGAAAAAGATATTCCATGAAAACGGAAATCAAAAGAAAGCTGGAGTAGCAATTCTCATATCAGACAAAATAGACTTTAAAATAAAGACTATTACAAGAGACAAAGAAGGACACTACATAATGATCAAGTGATCGATCCAAGAAGAAGATATAACAATTGTAAATATTTATGCACCCAACATAGGAGCACCTAAATACATAAGGCAAATACTAACAACTATAAAAGGGGAAATCGACAGGAACAAAATCATAGTAGGGGACTTTAACACCCCACTTTCGCCAATGGACAGATAATCCAAAATGAAAATAAATAAGGAAACACAAGCTTTAAATGATACATTAAACAAGATGGACTTAATTGATATTTACAGAACATGCAAAACCAACAGAATACACATTCTTCTCAAGTGCTCATGGAACATTCTCCAGGATAGATCATATTTTGGGTCACAAATCAAGCCTTGGTAAATTTAAGAAAATTGAAAGCATATCAAGTGTCTTTTCCAAACACAAGGTTATGAGACTAGATATCAATTACAGGAAAATTCTGTAAAAAATACAAACACATGGAGGCTAAACAATACACTACTTAATAACCACGAGATTACTGGAGAAATCAAAGAGGAAATCAAAAAAACCTAGAAACAAATGACAATGAAAACACATCGACCCAAAACCTATGGGATGCAGCAAAAGCCGTTCTAAGAGGGAAGATTGTAGCAATACAATCTTACCTTAAGTAATAAGAAGCATCTCAAATAAACAACTTAATATTACACTTAAAGTAAATAGAGACAGAATAATAAAAAAAAAACAAAGTTAGCAGAAGGAAATAAATCATAAAGATCAGAACAGAAATAAATGAAAAAGAAATGAAGGAAATGAGAGCAAAGATCAATAAAATGAAAAGCTAGTTCATTGAGAAGATAAATAAAATTGATAAACCATTAGCCAGACTCATCAAGAATAAAAGGCAGAACACTCAAATCAATAGAATTAGAAATGAAAAAGTAGAAGTAACAACTGACACTGCAGAAATACAAAGGATCGTGAGAGATTAATACAAGTAACTCTATGCCAATAAAATGTGCAACGTGGAAGAAATGGACAAATACTTAGAAATGCACCACTTTCAGAGAATGAACCAGAAAGAAATAGAAAATAAGAACAGACCAATCACAAGCACTGAAACTGAAACTGTGATTAAAAATGTTCCAACAAACCAAAGCCCAGGACCAGATGGCTTCACAGGGGAATTCTATCAAACATTTACAGAAGAGTTAACATCTATCATTGTCAAACTCTTCGAAAATATAGCAGAGGGAGGAACACTCCCAAACTCCTTCTACAACACCACCATCACCCTGATACCAAAACCAGGCAGAGATGTCACATTGAAAAAAAACTACAGGCCAATATCACTGGTGAACATAGATGCAGAAATCCTCAACAAAATACTAGCAAACAGAATCCAACAGCACATTAAAATGATTATACACCATGTTCAAGTGGGGTTTATCCCAGGAAGGCAAGGATTTTTCAATATGCGCAAATCAATCAACGTGATACACCATATTAACAAACTGAAGGAGAAAAACCATAAGATCCTCTCAATAGATGCAGAGAAAGCTTTCCACAAACTTCAACACCCATTTATGATAAAAACCCTCTGGAAAGTAGGCATACAGGGAACTTTGCTCAATATAATAAAGGCCATATATGGCAAACCCACAGCCAACATCATCCTCAATGGTGAAAAACTGAAACCATTTCCACTAAAATCAGGAACAAGACAAGGTTGCCCACTCTCATCACTATTATTCAACATAGTGTCAGAAGTTTTAGCCACAGCAATCAGAGAAGAAAGAGAAATAAAAGGAATACAAATCAGAAAAGAAGAAATAAAACTGTCACTGTTTGCAGATGACATGATTCTATACATAGAGAATCCTAAATATGCTACTAGAAAACTTCTAGAGCTAATCGATGAATTTGGAAAAGGAGCAGGATACAAAAGTAATGCACAGAAATCTCTGGCATTCCTACACACTATTGATGCAAAATCTGAGAGTGAACTTAAGAAAATACTCCCACTTACCATTGCAAAAATAAAATAAAATATCTAGGAATAAACGTACCTAATGAGAAAGAAGACCTGTATGCAGAAAATTATAAGACACTGATGAAAGAAATTAAAGATGATACAAATAGATGGAGAGATATACCATGTTCTTGGATTGAAGAATCAACATTGTGAAAATGAATCTACTACCCAAAGCAATCTACAGATTCAATGCAATTCCTATCAAACTACCACTGGTATTTTTCACAGAACTAGAACAAAAAATTTCACAATTTTCATGGAAACATAAAAGACCCCAAATCGCCAAACAACCTTGAGAAAGAAAAACGGAGCTGGAGGAATCAGGCTCCCTGACTTCAGACTATACTAAAAAGCTACAGTAATCAAGACAGTATGGTACTGGCACAAAAACAGAAATATAGATCAATGGAATGGGATAGAAAGCCCAGAGATAAACCCATGCACATATGGTCACCTTATCTTTGATAAAGTAGTCAAGAATATACAGTGGAGAAAAGGCAGCCTCTTCAATAAGTTGTGCTGGGAAAACTGGACAGCTACATGTAAAAATATGAAATTAGAAGACTCCCTGACACCATATACAAAAATAAACTCAAAATCAGTTAAAGACCTAAATGTAAGGCCAGACACTGTAAAACTCTTAGAGGAAAACACAGGCAGAACATTCTATGCCATAAATCACAGCAAGATCCTTTTTGACCCATCTCCTAGAGAAATGGAAATAAAAACAAACATAAACAAATGGGATTAATGAAAATTAAAAGCTTTTGCACAGCAAAGGAAATCATAAACAAGACAAAAAGATAGCCCTCAGAATGGGAGAAAACATTTACGAACGAAGTAACTGACAAAGGCTTAATCTTCACTATTTACAAGCAGCTCATGCAGCTCATTATCAAAATAAAAAAAAACCCAATCCAAAATTGGACAGAAAAAAAAGAAAAATTGGACAGAAGACCTAAATAGACATTTCTCCAAAGAAGATATACAGAATATGAGCAAACACTTGGAAGAATGCTCAACATCATTAATCATTAGAGAAATGCAAATCAGAACTATAATGTGATATCATCTCACACTGGTCAGAATGGCCATCATCAAAAAATCTACAAACAATAAATTCTGGAGAGTCTGTGGAGAAAAGGGAACACTCTTGCACTGTTGGTGGGAATGTAAATTGATACAGCCACTATGGAGAACAGTATGGAAGTTCCTTAAAATACTAAAAATAGAACTACCATACAGTAGTATGGAACTACCATACCATACCAGCAATCCCATTACTGGGCATATACCCTGAGAAAACCATAATACAAAAGGGACATGTACCAAAATGTTCATTGCAGATCTATTTATAATAGCTTAGACATGGAAGCAACCTAAGTGTCCATCAACCGATGAATGGATAAGGAAGATGTGGCATATATATACAATGGAATATTACTCAACCATAAAAAGAAAAGAAATTGAGTTATTTGTAGTGAGGTGGATGAATGTAGAGTCTGTCATACTGAATAAAATAAATCAGAAAGAGAATAACAAATACAGTATGCTAACACATATATATGGAATCTAAAAAAAAGAAAACAGGTCATGAATCCTAGGGGCAAGACAGGAATAAAGACTCAGATCTACTAGAGAATGGACTTGCAGATATGGGAAAGGGGAAGGGTAAGCTGTGACAAAGTGAGAGAGTGGCATGGACACATATACACTACCAAACGTAAAATAGATAGCTAGTGGGAAGCAGCCGCATAGCACAGCGACATCAGCTCAGTGCTCTGTGACCACCTAGAGGCATGGGATAAGGAGGATGGGAGGGAGGGAGACACAAGCAGGAAGAGATATGGGAACATATCTATATGTATAAGTGATTCACTTTGTTATAAAGCAGAAACTAACAAACCATTGTAAAGTAATTAGACTCCAATAAATATGTTAAAAAATATAGTTTGGCAAAATCTACTGAAGTTGAACATATGCAAGTCTTATGACCTAGCTATTACACACTAAATATAAACCCTATAAAAATACTGCATGAGTGGGAGTGGTTCAAATAACAAAAGAAACAACATTAACAGCATTATTCATAAGACCCCCAAACTGAACACAATCTAAGTGTCAATTAACAACAGAATGGATAAATAAATTGTGATATATTCATACAAAAAATATAGTATTATAATTATAATAAAAAGGCACATAAACCCATAGATGAATCTCACAAATACAGTGTTGAACAATGTTACAATGTTCTGAAAGAAGTCAGAAACATATGAATCGTGTTTTAATTTCATTTATTTAAAGTATAAAAAACAAAACAAACTAAAGTGGTTAAGAATCAAGATGGCAGTTTTCTTGTAAGTGGAAGGAAGAAGTAAAGCTCTTCAGAAAAACCAAGGGCATTTCCAAGGTGCCATTTTCTATTTCTTGATCTGTGTGGTGGTTACACAAATATGCTTAGCTTTAATAATTAATTAAGCGATACATTTATTATTGTCATAATTTTCTGCATGCATGAAAGTCTTTACTAAAAATAATAATAATAATATTCCAATATAGGGCAGCCTAAAAGGGGATTTTCCAAGAGTTCTAATAAAGATTCTCCTTCAGAATTTCTTGTGGGTGTGGTAGGGTACAACCCTCTTCCGTAGGCCAATATCAGGTTTGGCTTCTTAATCATACAGCTATTATTTTCCTCTCCCCTCCCTTCCTGCTCAGAGGAAAGCTTAATTTATAAAATCATATAAAAGTAATACTTTGTAGAGAAAAGGCAAGTTTAATGGAGGACACATTGATGTGAGCATGAGAAGACCTGCTGTAGTTTGCTCTCTGTTTTTCTCTTGACCATCTGTTTGTCTTTGTGTCCTTTTACTCAAATTGTACTCTTTAAAATGAGTGTGTTGAACTAAATTAAAGCTAAAATCCCTTCCAATTCCAGCTTTCAGGGTTGCTTTGTTCATTCTGACAATGAGATTAAAAGAGGTCAGCACTACTTGAACCTCAGTTTGAAATCAACAAATCAGTGCTTACACAACACCTTATATGTAACCAAAACACTGTTAAAGTTGATGGGGAATTGAAGAGAATTAAAATCAAAAGATATTCACCTTGAGGGGCTTAAAGCATAATTCAGAAAATAAATAAACATAGCCAAAAAAATAGTAATTGTAACATCAAGGTGAACTGAAGGAATTCATAAAAAGGAAAGTTCTATCTGGAATTATTTTGGCTAAGCCATGGTAGAGAAATTTTACTTTGAGCTGGGCCTTGGGGGATAGAGAAAATTGGTGAGACTGAAAAAGCAAATAGAAAAAGCCTTAGATGTTCACCATGAGCACAGGCAGGAAATAAAATGGGAATATTCATGGGAAAGATTTTTCTGGAGCTCAGCAGTGCTATCTTCTAGTGATATGCTAAGGATAAAGAATGTTTAGTGGATGGAAACTCTGATAGGAACCATCATTTTGCTTGGGACCCACTACTGAATTTTGTCATTTGGAAACAGGATAACCTTAAAAAGATCTATATGGAAGTCCAATCTGTCATGAACAGCAGCAGAGGAAACACAACTATTCCAGGATCCACTTTACAACTAGAGAACTGGCAGGCAGAGCAATCTCTTTCACAGAGCCAGCATCACACCTGCCTTCTATCCTCCTTCCATTCAACAAGGAGACACAGGCCCAAAAGCTTCTGCCCTTACTTCACATAGAAGTTAGTTCAGAGAAATCAGTGGTCTGGAAAAGTTTCTTCCAACACTTTAGACAACATCATTAGGGATTGGAGCAGGAGCTCCAACAGCACTAAAGGAATAAAACAGACCAGAATATCATTGCAAGGAGTATAAAAACAAAACTGTCTTTGGGTCTAAACCTCACAAATGTAAGGCAGAAATCACTTATTAGCCTAAATATGGTAACCACCTGCTAAAATAGAAGAATTAAATAGGATGAAGCGTCTCCTATCATAATGACTAAAACATGAAAGATACAATAAAAATCATTCATCAGTATAAAAGCTGGAAAAATCATGATCTGAATTAAAAATACAATCATTCAGATTCTAGTACTAATATGAATCAGATATTAAAATTATCTAATAAGGATTTTAGGGCAGCTATCATAAAATGCTTCAATAATCATTACAAATTCTTATGAAAGAATTATTTTAAAAAACCTCAAGAAAGAAATAGGAGGTATAAAAAAGTATCAAAAGAAATCATACAAGTGAAAACATACCAACCAAAAATAAGAAGAAAAACAAAAAAAAAGCAAATCTTGCTGGATGGCCTCAATAGTAGAGTGGAGAAGGCAAAAGATAGAATTAGTTAACTCAAAGACAGATCAATAGAATTTACTCAGTCTGAACAACAGAGAGAAAGTAGATTGAAAGAAAAAAAATAAAACTTCTTAGGGATCTGTAGAATAATGACAAATACATAACATTCTAGTCATCAGAGTCCTGAGAGGAGAAATGGTGTGGAATTTAAAAAGTACTTAACAGAATAATGGTTGAGAATTTCCCAAATGTGGAAAATCACATAAACCTACAGATTCAAGAAGCTGAGTAAAATCCAAGGAGGATAAACCCAAGTAAATCGACACCAAGACACATCATAATTAAAGTTCTGAAAAATAAAGGCAAACAACAAATGATACATAACCTATAAAGGAAAAGTAAGTTAAATGACAGAGAATTTCTCATCTGAATCACTTGAGGTCAGAAGGAAGTAGTGCAAGATTTTTCGAGTGCTGAAAGAAAAGAACTATCAAATCCAAATCCTATATCTGGTGAAATTATCCTTCAGTAATGAAGAAAAAATAAAGACACTGTCATATGAAAGGAAACTAATAATTCATCACTAGCAAATCTACTTTTAAAGAATGGTAAACAAAACAAAACAAAACTCTTAAAACAGAAATAAAATGATAACAGAAGAATGGGACCTTCAGAAAGCAAAGAAGATTAGAATGAATAAAAATAGCAGTAAACATAATAAATATATAAGTGAAAACACAAGACACCAAAAAATAAACAGAAAAAGAAAGAGGAGCAAAATAAATACAAAACAAGTTGAAGGAAGGAAATAATAAAGAACAAAAATTACAAATTATAGAGGAAAACAGGAGAGAAAACTAATAAAACTAAAAGTTGATTCTTATTAAAAAAAAGATAAAATCTGTAAACTTCTGGAAAGACTGGCAAGAGATAAAAAGAGAGAAGGCTGAGAAACTAGTATCAGGAATGAAACAGAAAATATCACAGCAGATCCTACAATCATTAAAAGGATAATAAGGGAATACTATGAACAACTTCACACTAATCAACTGAACATATTGGAGGAAATCAATAACTTCCTTGAAAAGTACAAACTGACAAAACTCAGTCAAAATCAAACAGATAAAATGAGTAGTCCAAAACTATTAAGAAATTGAATTTTAATTTTCAAAGCTACCAAGCAAGAAACATCCAGGCCCAGATAGTTTTAATAAAAAGTATTACTAAACACTCAAAAGAGAATTAACACAAATTTTACACAATCTCTTCAAAAAATAGAAGAACAGGAAATATTTCCCATCTCATATTATGAGGCCAGTATTACTCTGATACCCAAACCAGATGAAAACGTCACAGAAAATGAAAATTAGAAACCTGTAACTCTCACGAATCTGATGCTAAATATTCAACAGCATTTTAGCAAAATGTTGTACAACCATGTATAAAAAGAATAATACCCCATGATAAAATAGGATTTATTCCAGATACACAAGTGTTATTGAATATTGAAAATCTTGCATTGTAATCTATCATATCAACAGAATAAAGGAGGAGAACTTTATGATCATATCAATGACTGCATTCTCTCTAAGACTGGGTTCAATTCAAGGATGTCTCTTTTCCTTACACTTATGTATTATAGTACTAGATGTTTTTTGCCACTGCAATAAGGCAAGACAGGGAAGTTATGGGCATACACAGTTGAAAGGAAGAAATAAAACTGTCTCTATTTGTAAATGGCAAGATTGCCTACATAGAAAACCCCAAGAGAAAATCCATTTTGAGAATTAATAAGTTCAGTGAAGTTACAGGATACAATAACAAGACACAAAACTGAATTGCATTTCAATATACTGACAAGGCACAATTGGAAACAGAAAAAAAAAAAAGCACAATGCCATTTGCAATTGCTCCAAATAAAATTACTTAAGTATGAGTCTAACATCTATGGTATCTGCATGATGAAAATTATAAAATGCAGATTAATAAATCATTGAAGATCTAAATGCTTGGAGAGGCAGATCCTATTAATGGATTGGAAGATTTAGCATAGTAAAGATGTAAATTCACTATAAATTAATCTGTAGACATTTTTTCTTTTTTTTTTTAGTTGTGTAGTTGATTTACAATATTGTGTTAGTTTCAGGTATACATCATAGTGATTTTATTTTTTACAGATTATGTTTCATTACAGGTTATTATAAAATACTGTGTTTAATTCCCTGTGATATACAGTAAATCCTTGTTGCTTATCTGTTTTATGTATAGTAGTTATTATCTCTCAATCCCATGCTCTTAATTTGTCCATCCTCCTACCCTATCCCTTTTGGTAACCATAAGTTTGTTTTCTATGTCTGTGAATATATTTCTATTTAGTATATAGATTTATTTGCATTATTGTTTAGATTCCAAATATAAGGAATATCATATAGTATTTGCCTTACTCTGTCTGACTTATTTCACTAGGCATAATATTCTCTATGTCAATCCATGTTGCTGCAAATGACAATATTTCATTCTTTTTATATAGCTGAGTAATATTATATATATATATATATATATATATATATATATATATATATATCTTCTTTATCCATTCATCTGTTAGTGGACACTCAGTTTGCTTCCATATCTTGGCGATTGTAAATAAAGTTGCTATGAAAATTGGGGTGCATGTATCTTTTCAAATTAGAGTTTTCATTTTTTCTGGTAATATATCCCAGAGTGGAATTCATGGATCATATGGTTGTCCTATTTTTCATTTTTTAAGGAACTTCCATGCTGTTTTCAATAGTGGTTGCACCAATTTACATTCTAACCAACAGTGTACAGGGTTGCTTTTCTCCATATCCTCTTCAATATTTATTATTTGTAGACTTTTTTTTTTAAATTTTCCCTGGACAACTTTATTTTTTATTCTTTTTCAAATTCTTTTCCCATTTAGGTTATTACAGAATACTGAGCAGAGTTCCTTGTGCTATACAGCAGGTCCTTGTTGATTATCTATTTTAAATATAGCAGTGTGTACTTGTCAGTCCCAAACTCCCAGTCTATACCTCCTCGCCGTATTTCCCCTCTGGTAACCATAAGTTCATCCTCTAAGTCTGTAAGTCTGTTCTGTTTTGTGGATAAGTTCATTTGTATCATTAATTTTTTTAGATTCCACATATAAGTAATATCATATGGTATTTGTCTTTCTCTGACTGACTTCACTTAGTATGGTGATCTCCAGGTCCATCCAAGTTGCTGCAAATAGCATTATTTCACTCATTTTTTTGACTGACTAACATTCCATTGTATTTATGTACCACAACTTCTTTATCCATTCATCTGTCAATGGACATTTAGGTTGCTTCCGTGTCTTGGCTATTGTAAACAGTGCTACAATGAACTTTAGGGTGTCTGTATCCTTTTGAAATTAGAACACTCTTTAATACCACACACAAAAATAAACTCAAAATGGATTAAAGACCTAAATATAAGACCGAATACCATAAAACTCTTAGAGGAAAACATAGGCAGCATACTCTTTGACATAAATCACAGCAATATCTTTTTTGTTCCACCTCCTAGAGTAAATGAAATAAAAACAAAAATAAACAAATGAGACCTAATTAAACTCAAAAGCTTTTGCACTAAAAGAGAAACCATAAACAAATGAAAAGACATAAAATGAAAAGACAGCCCACAACATGGGAGAAAATATTTGCAAATGATGCCACTGACAAAGGATTAGTGTCCAAAATTTACAAAGAGCTCGTGTGGTCCAATACCTTAAAAGCAAACAACCCAATCAAAAAATGGGCAGAAGACCTAAATAGATATCTCTCCAAAGAAGACATATAGATGGCCAACACGCACATGAAAATATGTTCAATATCACTAATTAATAGAGAAATGCAAATCAAAACTACAGTGAGATATCACCTCACTGCAGTCTGAATGGCCATCATCAAAAAATCTACAAACAATAAATGCTTGAGAGGGTGTGGAGAAAGGGAACTCTCCTACACTTTTCGTGGGAATGTAAATTGGTACAGCCACTGTGGAGAACAGTATGGATGTTACTTAAAAAACTAAAGATAGGGGCTTCCCTGGTGGCGCAGTGGTTGAGAGTCCACCTGCCAATGCAGGGGACATGGGTTCGTGCCCCGGACCGGGAGGATCCCACATGCCGTGGAGCGGCTGGCCCCGTGAGCCATTGCCGCTGAGGCTGTGCGTCCGGAGCCTGTGCTCCGCAACGGGAGAGGCCACAACAGTGAGAGGCCCGCGTACCGCAAAAAAAAAAAAAAAAAAAAACTAAAGATAGAACTACCATATGATCTAGCAATCCCACTCTTGGGCATATGTCTGGAAAAAAATTGGTTCACAATATATCTTTCACATCACTTGCAAATATTTTCTCCCATTCCATATATTGTCTTTTCACTTTCTGGATGGTTTTCTTTGCTTTGCAAAAGCTTTAAAGTTTGATTAGGTATCATTTGTTTATTTTTGCTTTTATTGCTTTTGCTTTGGGACACTAAGAAAATATTGCTACTATTTATGTCAGATAATATTTTGCCTTTGTTCTCTTTTAGGAGTTTTATGGTGTCATGTCTTACATTTAGGTCTTTAAACCATTTTGAATTTATTTTTGTATATGGTGTGAAGAAATATTCTAATTTCATTGTTTTACACATAGCTTTCCAGCTTTTCCAACACCACTTGTTGAAGAGACTGTATTTTCTCCATTGTATATTCTTGCCTCCTCTTGAAAACATGGAGAAAATTATTATAAAATTCATATGGAAAGGGAAGACACTAAAATACCCAAAACAATTTTAAAAAGAAGGAAAAATTGGAATTCTTGATATTAAAGCTTACTATATAGATGTAGTAATCAAATCAGTTTGGCACTGGCAATGGATAGATACATAGATCAATGGAACATAATCAAGAACCCAGATCTAAATCCACACAAATATACCCAATTAATTTTTGACAAAGGTGCAAAATAATTTTCAATAGAGAAGGGATAACTTTTTCTGTAAATTGTGCTGGAGCAATTAAACATCCATCATCAATAAATGAACACTTTATACAAAAATTAGTTCAAAATGGACTGTGCACTTAAATGTAACAAATAAAACTTACTCTCTTCTAGAAGACAGAATAGGATAAATCTATGGTTAAGGGTGTTCTTCAATTCAATACCAAATTAATGATGCATAAGAGGAAAAATCCATAAATAGTCCTCATCAAATTAAAAAATTTTTCCCAACAAAAGATCACACTAAAGAGAAGAAAAGGCAAATCATGGGCTGGGAGAAGATATTTGCTTTTCACATATATGACAAAGTGCTTGAATCTAGAATATACAAAGAACTCTCAAAACAATATTAGAAAGTAATAATCCAACTATAAAATGGACAAAGGACATATACAGATATTTCACTTAAGAGGCTATAGCGATGGCTAATAAAGACATGAAAAAATGTCCAATATCATTAGTTATTGTATAAATGCAAATTAAAACCATAGTGAGATATCACTATATACCCAGCAGAATATCTAAAATGAAAAATAGTGATAACTTCTAAAGTTGACAGGGGTGAGAATGTAAAAGGGTACAGCCACCCTGGAGAATACTTGGTTGCTTCCTTTCAAAACTAAAAATGCACTTATAAGACCCAGCAATTTCACTCTTGGGCATCTATCTCAATGAATTATACACTTGAGTTCATGTAGGAACTTTTATATGAATGTTCATAACAGCTTTAATCATGATAACTGAAAACCGGAAATTGCCCATGTCATCATAAATGGTGAATGGATAAACAAACTATGGTACCATCCAAATTGAATACTATTCAGTAATAAAAAGAAACACATTATTGATAAACATAAAAAGTTGATGTACCTCAGGATATAATGTTGAATGAAAAAAGCCAGTCTCCAAAGGATACATACTAGATGATTTCAGGTACATAATAAATCAAAAAGTAAACAATCAAAAAGTAAAATAATTGTAAAGGTGGAGAATGTACTATGGACCAGTGGTTTCTAGGAGGTAGGGATTGGGATAGATAGGGGATGGATGTAGCTGTAAGGAGCAACGTGAGGGAATCTCATGGTAATGGTACAGTTGAATATCTTGATTGTGTTGGTGTATGCAAGCTATATATGTAATAGAACTGCATGTAATTATACACACTTGCATGAATGAGTATGTGTATAACTGGTGAAGTTTAGTAAGCTCTATGAATTGAACCAATGTCATTTTTTTCTTTTTTGATATCATTTTACAGCTTTATAATTTGTTAATATTGGGGATGCTAAGGGAAAGGTGCATGGGACTTTTACACATTTCTTCACAACTTCCTTTGCCTCTATAATTATTTCATATTTTGAAATATGAAAGTTTTAAAACAGGATGGATTATGTAGTTTCCTAAACATGTGGTGAGATAAAGTTTAAAAGTTTCCAAAGTGCAAATAGCAAGTTTTCCTCTTTCACAGTATTTGTAATTCAACCTAGATCATTCTTTTGGATTTATAGGATTACCTTGGTCTCTAAGATATCTGTACCTATATACATAACTGTGTGCGTGTGTGTATGTGCACACACACACACACACACACACACACACTGATTTATTGCGAATAGCCAGAAGCCTAACCAAGAATTTAAGAAAATTCTCACAAATGTCAGAGTTTGGGTTGGCCAGGATACCTAGGAAAGCACATGGAAAGCTGAAATCTTGGATAGAATAATACAAAATTTAAAACTTTACTTCAGTATTTATTTCCTTTTGTGCAGCTGTTTTAAATGATTGGCTTAAAAAATCATGAGATATCTATTCTGAGCAATTTTGTAACCTTGGATTTCATTTCAAGGAACTAGCAATATTCTCCATACAGCTTTTTTCCCCCTCTTTTCCTTAAAAAGAAGTAAGCTCATTTCTATAAGCTTTCACTGACTTATCAATTTGATAAATGTAGTCAATGATCCATGAAAACCAAACAATACAGTATAATATTTAAATAAGGATGGGAAGCAAGCAGTTATGTTAATTCAAACTGAGCAGATACAATCTCTACTCCAATGAAACATAAAACTGCCAAATAAAAATCCATTTAGTGGTAGGTGCACACTATATACAGAGCAATTTAGATTTTTATAACACATTGATTTAATCTATAATATTTTTTCCTGTTGGTTTTATATAGACACTAATTAATTTTATTTTTAAAAATATTTTTATATTTTAAATATGTGTGTGCACATGTGGAGGGGGTGTTTATTTACTTTTATTTCTTCTAGGTCTCATATATTTTGTTCAAGACCTTTGAACTATTTGTAGGATCTAGGCTTTCTTGCAGGACCTAAAGGATAAAATTACCATTTATGTCCATTCATCTATGTGATTCCCTAACTTTGGCATGGTTCAGAACCACCCAGAGAATTTGTTAAAATAGATTGTTGTGCCTGTCCCCAGGTTTTCTGGTTTAGTAGGACTATGCTGGAACTTGAGAATTTGTTTTTAACAAAGTTTCCAGGTGATACTGATTCTTCTGGTTTGTGCACCATACTTTGAGAACTACAGGTCTCATCCATAGTGAGTTTGTTGGTACATGGGAAAATTAGCTTAACTTTTCTGGAATGGTCAATATTTTTTTGTCTTTCTCGTATATCTCTAGATTACACAGGTTTACTTAATTAATGAACTAAAGGAAGAAAACAATGATTTATACAGAGTTCTATTTTTCAGAATTCAGTTACTTCAAAATTGTTACTGTATGTTTCACAGCTGAAAATTAGAAAAAAATAATTTCAAAATTGATTTTACAAAATCCATGCATTGACGTCTCTACACTGTGGTCATCACAAAGTTCCCTGAGCCTTCAGTCAGGATTAATTAACTCTTTCTTTTCACCAAATTCTTATACTTTTGGTTTGCTAGATTATAACTTGCAAAATAGCAGATCAGAACACGATAATAACCAAAGACTACTGCAACAATTCAGGTGAGGGATGAGGATGGTAGTACCTAATATTTATTGAGTTCCTACTTTGTGCCGAGCACTATCTATGCTAGATAATCTACTGACATAATCTCATCTACCCCACCTGATAACCTATGAAATAGATATTAATATCTCCATTTTATAGAAGCAGACACTGCGACACATTTTAGAGTACATGATATTTATTAGGGATCAACACTCGTGAAAGGAAGGAGAAGGAAACTGGATTAGGAAGAGGGAAAGGTTGAACCTCAAGGCAAGACTGACAAAGTTCTTGCCAAACCAGTGAAGGGATCTGGAGCAAGATTTGCTTTTCCCAGTGACCCACATTGGGCTGCAATGACTGGACATTTATGCCCACACCACACTGGAAATGAGTTTCCCTCAGGAAGGCTATGACCTCAGGCAAGGAGGCTTTGTGCTTTGTGTAGCTGAGGCTGATCCTGAAGTATCTGATGGCTGGAAGTTGTCTACTGATTATACCTCCTACCTTTGTGCTATGCAGGAAGTACTTCTTTGAAGGGGAATACGGGTGTCCATCTTGTGTCTACCACTGATTTTTCCAAGAACACAGCAATTGTCTCAGTAAAGGCTGAAACTCGAGGACTATCTATACAATACATTTTGTTACTTTCTAAAATATATCTACCAAATATATTTCTTAACCTTGTCTTAGGAGTCCATGATGGACACACACTGTATAATGTGATAATACAATGATGATCTCAAGTGCCACTGAAGGATGTAGTATAGCTCATCCATACATGGAAGGTCACCAAACCTCTACTGTAGTTTGTCACCTGTCATCCTGTCTGTGTGCTTCATGAGTGTGGAATCTGTGAATAGTTAGTGTTACTCTTTTTACTAAAGTTACCGTCATTACTCATCCTGAGGGCTAAATCTCTTAAATGGTCTTCCTGTTTCCATTCTTACCCCACCCCAATACCTAGCCTGACAATGAAAAATGTATTCATGCTACAGCTCTGCTCAAATGACTTAAACAATTTCCCTTCACATGTATGTAGGACATTTAGGTTGCTTCCTTGCCCTGACTATTGTAAATAGTGCTTCCATGAACACTGGTGTGCATGTGTTTTTTTGAATTATGGTTTTCTCTGGGTATATGTCCAATAGTGGAAGTGTTGGGTCACATGGTAGTTCTATTTTTAGTTTTCTAAGGAACCTCCATACTGTTTTCCATAGTGTCTGTATCAATTTACATTCCCACCAACAGTGTATGAGGGTTCCCTTTTCTCCACACCCTCTCTAGCATTTATTGTTTGTAGGTTTTCTGATGATGGCCATTCTGACCAGTGTGAGGTGATACCTCATTGTAGTTTTGATTTGCATTTCTCTAATAATTAGTGATGTTGAGCATCTTTTCATGTGTTTGTTGGCCATCTGTATGTCTTTGGAGAAATGTCTATTTAGGTCTTCTGCCCATTTTTTGATTGTGTTCTTTGCTTTTTTTTTTTTGATATTGAGCTGTATGAGTTGCTTATATAGTTTGGAGATTAATCCTTTGTAAGTTGCTCAATTTGCAAATATTTTCTCTCAATCTGAAGATTGTCTTTTCATCTAGTTTATGGTTTCCTTTGTTGTGCAACAGCTTTTAAGTTTTACTCATTTCTTTACTACACTCTGAAGCTGCCACCATTCTGGAAAGATAAGTAGATGCTTGATATAACTCTAAATAGAAGGTATTTTTCTTAGTACAAAAATTCATGATTCCCACAGCCTTCATATGCCCCTCTCAGTAAAGTAACGGAACTACTTTCATTAGTTAGCTCACTGATGAATAAACAGAGTATTTCAGGATCCCAAGCAGCATTCAGGCGGTGGAAAGCAGAGCTTCAGGACCTCAAGCTGAGTATTAAACTGCAATTAGACTGGCAGTCCTGAGGGATCTGTCTCGGTCTATCTTCAGGATAAAACAGTTTGTAGTCTGTTACTGATGTAAAACTTTTCTAATCCAGCTCCCAAATCTCTGAAATTCATTCTGTTCATAGCACCATTTTTACTTTGCACAGTTGGTTAGGATTTTCCAAAAAAAAAAAGCCAAAAAACCCAGGAATTATCTCCTTTTACTCTCCAGTATGACAGTTGAAGATATTGTAAATACGGACAAAGCCAGTGGAAGCTGAGGGACTTAATGTCTGGGAATTTTTGAAAGGCTTTAGAGTAGTCTATATGGAATCTGGACAAAATTGTTCAACTGATTAGAAAATAGTATCTTTTTTTTTTTTTTTTTTTTTTTTGCGGTACATGGGCCCCTCACTGCTGCAGCCTCTCCCGCTGCGGAGCACAGGCTCCGGAAGCGCAGGCTCAGCGGCCATGGCGCACGGGCCCAGCCACCCCGTGGCATGCGGGATCCTCCCGTACCGGGGCATGAACCCGCGTCCCCTGCATCGGCAGGCGGACCCCCAACCACTGTGCCACCAGGGAAGCCCAGAAAATAGTATATTTGAGTAGTTTTGAAACTCATTTTCTTTCTTTTATTTTTCCTCACACTCTTCCTCCCCAACTTCTGGCTATTACTCGTTTGTCCAGGTACTGGAGCTCCTCACTCCACATCCAAAGAGTTATCATTCTGATCCTTCGTAATCCATCTTGCCAATGAAATACAATTGCTTATGTTCCATTCTCTGAGAAGTATGCTAAGATCCAGAAGCTGATATTAAAAAAATCATGAAAATAATAATAGCTTAGAGGCCAACAGTCTCACATAGTGAGATTTCAAATGAGAATACAGTGGGTATTGTCTCTCAACTGTAACGAGCTGTGTGACCTTGAGCAAGTTACTGAAAGTATTAGAGCTCAGTGGACTCATAGGTAAATAGGTATCATAAAAGAGCCTATTCATGAGCTTCTGGTAAGGAATAAATACAATGATGTGTGTTAAGCGTCTGGCACAGAGCCTTGCAAATAGTAAATGCATCATCAGAATCATCAGTGTCAAAATGAATATTGGTCACAGATAAAATACTAGACTTTAAATACAATATTTTAGCTCAAAGAGGTGAATAATAATTTTAAAAAATCAGGCACTAAAACTTGTTTATTTTTCTTGGAAGAAAGAGACTTGTGGTTCACCAAAATGCATTAAGAATGCAGACACCTATACTAAACAAACGTGATAAAAAACAACTTTCATCAGCAACATTCTTTTCTTTCAATACCTTTCAGTGTAGGCAGGAGGAAGAAGAGCTGCCAAGTGAGAATCCTACTTCTCTGCCTCTCAGCACTTAACAAAAGCACCAGCATGATTTCCTTCCATACCTTTGAGAGTTTAACATTATTACTCTTGAAATCTTCACAAAACTCCTTTGAGTTATAGATGACTCAGGTGTCAGCATTTTTGTTTTTGCTTTTGTTTTAGATGAAAAACAAAAAACAGTGACCTAACTTTAACTACTGATGTAATAAAAGGAGTATATGTGATCTGGATTTTAGTCTTAATTTTGTCACTAACAACAATAATTTACCTCAATTTCTATCAATATATTCACTTCTCAAATATCCTCATCTATCAAATGCTTGCCTTACAACTACACAGGACAGTTATATGATTAAAATAAAGTGTGAATTGAAAGCATTTGGAAAAGAAAAAAAAAAACACGGTACAATTACAGGAATAATTATTTCCATCACAAACACCACAACCAGAAGCCAAATTTGCATATCAACACTTCATTATTGGAGAGGTTGGTACATGAGCAGTTTTAAAAAGATCGTAATTTGAGTTTTCATGTTTTGGGCACTTTCTGTGTCTATCTTGTTTTTATATAAAAGGAAAAGTTTGTCAAATCCACTAAATTACTCAGCTTAATGTCTTTTATGTTATTTCTTTCAGTGGCATTTGTAACGCTTGTGATTCACATCACTGCTAATGTGAAATTACCCAGGTAAAGATAGGGGTCCTGTTGAATATTCCTTTGTGAGGTGCAGAGAACCACCTTTGAGCAGAAAGCAGAAGCAGGGACAGGAGGGTGAGAGGGAAGCACATGTCCGCCAGCATTGGAATCATGGAGAGCAATCATTCTAGAGAGAATCTGATTAACTTCTACCTGAAGAACTTTCCCTAATATTCTCAAATTCACTGGCTTTCTCAGAGTTACTTATAGTTCTCTTGACTGGCATCCAGATAAATGTTTATGTTTTCTAGGAATTCTGAGAAGTGAAACAAGGGTGGTCATGTGATCACTGACAGTCACACACATCTCAGGATGCTCTCTTATGCCACTTTCCAGAAGTCCTAAAAAAAACTAAAGTGTCCCCACTTTTCAGAGGAGTATCTGAAGGGTTTACCACTAGATCTATACCTCTCTTCTTCCTCTCTGTCAAGTATTTGAGAATAGATTCATATTTAGCTGCTGAGATAAACTTGAATTCCTAACCCATAATAATGTAACCATATCTAATTGAACATAGCAGAAAGGTAAAAACAAAGCAAGGCAGCAGAACAGGTGCAGAGGAAAATAAATTGTATAACTCCTGAAAAATAGTTAGCTGCCACTTTAAGATGCTTTAATTTTAAGTGAAATATACAAAAATGCATTGCACTAAATCATAGGAATATGTTTCTGTGTTAAGCATAAATTTATAAACTTTGGCTCTTATATGAGATCTTTTCACTTTAAGAAAACTTAAAATGCATTAGATACAAAAATTAAAATGTATAAAACAATTAACATAGAAGAAAACTATTTGTTTTAGTGAAGATTCTTACCTTAGCAAAAGGTTTTATTAACAGGATAGCTTGAGCAGTCTAAAAATAAATCATTAGCTGGAATAACATAAATTATTAAAATCCAGTTCAAATTTAAGGTCAATGAAAATAAAGATGTAGTGTCTCAAATTATAAACTACTTGATTTAGAGAACTTGATTTAGAAAAATTTGATTTCTATGCAACATCTCAGTAACGCAACTTTGTACAAGTAACAGCAATGGAATTTTGAGATGATTTGCCTTATCGCTGAATTAGGTTTTTGTCTTTTAGTCTCATAAGGAGTACTAAGGACAACTGAAGTATTGCTACATTACAGAGATCTCAGAGACAAGGCAATCATAGTTTGTCCATCTGATAGTCTGATCAGATGAGAATAAACTATAATGAACTACATGAAATCTAATAATGGATCACAGTTTAAACCAAGCATGGTTTCTGGATAATCAATTTTGTTTGTTTGGAGAAATTGTGAGACTGTGAGGATCACAGTGATACAGCAGAGGAGCTTGAAGCAGATTGATGGTGTATAGGAGTCATTTCTTATTCAACTTGAGAAAGGGTTGTTCTGATTCTGGAAAGTGGGAAGGGTCCTATTTTATTATCCGTTGCTGCATGAAAAATCACTCCTAACCATGGTGTTTTAAATAATTCAGTTTTATTTGTCCATGATTCCGTGTGTCAGAAATCTAGACAAGGCTCAGCTGGGAGATTTTAATGACCCTTATGGATTGACTAAGATATCTTATGAGATTACAGTCAGATGGCAGCTGGTACTAGAACATGCAGAATGGCTTTTCCCACCTGTGTAGTGCCTTGGCAGAGACAGACGTGAGGCTGGATGGTGCTTTGTCCTCATGGCTCTCTTCAATGTTTAGATTGGTCCTTGTTGCATAGTGTCTGGACCTCAAGAACAAGAATTTCAAGTGGCAAAGGCAGAACCTGAATAACTCTCTTTCTTTATTGTTTTTTCAATTTTCACAGCTTACACTCGATTTACAGTTATTACAAAATTTTGGCTATATTCCCCATGTTGTTCAATGCATCCTTCTAGCCTACCTTACACAGAATAGCTTGTAGCTCCTGCTTCCCCAATAGTGCGCCTCCCTCCTCACCCCACTGGTAACTGGAACTTTGTTTGCTATATCTGTGAGTCTGCTTGTTTGCTGTATTCATGAGTTTGTTGTATTTTTACACTCCACAAATAAGTGATATAATATAGTATTTCTCTTTCTCTGTCATCACTTGTCATAATGTCCTCCAGGCTCATCAATGTTGCTGCAAATGGCACAATTTTGTTCCTTTCTATGGCTGAGTAGTATTCCATTGTATATATACACCACATCTTCTTTATCCATTCATCTGTTGTTGAACAACTTAGGTTGCTCCCATATCTTGGCAATTGTAAATAATGTTGCTATGAACATTGGGGTGCATGTATCTTTTCAAATTAGTAAACTTTTCTTTTTTTGGATAGATACACAGAAGTGGAATTGCTGGCTCATATGCTAGTTCTATTTTCAGCTTTCTGAGAAAACTCCATACTGTTTTCTACAGTGCCTGCACCAACATACATTCCCAAAAACAGTGCACAAGGGTTCCCTTTTCTCCAAAGTCTTGCCAACATTTGTTATTTGCTGTCTTTTTTATGATAATCATTCTGGCAGGTGTGAGGTCATATGTCATTGTGGTTTTGATTTGTATTTCCCCAATGATTAGTGATGTCAAGCATATTTTCATATGCCTGTTAACCATCAGCATTTTCTCTTTTGAAAAATGTCTATTCAGTTCTTCTGCCCACTCTTTAAACAAGTTGCTGGGTTTTTTTATATTGAGTTGTATGAGCTGTTTATATATGTTGGATATTAATCCCTTATCATTCATAACATTTGCATTTTTTTTCTCTCATTCATAGGTTGTCTTTTCATTTTGTTGATAGCTTCCTTTGCTGAGGGAAAGAGGTTAAGCTTAATTAGGTTCCATTTGTTTATCTTTGCTTTTATTTCCTTTACTTTAGGAGAAAGATCAAAAAAATATTGCTTTGATTTATGTCAAAGAGTGTTCTGCCTATGTTTTGTTCTAGTAGTTTTATATGTTCAGTCTTAATTTGAGTTTTTAATCCATTTTGAGTTTATTTTTGTATGTGTTAGATAAACTTCTAATTTAATTCTTTTACATGTAGCTGTCCAGTTTTCCCAGCACCACTTACTGAAGAGACTGTTTTTTTCCACTGTATATGCTTGCCTTCTTTGTCATAGATTGACCATAAGTGCATGGGTTTATTTCTGGGCTCTCTAACCTGTTCCATTGATTTGAACTATGTGTCTCTTTTTGTGTCAGTACCATACTGTTTTAATTACTGTATATTTGTCACATAGTCTGAGGTCAGGGAGTGTAATTCCTTCAGCTCTGTTCTTCTTTCTCAAGATTGTTTTTGCTATTTGGGGCTTTTGGTTTCCATACAAATTATAAAATTATTATTTCTGGTTCCATGAAGAATACCTTTGGTGTTTTGATAGGGATTGCCTTGAATCTGTAGATTGCCTGGGTAATACAGTTATTTTAACCATATTGATTTTTTGAGCCAAGAACACATTATATCTTTCCATCTGTTGGGTCATCATCAATTTCTTTCAGTGATATCAGTGTCTTACAGTTGTTTTGAGTATAGGTGTTTTGCCTACTTAGGTGGGTTTTTTCCTAGGTACTTTATTATTTTTGATGTGATGGTAAATGGGATTGTTTTCTTAATTTCTCTTTCTGATAGTTTGTTGTTACAATACAGAAATGCAACCAGTTTCTGTATATTAATTTTGTATCCTGCAAATTTACTGAATTCATTGATGAGCTCTAGTATTTTTCTAGTGACCTCTTTAGGATTTTCTATATATAGTATCATGTCATCTGCCTACAGTGCTAGTTTTTCTTCTTTCTTTCCAATTTGGATTTTTTGTTTGTTTGTTTTTCCTCTCTGATTGCTGTGGGTAGAACTTCCAAAACTATATTGAGTAAAAGTGGTGAGAGTGGACATCCTTGTCTTGTTCCTGATCTTAGAGGTAAATCTTTTAGCTTTTCACCATTGAGTATGATGTTAGCTGTGGGTTTGTCACATATAACCTTTATTATGTTGAGGTAGATTCCCTCTATGCCCACTGTCTGGAGAGTATTCATCATAAATGGATATTGAATTTTATCAAAAGCTTTTTCTGCATCTATTGAAATGATTATATGTTTTTTATTCTTCAATTTTTTTAATGTGGTGTATCACACTGATTGATTTGTGGATATTGGAAAATTCCTAGGATAAATCCCACTTGATCATGGTGTATGATCCTTTTAATGTATTGTTGGATTCAGTTTGTTAATATTTTGTTAAGGATTTTTGCATCTAGTTTCATCAGTGATATTGTTCTGTAATTTTCTTTTTTGTGTGGTGTCTTTGTCTGGTTTTGGTATCAGAGTTATACTGGCTTCATAGAATGAGTTTGGAAGTGTTCTTTCCTCTGCAATTTTTTGGAAGAGTTTGAGTAGGTGTTAACTCTTTTCAAAATGCTTGGTAGAATTCACCTGTGAAGCCAAAACTAATCCATTTACATTTAAGGTCTGGAACTTTTGTTGGTTGGGAGTTTTTAAATTACCGATTCAATTTCTGCTCATATTTTCCATTTCTTCTTGGTAATTGGTCTGCTCATATTTTTCATTTCTTCCTGCTTCAGTCTTGGGAGATTTCACATTTCTAAGAATTTGTCCATTTCTTCTGGATTGTCCATTACATTGGTATGTAGTAATTCAGAGTAGTCTCTTATGATCTTTTGTATTTCTGTGGTGTCAGTTGTAACTGTCCCTTTTTCATTTCTGATGTTATTATTTTGGGCTCTCTCCTCTTTTTCTTGATGAGTCTGGCTAAATTTTGTTTACCTTCTCAAAGAATCAGCTCTTAGTTTCATTGATCTTTTCTGTTGCTTTTTCAGTCTCTATTTTATTTATTCCTCCTCTGTTCTTTATGATTCCTTTCCTTCTACTAATAATGGATTTTGTTTTTTCTTTTTTCTCTAGTTGCTTTAGGTGTAAAATTCGGTTGTTTCCTTGATATTTTCTTGTTTTCTGAGGTAAGCTTGTATTGCTAACTACTTCCCTCTTGGTGTAGTGTTTTTGCTGCATTCAATAGGTTTTGATTGTTGTGCTTACCTTTTTATTTGTCTCTAAGTATTTTTTTTAAATTTCCTCTTTGATTTCTTCAATGATTAATTGGTTGTTTAGTAGCATATTGTTTAGCCTCTATGAGCTTGTGTTTTTTGCAGTTTTTTCCTTGTAGTTCATTTCTACTCTTATGACACTGTGGTTTAAAAAAAAAAAAGACTCTTGATATGACTTCAGTTTTCTTAAACTATCAAGGCTTTTTTTGTGACCCAGCATGTGGTCTATCAGGGAGAATATTCCACGTGTATGTGAGAAGAATGTGTATTCTGCTGCTTTCGGGTGGAATGCTCTATAAATATCAATTAAGTCTATTTGTTCTAATATGTCATTTAAAGCCTGTGTTTCATTATTGATTTTCTGTATGGATGATCTGTCCATTGATAAAAGTGGAGTGTTAAAGTCTCCCACTATTACTGTGTTACTGTGAATTTCTCCTTTTATGTCTCTTAACATTTGCCTTGTATACTGAGGTGCCCCTATGTTGGGTGCATATATATTTACAATTGTTATGTCTTCTTCTTGGATTGATCCCTTGATCACTATGTAGTATTTCTCTTTGTCTTGTAACAGTCTTCATTTTAAGATCTTTTTTTGTTTGTTTTTTTCTGATATAAGTACTGCTACTCTGGATTTTTAAAATTTCTATTTGCATGGAATATCTTTTTCCATCCCCTCATTTTCAATTTGTATGTGTCTCTAGATTTGAAGTCAGTGTCTTTTAGACAGCATATATACGGGTCTTGTTTTTACAACCATTCATCCAATCTGTGCCTTTTGGATGGGGCATCTAATCCATTTACATTTAAGGTAATTACCAATATGTATGTTCTTACTGCCATTTTGTTAATTGTTTTGGATTTGTTTTTGTAGGCCTTTTTTCCCCTTTCTTCGTTTGTCCCCTTCTCTTGTGATTTGATGACTATTTTTAGAGTTGTGTTAGAATTTTTATTTTTTGTGTGTATATCTATTATAGATTTTTGATTTGTAGTTACTATGAGATTTTTGTATAGCAGTCTCTCTCTCTCTCTCTATATATATATATACATAATTAAGTTGCTGATGTCTTACTTTTAAATGCATTTTAAAAGCCCTCTATTTGTACTCTCCTCCCCTATGATTACTGTTCTTTATATTATATTTTAATATCTAATTGCTTTGTTTATCCCTTAACCATGGAAATAGATGATTTTAATACTTTTGTCTTTAAACCTCCCTACGAGCTTTGTGTGTGGATAAGTTCCTACCTTTATTGCTTGTTTGCCTTTACTGATGAGATTTTTCATTTCATAACATTCTTGTTTTTCACTGCGGCCTTTTCTTTTTCACCTAAAGAAATCTCTTTAACATTTGTAAAGCTGTCTTGGTGGTTCTGAACAATTTTATCTTTTGCTTGTTTGTAAAGCTTTTGATTACTCATCAAATCTGAATGGAATCCTTGCTGGGTAAGGTATTCTTGGTTGTAGGTTTTTCCCTTTCATTACTTTAAATATGTCATGACATGCTCTTCTGGCCTGCAGAGTTTCTGTTGAGAAAACAGCCAATAGTCTTATGGGAACTCCGTTGAATGCTATTTGTTGCTTTTCCTGTGCTGCTTTTGATATTCTCTCTTTATCTTTAATTTTTGTCATTTTGATTATAATGTGTCTTGATGTGTTCCTCTTTGGGTTAATACTGTATGGGACTCTCTGTATTTCCTAGACTTGGGTGACTGTTTCCTTTCCCAGGTTAAGGAAGTTCTCAGCTTCTAAGTCTTCAAAGATTTTCTCAGGCCTTTTCTCTCTCTCTTCTCCATCTGGGACCCCAATAATGTGAATATATTAGTGCACTTGATATTGTCCCAGAGATCTCGTAAACTGTTCTCACTTAACTCTTAAGGCTCAGCCTCAAAAGTTATAGAGCATAAGTTCTACTACACTCTGCCTCTCAAAACAAATCATAGGGCCAGCTCACATCCAAGAGGATGGGAGAAACAGACTGTGCCTCTTGATGGGGGAGTGATAAGGACACTGAAAAGTAGTATGTGGAATAAGGTATATTGTGGTGACTAACAAAATTTATCACAGTTCTTCAAAGACTTCTTAGAAAACTTGTGTGTAATATTTATTTCTTATAATTCTCAATATAAACCTCAAAAAGCAACCATACTTGATCCTATGTATTCTCAGAGGAAAAGACAGACACTAACAGGTAAAATTGACACTCACCTGATGAAAGTCTGTCAGATCAATTTTGTTATCCACCAGGACCAGGGGGATATCATAGGTGTGGCTGACCTGAAAAATGAGCTCTTTAAACTTGGCAGCCTCCTGGAATGACTGATGGTCAGTGACAGAGTACAAGATGGTGAATCCCTCACCACCTCACAGGTATTTCTCCCACATGGTTGTGAATTCTGCCTGTAATTTTATAATTACATAAAATTATTATGTAATTTAAGACAATGACGTGAACACATAATATTAGCAACACAAAAGGTTAAAAGTAGACAAATTAGGAGACTAAGTAGTTTGCATAGAAATTTTCTAAAGGTCTATTTATAGGCTTTGCATATAGAAGAGCCATGTGAGGTCTAAACAAACCATTATGAAATCCAAATGTTTTAAACTGCTCGAAGTGTTGATCTTTAATCACAGAAGATTTGATTTAAGAGATATTAGGGGAGATATGTTAAAAAGCAAATTTACTCATGAACTCTTGGTGATTATGTATAGACTATATACTTCTAATGACCTAATTTTAGGAAAAGAAATCTAAATTTGTACACTCCAAACATTAAAACCTAGAAGAACTAACTAAATTTCTCCTCAAAAATATGAAAACAGGGCTTCCCTGGTGGCGCAGTGGTTGAGAGTCCGCCTGCCGATGCAGGGGACACGGGTTCGTGCCCTGGTCCGAGAAGATCCCACATGCCGCGGAGCGGCTGGGCCCGTGAGCCATGGCCGCTGAACCTGCGCATCCGGAGCCTGTGCCTGTGCTCCGCAACGGGAGAGGCCACAACAGTAAGAGGCCCGTGTACCGAAAAAAAAAAAAAAAAGAAAACAAACTAGAGCTTTACTTTATCCTTGTGAATGGAGGAAGTTATTAACATAAATACTCCCTAACCCAGAGATATATTTGGGTATTCTTAGATCTGTCTCCCTAAGAGGCATAAACAGAGAGATCTTAATTGCTGAGTCACGGGTCCATTTCTACATTCTGTTGACTCTTCCATCCTCTCTTTGCAGAGGAGGACAGGAACTCTCTCCCCAAAGTACCAATATCCCAACCTGGGGGACATTGCTGTATCAGTTTTTATGTTGCATCCCACCTAAACTATATTGCTTGGCAACTGAAAATTCAATATTTGGCTTGACTTGTGATATGAAACACTTATTTTACTCTGAAATATATGTTTTCATTCACTATTATTCTGAACCTCTTGCTAAAAACACAAAGGTAAATTAGGCACTTGCAATGGGAAATATAAAACTTGGACTCTAGCTGTGGAACAAGCCATGCTAAATAATAAAAGAACAACATGAGACCATATTGTGAAACAAACAAACAAACAAAAAACAAAACCTGATCAGAGTAAATGTCAAAATAAATGTCAATTTGATTTAACATGGCTTGACTTTTAAAGGATAGCAGCATTTACATAGATCCAGAAATTCTGGAAAACTGAGGTGCTTACAAGTCCAGAGAAAGTAATAAAGTTAATAAGGTCCTGAGTTAGCTGTTGAATCTCTTAAAGTTTTTTCAGTCAGTATGGAACAAATGCAAACAGTATCACTGAATTCAGCCAATCATTTCAAAGCTGTAAGAATGAGCCAAGAGAGAAAAGAAAACATATCCAAGGGTAGATAGCCAGCTAATGTAGAGCTGGTTTGAATAATTCATATTCTCTGACCCTCACTATTTCAATTTATTAAATACTAAATTTTACTTTAACTCAATCGTAAATTTTAATATGTGAGTGAAACAAACTAACATGGGAGAAAAAAATCCTACTGGACCCAGTTTCTTCATGTCAAAAACAAGGTTAGATTATAAAATGTCTGAGGTCCCTCATACTTTTGACATTCTTTGATTTTGAAAACCCTATGCCTCAATCAGAATCCTACAGTTGAAAAGGATCGACTAGAGAAGCATGGATTGAAATAGCTAACTGATATTTCCCAAACTTTTAATTACTTTTTCATATAGAAATGATAGAATCATCATAGAAATATATGGAATCTTTCAGAAAATATAAATAGATTTGTTGTATCAGTTGTATATGGTTTAAGTCATAATAAAAGTGCAAACTAAACTGGAAAAGACATATTTTACAATTTACTGTTCAGTCTAATTGTCAATTATTATTTTAAACATTAAACTTATTTTTAGTCATCTAGTGTTTATTGAAAAATAATAAATGCACATTGCAAAATGTTTAAATGGTACAAGTATATAAAATTAATTTAGTTTTCTTTCCACCTCAAACTCCTAGTTTTTTTCCCAAATGTATGAGTTAATATTTTCTTTATCCTTACAGAAGCAGTCTATGTATACACAGCCAGAGACATACATTTCACCTTTATACACCTCTTTATACTAAAATAGGAACATAATATACCTAATATTTACTTTAAATCTTAATTAAGCCTTAAGAAACTTAATATATCTTGAATACAATATATTTAATGTAACATGGAATTGTCCCATTTAAGCATACACAAGTGTTGCTTATTATTTTCCCTGGTTGCATCATAATTCCTTTTATGCATATACTATATTTTATTTAAGTAGTTGTCAATAAACAGGCATCTAGATATCCTCCTTTTATTCCTATTACAAACAATGCAACAATGTATATTTTTAGACATCCACGTTTCACAAATTTATGTATACCTGGGAAGTAGTACTGCTAGATCAAAGAGAACATATATTTTTACTTTTGAGAAATATTGCCAATTTCACCACTAAAGACATTGTACCAATAACACCAGCATTATACAAAAGTGCCTATTTCCCCTCATTCTTACCAATGCCACTTACCATCAAAGTTTTCTACCTTTTATAGATTTTAGGGTAAAAAGAGTATCTTGTTTCTTTAATCTGTATTTATTTATGAGCTATATTGAACTTTTTTTTATGTTTATTGTCCATTTACAAATTCTCTTCTAGATATGGATTCAATTTTGTTGTAAGAAACAAAATATTTTTTGATTTTGAATTAGGATTTTTTTTTTTAATTTGGACTGGAGAAGTTTCTTTATATGTGAAACAAAAGAAAAGAACAGTAAATTTGATTATTTCAACAATACCTACACCATAGACATAAGACTAAAAATTTTAAAGAGCCCAACAACCTGTTAGGAAAACAGGCAAAGTACATAAAGGAGAAATTCACAAAGAATAACACTGAATGAATGGATGAGTGAATATCCAATAATGCTAGTTAACCAAACTCAAAGTCACATATATGTCATTTAAAAAATAGATACAGTAGGCCTCACATCTGACCTGAATTGTAGTCTCCAGGTATGAGGTTCTAGCATTGTAGTGTTTTACCAAGCTCCTTGGTTGATTTTGCTTTGCACATGTATGTAAGGGTACAAAACTTTGCATTTATGTTCAAAAGTCGTCTATATAGTCTGAAAGCACAGAATCTGGAAGACATAGTACACAGCTTCTAGGTCTGTTACTCACTTAGAGTTTATCTTCTAACAAATTAAACCCTCAGCACCTCAATTTCCTCTTGTCAAAGAGAAATTAGGACACACACTTAACCTGTCTTACAAAGCTGTAGAAGGATCAAATGAGCAAAGAGAAGTGAAAATGTTTTGATAAATTTTTAAAATACAAATTAAGCCTATTATCTCTGGTACAAATCCTGCAGAATGCAACACTTCTCTGAGGGCACAGGCATGAAATCCTCTTTGAGCTGCAGTAAATATGTGTGAGAGCATTTCTTAAATAAGCTCAATCAGAAAATTATTAATCTTTTTTTCTCCAAATAGGAGAATCTTGCCACCAATAAAACAGGTATAATTAAGTTATCCCAATGAATGCAGAGGATACTTCCTCTTAGATGACCTTATCCATACCAATTCTTTCATAGCATATATATGTGTGTTTTACTGAAAGATGCACTGGAGCTTGGTGGAGCCCAGAGAATTGAGAAGATCTGCAGCTATGTATCAACTTAATAAGATAAAATATGGAAATCACTCTTCAAGGAAAATTGTTATGTTCAACATGCTGCTTCCATCTTCATTCATCCATGAATTAAAGATCCTTGTGCTTTGTGTTCTGTGTATCTTGAATATGAACATCTATATTTGCATCCTGCTATAAATAAAAGTTGTTGGTTAATTATTCAAGAACATTACGAGATTCTATTTCTTATCTGTAAGTAACAAAATATCTATGAAATGGGCGCACTGTAAAATGCTGTAAACATAAACCTTTCCAATATCTTCCAAGCTATTCTGAGTACAATGCTGCAGCTTGATCATTTCCCTTTGATATGCTTTCTTATAATGAAATAGTGTAAAAATTATCTTAATTCTGAAAATAAAGAAATAAGTTTTGATTAATCTCCTATCCCAGTCTCTTGATTATCAGAGTAAGAATTTTGAGCAGGTATTTGGAAACTTAGGGACAGAACCAGCTCTCCATTGCATTCAACTAGTGGTATCACATTGTATGAATGGGCTAGCACTATAGTCAGACCAGCCTTTCAACTGCTTCCTGATACAACACACATAACATTGTCTATACTGGTTACTATACCCACTACAACCACATCTCTGCACCAAATTTATCTTCTTAGTATGAAAGAAGTAAATCAACACAAAAGATAGTAGCCAGGAGCACATATTAGGGGAACTCAAAAGAGAGTGTATCTGGGCAGGTTTCCCAGGGGAAGGGAGAGTGACATTTCTGTTCAAATAGTAAGTCATTACTGAAGTTTCCTGAGCCCTGTGGGGGACAAAAGACTGGACAGTGGTTGGATGTGCAAGGTGGTGTGAAGTATAGGGTTAGAGAGAAAGTGCAGGACATGTGATGTGGGACTGGGATATATACTTAAGATGGGAAATGATGTTACAGAAAGAGACATGAGTATAGCTCATGTAAAGGGGTGGCATGCTCCTGTTGTTGAGTGAGGTCAGGTTATTGACCCATGACAACAAGATTTTGGACTTGATGTGACAGTAAACCAAGAACTCAAGAGAAAGGAGGAAAGCAACATGCAGCCCAGTTTATTGCCAGGATTGGTCTGGCAATAGTAGGAGTAATGGAGAGAAGAGAAGTTGAAGGCAGGGAGAAATTCTTGAAGCCTTTTACAGTAACCCTGATTTTTCCATAGGAGAAGAAATAGAAGGTGAAATACTTAAATGAAAGGTCACGATATAAAGAATTAGGGAGAAGAGAAATATGAAGAAAAACTTGATGCTCACTAGTTTGGGTGTAAGAGAGACAGGAAGTGGGAAAATGTTATTGATGTTTCAATCAATGATACTAGGCAATAGGTTGGGCTTTTGCACATGCCCTTCTTCTGTGGTCTACGTTATGAACTCCCACGTTGGATATTTAAAAAATCGAAATATAGAGATACTAAATAGTATGGCCAAATTCCTAGAATTGCCTTATTTCAAGGTGCATTTCAAGGTGCATACCATTACTGTACAGGAATTGGTAAATAATTTTCCATTTATCCAGCAGTTATAAAATCAGATACACACCATGCCACACTGCCTAGCCAAGAAAGGAAAAATTAAACAAAATATATCTCCTGATTTTGTAGCTCTGGAGCCTGGCAAACAACAACAGAAATAATAACAGAAAGAAGTTAATTAAGAAAGTAAGTAACTTAAGGGCCATTTTGTCTCATATATGTTTGTACTAAAAGGAGCTATCCATAGGTAACTGGAAATATGGTATATGTGAAAGAATAAAATCTAAAAGGGGTAGGTATGAAAGCCGCAATCAGAGGTGGGGCAAGTAGTTTGGACTGACCAATAGGGACAGGAATTAGGGTGTAAAGTTGGCTAGTCTGGATCAGTTTTGGGAAAGAGTATTGTTTTGCCACTTTTTTTTTTTTCTTGAGATGTGGAGCTTTGTACCACTGCAAGTATATTTACCTATTTGAAGATTTTATGAAAATGTTTTTTAACAGCTCTCTTCTAGTTGTGTTCCCTCTTGCCAAACATGCTCAGTACTTAACAGCTCCCAGATTTTGGCACTGATAATTCTTTCTATCTATTGTAATTCCTGTGCTTTGCTCTCATTCCCAACAGTAGGCTCTGAACTACCTGAGATAAAGACTGTTCAGGGCAGACGATGGGAGGACACATGGCAAGGAGTACTTCCCAGAAGTTCTGCTGGCAGTGTCCTTTTCCCCACGGCAAGCCACAACCACCGCCCGCAGTGCCGGAGACCCTCCAACACTAGCAGGAGAGGGGATTAAGAGCGCTGCTTAAAGGAGCTCCAGAGACGGACGCAAGCTACAACTAAAAGCGCGGAACCCAGAGACGGGCATGAGATGCTAAGGCTGCTGCTGCCACCACCAAGAAGCCTGTGTGCGAGCACAGGTCACTATCCACACACCTCTTTTGGGGAGTCTGTGCAGCCTGCCACTGCCAGGGTCCCGGGATCCAGGGACAACTTCCCTGGGAGAACGCACGGCGAGCCTCAGGCTGGTGCAAAGTCTCACTGGCCTCTGAAACTGCAGACTCGCCCTGCACTCCGTGCCCCTCCCTCCCTCAGGCCTGAGAGAGCCAGAGTCCCCGAAGCAGCTGCTCCTTTAACCCCATCCTCTCTGAGCAAAGAACAGACGCCCTCCGGAGACCTACACGCAGAGGCGGGACCAAACACAAAGCTGAGCCAAGGGAGCTGTGAGAACAAAGAAGAGAAAGAGAAATCTCTCCTAGCAGCCTCAGAAGCAGGAGATTAAAGCTCAACAATAAACTTGATGTACCCTGCATCTGTGGAATACCTGAATAGACAACGAAACATCCCAAACTGAGGAGATGGACTTTGAGAGCAAGATTTATGATTTTTTCGCCTTTTCCTCTTTTTGTGAGTGTGCATGTGTATGCTTCTGTGTGAGATTTTGTCTGTATAGCTTTGCTTCGACCATTTGTCCCAGGGTTCTATCCGTCCGTTTTTTAGTTTTTATGTTTGATTGTTTGTTTTGAATTATTTGTTTGAATTATTTTCTTAATAATTATTCTTTATTTTAATAACTTTATTATATTTTATCTTACTTTATTTTATTTTACTTTATCTTCTTTCTTGCTTGCTTTTTTTCCTTCCTTCCCTCCATCCTCCCTCCCTCCCTCCCTCCTTTCTTTCTTTCTTTCTTTCTTTCTTTCTTTCTTTCTTTCTTTCTTTCTTTCTTTCTTTCTACTTCTACTAATTCTTTCCTTCTACATTTTTTCCCTTTTATTCTGAGTCAGGTAGATGAAAGGCTCTTGGTGCTGCAGCCAGGAGTCAGTGCTGTGCCTCTGAGGTGGGAGAGACAACTTCAGGACACTGGTCCACAAGAGACCTCCCAGCGCCACATATTGCCAAATGGTGAAAATCTCCCAGAGATCTCCATCTCAACACCAACACCTAGCTTCACTCAACGACCAGCATGCTACAGTGCTGGACAGCCTATGCCAAACAACTAGCAGGACAGGAACACATCCCCACCCATTAGCAGAGAGGCTGCTTAATATAATAATAAGTCCACAAATATCCCAAAACACACCACCAGACATGGACATGCAAACCAGAAAGATAAGATCAAGCTTCATCGACCAGAACACAGGCACTAGTCCCCTACACCAGGAAGCCTACACCACCCACTGAAGCAACCTGAGCCACTGGGGACAGACACCAAAAACAACAGGATCTATGAACCTGCAGCCTGCAAACAGGAGACCCCAAACACAGTAAGGTAAGAAAAATGAGAAGACAGAAAAACACACAGCAGATGAAGGAGCAAGATAAAAACCCACCAGACCTAACAAATGAAGAGGAAATACTCAGTCTACCTGAAAAAAGAATTCAGAATAATGATAGTAAAAATGATCCAAAAACTTGGAAATAGAATAGACAAAATGCAAGAAACATTTAACAAGGACCTAGAAAAACTAAAGATGAAACAAGCAATGATGAACAACACAATAAATGAAATTAAAAATACTCTAGATAGGATCAATAGCAGAATAACTGAGGCAGAAGAACGGATAGGTGACCTGGAAGATAAAATAGTGGAAATAACTACTGCAGAGCAGAATAAAGAAATAAGAATGCAAAGAACTGAAGACAGTCTCAGAGACCTCTGGGACAACATTAAATGCACCAAAATTAGAATTATAGAGGTTCCAGAAGAAGAAGAGAAAAAGAAAGGGACTGAGAAAATCTTTGAAAAGATTATAGTTCAAAACTCCCCTAATATGGGAAAGGAAATACTTAAACAAGTCCAGGAAACACAAAGAATCCCATACAGGATAAATCCAAGGAGAAATATGCCAAGACACATATTAATCAATCTGACTAAAACTAAATACAAAGAAAGCATATTAAAAGCAGCAAGGGAAAAACAACAAATAACACACTAGGGAATCCCCATAAGGTTAATAGCTGATCTTTCAGCAGAAACTCTGCAAACATGAAGGGACTGGCAGGACATACTTAAAGTGATGAAGGCGAAAAATCTGCAACCAAGATTACTCTACCCAGCAAGGATCTCATTCAGATTTGATGGAGAAATTAAAACCTTTACAGACAAGCAAAAGCTGAGAGACTTCAGCACCACCAAACCAGCTCTACAACAACTGTTAAAGGAGCTTCTCTAGGCAAAAAACACAAGAGAAGGAAAAGACCTACAATAATGAACCCAAAACAACTAAGAAAATGGGAAAAGGAACATACATATCAATAATTACCTTAAATGTAAATGGACTAAATGCTCCCACCAAAAGACACAAATTGGCTGAACGGATACAAAAACAAGACCCACATATGTGTTGTCTAGAAGAGACCCACTTCAGACCTAGAGACACATACAGAATGAAAGTAAGGGTATGGAAAAACATATTTCATGCAAATGGACATCAAAAGAAAGCTGGAGTGGTAATTCTCATATCAGACAAAATAGACTTTAAAGTAAAGACTATTAGAAGAGAAAAAGAAGGACACTACATAATGATCAAGGGATTGATCCAAGAAGATATAACAATTGTAAATATTTGTGCACCCAACGTAGAAGCACCTCAATACATAAGGCAAATACTAAGAGCCATAAAAGGGGAAATTGACAGTAACATATTCATAGTAGGGGACTTCAACACCCCACTTTCACCAATGGACAGATAAACCAAAATAGAAATAAATAAGGAACACAAGCTTTAAATGATACATTATACAAGGTAGACTTAACAGATATTTATAGGACATTCCATCCAAAAACAGCAGAATATATATTTTTCTCTAGTGCTCATGGAATATTCTCCAGGATAAATCATATCTTGGGTCATAAATCAAGCCTCGGTAAATTTAAGAAACTTGAAATTGTATTAAGTATCTTTTCCGACCACAACGCTATGAGACTACATATCAATTACAGGAAAAGATCTGTAAAAAATACAAACACATGGAGGCTATACAATACACTACCTAATAATGAAATGATCACTGAAGAAATCAAAGAGGAAATAAAAAAATACCTAGAAACAAATGACAATGGAGACACAACAACCCACAACCTATGGGATGCAGCAAAAGCAGTTCTAAGAGGGAAGTTTACAGCAATACAATCCTACCTTAAGAAACAGGAAACATCTTGAATAAACAACTTAACCTTGCACCTAAAGTAATAAGAGAAAAAGAACAAAAAAACCCCGAAGTTAGCAGAAGGAAAGAAATCATAAAAATCAGATCAGAAAGAAATGAAAAAGAAATGAAGGAAATGACAGCAAATATCAATAAAACTAAAAAATGATTCTTTGAGAAGATAAACAAAATTGATAAACCATTAGCCAGACTCATCAACAAAAAAAGGGAGAAGACTCAAATCAATAGAATTAGTAATGAAAAAGGAGAAGTAACAACTGGCACTTCAGAAATACAAAATATCATGAGATTACTACAAGCAACTCTATGCCAATAAAATGGACAACCTGGAAGAAATGAACAAATTCTTAGAAAGGCATTACCTGCCAAGACTGAATCAGGAAGAAATAGAAAATATGAACAGACCAATCACAAGCACTGAAATTGACACTGTGATTAAAACTCTTCCAACAAACAAACCCCAGGACCAGTTGGCTTCACAGGGGAAATCTATCAAACATTTACAGAAGAGCTAACACCTATCCTTATCAAACTTCCAAAATATAACACAGGGAGGAACACTCCCAAACTCATTCTACAAGGCCACCATCACCCTGATACCAAAATCAGACAAAGATGTCACAAAGAAAGAAAACTACAGGCCAATATCACTGATGAACATAGATGCAAAAATCCTTAACAAAATACTAGCAAACAGAATCCAACAACACATTAAACGGATCATACACCATGATCAAGTTGGGTTTATTCCAGGAATTCAAGGATGCTTCAATATTCACAAATCAATTAACGTGATAAACCATATTAACAAATTGAAGGAGAAAAACAATATGATCATCTAAATAGATGCAGAGAAAACTTTCGACAAAATTCAACACCCATTTATGATAAAAACCCTGCAGAAAGTAGGCACAGAGGGAACTTTCCTAAAAATAATAAAGGCCATATATGACAAACCCACAGCCAACATCGTCCTCAATGGTGAAAAACTGAAAGCATTTCCACTAAGATCAGGAACAAGACAAGGTTGCCCTCTCTCACCACTTTTATTCAACATAGTTTTGGAAGTTTTAGCCACAGCAATCAGGGAAGAAAAGGACATAAAAGGAATCCAAATTAGAAAAGAAGTAAAGCTGTCACTGTTTGCAGATGACATGATACTGTACATAGAGAATCCTAAAGATGCTACCAGAAAACTACTAGAGCTAATCAATGAATCTGGTAAAGTAGCAGGATACAAAATTAATGTACAGAAATCTCTGGCATTCCTATACACTAATGATGAAAAATCTGAAAGTGAAATCAAGAAAACACTACCATTTACTACTGCAACAAAAAGAATAAAATATCTCGGAATAAACCTACCTAAGGAGACAAAAGACCTGTATGCAGAAAATTATAAGACACTGATGAAAGAAATTAAAGATGATACAAATAGATGGAGAGATATACCATGTTCTTGGATTGGAAGAATCAACATTGTGAAAATGGCTCTACTACCAAAAGCAATCTACAGATTCAATGCAAGCCCTATCAAACTACCACTGGCATTTTTCACAGAACTAGAACAAAAAATTTAACAATTTGTATGGAAACACAAAAGACCCCGAATAGCAAAAGCAACCTTGAGAACAAAAAACGGAGCTGGAGAAATCAGGCTCCCTGACTTCAGACTATACTACAAAGGTACAGCAATAAAGACAGTATGGTACTTGCACAAAAACAGAAATGTAGATCAATGGAATGGGATAGAAAGCCCAGAGATAAACCCATGCACATATGGTCACCTTATCTTTGATAAAGGAGGCAGGAATATACAGTGCAGAAAGGACAGACTCTTCAATAAGTGGTGCTGGGAAAACTGGACAGGTACATATAAAAGTATGAGATTTGAACACTCCCTAACACCATACACAAAAATAAGCTCAAAATGGATTAAAGACCTAAATATAAGGCCAGAAACTATCAAACTCTTAGAGGAAAACATAGGCAGAACATTCTATGACATAAATCACAGCAAGATACATTTTGATTCACCTCCTGGAGAAATGGAAATAAAAACAAAAATAAATGAGATCTAATGAAACTTAAAAGCTTTTGCGCAGCAAAGGAAACCATATACAAGACCAAAAGACATCCCTCCGAATATGAGAAAATATTTCCAAATGAAGCAACTGACAAAGGATTAATCTCCAAAATTTATAAGCAGCTCATGCAGCTCAATAACAAAAAAACAAACAGCCCAATCCAAATAGGGCAGAAGACCTAAATAGACATTTCTCCAAAGAAGATATACAGACTGCCAACAAACACATGAAAGAATGCTCAACATCATTAATCATTAGAGAAATGCAAATCAAAACTACAATGAGATATCATCTCACACAAGTCAGAATGGACATCATCAAAAAATCTAGAAACAATAAATGCTGGAGACGGTGTGGAGAAAAGGGAATACTCTTGCACTGCTGGTTGCAATGTGAATTGGTACAGCCACTACGGAGAACAGTATGGAGGTTCCTTAAAAATCTACAAATAGAACTACCATATGACCCAGCAATCCCTCTACTAGGCATATACCCTGAGAAAACCACATTTCAAAAAGAGTCATGTACCAAAATGTTCATTGCAGCTCTATTTACAATATCCTGGAGATGGAAACCACCTAAGTGTCCATAATGAGATGAATGGATAAAGAAGATGTGGCACATGTATACAATGGAATATTACTCAGCCATAAAAAGAAACAAAATTGAGCTATTTGTAATGAGGTGGATAGACCTAGAGTCTGTCATACAGAGTGAAGTAAGTCAGAAAGAGAAAGACAAATACCGTATGCTAACACATATATACAGAATTTAAGAAAAACAAATGTCATGAAGAACCTAGGGGTAAGACAGGAATAAAGACACAGTCCTACTAGAGAATGGACTTGAGGATATGGGGAGAGGGAACGTTAAGCTGTGACAAAGCAAAAGAGAGGCATGGACATATATACAGTACCAAACATAAGGTAGATAGCCTGTGGGAAGCAGCCACATAGCACAGGGAGATCAGCTCGGTGCTTTGTGACTGCCTGGAGGGGTGGGATAGGGAGGGTGGGAGGGAGGGAGGTGCAAGCAGGAAGAGACATGGGAACATACGTGTATGTATAACTGATTCACTTTGTTATAAAGCAGAAACTAACACACCATTGTAAAGAAATTATATACCAATAAAGCTGTAAATAAAATAAATAAAAAAGAATGTTCAGCCTTGTCCTCCAAAGCACTAGGGATGGTGCCTCGATCAGAGTCCAGTAGATAATTATATTATTTGGTTACTTACTGAGTTTAAGCTAAATGTTTAAAGTAATGTTACCATTTCCTTGATGATATACACTTTATGGAGAGTGTAGTTTGAAGGCTGGAGAATTGAAACAAAAGGAAAAGGAGATCAAATCTCTATACTAAATGGATAAAGCTTTTATATTGTTATTTACTCATTCCTGCACATATAAGGCCAGCCCTAGTTTAACTTTTATGTAGCCATATATATCACTAAAATTTGAATCAATTAGAGAGCAATGTAATGTTCTCTACCTTCAATTATTTGTCTTTTTCCAAGAAGAAATGAAGGCTGAATCTTATTGTCTTTGGATGCATCAAATTTCTTTCCCAGAGAAGTCTGTTTGCCTTTTTCCCCATCTGCTTGACATGTACTCCCTCTAAGCCTTAAAGTTTCATGACAGTCTCTGGAAATAGAAATCCACTAAAAGATATTATCACAGCTGGCTTCCTGTTTATCCTGGAGGTCACTCATATTGGAAGCTAATTTCCTATCAACCTAAAAGAATGCATCATGAAAGAAGGCAACTTAACTGTGTTGTTTAAAAACTTTTAACAAGGTTGACATAGAGGGAACATGCCTCAACATAATGTGTCATATATGATAAGCCCACAGCTATCACTGTACTCAATGCTGTAAAGCTGAAAACATTTCCTGTAAGTTCAGGAGCAACACAAGGATACTGTCCCACCAGTTTTTGTAAACATAGTATTGGCTCTCCTAACTACAGGATTTAAACAAGAAAAAGAAAGAAAAGCAATGTAAATTGGAATGGAACAAGTATAACTGTCACTGTTTGGAGATGACATGATACTATACATAAAACATCCTATAGATGCCACTAAAAATCTACTAGAACTCATCAATGAAGTTGGGAAAATTGTAGAATACAAAATTAATATACAGAAATCTGTTGTGTTTCTGTACATAAAAACAAACTATAAGAAATAGAAATTAAGAAATCAATCCCGTTTACAACTGCATCAAAAAGAATAAAATACCTAGGAATAAGTCTAACTAAGGAGGTGAAAAACCTGTACTTGCAAAGCTCTTAGACACTGATGAAAGAAATTGAAAATGGCACAAACAGATGGAAAGATATACTATGTTCATGGATTGGAAAAATTAATATTGATAAAATGACCATACTACCTAAGTCAATCAACAGATTCAATGCAATCCCTATCAAATATACCAAATGCATTTTTTACAGAACTAGAACAAAGAATTCATATGGAAAAACAAAAGATAGCCAAAGCAAACTTGAGAAAGAAGAACAAAGCTGGAGGTATTATGCTCCCTGATTTCAAAACATATTACAGAGCTACATTAATCAAAACAGTATAGTACTGTCATAAAAACAGACACATAGATCAATGGAACAGAATAGAGAGCACAGAATTGAACCCACACTTGTGTGAGCAATTAATCTATGACAAAGGAGGCAATAATATATAATGGGGGAAATATAGCCTCTTCAGTAAATGATTTTGGGGAAACTGGACAGCTACATGTAGAAGAATCAAACTGGACTATTCTTTCACACCATGCACAAAAATAAAATCAACATAGATTAAATACTTAAATAAAACATATAGAAGGGAACATAGGGAGTGTGCTCTTTGACATCAATCTCAGCAATATTTTTTTGTGGATATGTCTTCTTGAGAAAGAGAAAAAAAAGCAAAAGCAAACAAATGGGACTACATCAAACTAAAAAGCTTTTGCACAATGAAGGAAACTATTAACAAACAAAAAGGCCTCCCAATGAGTGAAAGAAGAAATTTGCAAACAACAAATCAAATAATGGTTAAAATCCAAAATACACAAAGAATTCATACAACTCAACAACAACAACAAACCAATTAAAAACTGGGCAGAAGATCTGAAAGGACATTTTTCCAAAGAAGACTTACAAATGGCTAACAGGTACATGAAAAGTGGCTTAACAACATGAATAAACAGGAAAATGCAAGTCAAAACTACAACACTTTCAGAATCCCTATTATGAAAAATACAACAAACAACAAATGTTGGCAAAGATGTGGACAAAAAGGAATACTCATGCCCTGTTGGTGGGAATGTAAACTGGTGAAGCTACTATAGAGAACATTATTGGAGGTTCCTTTAAAAATTAAAAATAGATCCATCATGTGACTCAGCAATTCCACTTCTTGATATTTATTCAGAGAAAACAAAGACACTAATTTGAAAAGATATATTCATGCCTATGTTCATTACAGCACTATTTACAATAACCAAGATATGGAGGGAACCTAAGTACCCATTGTTAGATGAATGAGTAAAGAAGATGTGAGATATATATAGATATAAAACAATATTACTCAGCCATAAAAAATAATTGAAATCTTGCCATTTGCCACAACGTGGATAGACTTAGAGGGTATTATGTTAAGTAAAATAAGTCAGACAGAGAAAGGCATATACTGTATGATTTTATTTATATGTGGAATCTAAAAGACAAAACAAATGAATAAACATAATTAAACAGAAACAGAGGTACAGATACAGAGAACAAACAAGTGGTTGCCAGAAGGGAGGAGATGGAGGCTGGAAACAAAGAGGTGAGGTAGAGTAAGAGGTACAAACTTCCAGTCACAAAATAAGTGAGTTGGGGGTATGAAATATACAGTGTGGATAATATTGTCAATAACAATGTAATATCTTTGTATGGTGACATATCTTAACTAGACTTATCATGGTGATTCTTTTGAAATATACGGAAATGTTGAATCACTATTTTGTGTAACATGAAATAACATAGTATCATAGGTCAATTATATCTCAAAAACAAACAAATAAACTCATAGAAAAAGAGATTAGATTTGTGTTTACCAGAAGTGAGGATTGGAGGAGAGGAAATTAAATGAGGGCAGTCAAAATGTACAAACTTCCAGTTATAAGATAAATAAATACTAGGAATGTAACATACAACATGATAAATATAATTCACACTGCTGTATGTTGTATTTGAAAGTTAAGTAAGTAAATTCTAAGAGTTCTCATTATAAGAAAGTTTTTTTCTATTTCTTAATTTTGTATCTATATGAGATGAAGGATATTTACTAAACTTGTCATAATCATTTCATGACGTATGTATGTCAAATAATTATGCTGTACACCTTAAACTTACACAGTACTGTATATCAATTATATCTCAGTAAAACTAGATGAAAAATTAAAAGAAAAAAAGAAAAATGGCACTGACTCTGAAGAGCATGTGTAATTCATGTCACTAAAGGAGAAGGCCGGCTTCCCACACAATGTAAAAGAGATTGGAAGACTGAATTTTCTGACCTGGCTGTGTTTCAATTCCTTATGAGAAAATGATGTCTTTACAATTTTTCTGGGACCTGATTTTCTTATCTGCAGAGTTAAAATGGTCACAGCTGATAATCACTAAATTCTCTACTAGGTTGAAAAAGTTCAAGTGTGGGGTGCAGTGGTGAGAGGAAACAATTTATATGATCAAGCCATGAGACATGTGACCCCATTAGAATATAGAGTGAATATTCAGGATTCATTGGAGATAAATTGGGATATGTAGCATAGTATCAGATTGCATAGGGTGTTAAAATCAGACAGATGAGTATAGATTTGATGTGAAAGCAAATGGGTAACCATTGGACCTTGGAGGCCAAAGAGAAGCATAAGGAATATAATGCTTAAAAAAGCTTAGTTAGGTAAATAAATTAATGATGGATATATTGGAAAAGAAACAACCTGGGATTAGGGCAACCACTCAGGAAGCTGTATCTAAGCTCGAGCATAATATATACCAGTACTTTATGAGTCAGGAACACTCTACTTTCTGTCTGGTTGTTGGTAAAGAAAAAACAGAGCTGGATAATAAAGTGGTAAAAACAGATTTTATTAAAGATTGTTGTAACAAGGGAGAAAGGACTTCAGTACAGAACCAGGCTCAATTTCAAATATAGCATGGACAATTGGGAATTTATAGCCAATGTGCAGGGTGGGGATTTGTGGCTGGAAAATAACTGAGTAAATAGCAAGAGAAGGGGGGGGATTCTGGCTAAACCTACCTAGAAGCATTCTTACTGAAGGCAGACCAGTGTGATCAGACATCACCTGGAGGTAGTGGAGGTTGAAGAACCTGATTATATATTAAGGGTGATGAGGTAGGAGAATGGGGAATTCAAGCTAAACCAATGTAGCAGGATTCTCAATAAAACTGGACAGTGAAAAGAGAGAAACCAAAGTCAGAAAGTTGAGAAGTATTTGAAAGGTTCAGGGAACCTGGATAGAATTTAATGAAGGAAAGAACATTTGTCACCATAATTCTGAAATTATGGAGGATGAACCATTATCTTCTATGGGCATCAGTTATTTGTGTGGTGAGGCAGTTCTGGCTGCTCAGTACAACTGAAAAAATTTTGGATTTTCTGGAGACAAATTATTCTAAGTATTACAAAGCAAGATGATTTGGTTTTTACTTGAGGGGGGGGAGCCAAATAGAAATTTATCTTTTTTCCATTCATCCAATAGAAATATGAATTACTCTGTGTGATAATGAGGTTTTTTGGTGTATTTCATCTATATCATATATCATTTTTTAAATTTATAATAGTATCCTATCATGTGCTCTAAATAAATTAGAAAATACAATTTTCACTTTTGTCAAAAGCTGTTTTTGCCTCTTTTGAGATGATCATATTACAGTAAGTCCTCGACATATGAACCTTCAAGTTGTGAACTTTCAAAGATGTGAATGTGAGTTCCATCAACATCAGGCGTGAGTGAAATTGCAACTTGCCCTCTGTCTCCTATTGCTGATGATCCTTCAGCTCTACCATCTCCCACCTCTTCTACCTCCTCCAGTTAGTAACTCTCTTGCCTGTAGATCCAATGCCAGCTCCTGTATGCCAGCTATTGTACTGTACTACTGTACTTTTTAAGGTACTGTACTGTAAGATTTAAAATGTTTTCTTTATTTTTTGTTTGTTTTTTATGTTTTATTTGTGTGAAAATATAAAACTATTACAGTACAGTACTATATAGCCAATCGCGTTAGGTAGGTATCTAGGCTAACTTTGTTGGATTTACAAACAAACTGTACTTATGAATGTACTCTCAGAATGGAACTTATTCATATATAGGGCCCTTACTGTATACCTATTCTTAATGAAACATCCTTGCATCCCTGGGATAAATCCCACTTGATCATGATGCATGCTATTTTTAAAGTATTGTTAAGTTCATTTGCTAACATTTTGTTGAGGATTTTCGCATCTATGTTCATCAGGGATACTTGCCTATAAATTTTTGTGTGTGATGTTTGGTTTTGGTAACAGGGAAACTCTGGCCTTGTAGAATGAGTTCAAAAGCATTCCTTCCTCTGCAATTTTTTTGTTTTGTTTTTTGTAATAGTGTAAGAAGGATATGTGTTAACTCCTCTGTAAATATTTGGTAGAATTCACCTGTGAAGCCATCTGCTCCTGGGCTTTTGGTTTCTTTTGGGGGGAGGGGAGTTGACTTATTACTGGTTCAATTTCATTATTGGTAATTGATCTTCTCATATTTTTAAATCCTCCTTGGTTCAGTATGAAGAGATTTTACATTTCTAGAAAGTATTCATTTCTTCTAGGTTGTTATATTTTATTGGCCTATAATGATTCCTAGTAATATCTTATGGTCCTTTTCATTTCTATGGTTCCTGTTGTCACTTCTTTTTCATCTCTCATTTTATTGATTTGGGCCCTCCTCTCCTTTTTTCTTGGTGAAACTGGTTAAAGATTTATCTTTTTTTTTAATGTTTTCATAAACTAATATCTTAGTTTCACTAATCTTTTGTACTGTTGTTTGAAACTCTATTTCATTTATTTCTGCTCTGATATTTCTGATTTCTCTTATTCTACTACCTTTTGGTTTTGTTTGTTCTTCTTAATCTGGTTCTTGTAGGTATAAACTTAGGTTGCTAATTTGAGATTTTTCTTGTTTCCTGAGGTAGAACTTTATCACTATAAACTTCCCTCTTAGTACAGTTTTGCTGCATCTCATAGATTTTATATAACTATGTTTTCATTTTCATTTGTCTCCAGGTGCTTTTTATTATTTTTATTTCTTCAGTGACCTATGGTTGTTTAATAGTGTTTAGTTTAGCCTCCACATATTTGTGTATTTTTTGCTGTTTGTTTCTTGTAGTTGGTTTCTAGTCTCATAATATTGTGTCTGGAAAAGATTCTTGATACGATTTCAATTTTCTTAAATTTACTGAGGCTTGTTTTGTGGCCTAGAGTGTGATCTATCCTGGAGAATGTTCCATGTGCACTGGAAAAGAATGTGTATTCTATTGCTTTTGGTCGGAATGTTATATATAATATATATATATATAAAGTTCTTTTGGACAATATATTGTTTAAGGCCAGTGTTTCTTACTGATTTTTTGTTTGGATGATATGTCCACTTAGTAAGTGGGGTGTTAAAGTACCCTAATGTTATTGTGTTACTGTCAATTTCTCCCTTTATGTCTGTAATACTTGTTTTGTGTATTTAGGTGTGCCTATGTTGGTTGCATATATATTTAAAACTGTTATCTCTTCTTGATAGATTGATCCCTTAATCATTATGTAATGTTCTTCTTTGTCTCCTGTTAGAGACTTTGTTTTTAAGTCTATTTTGTCTGTTTTAAGTATTGCTAACCCAACTTTTTTTTCATTTCCATTTGCCTGGAATATATTTTTCCATCCTCTCATTTTAAGTCTATATGTTTGTTTAGATCTGAAGTGAGTCTTTTGTAAGTAGCATATATTTTGGTTTTGTTTTTGTGCTCATTCAACCACTCTACGTCTTTTTTTTTTTTTTTTCGGTATGTGGGCCTCTCACTGTTGTGGCCTCTCTCATTGTGGAGCACAGGCTCCGGACACACAGGCTCAGTGGCCATGGCTCATGGGCCCAGCCGCTCGGCGACATGTGACATCTTCCCAGACTGAGGCATGAACCCATGTCCCCTGCATTGGCAGGCAGACTCTGAACCACTGTGCCACCAGGGAAGCCCTCTATATCTTTTGATTGGAGCATTTAGTCCACTTACATTTAAAGTAATTATTAATAAGTATACACATGCCATTTTGTTAATTTTTTGGATTTTTTTGTAGAGTTTTTTGTTGTTGTTTTTGTTGTTCCTTTCTTTTTTGCTGTCTTCCCTTGTGATTTGATGACTGTCTTTAGTGTTATGTTTGAATTCATTTCTCTTTTTTGTTGGTGTATTTATTATTGATTATAGTTTCTGGTTACTATTATGCTTATATATAGCAATTTTCTCTCTATATATATATATATGATTATTTTAAATTGCTGATCTCTTAAGTTCAAATTCATTTTAACAACCCTCCCTTTATTTTTACTTCTCCCTCACCCACACTTCCTGGTCCTGGTTTTGACATCATATTTAACATCTTTTTGTTTTGTGTATCCCTTAACTACTTATTACAGAAACAGATAATTATACTACTTTCGACTTAACCTTTCTATTAGCTTTATACATTGTTGATTTATTATCTTTACTGTATATTTGCCTTTACCCCTCAGCTTTTTTTTCTGTATTTTTTTTCTTAAAGAAGTCCCTTTAGCATTTTTTATAAATTTGGTTCTGTGGTGCTGAACTCTTTTAGCTTTTGCTTGTCTATAAAAATTTGATCTCTTTATCAAGTCTGAATGAATGTCTTGCTGAGGAGAGATTATTGGTTGTAGGTTTTTTTTCTTTCATCACTTTAGGTACATTGTGCCACTCTCTTCTGGCCTGCAGAGTTTCTGCTCAAAAGCCAGCTGATAGCTTATTGGAGTTCTCTTGCAGGAAATTTGTTGCTTTTCCCTTGTAGCTTTTAATATTCTCTCTTTAATTTTAGTTTTTACTGTTTTACTTTCAATGTATCTTAGTGTGGTCCTCTTTGAGTTGATTCTTTGGAGAATCTCTGTACTTGCTGGAATTGGATGTCTGTTTCCTATCCCATGTTAGAGCAGTTTTCAAATATGTTCTTTGTCCCTTTCTCTCTCTTCTCCTACTGGGATCTCTATAATGTGAATGTTAGTGCCATTGATGTTGTCCCTAAATTTCTTAAGCTTTTCTTTTTATTTTTCTTTTCATTCTTTTTTAAATTTTTTTTTCTTTTTCTATTCTGCTTCAGTGATTTATACTACTCTGTCTTCCAGCTCTCTCATCCATTCCTCTGTACCAACTAATCTATTGTAAATCCCTTCTTGTGTATTTTGTATTTCACTTATTGTAATTTTTATCTCTGTTTTTTCTTTATACTTTCTAACCCTTTGTTAAAAATGTCTTACTTCTCCCTCTATTCATTTATTCTTCTCCTGAGATCTTTGAACATTTTTACATTCATTACATTGAAATCTTTATTGAGTTGATTTCCTATACCTATTTCACTTAGTTCTTCTTGGGTTTTATCTTGTTCCTTTACTTTTAATACATTTCTCTGTCACCTAATTTTATTGAATTTGCTGTTTTTATTGCTATGTATTTGGTAGGTTGGTTACATTATCCAACCTTTGAGAATTGGCCTTTCATAGAAGACATCCTATGCATCCCAGCTGTGTATTCTCTTCTGGTCATCAGAGCTATATTCTCTAGTGGTACACCTGTGTTGGTTGTGTGAGCCTTTGCTTTGTGGTGGGCTGACTACTCTGGATGATCTGGCAGGTGGTGCTGGCCTCCAGTCATTGGTTGCCAGACCTTGCCTTGTGTGGAGACTGCTGGCTGTTACTGGGTGGGCCCTGGGTTGTCCCAGGGCTAGTACTGACCCACTTCTTTGTGTAGCTATGTTCAGAGCTGGGTGGTTGCAGGTCTTGGTGGTCCTGGATCTAACATTGACCTGCTAGAAGGCAGGGATTGTTCCTGACACAGCTGGCTGTGTGGTCCAGAGTGGCTCAAACCTGGTATTTGCCCAGGGGTGAGTAGGGCTGGATACTAGGGCAGCTGTCTGAGGGGTCCAAATTGTCTTACTACTGGTGTCAAGCTGCAGTTGTGTGGGGCTGTTGCCCTTGGGGTCCTGGGGCTAGTGCCTGCCTGCTGGTATGTGGGCTGCATCCTGACATAGCAAGCTACAGAGCTACAGTGATCCTGGTGTTGGTGTCTACCACTGGTGGGTTAGGCCATGTCCTGAGCCTAGTGCTGGCCTATTGGTAGGCAAAGCCATGTCCTGTGATCTTTAGCTGAAGGGCTTGGGGGTCCTGGAGTTGGTGTTGTCCCTCTAATGAACAAGGCCAAGGCCAAGTGGTTCCTGAGGCTAGAGTCCACTCATTGGTGGGTGGTCCTGGTCCCTGGAGGTCTCTGGATGCAGGTCCCTGAGGATCCTGCAGTTGGTGTGTTTGTTCAGTGGTTGACAGGACTGGGGCCCTGCCAGTCCTGGAGCTGATGCTTCTTCTCCACTCGTAGGTGAGGCTGGTCTATAGGCTAGTTCTTGCTCACTTGTGGGCCAAGCCATGTCCTGAGGTCTCCAGCTTCTGGGCTCTGGGTACCTCAGGGCTAGAGCTGGCACACTGGTGTGGGGGGTTGGGTCATTGACCCTATGGTGAGAAAGGTCATGTTCCAAGGCAGCTGCTGGCTGAAGAGGTCTTAAGGCAGCCAGCCTGTTGTTGGTGGAGCTGTGTCTCCACTTGGCTTGTTTCTTGGCCCAATGTGTCCCAGTACTGGTGCCAACAGGCCTGCCCACATCATGGTGCTAATAAGTGAGAGAGAAGATTCCAAAATGGTGCTTGCCAGGACCAGTGTCTTCATGGTAGAAGGATCTCCCCAGAACTGTTGTCTCCAGTGTCTATGTCCCAACGGTGTGGTTCATTTACCTCCTTCCTCTCTGGGAGGCTCTCCAAGATCAGCAGGTGAGGCTGACCCAGGCTTCTCTCAAAATACTGCTTCTGCCTTGGGTCCCAGAGGATGTGATATTTTGTATGTCTCCTTTAAAAGTAGATTCTCTATTTCCCACAACCCTCTGGCTCTTCTAAATGTAAGTCCCACTGGCCTTCAAAGCAAACATTCAGGGGGCTTGTCTTCTTGGTGCAGAACCTCTGAGCTTGAGAGCTCTGTGGGGCTTGGATAACTTGTTGCTAGGGAAAACCTCTGCACTTGTAATAATCCTGTTTGTGGATCACCCATCTGCTGGTATGGGTCTCGACTGTACCTCTCCTCTACTACTACTCATCTAATCATGGTTCCTTATTTATATGTTTAGTTGTAGAGATCTTTTCTGTAGTCTTCTAGTCTTTTTTGTCAACAGTTTCTCTGTAAATAATTGTAATTTTGGTGTGCCTATAGGAGGAGGTGAGCTCAGGGTCTTCCTACTCTGCCATCTTGGCCTCACCCCCATTTTTTCTTCTCTTATGCATTTATGCCTAACAGGCCCAGCCCTTATTAATAATTGTTCTGTTTTATATATTTTCATCACTTATGAGTCTCAAAAATTATCAGTTCTATCTTAGCATGTTGTTGTTATTTAAGTGAGTTAGATTTGTGTTATCAAGTAGATTTTAAACATTTATGAGAGTCAACATCAAGGCTTAAACTGTACTTAATGTTTATATTGCCTAGTAGATTTTGGGTAGATGGAAATTTCGATTAAATTGTTGCTGTTTGAATGGATAAATGTCATTTCAAGTAAATACATTTTTATACTTGGTCCTCGGAGAATGTCCGTGTTCTGGAACAGTGATAATAAGGATGCTTCTAACACTACAGGATTTTTGAAGACATATAAGAATACATTTTAACTGATCAAGTTTTAATAAAATCTGTAGGAAAAAATTTTGAAAATTTAAACTTTTAGAGAACATGTCTACACAAGTAAAATCAGTAAAATTTTTGTCCTCAAATCAGCCAATCTCTCTCTCTTTTAAAAAATAATTTTGCAACCTTATATACCAATATATTAATTTTTTGAATACATAACAGTTATTGTTTGCCCCAAATTATTTCAACTTTCTGCAGTAACTGCTTTACCAAATAATTTGGTTATACAAATGTAATTGTGCATCATTCCACTTTTAGACTCAGTTAGTTCCTCAATAACATAAAAGTTTTAAAATACTAATTTGGTGATTTTAGAATAATTTTCATCTAGGTATTTAAAACGTAATAATTTAAAAATTACATATTCAACTGTAAATATTCCAAAAAACAGGTTAATAGTTAATAACATGAGGTTAAAAAGCCAGTAAAAATATGAAGATAATGGGAAAAGGTAAGATAATGAGGAAAACTGAGTTTTAAAACTATCAAAGTTGGCTACTGTCATAGTGTTGTTTGTGAGATGCCTGAAAATGGATTCAATGGGGAAGATAATAGTTCATATGAATCATCAGTTTCAGTAGTTAACGAAAAAGCATACATACTAGTATATTTCTCATCTAACATATCAGTTTTATTATTTTAAGAATGCACTTTGGTGCCCAGTATATTTAGAAATTTGAAGCAATCCTTTTCTAAAACCATCTCTATTGAAGCAATATTTTAAAATTGAAAATTTGCTCTTTATGATGGTAGACAATTTCCCCATTCTTCCCCCCACCTCAAAATACATTTGTAAACCCAGATTTTTTTCTTAAATATATACCATTAGAAAACAAAATAACAAAACAGTACCTTAAATTTTCTAGGAGATTAAAGGTGAAACAAAACAAAACAAGAACAGATTATTGGAAGGCTTCCTAGTGTAGTCTTAGTAGTTTTTAAACACTAAGTTACTAGCACATAGAAAAACAGTGGGCCAGGGAGTGTTTATCAGAATAATTAAATAAAGGAATATCTGGGACAAGTGGCACTCCTTTCCTTCACCTTAGCTCAAATCCCTGATGATCCTTTTAAGGGAGGTGGAAAGTCTAGATGGGGGATATCCGGATGTGGGTTTTAAAGCCTCAATAGGGACAACATAACAGATGCTGAGGTAATTCTGAACTGCTTCACAAGACAGTAGAGCAGAACAGGGATGAATAAATGAGAACCCTGCTCAGGTGGGAAATGTATTATACTAATGGAATCCCTTACATCATCCCTAGTGCAAACACCTCTTTCTCTCTTTCTTTTTTACAGAAGTCTGCTGCCTGAAAGTCTTTTAGATTTCAGTGTATACTAATGCCTCAGGGCTAGTTAAGTGCCATCATGATTTGGGCTAACTTATCATAACACATAATAAACAGTGTTACTGCCATTGTCTGTGGTACACTGCTGGACTCTAAGATCCAAGAAGGCAGAAGGCTTGTCGAGTGTGTTCATCATGATAGCCTTCACACAAGAGTCTCTGATATATAATATTAGACAATAGCATGTTCTGAATAACTAATAAATGAATGATACTTTAAAAGTCACACTATCAGGTGCATTTTCATTTAACTTACGAAGCTGTCAGGATGTGTATAAATTTCCATTTCCCAACCAGCTTTTGTCGTAACAAAATAGAAGACACATTTTCAGTTATGCTGAACAATATTAGGAAGTTTACTTTTAAGAATTCAAAACAACACAAAAAGTACAAGAGGATTTTTTTTAGTTTAGGGAACTCATAAATATAGACCATTTTCAGAAGATTTAGACTACTAAAGTGAAAAATCAGAGACGTTACAAATTTTTCTAACCTCCCAGACACTTTTCCTGACTCCTCACCACTTTGTGATCTCCATCTTTTACGAACTATCACACTTAGAACATTAATTACACACCTAAGTATATGTTCTTCCTTTACATGTGGCAGTCTTGCCACTCCAACTCCATATCAAGGACAGAGTACAGGTGATATAATGAAGAGACCATGACTTAAGAGCCCCATAAACATAACTTTTAATTTGCTGCACAAGTTTTTCATTTCTCTCTCCATCTGTTTCTTCATCTGGAATACAGAAAATCAATGCCTCTCTAATACCACCAACATGTAGATTAAATGATATAATGTGTAAAATATGTCTTATGTTTGGTTCTAAAGTGATTTACCACTAAAAATTACTAGCTATTTCCCTCATATCATTTTTTTCCATGTTCGTGGAAACCAAAATAACAAATCCTAATTTCAATGTTTTATTACTGAAAAATTTGGCCATCAATTTTTTTAGCAAAAGTCCTTGAAAACATGTTCACCTAGGCTGAGAATACTATTATCAGAGTGATCCTAAAATTATGTTTTATGTTATTTGAACTTTAGAGGTATATCAGAGAAGCTGACAAGGTGGGTGATAAGAGCCTGACTCTCCTAGCAATATTGTGGCAAGCAGTCTGGCACACATGGATTAAGAGGTAAGTTGGAGAGAAAAAGAAGATAAATAAGAGATGTGCTCTGGAGAACATCAAAACCATCTTCAAAGCTGATTTAGTTATCAACTAACCACAAAGCTTCCTGCTCTACATATCTCAGGGTTGGATTCAATTTTCTCAAATCTAGATTGAATAGGAAAGAGAGTTCATAAGACAAAGATGGACTATCTCAAGGAGATACACAAATTTGTGAACAACAGAGAGAAAAAAGCATTAGGGACAAATAATAGCTAATCCAATCTTATCAGATCAAGAACTCAGGAAATAGTAATTGTGACTACTTTAGGAAGTAATAGGATAAACAAAACCCTTCAAGAAGCAAAGGATTGGCCATGGTTATTTGAGACGCAAATGTAAGACAAGGCCCAGGACTGAAGAGTATTCTACCTCTAACAGATGACTCCAATGGTTGTAGAAAATTGCCTTGTGTTGACAAAACCTCAGCATCAGGTACAGAGTAGAAAAATGGAAAGGTGTTCAAATATAGGTCATCAAGGTATTCCAAGAATTCAGTATTTAGCACAGAGGTAACATGACTGATGTGAGAGAAAGGTAAAAGTAGCTGTGCTCCACTTGACACAATAGATGTTTGAAATTTGATATTTGAAAGCTATAAATGAGAAGGGAGATGATGCATTGAGTGTGACTGAGGGGACACAATAATGGGAGAAGAACAGTTAAGGAAAGTAAAAACAAGGGACTTTTAAGAACACATGCAGAAGGTCTTTTGGTAGAAATGCCAGTCCCAGAAATATTTGCAATGAAACTGAATAAGTGTGAACTCATGTATTTCATGAGATTTCTAGATGGGGAATTAAAAAAATGACACTATAAAATAAGTCTTTTTTTACCTAGATTTCAGGATTCAGTAAAGATTAACACATTTGGTAGGTTTTTCTGAAATTTGCAAGCCCTTTCTCCCTGCTCCCAACACCTTCAAAGTTGTTAAAAGAAGACCTCACAAGATAACCAATTTTCAACTTTAAAGCACACTTTAGGAGATGATTTTGTTTCCACAAATAGCCAACTGTCTACTCCAGTGTTAGAATTTAGCATTATCAACTGAAGGATGATACTACAATGAAAAATATTCTATTTATATTTAGGCAAAAAGATCAAGAGAAATATTAACCTACTCTAATAAAAGTTATTAGTAACACACATGATAGACTACTTCTGATTTTCTTGATATATATATATATATATATATATATATATATATATATATATATCCCTGTTCTACACTCTCTATTGCAATGTGGGCTAGCTGGTAAGTTGCCTTTGCCTTGCACTTATTAGGCCCTCCACAAACATTTGTTAAGGAAATGAAGAATCACACTTTATACAAAGTCCTTTACAGTTTATATGGCTCTTTCATGAGCTTTTTTCTTTAATACAACAATATTTAAAGGTATATATTAGGGAAATGAAGCTCAGGAATAATATTACATACTTTGACCAAGGTCATGTGCAGTGAGTGGAAGGATGATGATTTGAATTTAACTTCATCTGACAGTAATTCTTGTGCATTGGTCAATTTGCTGACTCTAAGAGCAGCAATGCCATTTATTTCATTGTACAAAATCCCACTAGCCTAAGACTTTGAATGCAACCCTCTGATAGTGTAAACCAGGGTCCCATTTATTCCTAGTTTTATCTTGGAAAATTGCATTAATTCCATCAGGCTTGACACTCAGGCTGCTAACATATATATTTGGCTTACAGACATTATTCAGCATAAGGGAAGTTTTAAACCACATCCAAGGGAGAAAAGGAAAAGTTTGATCTTGAATGTGGGGAAAGGTATATCTAGACTGAGACTACAGAAGCAAAAGAGAAATGAGCAATGGCTGTATATCATTTTTGTAAGCAGATTTGTATGGTGAGAACCAAGAGCTTCTGTTATGAAAGAATATAGACTGGCTGCACGATTTCCTTAGGATAGGAAACTGTCAACCTGGTGTGATTTAAGGGACACTAAAAGCCATTCTCAATGACCTCCCCCCCATTAGAATTACTTATTCTTCTGAGTTAAAGAATCAAAAGTTTCTGTTTACAAGGAAGTATGTTTCCTAGGAGGGATGAAGCTTTCAGTGTTTTCTGCTCATAGATATAATATGAATTGATTGATTAGCAAAGGGTAATGAATTCCTTAAAACAATACAAGTAAAACCAGAATAAGGCATGTAAACAAATTTTTCTAAAAATACTTTCCTTGAATTCATTGTTTTTGTTACTCACATACCCATTTACAATGTTGGCCATATCAATCACCAATAAATAATCAGAACTTGAAGAACAGTCTCAGAACACCGCAGTCCCACATTGCAGGATCTTCCATGGGAAATAGGGTCTCTTTGAAAGAACAGAAACTCTGCCACCAACTCATTATGTAATCTTGAGTAAGTAATAGTCCTCTCAGGCCCAGTTTCTTCATTTTCAGAACGGGTGATGAGGATCTCTACCTCATCAAACACGATTTTTGTGAATGAATTTCCTATGGGGAAAAAGTGTTAGACAAATGTAATATTTTATTTTTTGCTTTAAAATACCACTAATATCTAGCACGTTTAGATAGAATTAAGTACTAACATTACTAAACATTACAATACAGTGATACTATTGTATTATTATTAGTCAGGTGTTATTCTGTGACTATATACATATTTTTTCACTTAATTTTAAGAACAACCTTATGAAAGAGGGACTAAGAAACTAAAGAGAAGAGAAATTAAGAAACTGAGAGGTTAAGTAACATGTCAAAGTTACATAGGTAGTTGGTGTCAGAACTGGGATTATTGTGACAGGTACTTTTATTTTTCTCATTTCCATTTATCAGTTTATAAAAAAAAAAGCAATTTTCTTACTGGTACTCAAATTCTTGAAGCATCATTTTAAATGTAACTACTTAGATGTCTTTTTAGAGTTATTATCTGAATTGCTCAAGTTAACAAAATAATGAATATATCAAATACTTACACTGGTTTACCATTTGCCTTTTTCAAAGTAGAAACAATCCCTAGAAGTAACAATTAATTATGTAACAACTTCTTGATATGGCTTGGCATATGAGCTCCTTTTCTCTGGTGCACAGACTAGATAATGCTGTGAGGTCTCAACTCCTTCTATATATGAGTCTTATCATTGGGAGAGTAGAGGAAGGATCGACTCTCAGCATCTGAACTCTCTGCCTAGGAATCCAGTGAATTGCCTTCTAGTATACTTAATATTCAATTGGATGTCACTGCTCATGTAGTTTTCTTCTTCTTAGTTAACTGTCACTTTAACTTCCTGTTGCTTTGGTTCTATATTATGGAGTCATCCTTGACTTTTCTCTCTTTGTTTTTCTGTACCTCACATTAAATCTATTAGCAAATTTTGTCAGTTCTGCCTTGAAGATATATCCATAATCCAACAAATTTCTTTTACCACTGATACCAACTTGGTGCAAGTCACCATCTCCTCTGACTTACTTTATTGCAGTAACCTCCCAGCTGCTCTTCTTGGTCTTACATTTGTTCCTTCCTCCAAGGTCTGTTATCAACACAGTGTTCAGAGTGAGCCTCTTAAATGAAACCCAGATCAGGTCCCTTCCTTGCTCAGAACTGGCTATTGGCTCTCCATGTCATTTAGTGGAAATGACAGTGTCTTGACAATGGGCCACAAGTCCTTATGCAGACTGTCCCTCATCCATTGCATGTCTGGTCATGTGTCTTATTATATTCTTCTTGTTCATCCAACTCCAGCCATGCTGGTCTCTTCTCTGTGCCTCAAATGCACTGGTCAAGCTCTTGCCTCAAGGCTGTAGTACTACCTGGTCATTCTGCCTGCAAATGTCCACATGGCACACCCCCTCATCTCTTTCAGGGCTTTATTCAAATGTTACCTTCCAGAAAAACCTTCTCTGACTGCCTTATTAGTCATCCCCTCTTAACACACACACACACACACACACACACACACACACACACACACTCCAAGCTAATTTTTTCTCCATAGTTTCCATTTCATCTAACAGACCATTGAGTTTGGTTGTTTATATATGTCATTTTATTGTCTGTCTCCTCTACTACAATGTAAGCTTACTAAGGTTAGAGATATATTTCCCTTTTATTTGCAGCTATATCCCCTAATCTCTGGGCTATGCATAGAACAGGGCAGGTGATCACTGAGTCTGAGGAATGGGTGTTGGTCAAGTGGGCACTTGTGATTTGAAGAGCAAGTACACATCTCAATAAGGCAGACTCCACTCGGCCTCAATGTACTATGTTCACATGGTAGGATAGGGAGGGCCAGAATTCTGGATTTTTGTGAGAAATCTCCTGATATTAAGACTGAGAAAAGATTCAAAACAGATTTTCTGTTGGTGTTGTTTAACATTAACTCTTCAAACAAACAAACCCTATATGGACGGGGGAAGGTATGCCCACAAGTCACCACTTTGGGGGCTCTATTCTGAGCTTCTGAGATGCTAGGAATCCTTTCAGCTCAAACACTTAAAGGATGCATTACTGGATCACACATATTTCCATGAAAGTATATAATTTATAAGAGCCAATATTTTCAATCATCCTAGGAGAGAGATTATATCACTCTGGAAAGTCTCTCTCCATTAAGCCTTCTTAGGAGAGGTGAGAAGGCAGTTACAATAATTAAAGGAGTTTTGAGAGTGATTATTTTAATTATTGCATACTACTAAAACTCAAGCATTAGTGTTTGTGTTTTGTTCTCTTTTGTTTATAAAATAGCATTTCTCAACATTTTCCTTAATAGTTATATTATTGAATGTGGTAGATTACTATCTAACATTGTTTTTTTCTCAGATGTAATTTTTTCCATCTGATGACTTTAACACTTGTTTAGATTAAATATTTCATAGGTACATTTATGTCACTGACCATTTAACATTAACTTAAACTGCTCGTTGTATCAATTCCCTAACAGATATTCTGCAAAGGGTAATCCTATTCTACAAACATGCATGGCCAATGAGTGAATCTAGTTTTCTTTGTTTGTTTGTTTTTAACTTCTTTTCTTGTCCCCTGGGAGAGAAAATGTTGGGATATAAGTATAACACTCATTTAGGTCATAATTCTCCTTTGAAGAGGCAAAGAAGACTAGGAAATATTCCTTCTATTAAAACACTGCAGGCTGATCATAACTCTGAGAATTTGGGCAAAAACACTGCGTGAAATGGGCATATGTTTTTGACACTGAAACTGTGTACAAGCCCCTGTGTCCTTGTCTTTTGAAGTAAAATGCTGGCTCAAGGGTTGATGATTAGGAAATGTGAAGATGTAGAAACAAAGAATAGCTGTTGGGCTCGGGAACTGGTAACAATTTGGACTATAATTCTGTCGCATTGCAGAATTACTGAACTCCCAGTTCCCTGAAAGATGTAGATAAAGGCCTGACACATATTCCTAAGTTGTTTTTACAGGAAACAGATCCCCACCAGATGAAAACTGCTGACCACAAGCACATAGACACTAGACCAGTTGAAACCAAAAGTTTGATGATGATTAAAACTTCACCTTGATGTCAGCCAATCCGAGAATTACACCCTGCTCCTTGAACACTATAAAATTCCTCACTACCCACTCCAGTGTGGGTCACACAGTCTTGAGGGCATTAGCACACTGTGGCCCCCTTTGCCTGGCAAAGCAATAAAAACTACTCTTTTCTACTTCACCCAAAGCTCTGTCTCCATGTTTCTATACAGCACTGGTGAACAGAGACCGAGTTTTGGCAACAACACTACAAAACCTACGTGAGTAAACATGGATTTTTTTGTTAAGTGTTTCCCCTGACAGAATAAACATGTTTATTTCAATCAGGCAGTTATAATGTTATATTTAATTAGGTTTATTTTTGTGATTATTTTGTATTAAGTGTGATCTTTCTTAACTTCTGGTCTTTTATTCTTTTTTTTTTTTAAAGCATACATTTTATTTTATTTTCAGACTTGTGCAATGATTCATTTTATCTCATTTGTTAAGGATTGTGTTTATAAGATGAGCAAGCTACATAGAGCATATCTGACAGTAAGAACAAATCAGTTTATCAACAAATAAAAAAAGTTAGTCAAAATATTTTTTGACAGATATTATGCTCATTATACCATTTGAAATATTTGCATGAGAAAACACAGAAAAGGGGATATCAGATAAATGGGTTTGTTGTAGACAAAAAAGCACTGATTTGGAAATGTTTTTATTTAACTCTTAGTTCTTTTTAAAAAATCATACAGAAGCAAATGTTAAATGCTATGTATACTTTGGACACACATTTTATGTAATCACACATTAGCCTCAAAAAAAAAAAAACTAAAGTTTTTCAAATATAAAATTAAATAAACTGACCATGATATGTGGACATTATGAAAGAATATAGAAAGTTTGTCTAAAGGGGTAAAAACTTGTAAGCCATTATGGCAATAGTATCAAAAAGTCAAGTTTTAGCAAACTCCTAATATAGGCCAGTGGTTTGGAAACTCTAGCATGCATCAACATTACCCAGAGAACTTCTTCACACAGATTGCAGAGCCCCAGAATTTGCACTTCTAACTAATTCCCAGGTGATACTGATACTGCTGGTCTAGGACCCACTTTGAAAGTCCCTAACGTAGCCAATATCTTTCTATATCCCATCTTTCCAGTAAGTCTGTTACAACTCTATTAAACACTCAGTAAAATTCTTGTGTTCAGGAATTCTTCTACTCTCTTTTAAAATTCAGTGAGTCTAACATTTCCTATCAGTTATTAAACTAATTTATAAGATAGATTGTTTAAATGCTCTACTTAATCATGTGTAGTATACTTTACTTCAGAGAGATTCCATTGGTTAAAAACTAGTTATTTTGTTATTTGCTAATATGTGAATATTATTACCTATTATTAACAAAATTATTAATTTTAAGGGATATTATTTTAGGGATAGAACTGACTATCCTTGCTAAATAGTAAAGAAGTTCTTCAAACTGAATTTTGTCAACTTTGTTCTCATTAAGGGAGTTTTGAAACAACTAGGAACTGGAATGACCAAGGATAATATTGACCTAAAATCTCAAAAATATAATTATTGCTACAGAAGGTTTAAGATAAAGTACTCTGCCAGTTCAAAAGAGATGCAAATGAAAGAGGAATCAGTCAGTCAGTTAAGATCCAAAGATAAAAAAAAAAAAAAATGCCTGTTCAAAATGAGCCCTGACCATCCCTTAACACTCTTAAATTTCCTGACCTAAGCTGTTAGAAGCACAAAAGAAGACAGCCTTTCTTATTATTTTTCCATCTTTGTTATAGACTTTCTTTGTTTGGCAAGACCGGAAATGACATGGGTCAAGGAAGAGAAGGGGTCTCTCAGCCTTCTCACTCTCTTATATTTTAATATAAAAAATATAACTATGAATATAAGGAGACACTACAGAATTTCCAGCTGAACAGATCTGAGAGTGATTCATGGAAGAGCTAGATTTGCATTACTTCTTGACCTAGGAATATAATTTAGACATGTGGATATAGAGGAAACTGACCCTGCAGGAGCACACAAGAATATTCTTAAAGACAAGTTAGCTGGAAATTGAGTTGCATAGACAGTGAATCACTAAGTAGTTCCATTTGGAAAGAAGACACATGAGAGCAAACTGAATTCCTTTGTCATGAAAACAAGGTTGACAGCTGGATTGATTAATCCATTTGTGGAATCCCAGTCAAACTGTGAATGTTGTGATCAGTTGATTCTTTACAATTCAATAAATGAATCTTTAATTTCCCATGGCTGAACACATTAAGAAAGTGGAATTTGATTTGAATTTCCTGTATTGACGTTTGTTACCCTCTGTGACATTTCATGACTCAATGTGCACAGCATGTTAGAGGGAAGAAGCTCCTTAGAAACCACTAATGAAGATTGCACTTAATAGGAAATTTAAAAGGCACAGATATAAAAATGAAGGATTTTCTGTACCGAGAGTGAGGTCTGAATCAGCAACACTGCCACTATTCCAGCATAGTAAGCATGAGGCAGGCAAAGGAATTAGACATACAAAAGAGGGTCAGTAGCATGTGGATAAAGTATAGCTTGAACTGGATCAGGACAGTGAAATGCAGAAGAACTGAGGATTAATACAGAACACCTCTGTTCAATGTTCATAATAGCCATATATAAAATGTACTTAAGTAAACAGAAGAATAAAATGTATGTAGTCCTTTTCCTAGAGGTTTTGGGTTTTGTCCTATAACTAAATTCCTGAACTAAATAACTCCTCCTCCAGGTATTTTACATATATATATATATACACACACACATTCAATAGCCTGACATGTTGTTCATATGTTCAAAGGCATTAGAGAGCTTGGTTAGAGGAGGTTTGGCTACTATGAATTTACACTCAGGTAAATTACTCTTTGATATCTGATCTTCCTCAATGATAGTCTGAAGTCAACAGGAGCATGGAAGGGTTTGTCATTTAGTGTAAATTACCAGCATGACAGGTTTTAGGGTCATGACAAACAGGCCTCTTATTATTGAATTATCAGTCTAAGAAAGCTGCATCAGATGGGAGGATGAGAATGTAAGTCAGGACAGAAAATACAAGTACAGGAAGTGTATATGTGCTCTAGCTAATGGGCCTGGGCAGAATGCAAACTAAGGAATATTCCAGTTTGCCCAAGGAGTCCTGGATTATGCTTGACTTGTCTTGGTTGTTTATTAATACATCCTTTATATCCTGAAAAATGTCTGATTTGGATGATAAATTATGTGGTCATCTTAATAAGAGAAAATTCAAGAGAAAAATACTTTATTTGGGGGATTGCTTAATCAACTGGAACAAACCTAAAGTATGCAAAACATTCTGATAGGAGAACACTTCTCCCGAGTTACCCTCTAGCCCTTCACTTTCCTCTCCATTTCACCTCAAGACACAGCTATACACCAAAGCATAGGAAAGGAAATGAGAAAGTCAGAGAATCCTGCCTACTTTGGGAGCTTAGAATTCTCAGAGCAACTCTGCTCTTGTTAAAGCTTCATTGGTTTTTCCACATTTTTTTATCTTTTTTACTTTTTTTTTAACATCTTTATTGGAGTATAATTTCTTTACAATGGTGTGTTAGTTTCTGATTTACAACAAAATGAATAAGTTATATATATACATATTTCAGATACGCTCTATGTAGCTTGCTCATCTTATAAACACAATCCCTAACAAATAAGATAAAATGAATCATTGCACAAGTCTGAAAATAAAATAAAATGTATGCTTTAAAAAAAAAAAGAATAAAAGACCAGAAGTTAAGAAATATCACACTTAATACAAAATAATCACAGAAATAAACCTAATTAAATATATAATATTATAACTGCCTGATTGAAATAAACATGCTTATTCTGTCAGGGGAAACACTTAACAACAAAATCCATGTTTACTCACGTAGGTTTTTTAGTGTTGTTGCCAAAACTCTGCCTCTGTTCACCAGTGCTGTATAGAAACATGGAGACAGAGCTTTGGGTGAAGTAGAAAAGAGGGCATTAGCACACTGTGACCCCCTTTGCCTGGCAAAGCAATAAAAACTACTCTTGTAGAGGAGTAAAGACAAAAATCAATAACAGTGGTATTATACATTTTAAAAATATGTAGTAAATAAAATTTCTAGAAGTTATCAACTTTCAAAAGAAACCATATAAATAAATGATATTTAGTCTAGTACATGATCCTTCTTATGAAGCATGTTCTTTCTTATCCAAGATGCAGACTCTCTTACAAGTTCTGTGTTATATAGGCTTGATCAGTTTTTAGTTTTTCAGCAATCTCTTACTATTTGAAGCTAAATATATTTTGAATTTTCATTGTCCTTTTAATTCTTTTTTAATTTTAATGAGATATGTATGTAATCATATAGCCTTTTAACTGAATTTCTCAGTACATTATTAGGTCCTTCATCTCCAGTCCATCCCATGAGTCAGTGTTTTCTCCATGTTCTATCAAAAAGGCCTTTTTAGAGCAGAACTGGCTCATAAGAGGATGGAGAAATAATTGTTGTCACTTTCTTTGGTTTAAAAAGACTGATATAGGGCTTCCCTTGTGGCACAATGGTCAAGTATCTGCCTGCCACTGCAGGGGACATGGGTTTGAGCCCTGGTCCAGGAAGATCCCACATGTCGCTGAGCAACTAAGCCCATGCGCCACAAGTACTGAGCCTGCGCTCTAGAGCCCGCAAGCCACAACTACTGAAGCCCGTATGCCTAGAGCCCATGCTCCACAACAAGAGAAGCCACGGCAATGAGAAACCCACTCACCACAACGAAGAGTAGCTCCTGCTCGCCGCAACTAGAGAAAGCTGGTGCACAGCAATGAAGGCCCAACATAGCCAAAAATAATAAATAAATTAAAATAAATAAATTTTAAAAAATTAAAAGACTGATATAAAACTCCCTACATGTTTTTTTCTGATACTGAGTTTTCAATTTTAGTGAATAAATATAAAAATCATATTATCTCAAATCCAGTCTTAGCAAAACCACTACTGAGGAATTGTCCTAATTACCGGCAACACTGCCAATTGAGATGTTGCTAAGGATTGTGCAAACAGTTGTCATTATAATGGAATTGCCCCCACTCTTTCCTGCCCTGCTATTAGAATCATGCAGAAATGTTTGAGAACTTACATTGACTAGACAGGAATGACTTAGTAGTATACCAACAGTGTACTAGTAAGTGTAGAACAATAGCTTAAATGCAGGTGATATTCTGAATACTTTCATGAACTAGGTACATTATATATCTAAACTGTTTTATAAATACATTTTTCATTATTTTATTCCATTTAGTATAAAATTGTAATATAGATGCTTTTGGGGGAGTGAACTTTGCCTTTGTCAGATATAAGTGAAGTCTATCCTTCCCTGTTTCTATTATTTTCATTAACTTAATGACGTTGTCCTTCTCCTAAACTTTATTCTTTCAAAAATATAATTTATTTACATTCATCACCTCTCACACCATCTACAACATATTATTTTCCCTTCTCTGTATAGCAGATTTAGGTAACAATAAGTGAGAAAGCAATAGGAATTATTTTGTTTAATAATACAGATGTTATTGAGCATATCAAAGCATTTGACATCAGGCAACCTATTATATGTGGAGCTCCAGGAAGCCATGAGATCAGACTATTGTCTCCTTGTTAGATATGAAGAGGCTAATGTAGGTCACATGATGTCATATCTTAACACATTTCTGAGGAAGTCAGATAAGCAGTGATCACATTATTGGAAAAATAGTTGAGTATGATAGTTCAAGCTGTTTCAAAATAGAAACCAGAAGAGTTTTATCCACAGATTGAAATTGTTCAGTTCTACTATTCCTCATTCAGCCAAAAATGACAGCTGCTGAAACCCAAAGTGCATGCAAAAGGGAGAAGATAGAGTGTGTAAGCATTCATATAAAAACTGTTGATAGATAAATAGGAAAACAAATACAGGAAGATACCAGGTTGATGTGAAAGCAGGAGGCCAGTTGGCCATGATGGCGTTGACCATGATGGCACGTAAAGAACAGTGACTTGATTACAAACTAACATTTCTTTGGTGTTGGAGTTACCCCAAAACTTTTTACAGTAAGTTTTAAAGAGGGTACTGTCAGGTTAAGGCTTGAACACAAGGGTCACAAAACCTTTGCACTTCTCACTTTTTATGATTTCATGGTTTTCCCATGTGAAAAAGCAGGTCAATGCAAGAGCAGAGGCTAAGATTACTATTCTCTGCTTATATGCCTGAGTCTGTGTCCCAGATGTTCTGAAGTAATTGGTCTGGTTTAGCCTGCTCCTTATGATGCTGTTGGGGAGGAAGAAATTTTTTTCTACCTTTCTAGGTTCTTCTGGCTGGTCTAAAAATTAAATTGACCTGAGACAGATTAACAAAGGAAAATCAAACACGGGTTTAATAACATGTATACATGGGATAGAACCAGGAAAACTGAGTAACCCACCAAATGGCTGAAACACTCACCTTAAATACCATCTTCAGCTAAAGTCAAAAGAGAATGTTCGCAGTAGTGATTTGAAATTTCCAAGGGGAGGAGGGAAATTCACATGGAGATGGAAAAAAAAAAGTTTCCTGGGCCATAAGGAGACAATGAAACACAGAGAGTACTCTGATCTTTAGTTACCCCCACCACACCTAGGTAATATTTTTGCAGATATCTCTGGTTATAGCTCTATTCTGGGAAAAGGCACTTTATCTAGATTCTTTAGGCAGCTAAGGAATCTTTGTTTCTTAAAATGTAATTAGCTTAAATTAATTCTCATGCCAAGAGACACATTTTGGGATGGCAAATTTTGTTCCACTACCATAGTTTTAAATTTTTGTTTATTCAACTGAGATTTAATTATTATACCATAAAACTCAGCATTTTAAAATGTACAATTCAGTTTTTTTTAGTATATTTACAAAGTTGTGCAACCATTGCCACTAAGCCCAAAACATTTTCATCACTGCATAAAGAAATTTCAAAACCATTAGCAGTTATGCCTTATCCCTACTTCCCCTATATCTTGGCAACCACTGATCAACTTTCTGTCTCTATGAATTTGCTTATTTTGGATAATTCATATAACTTGTATAAGATTTGCTTATGGTTTTTATGCACTCCTTGATATTTGGGAGATATCAACACACATCCCACATTCCTGTTAGAGGACAATAATGATTAAAAGAAATAGGTCACATCCCCAGTAATCCAGCCAACCCTGGCTCAATATCCCAGGAATAAGAGCAGACTATTAAATATGTTTTGGCTATTTCTCTATTTGTCCCCCTTTTGCTGTAATTCTGCTGAATTTTTTTAACATCTCTTTTTTAATTAAAGTATAGTTGATGTACAACATTATATAATTTTCAGGTGTGAACAGTGATTCACAATTTTTAAAGGTTATATTTCATTTATAGTTATTATAAAATATTGGCTATATTCCCTGTGTTGTATAATATATCCTTTTAGCTTATTTATTTTATATGTAGTAGTTTGTACCTCTTAGTTCCCTACCCCTGTTGTGCACTTTCCCCCTTCTGTCTCCCTACTGATAACCACTAGTTTTTTTTTCTCTTTATCTGTGAGCCTGTTTCTTGTTATGTTCACCAGTTTTTACTTTTTTAGATTCCACATATAAGTTGTATCTTACAGTATTTGTCTTTCTCTGTCTAACATATTTCACTTAGCCTAATACCCTCTAAGTTCATCTATGTTATTGCAAAAGGGAAAATTTCATTCTTTTTTATGACTGAGTAGTATTCTATTGTATATATATATATATATATATATATATATATATATATATATATATATACCACATCTTCTTTATACATTCATCTGTTGATAGACACTTAGGTTGCTTCCATATCTTGGCAATTGTAAATGATGCTGCTATGAACATTGGGGTGCATGTATCTTTTTTAATTCATTTTTTTCAGCTAAATACCCAGGAGTAGATTTGCTGGATCATATGGTAATTCTAATGTTAGTTTTTTGAGAAACCTCCACACTGTTTTCCATAGTGGTTGCATGAATTTACATTCCTACCAACAGTGTATGAGGTTTCCCTTTTCTCAAAATCCTTGCTAGTACTTGTTATTTGTGGTCTTTTTATGATAGCCATTCTCAAAATGTGATGTAATGTCTCATTTTGATTTTAATTTGCATTTCTTTGATCTGCTGAATTTTTGATCATTTAGACATCATGATAGGCACTTATAACCTCCACAGACTATTCAGGCTTTGTGGCATAAGATGAAGGTTAGAGATAAATGAAACATGTACTGAAATTTCATTTCGTCTCTGCTCCATTTCATTGGTTTGAGACATGGTAAATCTAATCACAGATTGATCTTATTAAGGTTAGTGACCTTATGATTAATAAGAGAAATACATCTGTGGTCAAATTGCCTGTTTTAATTATTCCAAGGAAATGCACCATCAACAGAGAGCAGGCAGCAGTCTCTTGGATAAAAGTTTGCCTGCACATGGTGCTATCTTGATTATTACTCTCTTGGTACGTAGCAGAGGAAAAATAACCAAAAAGTTCAGAGGTACGCACCTTCTCACTACTGAGGCAGTATGAGGCAGAGGTGAAAAGTTTGATCCTGATATGTGTCATGAATTACAGTGGAATCCTGGTGTCACAGAAGACAGATAAGAGAGGAGATGAGAGCAATCTAGTTAGGAGTTTGTTTGGCAAGAAGTCAAGTGGAGACTGTTGTAAATCAGAGAAAACAGATCCTAGCCCAGGGAGTAAAAATCTAGAGGACAAAATGTTTACTGCTGATTCATTTAAAGAATATTTGGTGTCTGAGCTGTCCTGTGGCCAGGGACTTTTAGGGACCATAAAATATCTGACCTGGCACCATGCTGGTTAATTGGTATCAGTTAAAACATGGAATAATTTTAAATTATACATACATTAAATTTTTTATATTTATTTAAAACATACAAATATATATTTATCTATCAATCTTTGACGATGAGCCAACACACCCATTTTTAAAAATAAGTCTGCCAAATGGAGTTATATTTTTGCATAAAACATCCATAATGCATAGTGCATACTTTGAAGCTTTGATATCTTTAAAGTGGAGCAAGAATTTAAGATTCTTGTGAATTTGTGAGTCCAGAATTGTAGATTTTTAATGCCAAATTTTAAACCATCTTGCCCACCCCTATTTCAGAGACAATTTGAGAGGTATAAGAGCTGAAACTCATCATTAGCATACCATTTTGAAACTTTCAAATTAGTTTAAATGTTGACTCTCTTCTCACAATATTTTATCAGTTCATGTGACATACTTACATTATATAATTACAAAATTATGTAAAACTGGGATAAACTTATTGAGGAGACAATATCACCAACTCTTGATAAGCATATTGGGGAGAGCTGAAGTGCAGATGAAGTAGAGAGTAATCTGGATGCCAGGATCAATCATAAGATTTAGAAAGGGAGTAGGGTCCACTGGTTAACCAGATGTGTGAGTTAAAAAGAAGGCTGGTTAAGAGTTCCTACTGTAATAGGTAGCACGAACAGAGTGAGGTATTGTGTCACAGACTTTGGAGCCAGAGACTGTCTATTTTTACATGGCAAAAAAAAAAAAAAAAAAAAGAAAGAAGGTTTATAAAAAGGAGTTTCTTATAAAGGCTTTATTTTAAGAGTGGCAATTTGGAATTTTTTCAGCTTTATAAACTTAGATCTATGTTTCTGTTTTTTAATGTAATTTTGCAAGAGCACTCCAGCAATTCTCATTTATTGGTCTATATAGGGCTGAGGGTCTGGATCTGTAATGTTGAAAAAAAAACATAGAATATTATTTGACTGAAGTATTTAGCCTTCCAGGGTCTACACATGAATTTTCATTTCAATTAGCATAGAAATATTAGCAAGCCAAGAATGAATATAAGACAGTCCATATTCACAGTACCTAAATAAATAATGAGTGCTTTTTATGAAAATTAAGGGAAAATACTTTTATAATAATATATTCTTACAAAATAACAATATCTAATTTGACAATGAAAAATACTAAAATGTCAGACCATGACTAGATGCTAACAATAATTTCAGGTATGTAACTCTAGAATATTTCCCCAAATCTTATTTCTATATCTGAAATGACTCTGTAGTGTGCCACTTCTCTTCATCAACCCAAAGAAGGCTATCATCCTTTGCCTGGAATTCTGTAAAAGCCAACTAATGATGTTCCTGCAATTTATTCTGTCTCCTTACAGTTCTCTATACTACTCCAAGGTGAACACTTAAAAGTACAACTCTGATATTTTTACTCTTCATCAACAACTTCCGCTTACTGCTAGAATTAAATTCAGAATGATTAACCTGGTTAGTCAGGTTATTATAATCAGACTGAATCTTTAGTCCCATCTCTTCACATAACCCCCAAACATGTTCCCTGAAAAGTACTGGACATCTCTTAGTTTGCACACCTACCATCCTCTTCCCTGATACAGGCATTCCCACACGCCAGTTCCCATGCCTGGAATAGTTTTTATTTTTCCCCCTATATGCTTCATGAACTCAATCTCATGGAAATTACAGCCTTCACTAACCGCAACCCTCCACATTAAGGCAGGTTCCCTTTGTACAGTTGCAGTTGTTCATTTAGTCTAGTTTAGTTTAGTTTGTAGTTTTTCATCTGTCTTCTGCATGAGACCAGTCCATGAGGGAAGTTGCTCTCTGCTTTGCTCAGCCACTTCCTTGTGTCCAGTTTCATGTGTAAGCATCATAGCCTCTTAATCAAAATTTGCTAAATAAATCAGTTATTTCATTGTTTACAAGATAACTTGGGGTCTTACTGTTTGACTTTTTAATTGCTAGGGTTAAAAACTGTAGAAAATTTGTCAATATTAGGACATAGTAACTTTAAGACAACAAATAAAATACTCTGGGATTTACATGTTAAGAGGTGTTCATTCTATTTTGAAGCAAGCAGAGTTGAATGCTCAAGCTAGATTGTTGCTATTCTCCTAATAGACTATAGGTACTTGTAATTTGTGAGATTTAGGTCACTGCCCTCTATTTAAGATTAATTCATGTGAAAAAAACTGTTACATTAATAAAAGTTCATAATTTACTTGCACTATGAACCATTGCTTAGAGATTTACTTGTTGCAAAGGGAATCAATAGCCTGGTGAAGACATTACCGCCTATGAAATATAACTGAGTCATTTATCTAATGCCTACGTAAATTTCTGTAATAATGACTAGGGAAATTATTATGCATAATAATAATGCCCTTGATGAAGCCATCAGCTAGTCCCTCTTCTCTAAAGTAAATTTAGCCAAAGTAAATTTCCAAGAAAAAAATGAATGAGACTATAAACTCTACCAAACAGGTAATGAAATAAAAGGATATTTTTTAAAAAATGAATGATACAAATAAAAGTAATCAGAAAGTTCTTTTGTATAGATTAATTGGAATGTCTCAAGCCCTGTTAAAGCTTTGCTCTTCTGTAGATTTACAAGGACACAGAATCTTCATGAAAGTTCACTGTTCTGAGGATCACCTCAGAAAGAAATTTAAGAATTGTCATGGAAGTCTATATTATTTAATATCATGAACAAACTTACATGGACAAAAATCCTAGAAGGCATCTACAGTTCAGAACGTATGCAGCAAACTCTTTGAGTTGTTGCCAACATTTTCACTAGTACTCATAAGAGATCATTAGTCCAATCTGAAGGTTAACATCAGCTGTATAACATTAATAGACTGTAATTGTATTTCCCAACTATATTTTCTTACCAGATCCTATAGCAATGGTATAGGCTAGCACATATTCATCAAGATTATTTACAGTTTGCTATTACCAGCATATATGTTGACTAGCATGTTTATTTTTCAGAGAAAATATTGCTCATCATTGCCTCAGGATAGAAGGAAAATATTTGTGTTATTCAACACGTTATAATTTGCATATTTTTGCAAAATGTTATAATTTGCATATTTTTAATCACCTTTCCTCTAAAGTTTTTTTACTCTTTAGGATTACTTGTTGGTTGGGTTTTTTGTTTATTATTTATGTTTTTGAAATTTCTCAGTGCATCTTAGAGAGTCTGATTTGTTGTATTCCAGATGTGGTACCATGTGGTGGTTATTCATGGGATGAACAGGTAATATAGTTCTGGGAATCATTTTAAAATGTATTTGGTTTATAATGTTTATACATAAAAGAATAAAAAAATTGAATGCATAAATGCTATAAGCACTATATACCCAGGTAGTATTTATTCCAATCCTCTACTATAAAAATAATTCAGGAATTTCAGTTTTCCTTGAATTGACTCAAATTCTACATTGTTTTTCTTCTCTCAAAGATGAATAAATGTTTAGTTAGAAATATTATTAAAGTTGTTACCAGTTACTCCAGAAACAGAGTTTTGGAAATTTCAGAATAGTAAGGCTGGCCAATTTATTGCTGGACCTATCAACTCAAGTTTAAGACAGAAATGCTGAATCCCTGATACAATTACATGCATATTGAGAGTTCTCATCAGGACCTAGCTGAAGCTATTCAAGACTCAAGCTTACTCTAATACTACCCCAAACCCACCTCCGACCTATGCTAACTGGCTCTCAATTGTTACCTGTTTCTCTTATCTACAAGATCAATGTAGGAGCAGACATGGCACCTATGACCAAGTCAAGACAACATTTGTGGCATTATCACAGTCTATTGTGAAGATGTGGGACCCTGTGAGTGACTTGACCCCACAGTTAAATTTTATAAGTATCTCCCTGGAGACACCAGTTGGATTGCTCTTTAGGCTACATTTCCTATCGTCTCACCAGGGTCAGAAAGTGAAAGAAGAAATAATTCTTCCTTAACTATCACATCTACTAAAATGGAATCACCTGATATTTTGATACAAATTAGTATAAGAGTCTCCCCAAATGGTATTTCAAATGGTTAATTTTATGTTTCAAATTGACTGGGCTAAGGGATGCCCAGATACCTGGTATGACCTTAATTCTGTGTATATCTTTGAAGGTGTTTCTGGGAGACATTAGTATTTGAATTGGTAAACTGAATAAAGCAAATGGCCCAATCTGGGTGGGCATAGTTCAACTCCTTGAGGGTCCAGATAAGACAAAAAGGTGGAAAAGGAGTGAATTTGCTTTCTACTTGGGCTGAGACATCCATCTTCTCCTGCCTTAAGACATTGGAGCCCTTGGTTCTTGGGCTTTTGGACTTAGATCAGGATTTACATCATCACATCCCCCAGTTCTCAAGGCTTTGGACTTTAACTTACACCATAGGCTTTCCTGATCCTCCAGCTTGCAGACAGCAGATTGTGGGTTTTCTTGGCCTCCATAACTGTGTGAGCCAATTACTATAATAAATCTCCTTCTCATACTTATCTATATCTGTGTCTATATCTATATATCTATATAGGAAAAGGAAAATATCACTTTGCATTTTAATACAAATGGGCTTTCCTGAATTATAGTAGGAAAAAAATTAACAAAGGGAGTGGGAAACTCATTTAAAATGGTTTTTAAAACTACATTTATCCTTTGAGGACTCAGTTTATGAGGCATTAAAATATTACTGATAAAAATGTATTTTGAGCTTCCACTAGATAAGATATTTCAGCTTTCATTTGAAACATGAATTAATTCAGGATGAGAGAATATTTTTGGATAATAAGCTTGGAAAACCCAGGGTTGTCAGAGTATCTCACAGAAGTATTATATTTAGTGAAAGTATCTTTATCTGAAGAGCCTTTGGGAGTCAAACAGCTTTGCTACAAAGTTGAAAGCAGGGTGCAAAATTTTTGACTTAGGAGCCTGGTAGGAAAAACACGTCTTTTGATTTCTTAGTGATACTAAAAACACTTGTTAGCCTAGTGGGTGGACTCATCATTTAGTTTCAAACTGTCATTCTAACATAGACCCCCTATATCTTTCAGTAACCTCTGATTTAGGTGTTATTTTCATTTGCATTAAAAAGAATTTAAAAATCAGAGCATGTTTAACAATACAGATAAATTTAGTCTCCAAGGTATCTGTATTAAATGGCTCCTCATCAAATTCTATTGATTAGAAGAAGGCACTTAATGGCTCTGGGGTAATGTAATTTCCAAGTCTTTTGGTCACAGTCTGTCTCCAGTTGGTCACTGAAGTCAAAATTAGCATGCCAGTAGTTGGTCCAAAGAATAACCCAAATTTCTTGAATGAGAGAATTTCAGCAGCTCTGCTGCCTAGTTGCAAAATTGATTTCAAATGGAGAATTGATTTGTAACTCCATCTGTTCCTGAATTTCAAGTAATATGAAAACACACTTATTTTCCAGGGCCTTTGAAGATTCTTAGGTATAAGAACAGGTTGAATAGAAAATAAAGACCAGGAATTTTGAACCAAAAAGGAAAAAGATGGATTTCTTTCTTTTCCAGTTGATTGAAAAAGCTATGTTATTAAGAACACCTACAATATACCTAACAAAAAGAACTAGACATAGACAGTCACATAAAAGGACAAGACATATTCACTCACTTAAAGGATTTTCAATCTTGCAAAGGAGACTAACTGACCTATTTAAATTTTCATGTATTAGCTATATACTATATAAGGACTACTGGTATTTCACAATTGATTTTCTACTGCATTATGGTTATCATACTCAGGAATCATAGATCATTCCAATCAAATTCATGTCAATTTATGATTAAAGCTTTTACCCCTTATTATCATATATGTTCCCAAACTGCCAAAATGGTCTTTACAGTGTAGAAATATGATCTAGTAAGAAACAGCAGGCTTCTTCCTTTAAGGTTTGATTAAGTTTCAAGAACTCAATTTTCCATTTCCTTTCCTCTGATTCCTATCTTGACCCTTCATAACTATCTGGATATACAAGATGTTCCAAACACACTCAGAATCTTTCTGACCTTTTGACTATTCCCCACAAAAGAACATAGAAAAAAAGTTTTAACATCATAATATTGTTATATTCCTGAAGAAAAATAAATATACAAATCAAAGTTTAGCATCAAAATGTCCCATTGCAAGAACGTCTATCATGAAAAACATTGCCCAGTTGTTTATCTTTTAAGAGACTCAGATATTGGAAGTTATGTGCATAAATATGTCTCCTCAGTGAAATTAATAGTTTGTTGGGAGAAGTCCTCCTGCATTACCCTTCTCTAGTTATCATTTTGTCTTAGCAAAAATAGTTGATTTTTATTGAGAGCTACTTTTATGACACATTAGTGACATTTTCTCTTAATGAGCCGTGTACATCTTGCCTCCACTGCCTAAACTGCAAATTTCTAAAAGGCAGGAAACATTTTTCAAATTTGTTTGAATCTGTCATAGCTAGTAGCACAGATGAGAGAGCATAATCAGTGTTCAAAACTTTATAATTTATTGTGGAATGAATGAAAGAGTTTTGAGAATAATATAATAGAGCAGAAAATGTTTAAATAACATTTAATCTAAGCTCTTTATTTTAAAAATTGGAAGAAAGTGAATCACAGAGATGGTAAATATTTTGTCTAATTCTGCATATCCCATTTATGTCAGATGTGAGAAAAATACAGGTCATATGCCAAAATGTATCATTCACTTTTATAGTGTAATTATCCTTAACTGCATTCCTCCTGCATGATATAGCTAGATAAGAATTACAGAAGTGAAATGTTCAAAATGCAGAATAGGAAGACCCTGGCTTCACCTTCTCCCATAGACACCCTAAAATTAAACTATTTACAGAGCAACCACCTATGAGAACAACATAAAGATTGGCAGAAATATTTTCTATAATGAAAGACAAAGAAGGAATCACAACAAGATGGATAGGAGGGGTAGGAGATGGGGTAGAGTTACAACCAATACCTCAGGGTCAGCGACCTACAGAAGGGAAGAATATCACAATTGTAGAAGTTCTCTCCAATATGTAAGGCTCCTTGGGTTTATATTGGTCTCTCCAGCCTGGGGATCCTGCACCAGGAAGACAAGCCTCCAGAATTCTGACTTTGAAAACAAGTGAGACTCTTGTTTGGGAGAACTGAAGAGCTATAGGAAACAGAGACTCTGCCCTTAAAGGATGCACACAAAATCTCACACACTCCAAGTTCCAATGCAGATGCAGTAGTTTGAAAGGAATCTGGGTCAGACTCACTTACTGATTGTAAACAACCTCCCAGAGAGGCATGAGGAAAATGTTATGCCTTCTGGAGCTGAACAAACTGGGCCATTTTTTGGTGCTTGTTTTACTGTGATAAAGCTGGCACTGGCAAATGCCATTTTGGAATCCTCTCTCTAGCTTATTAGTGACAGGGGCCTGATCCCAATATCCAGTAAGCCAACACCAGTCCCAAGACCCTTCAGGCCATGAAGATAGTGGTATGAGGACCATCAGCCTGGCATGAGTCCCACACCCCTTGGGCCATGCAACCAACCACAAGCGAAGCCTGCTCTTTTCCAGAGTCAATACACAAGGCAGAGCCTCATAGCTGATCAGGCCAGGAGCTAGACCTAATTACCAGGGTACCTATAGTTGTCAGCCTACCACAACAGAAGGGCACATGTGGATCACATGGGGGCACCACTAGAACATATAGTTCTGGTGACCTGAGGGGAGCATGCTGCTGGGCCCCATAGTTTGTCTCCTATATAAAGCCACTTTTCCAAGATAAGAAAATGAAACTTGCCCACCTAACACATAGAAATAAACATAGAGAATTAGCTAAAATGAGGAAACAGAGGAATATATTCCAAATAGAGGAGCAAGACATAACTTCAGAAAAAGAACTAAATGAACTGGAGATAAACAATTTACCTGATGAAGAGTTCAAGGTAATGACTATAAAGATGGTCAACAAACTCAGGAGAGGAATGGATGAACACAGTGAGAATTTCAATAAACTATTATTAGATAACATAAAGAAGAAACAAACAGAACTGAAAAGTACAATAAATGAAATAAGAAATACACTAGGAGGAATCAACAGTAGGTTAGATGATACAGAGAAATAGATCAGGGAACTGGAAGACAGAGTTCTGTGTGGCTTTTATTCTTGGGTAGAAATCACCCAAGGTAAACAAAAAAAAAAAAAAAAAAGAGAGCGAGAGAGAGAGACAATTTTTAAATATGAGGATATTCTAAGAGACTTTTGGTGCAACATCAAGCATACTAACTTTCACATAATATGGGTACAAGAAGGAGAAGAAAGAGGCAGAGAACTTACTTGAAGAAATAATAGCTGAAAAATTCCTAATCTAGGAAAGAAAAGAGATGTCTAAATCCAGAAATCACAGTGTCTGAAAAAAAAGTTGAAACCCCAAAGGTTCACAGTAAGACACATTAAAATCGAAATGGCAAAAAATAAAGATAAAGAGAGAATATTAAAACCAGCAAGAGAAAACCACCAATTTATGTCCAAGGGAACTCCCATAAAAGTGTCAGCTGACTTTTCAGCAGAAAAATTTGCAGACCAGAAGGGTATGGCAATATATTTAAAATGATGGAAGGAAAAAATTTACAAACAAGAATACTCTAACCATCAATGTTATTATTCAGACTTAAAAGAGCTACAAATACTTTTACAGAAAAGTAAAAGCTAAAAGAATTCAGTACCACTAAACTGACTTTTCAAGAAATGTTAAATAGACTTCCACTTAGAGTGGAAAAGAAAAGACCATGACTAGAAATATGAAAATTATAAAAGGAAAGTTTTCACTGGTAAAAGCAAACTTACAGTAAACGTAGTAGAACATCAAATTATAAAGCTAATAGGAAGGTTAAACATAGTAAGATCATCTATATGCATAATAAGAAGTTAAGGGATACAGGTAGCAAAAATATGTAAAAGATGATATTAAAATATTAAATGTCAGGGTGAGTGTAAAAATGTAAGGTATTTAGAATGCATTCAAACTTAAGAGATCATTAACTTAATCATATATATGACATATATATATATATATATGATTTATACATAAACCTCATGACAATCACAAACCAAAAACCTATAATAAAAAACAAAAAAAGAGATAAAAATCCAAACATAACATTAAAGATAGTAATCAAATCACAATGGAAGAGAGAAAAAGAAAAAAATAATTAAAAAGAACTGCAAAAACAACCAGAACACAATTAACAAAATAGCAATAAATATGTATTTATCAATAATTACTTTAAATGTGAAAGGACTAAAAGCTCCTTTCAAAAGACATAGAGTGGTTGAACAGATACAAAACAAGATATATATATTGCCTGCAAGAGACACATTTCAGATTTAGACACATCACAGATTGAAAGTGAGAGTATGACAAAGGATATTCCATGGAAATGGAAATGAAAAGAAATCTGGAATAGCAATGCTTATATCAGACAAAACAGACTTAAAGACTGTAACAAGACAAAGAAGTAGGTTACACTATGATAAAGGGATCAATCCAACAAGAAGATATAACAATTTTAAGTATATATGCATACAACATATGAGCACCTAAATAGACAAAGCAAATATTAACAAACATAAAGGGAGTAATTGATAGTGAAAAGCTGAAAGCACTTTTTCTACAATCAGGAATGTTACGAGGATTCCCATTCTTGTCATTTGTATTCAACATAGTATTAAAAGTCCTAGCCACAGCAATCAGAAAATAAATAAAATGAATCCAAACTGGAAAAGAATAGGGACTTTCCTGGTGGTTCAGTGGTTAAGACTTCATCTTCTAATGTAGGGGTGTGGGTTTCATCCTGGTTGGGGAGCTGAGATCCCACATTCCTCATGGCCAAAAAAGGAAAACATAAAACACAAGCAATATTGTAATAAATATAATAAACATTTTAAAATTTGTCCACATAAAAAAGAGCTCTTAGGGGATCGGTTCAAGATGGCAGAGTAGAAGGACGTGTACTCACTCCCTCTTGAGAGAGCACCAGAATCACAACTAACTGTTGAACAATCATCAACAGGAAGACACTGAACTCACCAAAAATTATACCCCACATCCAAAGACGGAGGAGAAGCCACAATGAGACAGTAGGAGGGGCACAATCACAATAAAATCAAATCCCTTAACTACTGGGTGGGTGACTCACAAACTGGAGAAAGATTGTACCACAGAAGTCCACCCACTGGAGTGAAGGTTCTGAGCCCAAAATCAGGCATCCCAACCTAGGGGTCTGGCAATGGGAGAGGGAATTCACAGAGAATCAGAGTTTGAAGCCTAGCAGGATTTGATTGCAGGACTTCAACAGGACTAGGGGAAACAGAGACTCCACTCTTGGAGGGGACACACAAAGTAGTGTGGGCAACAGGACCCAGGAGGGAGGAGCAGTGACCCAATACAAGACTGAAACAGACCTAGCTGCTAGTGTTGGAGGGCCTCCTGTGGAGGAGGAGTGCAGCTGTGGCGCACTCTGGGCACAAGGACACTGACAGCAGAAGTTCTGGGAAGTACTCTTTAGTGTGAGCCCTTCTGGAGTCCACCATTAGACCCAACAAAGGGCCTGTAGTCTCCAGTGCTGGGTCACCAGAGGTCAAACAACCAAAATGAAGGCAACTCAGCCCCACCCAGCAGCAGACAAGTGGAATAAAGTTTTACTGAGCTCTGCTCACCAGAGCAACACCCAACTCTACCTACCACCACTCCCTCCCATCAGGAAGCTTGCAAAAACCTCATCAATAGCTTCATCCACCAATGGCAGACAGCAGAAACAAAAAGAATTACAATCCTGCAACCTGTGGAACAAAAACCTCATTCACAGAAAGATAGACAAAATGAAAAGGCAGAGGAAAATGTCCCAAATGACAGAACAAGATAAAACCTCAGAAAAACAACTAAATGAAGTGGAGATAGGTGATCTTCCAGGAAAATAATTACAGGCAAATATCAAGAAGATGCATGAAATGCTTAACAAAGACCTAGAAGAATTAAATAACAAACAAGCACAGATGAACAATACAATAACTGAAAGGAAAAATACATTAGAAGGAATTAATAACAGAATAACTGAGGTAGAAGAACAGATAAATGACCTGGAGGACAGAATGGTAGAATTCACTGCTGTGGAACAGAGTAAAGAAAAAAGAATGAAAAGAAATGAAGACAGCCGAAGAGACTTCTGGGACAACATTAAACATACCAACATTCGCATTATAGGGGTCCCAGAAGGAGAAGAGAGAGAGAAAGGACCTGAGAAAATATTTGAAAAGATTATAGTTTAAACTTCCCTAACATGGGAAAGGAAATAGCCCCCCAAGTCCCAGAAGTGCAGAGAGTGCCAGGCAGGATAAACCCAAGGAGAAACATGCTGAGACACTAATCAAATTGACAAAAATTAAAGACAAAGAAAAATTATTGAAAGCAGCAAGGGAAGAATCACAAATGACATAAAAGGGAACTTCTATAAGGATAACAGCTCATTTCTCAGCAGAAAATCTACAAACCAGAAGGGATTAGCATGATATATTTAAAGAGAAGAAAGGGAAGAACCTACAACCAAGATTGCTATACCCAGCAAGGATCTCATTCAGATTTCACAAAGAATCAAAACCTTTACAGACAAGCAAAAGCTTAGAAAATTCAGCACCACCAAACCAGCTTTACAACAAATGCTAAAGGAACTTCTCGAGGCAGGAAACACAAGAGAATAAAAGGACCTACAAAAACAGACACAAAAGAATTAAGAAAATGTTAATAAGAATATACATATCAATAATTACCTTAAATGTGAATGGATTCAATGCTCCAAACTAAAGGCACAGGCTCACTGAATGGATAGAAAAACAAAACCTATATATATATGTGTGTGTGCTGTCTACAAGAGACACACTTCAGACACAGGGACACATACAGACTGAAAGAGAGGGGATGGAAAAAGATATTCCATGCAAATGGACATCAGAAGAAAGCTGGAGTAGCAATACTCATATCACAAAAAATAGATTTTAAAATATAGAATGCTGCAACAGACAAGGAAGGACACTACATAATGATCAAGGGATCAATCCAAGAAGACATAACAATTATAAATATATATGCATTCAGCATAAGAGCACCTCAATACATAAGGCAAATGTTAGCAACTATAAAAGAGGAAATCGACAGTGACACAATAATAGTGGGAGACTTTAACACCTCACTTACACCAATGGACAGATCATACAGACAGAAAATTAATAAGAAAACACAAGCTTTAAATGACACAGTACACCAGATAGATTTCATTGATATTTATAGGACATTCCATCTGAAAACAGGAGATTACACTTTCTTCTCAAATGCACACAGAACATTCTGCATGATAGATCACATCTTGGGTCGCAAAGCAAGCCTCAGTAAATTTAAGAAAATTGTAGTCTTATTATGCATTTTTTCCGACTACAGCACTATGAGATTATAAATAAATTACAGGGAAGAAACGTAAAAAGTACAGACACATGGAGGCTAAACAATACGTTGCTAAGTAATCAATAGATCACTGAAGAAATCAAAGAGTAAATCAAAATATACCTAGAGAAAAATGACAATGAAAACACGATGAACAAAAACCTATGGAATGCAGCAAAAGCAGTTTTAAAAGGGGGAGTTTATAGCAATACAATCCTACCTCAAGAAAAAAGAAAAATCTTAGATAAAATATCTAACCTTACACCTAAAGGAAATAGAGAAAGAAGAACAAACAAAACCCAAAGTAAGTTAGTAGAAGGAAAGAAATCACAAAGATCAAAGCAGAAATAAATGAAATAGAAACAAAAAAACAATAGCAAAGATCAATAAACCTAAAAGCTGTTTCTTTGAGAAGATAAACAAAATTCATAAACCCTTAGCTAGACTCATAAAGAAAAAGAGGGAGAGCTAAATCAATAAAAATAAAAATGAAACAAGAGAAGTTACAATGGACACTGCAGAAATACAAAGCATCATAAGAGACTACTACAAGCAATTCTATGCCAATGAAATGGAAACATGGAAGAAATGGACAAATTCTTAGAAAGATATAACCTTCCAAGATGGAACCAGGAAGAAATAATGAACAGACCAATCACAAGCACTGAAATTGAAACTGTGATTATAAATCTTCCAACAAAAGAAAGTCCAGGACCAGATGGCTTCACAAGAGAATTCTATCAAACACTTAGAGAAGAGCTAGCATCCATCCTTCTTGAACTCTTCCAAAATATTGCAGAGGAAGGAACAGTCCCAAACTCATTCTACAAGGCCACAATCCCCCTGATACCAAAACCAGACAAAGATACTGCAAAAAAGAAAATTACAGACCAATATCACTGATGAATATATATGAAAATATCCTCAACAAAATACTAGGAAACAGAATCCAGCAACACATTAAAAGGACCGTACACCATGATTAAGTGGGATTTATCCCAGGGATGCAAGGATTCTTCAATATATGCAAATCAATCAATGTGATACACCATATTAAGAAATTGAAGAAGAAAAAACATATGATCATCTCAATAGATGCAGAAAAAGTTTTGATAAAATTCAACACCCATTTACGATAAAAAAAAAAAAACTCTCCAGAAAGTGGAAATACAGGGAACCTACCTCAATGTAATAAAGGCCATATGTGACAAGCCCACAGTCAACATCATTCTCAATGGTGAAAAACTGAAAGAATTTCCTCTAAGATCATGAACAAAAGGATGTCCACTCTCACCACTATTATTCAACATAGTTTTGGAAATCTTAGCCATGGCAATCAGAGAAGAAAAAGAAATAAAAGGAATACAAATTGGAAAAGAAGTAAAATTGTCACCATTTGCAGATGACATGATACTATACATAGATATCCTAAAGATGCCATCAGAAAACTACTAGAGCTAATTAATGAATTTGGTTAAGTTGCTTAATTAATGAATAGAAATCTCTTGCAGTCCTGTACACTAACAATGAAAGGTCAGATAGAAAAATTAGGGAAATAATCCCAATCACCATTGCAACAAAACAAATAAAATACCTAGGAATAAACCCAACTAAGGAAGTAAAAGACCTGTACTCAGAAAACTATAAGACACTGATGAAAGAAAACAAAGATGACACTAAAAGATGGAGAGATAGACCATGTTCTTGGATTAGCAAAATCAATATTGTAAAAATGACTATACTACAAAAAAAAATCTAGATTCAATGTCATCAGAATCAAATTACCAGTGGTGGGCTTCCCTGGTGGTGCAGTGGTTGAGAGTCCACCTACCGATGCAAGTGACACGGGTTTGTGCCCCAGTCCAGGAAGACCCCACATGCCGTGGAGCGACTGGGCCCATGAGCCATGGCTGCTGAGCCTGCACGTGCAGAGCCTGTGCTCCACAACAGGAAAGGTCACAACAGTGAGAGGCCCACGTACCACACACACACAAAAAGATCAAATTACCAATGGTGTTTTTTACAGAACTAGAACAAAAAATCTTAAAACTTTTATGGAGACACTAAAGACCCCGAATAGCCAAAGCAATCTTGTGGGGAAAATAAAAACACAGCTGGAGGAATCAGACTCCCTGACTTCAGACTATAGTACAAAGCTACAGTAATCAAGACAATATGGTACTGGCACAAAAACTTAAATATAGCTCAATGGAACAAGATATAAAGTCCAGTGATAAACCCACACATGTATGGTCAACTAATCTATGACAAAGGATACAGGGATATACAAAGGACAAAAGACAGTCTCTTGAATAAGTGGTGCTACATGTACAGCTAATTGTCAAAGAATGATATTAGAACACTCCCTAACACCATACACAAAAATAAACCCAAAATAGATTAAAGACCTAAATGCAAGACTGGACACTATAAAACTCTTAGGGGAAAACATAAGAAGAACACTCTATGATATAAATCACAGCAACATCTTTTTTGATCCACCTCCTTGAGTAATGGAAATAAAAATAAATAAATGGGACCTAATGAAACTTAAAAGCTTTTGCAAACAAAGGAAACTACAAACAAGATGAAAAGACAGCTCTCAGAATGGGAGAAAATATTTGCAAATGAATCAATGGGCAAAGGATTAACCTCCAAAATATATAAACAGGTCATGCAACTCAATATTAAAAAAAAAATCCAATCATAAAATGGGAAAAAGATCTAATTAGATATTTCTCCAAAGAAGACATACAGATGACCAAGATGCACATGAAAAGCTGCTCAACATCACTAATTACTAGAGAAATGAAAATCAAAACTAAAATGAGGTATCACTTCACACTGGTTAGAATGGGTGTCATCAGAAAATCTATAAACAATAAATGCTGGAGAGGGTGTGGAGAAAAGGGAACCCTCTTGCACTGTTGGTGGGAATGTAAATTGTTACAGTCACTATGGAGAACAGTATGTAGTATCCTTAAAAAACAAAAAATAGAATTACCATATGACCCAGCAATACAACTACTGGACTTATACCCAGAGAAAACCATTATTCAAAAAGACACATGCACCCCGATGTTCATTGCAGCACTATTTACAATAGCCAGGTCATGGAAGCAACCTAAATGCCCATCGACAGATGAATGGATAAAGAAGATGTGGCACATATATACAATGGAATATTACTTAGCCATAAAAAGGATCAAAATTTGGTCATTTGTAGAGATGTGGATGGACCTAGAGACTGTCATGCAGAGTGAAATAAGTCAGAAAGAGAAAAAGAAATATATATTATTGCATATATGTGGAATCTTGAAAAATGGTACAGATGAACTTGTTTGCAAGGCAGAAATAGAGACACAGATGTAGAGAACAAATGTATGGACACCAATGTGGTAAAGCGGGGACATGTGGGGTGGTGGTGTGATGAATTGTGATATTGGGAGTGACATATATACACTAACATGTGTAAAATAGATAACTATTAAGAACCTGCTGTATAAAAAATTAAATATGTAAAACAATTTTTTTAAAATCTTAAATAAACACTGGAAAGGAAGAAATAAAACTGTCAGTGTTTGTAAATTATACTGTATATAGAAAAATTAAAAAAAACCTTGAGAAATTATTAAACTAATAAATGAACTCAATAAAGTTATTAGTGAACTAATAAATGAACTCAATAAATGCAGGAATCTGTTGCATTTCTATACACTAATAATAAACTATCAGAAAGAGAAATTAAGAAAACAATTCCATTTACAATTGCATTGTAGCTTGCTGGTCATTGAGTGAAGCTGGGTGCTGGTGTTGAGATGGAGATCTCTGGGAGATTTTTGCCATTTGATATTATGTGCAGCTGGGAGGTCTCTTGTGGACCAGTGTCCTGAAGTTGGCTCTCCCACCTCAGAAGCACAGCCCTGACTCCTGGCTGGAGCACCAAGAGCCTTTCATCCACACGGCTCAGATTAAAAGGGATAAAAAGTAGAAAGAAAGAATTAGTAGAAGTAGAAAGAAAGAAAAAAAGAAAGAAAGAAATGATGGGGGGAGGAAGTGTGGTAGGGAGCGAGGAAGGAAGGAAGGAAGTAGGGAAGGAAGGAAAAAACAAAGAAAGAAGTTACAGTAAAATAAAATAAAGTAAGATAAAATATAATGAAGTTATTAAAATAAAAAAAATTATTAAGAGAAAAAATAAAGAAACAAAAAAAAACGGACGCATATAGCCCTAGGACAAATGGTGGAACCAAAGCTATACAGACAAAATCTCACACAGAAGCATACGCATACACACTCACAAATAAAGGAAAAGGGGAAAAAATCATAAATCTTGCTCTCAAAGTCCACCTCCTTAATTTGTGATGATTCATTGTCTCTTCTTGTATTCCACAGATGCTGGGTACATCAAATTGATTGTGGAGCTTTAATCTGCTGCTTCTGAGGCTGCTGAGAGACATTTCCCTTTCTCTTCTTTGTTCTCCCAGCTCCCAGGGGCTCAGCTTTGGATTTGGCCCCGCCTCTGCGTGTAGGTCGCTGGAGGGCGTCTGTTCTTCGCTCAGAGAGGATTGGGTTAAAGGAGCAACTGATTTGCGGGCTCTGGCTCACTCAGGCCGGTGGGAGGGAGGGGCACGGAGTGCGGGGCCAGCCTGCAGCGGCAGAGGCCGGCGTGACAGCCTTAGGCACGCTGTGCGTTCTCCTGGGGAAGTTGTCCCTGGATCCCGGGACCCTGGCAGTGGTGGGCTGCACAGGCTCCCCGGAACGGGTGTGTGGATAGTGACCTGTGCTCGCACACAGGCTTCTTGGTGGTGGCAGCAGCAGCCTTAGCGTCTCATGCCTGTCTCTGGGGTCCGTGCTTTTAGCCACGGCTCGCGCCCGTCTCTGGAGCTCCTTTAAGCAGCGTTCTTAATCCCCTCTCCTCGTGCACCAGGAAACAAAGAGGGAAGAAAAATTCTCTTGCCTCTTCGGCAGGTCCAGACTTTTCCCTGGAGTCCCTCCTGGCCAGCCGTGGTACACTAATCTCTTGCAGGCTGTGTTCACACCGCCAAACCCAGTCCTCTCCCTGCGTTCCGACTGAAGCCCAAGCCTCAGGTCCCAGCCCCGCCCGCCCTGTTGTGGGAGCAGACAAGCCTCTCGGGCTGGTGAGTGCCGGTCAGCACTGATCCTCTGTGCGGGAATCTCTCCGCTTTGCCTCCCGCACCCCTGTTGCTGTGCTCTCCTCCATAGCTCCGAAGCTTTCCCCCTCCGCCTACCGCAGTCTCTGCCCGCGAAGGGGCTTCCTAGTGTGTGGAAACCTTTCCTCCTTCATAGCTCCCTCCCATTGGGGCAGATCCCGTCCCTATCTTTTTGTCTCTGTTTATTCTTTTTTCTTTTACCCTATCCAGCTACGTGGGGGGTTTCTTGCCTTTTGGGAGGTCTGAGGTCTTCTGCCAGCATTCAGTAGGTGTTCTGTAGGAGTTGTTCCACGTGTAGATGTATTTCTGGTGTATCTGTGGGGAGGAAGGTGATCTCTGTGTCTTACTCTTCAGCCATCTTCTCCTCTCACTCTTTATAGCAGTTAATACTGAAGAGTTTGAACTGTTGGGTAGACTGGAAGGAATGCTGAATCAGAAATTAGGTAAGAGGAATCCTAATCTCCACTCTAATGCCACTATTCTTTTTTTTACTAATTTATGCATTTCTAACACGAATGGGGTTCTTTTCTGTTTTCTTTAAGGGTATTACAGGTTCTAATATTATATAAAATTAACATTTAGAAAGAGGAATTCAGCAATAGTGGTTTGGTGACTTGTAAATTAATTGCATAATTCAACATATTTATATCTGGATGCAGTAACCCAAGGAATTGCCAAACCTATGCCTTCAAGAGTTGGGTTTTCTTCACTCATTATTATTTTCTTAGAACAGAACCATCATAGTTCAAAGGTGTACAGGTAATGTGAGAATGTAATTTAATTTGCTCACTTAGTTATAAATTTATTGAAGGTCTGGTGTGTTCCCATATTCCTATACATGTGTGGATATAGGATGAGGATGGTTGAGAATGAAGGGATTGAGATTTGGAGGTTGAGGAATAGATTAGAAAATGGCACCATTTGTTTGGGGGTATGGCACTAAGCTAGGGTGTTGTCAGTACATGGGAGAGGCAGCTTTCAAAATTCTCCATTTTTCTGAGGATTTCCTCTTCTGTGGAATGCTGTCAATCACTTCCCTTTATTTTCTTCTCCTCATAAACCTTCTGCTAACAAACAAATTATAATTTTCAGGATATTAAAAATTATATTTATCTTCACTGAGCGATTTTCAAGAATGATTGATGGGACACACAAAGAAGTGATAGATATTAAAACTCAGTATTACCAGTCATTACTTATTTGGTCTATACTGACAGTTTAATTTGTACTTAATGAAACAAAAAAGAAAACTATATTTTCACCAATAATTTCCCAAGTATTTTATTATTTAGTATAAACCTCATCTCCTTAGATAAATAAAATTTTGTTGATATCCTGCACACATGTACTAACACAGGTAAATATATCTTCCCCTTTAGCTCCATTTTAAAGAGTATAATAATTAATGGAGATAATTACTGGAGTCTCATTCATGTGAATGAGTGATGGGGCAGAAAGTGTCCCAAAGTGCTCAGATTTTATAATGTGTATAATTTGCCCTGGGAGTTATCATAGACATTAAAATCTAGTCTATAACAGAATTCATATTCATATTATTTGCTATAGTAAGAATTTACTCTATTTGACAACCTGATCCTGCATTAAAGCATTTCCTGGTATTTTATCATGTTAGTAACTAATATACAACATATGCTTTGGGACTGAAAGTTTTTCTTTCATAGTTTTAGAAGATGTCCCAACCATGAAACACCTGTGATTTAAATGTTTATTATAATATTGTAAATTTGCTAAGCATTTTCCTTTATTTGATTAATCTCCATCTTTTTCTAGAAATTTTGTAATACTCTTTGTAGACTAGGTCATAGGCTAGGGACAGGGTTCAGAACATGCTATCCCAAAATATGACATCTTGACATGGTGAACATTTTAAGGTGAAGGGATGTGAGAAATGACAGGTACAGGAAAGACCTCCCCTATCTTTCTTGAAGTAGGTTATAAGACCCTCTTCTGAGAGCTGTCCCTGCCATACCTGGAGGAAAAAAAAAATCTTTATCTCTAAAGGAGGGATGCTGAGAGACTCAGAACTAACAGGACTTGCTAAGTTCCTCCAATTTACCACACTTAGCTCATCATACCCTTTTATCCTATTACATTTTTCCATGACTTCCCACACTTCATCAAATCTACTATAAGAATGCTCAAGCTTAACCACTTCTTCAGGTCTTCATTTTATAATGAAGTTTCCAGAGTCATATAAAACTTAAATAAATGTATATGTTTTCTCTTGCTAACATCTTTTGTCAGTCCAAATTACAGGGCCCCAGTGTGAGAACCTAAGATGCGTACAGGAAGAGAATTTTCCTCCCCTAAACTAGTCAGCTGCTTACATTACCAGAAGAGCATTGGAGGGTTTGAACAATTTTCTCCTGCCCCATTACATATTTCTTCTTTCTGCCTGAAATTTCCCATGCAGTGCTTTGTGCCTTTCTTGGTTCTGGGTTCCTTTACTCTCTTTTGAAAATATCATTATGATAGGAATAGAGTAGTATAATTAAATAGTCAGTTTAAAAATCCCACTAGGAAATTAAGGACAGAAAGGGAATTTTAAGGGAGTTTGGGAAACTGTTGTAAGCTAATGATCACTCAAGAAAAGAATCCAGTAACCTAGCAACAATCTGCACTTCCTTGAAGGAAGACCAGGTGTATCAAGTGTCAGACACACTCAAGCCAGAAGTCCTGCTAATCAAAACACAAGACAATAAATATGGGGCCTGAACCTTGTTATATGAAGTCAGAGAGTTAATAGTCCCTGAAGAGTAGCATTTCTGCATGTAGCCAAGACAGAAATATAGGTGAAAGGGGAAAAAAAAAAGAAAACTAGTTGAAAGGGGACAACATACGGAAACCTAAGATGAATTACCATATTTTAGTATATGTTACTACCCTCTTGTTAATATACATATGATTTAAATAGTGCCATGAGAGTCACAGTTAAACCATAAAAGGCCAAGGGATGAACTAATAATGTAAGCCTTGACGTCTGCCCAAGAATGAGGAAGAAGATGGTCTTCTCCCCTCCCCACTTTTTCTTTGATTATAAAAGTTTAGTACTCTTTGTTCTTGGGGCTGCTGTGCTCCCTTGCCAGTCTGCTTGTATCGCTCACAAGTATCCTATGCTAATAAATTCACTCTTTGCCCCACAGTGAATTATTTCTGCAAAGAATGAGACAAAAGAACCTGAGCTTCACTAAGTCCTGAAAACAAGTGAGCAGTTTTAATCAAGACAGTGTGTTTGAGGCCCCTCCTAGTCAGGAATCATACGTTCAAGTCCCAATCTGAGTTTTAGCTGGGTTTGAGTCCCATGCAAGAAGGAGTGCAGTTTCAATTATCTTCTATCAGGTTTTACAGTCCTTCATGATACGATAGATGCTTCAGCCAGGCAGAAAAAGCTCTGAAAAGGGGGATGGACTATACTCTAAATAAAAGTCACACTTTTTCCTTGGCCTTACCTAGATGATTTCTAAATAATTATTATAACCTTTATAATACTATACTCCTTCAGGGCATTTTTTGGTTTATACATAATTTTAAACTATATGCTTTTTATCCACAACAGTGTAAAATGACATAAAATTAAATTTAAAAGCTAATAGACTGGGTTTCAGAAGCAAATTTTATTGTAATCCCGTTAGGCTGGAATGATGGAGCAAACCCAGATAGATGAAATATTAAAAAATTAATGCAAGAGCCTAAGTCAAGAGCAAAGCGCGGGACCGACGAAAGCACCAGCCCACGGTATCGTCATGCCCTGGAGACGACAGAGCGTGCCGGCTTCCGAGGAAAGCAAAAATTAAAAAGACCCTTGACATTAGGAGTAGACTAGAGGGATGTGAAAAAAATCTAAAGATGCAGGTATTTCAGACCATCTGCAGGCAGCTTATAAGTTCAAAGGGGTTTTCTGTAGAACCAGCCCCCAGTGTGGTCTTCTCCACTTCCTCTTATATGTGTGGCAGGAAGAAAAAAGTGAACCGTTATGAAGAAGAGGACCCAAAAAAGTACTCTGATTTAGTAAGGTCTGTCTTGTCATTCAGAGGCCACGCTCAGACTCCACAGCCTTTGTTCGAGGAAGATGCTTTACTCTATGGACCTGTGAGGAAGTGTAAGGCCCCAAAGCAAGAAGAAGGGGCAGGAGATCCACGAAACTGGGGTCCTCTCTTCAATCCGGAGAAAAGCGGAAAACCAAATGATCCTACAGTTCCTCTGAAAATCCCTTTGCAAAGGAATATGATACCAAGGGTGACCCGAGTCCTTCAGCAGACCATGAACTCAGAACAGATTTCCTGTTTGGAGAGGTGGAAACAGTGGATGATTCTGGAACTGGGAGAGGATGGTTTTGCAGAATATACTTCAAACATGTTTTTACAAGGGAAATGGTTTCATGAAGCCTTGGAAAGCATACTTTCACCCCAGGGGAACTTAAGAGAGAGAGATGAAAATCTCCTCAAATCTGGCTACATCCAAAGGGTCCAGCATGTTCTGAGAGATGTCAGTGGAGTGTGGGCTCTGGAAAATGCTGTTAGACGTGACACTCTAAAGTATGTAGGTCTGCTGCACTGTGTGGCCGATTATCAGGGAAAGCTGTGTGTGACTGATCGGAAGACATCTGAGAAACCAAAGCCTTTCATCCGAAATACATTTGACAACCTGCTGCAAGTCGTGGTGTATGTCAGTGCCATAAACCATAAGGCCAACTACAGCTTTCAGGTTCAGTGTGGCTTGATCGTGGTGGCCTACAAAGATGGGTCCCCCGCCCACCCACATTTCATGGATGCAGAGCTCTGCTCCCAGTACTAGGCAAAGTGACTTCGACTAGAAGAATATACAAAGAAGGAAAAGAACCTGAATATTCAGAAACTAGATTAGGGGCAGGAAGCTGTGTGGGAACGCTCAGGACTTTCTCACAGTTTGGGAAGATGTATTGCTGTTTCCTGTGATCTAGAATGAGGTGCCACAGGGTCTGAGAGCTGCAGTAACACAAGCTGAACTAGTAAGTTGTTGAAATTTATTGCAACCAAAAAGACAAAGCCGGAAAAGTTAAATTAAAAAGATGGACTTCGGCACATAAAAGACCAGCTCTGCTACATCTGACTAGCATTTACCCAAAAAAAGGGTAAGCAGCATTGGCACAGTGTTGGTGCCTCTTGGACCCCTGTAGACCTTTCTGTGTTCCGGGCAGGATGCCCAGTCTTTGAACTGAGAGATTCAGGGTGGTGAGGCCTAGTGCTCAGAGCATTTCCCCCGGGGCACGCCAGCAGGGAGGGCTGTGCACCCACAGTGTGTATGTGCAGTGAGAATTTGTATCAGCTAACAACGGCTGCCAGTGCGGGCTCCTAAAACTTGTCTTATGTATGGGGTTCCCTGTATTTCATTTGGGGGGGAAAAGCTCCCATTTGACATTTTTGAAAAATAAATGTGATTTCTTAGCCTCAAGTAAACATTGCTCTCTGGAAAGATGGAGTATACTCACTATATCGTGGTCTATGCCCCTTGGCATCCCACCAAATAACACTCAGGAGCAGCCAGGCTCCAGTCTGAGAATCGTAATTGTAGGTATTTTGGTAGCTATCTTCTGGTTTGAGTCAAGGAATTGTGTACGTGGAGAAAATGTATTTATTGTTTGTTGAATTTTCCAGCTATGGGGAAAAATAATAACGTGTAATTTTTTCTATGTTTGATAAGTAATAAAATTGATTAGTTGTCACTGGGTTCAGGAAACTTAAATAAATGTCCACTACAGCCTTGGGGGAAGGCTCCCTGTTTTATGGAGTAGGTTAGCATTTAAATTACAGTTGCTGTCTTAAAATAGTAGTGTGCTACAAACACCTTTTTCCTTCATTAGCCATTAATTATAAGAAATTAAATACAAGATGTGAGTAAAGTAAAAATAATAATAATAATGCAACAATGTTATATTTTAGTTTGAATAATAAATTTTACAATTAAAAAAGTATTAAATGAGTTGGACCTGCTATGACATCTGTTCAATGAAAAAATACATGGGGGTTAGAATTAGTCAACAAAATTATCTGACACAAAATAAATTTGAAGGAGATGCACAGTTTAGGGGAGATTTTATTATTAAATTTCAACATATCACAGGTTGGTTCTTTATGTTGGATTTGTTATGGTGACATGAACATTTGTTCTTTTTCCACTTGCTCGATCCACTACCTGGGCTGGATTTCATCCAACCTCTAAGACAAACATGTTTTCACCCCAGTACAGCCCTGAGATGAGGTCTGCCTACAGCTGGACTTCTTATACTGGTTTCCAAACAGCTGATAGCTCAGGGCCTTGTCTACTTGGGGACTGGAAGAACTTTGCTAGCAGATGACACAGGTGGTTGCTCCTTTGTTCTATTATCATTTACAGAATTGAATTGTTTTTATTCTATCTAGAGCAGTGGTTCTCAAAGTATGGTCATGTAACCCCCAGCAGTCTGAGAGACTCTTTCACAGGATTAATGAGATTCTCTCTTTTTCCAACTTCTTATCTGTATTAAAATGGATATTTTTTTTTCATATACTCAACCAAAATATACTGAAGCATGTTGAATACAGAAGTAAATAGGTGACTGCAAACATCTTTTAAGCTAGGTATCTTTGGAAATTTAAAAATAAGTAAAATAATGTCATTCTTCTCAATTTATCTTGAGACATAAATTTTTTAAAGTTACTTGTTATGATATATTTTAAATTTTTATTATACCTTTTTAATAAATTAGTTCAGTTTTATAAAATGTAGTTTTAATTTATAATATGGTACATATCAATAGAAATTATCCATATAATCAAAAGCTATTTGGGGTCTTTAGTAATTTTCAAGTGAAGGGAATGAAACTAAGACCAAAAAGTTTGAGTTCTATTGATCTAGGGAAAAATCTTAGCTTGATAATATAAAAGCAGGTGGAAAAATTATGATTATTCATATTCAATTAATATTTATATTCAATTAATAACATTTCTAAAGCCTATAGTTAAAGACTAAACAACATGGAAGCTCACTTGGTCAATATAATTATATATGACTCCAGATCTCATTTTTTAATTTTTGTTTTCTGTCTTCTCTTCTCTATGTTTCCATGTCATATATTCATGGCTAATGTGCTTATATATTTTCCTTTTTATCTTTCCCTTTTCCTCTCTCTGTTCCCAACTGTTTCTCCTTTCTCTCTCTCTATCTTCCCTCCCAGAACTTGCTGCCATCTTTTCCTATTTTACACTACTGTAAATACTACTGTATTTAGTATACTATGTACTACTGTACATAGTATCAAATCACAGAATTAAAAATATATGCTTTTCTTAGTAAATAAAATTTTAATATATTTATATCAAATGTCTCCTTTTACTCTCCCCTCAAGGTAGCTAAAATTAAAAGTTTGGTGACATTTCTAAAAACCAAAAAGACACCAAAAATAAATTTTTAATTCATACTTTAATGTAGTATTTGAAATTTTCTCTAGAAATATTTTAACATTCTTAGAAAAGCATAAAAGGAAAATAAAGTAAAAAGCAAAGAAAATTATTTTATTTATGGGAAGTGAAGTCTTCAAATGAGAAGAATAAGTGAAATGTGAAGAAGAAGGAAGAAATTGTGACAAAATCTGAAGCCAGGGGCTTATTAATATCAATATTTGTTTTTAAACTGTTATTTGAAATTATTTATATGATTTTTTCCAGAGAGTAAGAACATGCCAGGGAGAAACTCTGCAATGGGTAGAAAATTTGGCACAATGTAATGACATGTCAAATTTGAAGTTTGTTTTTGCTTTGTGTTGAAATTATACTCTGTTGTGCCTTCTCTTTACTAAAATTATATTACACACAAAACGTTGGGGGTTCTACTGTTTAGACCCGTCATGGAGTGGAAGCTGGATGTTTAAAGACAATGGCAGCCTTAGGAACCGAGAGCAAACTCAAAGCACCTGACACCAATGAAGCAGCTGGAGATATAGATTGACTGAGGGAAATTTAAGTCACATTTGGAATCTTCAAAGGATAGAGGAAGGTATACTGACCTTCATATGATGTGTTGTGCTGGGGCTTGAATTTAAATTATGAAATTTATCTCTCATTAAATTGAGAGATTTTCTAACTTCTAATCCAGTTATTTTAATTATTTTTGTATTATATTTGTTAGTGTTATCTTCTACCAGAAGTAAATTTAGATTCTATACTGAATCAGTGGCAAGAAACTTATTTCTCTCTTGCATTCATATTAATATTGTCCATTATCAAACATGATACTAAGTGTATTCAGTAAAGACTGATGACTGACTTGCCACTGATAGAAAGAAATACATCAATTTTTTAAAGCAAAAATTCAAAGAGATGGCTATTTAACTTGTAAGATTACAGTCTGTTGCCATCCTGGTGAAATAGTTAAGAAAAAAAGTACAATGAATTAAAACATTTTCTGGTTTGAATCTTGACTCTGTAACATGTTTGTTACTTTGAGAGAGTTACTAAATAATTTAAATAATTTGTTTTGTTTCTCAGTTGCCGCATCTGTAAAGTAGATTAATAATAATACCTACTATTGAATTGTTATGAAAAGTAAGTGAAAAAAAATATAAAAAACTTAAACTAGTGATTGGTCAATTCTAAGGTCTCAGTGAACGTTATCAAGACCTAAAAATTATTTTATTTAGAATGATTTATATGATTTCTCTTTTCCAATGTTGCATCAGGGTCAAATTGGCTGGAATATAATTTTTTTACAAACCGCAACACACCTATGTTCATATGATGTTATCCCATCTGTTTGAAATATAACATTTCAATCAAATGGTGTTTTGCTTTCATGAATACACCTGGATTGATAGCTCTTGTATTATCCTGGGAATGCCAGTTGTTTTTGTTTCTATCTTTTTGTCTTTGAATTAATGAGTCAGTAGAGAAGAGAATATAATTAATGTACTGGTTTCAAAGATTGTTTAAAACACATGGTACACTGAAATTTAAAAAAAAATTGTTTGAGCCTAGAATATATACCATGATTACTTCATTAGGGTTGTTTTCTGTTGTTTGATCTTCTTAATATATAAACTGTAGCACTACTAGTACAGCACTCCAACTCTCTAGAGAAAAACCTAAGTGAATTACATAAAAATAACAGGTAAACCAGCATTGACATACATGGTGTTAGTGAATACTGGTGTGAGAACTCTCAAAGACAGTCTGTACTTACCTTTCATAAACAATGATACAGTTGGAGCTACTTGGAATTTGTCTAGGGTTTAATAGAAAGATCACTGAGCAATGGTGTGAGCTGAGTTCTCAAAATGGCTAACGCTAAGTTAATTCAAACTAATCTTAATAACAGCTCTAGTTTAATTTCCTTAAGTCTAAACCACAAGGGCTATATCAGATATATTATTAATTTTTATTCTACTGTATTTTTATTCAATAAATAATTGTATGACTGTTAGGTACCCTGTTAAGTTTTGGGACACAGAGTTGAAATAGGTAAACCCTGTCTTGAAGGAACTCACAGTAGAGTGAAGGACACTAAAGGTTATGATATTTAATCCCAGGTTCTTATTTAGGCAAAGAAGAGAAGAATGTAATCTAATCTTGGAGATGAGTAATTATTTCTCTGAGACAATGGGGACAACTCTGAATCTCAAATAGTGAATATAGTAAATGTGTGTTAAAAATGTGCATGAAGTAGGAATTAGTGGAGACTTCCAAGCAAAGGAAACAGTATATTCAGGAGTACCAAAGGCTAAGGAAACGTGATAACTTCAGGAATTGCTGGTAATTCAGTATAATGGAGCCTTGGGTGTGGAAGGACCAGATGGAAGATGGAGAGGGAAGCCAAGTTCATATTGCCAAGGCCCCATTACGATAATCATTTAAAATTTTATCCTGAAAGCAATGGGTAATCGTGAAATAATTTTTAAGAGGAAATGACATATTCAGAATTGCATTTTGAAAACAAAACCCGTTGGCAGAAATGAAACAATAGGTATGAAGTGGCATTACTGGGTGAAGGGATACCTGTTAGGAAACTGCTATGGGAAAGCTAGGTAAGAAATAATGAAGGCTTGACATATGACTCCAGCAGCAGTAGTGGGAATGGAGGAATGGATTTGATAAATATTATAGGAAAAAAATTTGTAGAAATTAGAGACTGATTAAATGTATGAGATCTGGAAGAGAGTTATTTTTCTGGGTGGATGGGGTGGTGCTCTTTGCTGAGAGAACACAGGAATGGGAACAGGTTGGAAAAGCTGATAAATTTCCATATAGGATAGATTCAGTTTAAGTTTCCTGTGGGTTTTTAATGGGAGACAGCCATCAAAAAATTGGACATATGGGTCTAGAAATCAGGAGATGATCCCTCAATTATCTTTTCAAATAATTTTATAACTCAATTTAACCAAAAATTACTTAACTAAGAGAAACTTTTTTAGTGCTAACTATATTCTAGCCATTAGTCTAAATCTGAATAGTTGAAAAAATGAATATTATTTAAGTATTTGCATTGCCCTTGCTTTGAAGTAGCTCACTAACTCAGAAGGGATATGTCTTGTTATATAATAATTAACCCACAAAATATAGAAAATAGAATGCCAAAAGAAATATTCACCTTTTAATTCTTTAACCTATTTTAGAATACCCCTCAGTCACCTTTTTCCAGATAAAATTTCTACTTTTTCAAGCTAGAGCTTCCTTTGAGCTTCTTCTGTTTTATACTCCCTGTCTTTTTGTGTGGCTTTTTGGATTATCACAAGACTGTTCATATGTTGACACAGAGACAGACAGAGTACCCAGGGCTCTACCAAAGTTTTACAAGCCAAGTATTGCCAGACAATAACATCCTGGACAATGACACTTCTCTTTTGAATTTATCTTAAGTTTTTTCTCTTGTTAGTTCCATTGTTTTTCTGTTCAACAATTGATAATAAATAACAATCAAGTCCCTTTCCCTTCTCACAATGTCAACTTTTAATTATTGCATTAACTTTTATTACATGTATAATTTTTAAGTTAAATAATTCCGTTGGTATATGTGAAAAAGAATCATTACAAAAATACAGATGCTCTAAGAAATTTAATTAGGATTATGTAAATAATAAAGAACTATGTATAGGAATTATTTATTAATTGGACTTTCTTGTTTCTATTATAATATCTGTCGTGATTTATATAATGAAAAATCTGAATAAAACAGATGATATTTCTCAGCTCTAACTTCCTGAATCTTTAATGGAATTTATATAATCACCCATAGAAAACACTTTAATCTCCATTGCATATAGGATCAATTCCAAACTCCCTAGTTTGATGCTCAAAAATTCTTCCTAATCTGTTAGACTGAATTTGAAGATAAAATTGTGAACTCCAGCAGCTGATCCCCTTTCCAGCCTAAATCTTTGACTTGGCACCAGCCATGTCTATTTGTTTGTTTCCTTCTCTCTCTAAACTCACCAACCTTTAGTTCAGTTTTTCTTCTTTTCTGGGAACTTTCCTGATCCAATTTTCAGTGATCCTAATTATATTCAGCACTTATTCTCTGTCTCCCTTCTCACTTTCTTCATATGTGTATATCTGTGTTCCAAAGTCACCTATAAAAGAAACGTTGAGGGAAGTGACCAGGAGTGAGCAAGAGACAAAGAGTTGTATCTTGCCCTCTAATTCCAGTCACATTGCATATTTTCTTACATCTCAATTGTACTTTTAGATAGATTATATGCATATGATTAAATGAGAATCAGATTATATGCATATGATTAAATGAGACTCAGAGACGTTCAAATAACTTCTTAAAACTCACTCAGGTTTTAATGGGGAACTGGATTTGAATTCAGAGCTGCCTGTTTTCTTCTCTTGCTCATCTTACCCATGGCCAGAATGAGGTGGGCATGGGCTTTGAAATTGGGGTGTTAGAGTTTAAATTGCAATGCTGCTTCTTACTAGCTATGTGGACAAACTTATCAAACATTTTCTATATTCTCTACTAAGGATTTTATAAACCTTATTACAGGTAAGATTGTCAGCAAGAACACTAAGCCATGGTGGTAATATTATTGTCACTTTATAAATAAGGAAACTGAAGCACAGGGAGTTTGGGTAACCTACCTAAGTTCATAGAATTAGAGGCACAACTGAACTTCAATCCTGGGAAGTCTGAACATATATTCTAAATTAATATGCTAATCATTATGCTCCTATGGGAAACTACTATAACCCTTTTAAGCAGCAACAGTTTCCTCATGTATAAAATGGATATAAGATTATTTAGAAGATTAAATGAGATAATAGGAAAACACTAAGCACAATGACTTGCATAGTAGTAACTAGATAATAATGATTGTTGTTATCTTAATTATTTTGTTTCAGAATTAAGCTGTACAGAGCCTCCTCAGGCCCTAGGCTGTTCAAAGTCCTCTGCTTCAGTGGGGGAGGGTACTTTTCCATTTGGGTTCAAGCAGCCAAATAAAACTGAAGCTGAGATCAACACAGCACAAGCTTTATTCAATGGCTACAGAATGGAGACGCAGAAACTAAGTTCACAGAACAAATTCTCACCCAGAAGATGAGAAGGATTTAATTTTAAAGAGTAAAGACAAAGGGAGGAAGAGTGAGGCTAATGATGGGGAGGCACATGCATTAGTCTATCTGGAAGGGACAAGGGTTTTTCAAGGGAGTGGGAAACCACCCCGTTTTGATTATTCTTTTGTCCTTAATGTCCTGTAATCGCCATTGGTAGGTGTGTTATTTATTATGCTAATATAGTAAAAGCAGTGTACAATGAGACTCAGGGCCTGTTGGAGGTCAGATTTGTTTGCCATCTTTGTCCGAGCTGGTCCCACTTGATTTTCATTTGTTTGTAGCTTCCTTTCTTATCTCTATACCCTTCAAATTAAAGATTTATGTTAACTCCTGCTAAAGGTGGTGGTAGGTTGTTTTGAGCAAAGACCTGAAGCAGCTCTGGCAACAATTTGTGCTGTCTGGAGGGCTGGGGGCAGGAATTATATATTTTTATCTCATCAAAAATTAACTCTGCATATAGTTACTTGCTTCATAAAAACTTATTCATTTTATTATTTAATATATTAGTTCTTTTGAAAGATGGTGAAGTGAAAAAAGACAGTGCGTTGTTATATATTGACAGATACATCAATACAGTTTTAGATCCTTTTAGATTTAAACCATATTCAATAATGGAAGAATATTTTATGCCACCACTTAGAAAGAAGTTTTGTGGGAGAAATTTCATCATTGGACATTATATCAATTTAATAACAAAAACCTTCAATATAATCTACCTCAGAATCCAAAACTTACTTTACCGATATTTTCCAATAATATTGCAATCCAAGTGTATTTTGGACTCTGCTCCATTATTTTCTATCATGACTCCCTTTAGGACACTCATATCTAAATGTGCCCACAGCATAGCACCTAGCATGCATTGGTATGGAGAACTCTCTGTTGATTTGCAATCTGTACCAGGAGAGGAAAAGTTGTGGAGTCAGTTCTTTTTTGACAGTTAGTTTTATTTGTCCCCACCTCCAAATTCTAGCCAGTCTCCTCCTAAATTTGTGCCTGTGATTGCAAGAATGACAAGGCTAGAGTGTGCAGTTAGGTCAGTACTCAAATACCTCTCTGAAAAAAGTGGAAGAACTGAAAGTAGACAGGATAATGACATCACCCAATGGATAACAGAGAATTCCAGGATGAGATCCAAAGGTGTCCCTCTGAGGCAATTTATAAATTGTTACAAATAAGATTAAGAAGATTACTATATCCCAGAAAGAGGATTAATCTATAACTCCTAGAAACTAAATTGAATTATGTCAAATAAACATGTTAAAAATAAAAAGGATATAATAAAGAAAGGTGGGGCTTCCCTGGTGGCGCAGTGGTTGAGAGACCGCCTGCCGATGCAGGGGACACGGGTTCGTGCCCTGGTCCGGGAAGATCCCCATACCGCGGAGCGGCTAGGCCCGTGAGCCATGGCCACTGAACATGCGCGTCCGGACCCTCTGCTCTGCAATGGGAGAGGCCACAACAGTGAGAGGCCCGTGTACCGCAAAAAAAAAAGAAAAAAGAAATGTGGTCTATATGGAATCAAGATAATTAATTGAAGAGCAATTACATGACAGGGATAAGTCAGGAATGACTAAGGAGATATAAATGTTATCTGGAAATTGAGTATTTTAATCATCAGAAAGAAAAACACAATACTCTGAGTAAAATTTTCCACAACCCTCTCCAATTCCTTATATTCTGTTTCATGTCCTGCTTTTCTATTTTTATTTTCCTATTTACCAGTGTTTGCTTGTATCTTGATAATAGAAAAGTTTCTTTTGCTTATTCTGTTTGCTTGTATCTTGATAATAGAAACGTTTCTTGGAATAGCAGAAAAGAAGTTTCTGGTCATTTGAAAAAGAATAACTTTCACTGTAAATTAGCATTTCTGGTTTTTATATTTTTATTTTATTTATTTTTTATTGAAGTACAGTTGATGCAAAATATTGTTTTAGTTTCAGGTGTGCAGCAAAGTGAGTCAGTTATACATATTCATTTATTGGTTATTTTTTTAGATTCTTTGCCCATATAGGTAAATAGAGAGTATTGAGTAGAGTTCACTGTGCTGTTAGTTATCTATTTTAAATATAGTTCTGTGCAGCTGTCAATCACAATCTCCCAATTTATCCCTCCCCTCTTCCCCCCAGTAACCATATATTTGTTTTCTACATCTGTGATTCCATTTGTTTTGTAAATAAGTTTATTTGTACCATTTTTTTAGATTCCACATATAAGTGATATCATACTATATTTGTCTTTCTCTGTCTAACTTACTTCACTCAGGATGACTATCTCTAGGTCCATCCGTGTTGCTGCATGTGGCATTGTTTTGTTCTTTTTATGGCTGAGTAATGTTCCACGGTACATGTGTACCACAACTTCTTTATCCATTTCTGTTGATGGACATTTAGGTTGCTTCTATGTCCAGGCTATTGTAAATAGTGTGGCAATGAACATTGGGGTGCATGTATCTTTTTGAATTATGGTTTTCTCCTGATATACACCCAGGAGTGGGATTTTTGGGTCATATGGGAGCTTTATTTTTAGCTTTTTAAGGAAACTCCATACTCTCCTCTATAGTGGCTGTAACAATTTACATTCCCAACAACAGTGCAGGAGGGTTCCCTTTTCTTCACACCTTGTCTAGCATTTATTGTTTGTAGATTTTTTGATGATGGCCATTCTTCCTGGTGTCAGGTGATAACTTGCTATAGATTTGCTTTGCATTTCTCTAATAATTGGTGATGTTGAGCAGCTTTTCATGTGTCTCTTGGCCATCTGTATGTCTTCTTTGGAAAAATATCTGTTTAGATCTTCTGCCCATTTTTTAATTGGGCTGTTTGGTTTTTTTGATATGGAGCTGCATGTGCTGTTTGTATATTTTGGAAATTAATTCCTTGTCAGTTGCTTCATTTGCAAATATTTTCTCCCATTTTGAGGGCTGCCTTTTCATTTTGCTTATGGTTTCCTTTGCTGTGCAGAAGCTTTTAAGTTTAATGAGGTCCCACTTATTTATTTTTGTTTTTATTTTTACCACTCTAGGTGGTTGAACAAAAAAGATATTGTTGCATTTATGTCAGAGAGTGTCTGCCTTTGTTTACCTATAAGAGATTTATAGTATCTGGCCTTACATTTAGGTCTTTAATCCATTTTGAGTTTATTCTTGTGTATGGTGTTGGGTAGTGTTCTAATCTCATTCTCTTACATGTAGCTGTCCATTTTCCCAACACCACTTATTGAAGAGACTGTCATTTCTCCATTGTATATTTTTGACACCTTTGTCATAGATTAGGTGACCATAGGTACATGGGTTTATCTCTGGACTTTCTATTCTGTTTCATTGATGTATATTTCTGTTTTTGTGCCAGCACTATACTGTTTTGTTGAGAGTAGTTTTGTAGTATAGTCTGAAGTTAGGGAGCCTGATTCCTCCAGCTCTTTTTCTTTCTCAAGATTGCTTTGGCTATTCCAGGTCTTTTGTGTCTTCATACAAATTGTAAAATTTTTGTTCTAGTTCTGGGAAAAATGCCATTGGTAATTTGATAGGGATTGCATTGAATTTGTAGATTGCTTTGGGTGGTATTTTGACAGTACTGATTCTTCCAATCCAATAACATGGTATATCTCTCCAACTGCTTGTTTCATCTTTGATTTCTTTCATCAGTATCTTACAGTTTTCTGAGTACAGGATTTTGCTTCCTTAGATTCATTCTTAGATTTTTTTTTTTTTTTGGTGTGATGCTAAATGGGTTCTTTCCTTAATTTCTTTTCTGATCTTTCTTTGTTAATGTATAGGAATGCAAGACATTTCTACATATTAATATTGTATCCTGCAACTTTACCAAATTCATTGATGAGCTCTAGTAGTTTTCTGGTAGCATCTTTAGAACTTTGTATGTATAGTATCATGTCATCTGCAAAGAGTGACACTTTTACTTCTACTTTCCAATCTGGATTCCTTTTCTTTTTTTTTCTCTGACTGTCATGGTTAGGACTTCCTAAACTATGCTGAATAAAAGTGGTGAGAATGGACATCCTTGTCTTGTTCTTGATCTTAAAGGAAGAGCTTTCAGGTTTTACTTTTGAGTATGATGTTAGCCACAGGTTTTTCATATATGGCCTTTATTATGTTGAGGTATACTCCTTCTAAGCCCACTTTCTGGAGAGCTTTTTATCATAAGTGGTGTTGAATTTTGTCAAAAGGTTTTTCTGCATCTGTTGCAATGATCATATGGTTTTTATTCTTCAGTTTGTTAATGTGGCAAATCACATTGATTGATTTGCATATATTGAAGAATCCTTTTATCCCTGGGATAAATCCCACTTGATCATGGTGCATGATACTTTCAATGTATTGTTGGATTTGGTTTTCTAGTATTTTGATGAGAATATTTGCTTCTATGTTCATCAGTGATATTGGCCTGTAATTTTATTTTTTGTTGTCTTTGGTTTTGGTATCAGGGTGATGGTAGCCTCATTGAATGAGCTTGGGAGTGTTCTTCCTCTGCAATATTTTGGAAGAGTTTCAGAAGGATTGGTGTTTCCTCTTCTCTAAACGTTTGATAGAATTCACCTGTGAAGCCATCTGGTTCTGAACTTTTGTTTGTTGTGAGTTTTTTATATCACAGTTTCAATTTCATTACTTGTGATTGGTCTTTTCATATTTTCTGTTTCTTTCTGGTTCAGTCTTGGAAGGTTGTACCTTTATAAGAATTTGTCCGTTTCTTCTAGGTTGTCCATTTTATTGTCATATATTTGCTTATAGTAGTCTCTTCTGTTTCTTTGTATTTTTGTGATGTCCATTGTAATTTCTCCTCTTTCATTTCTAATTTTATTGATTTGAGTCCTCTCGCTTTTTCTCCTGATGAGTCTGGCTAAATGTTTATCAATTTTGTTTACTTTTACAAGAACCACCTTTTAGTTTCATTGATCTTTGCTATTGTTTTCTTTGCCTGTATTTCATTTATTTCTGCTCTGGTCTTTACAATTTCTTTCCTTATACTATCTGTAGATTTTGTTCTTTCTCTAGTTGTTTTAGGTGTAAAGCTATGTTGTTTATTTGAGGTTTTTCTTGTTTCTTGAGGTAAGATTGTATTGCCATAAACTTCCCTCTTAGAACTACTCTTGCTATGTCCCATAGGTTTTGGATCTTTGTGTTTTCATTGGCATTTGCCTCCATGTAATTTTTTATTTTATCTCTGATTTCTTCAGTGATCCATATTGTTAGTAACATATTGTTTAGTCTCTATGTGTTTGTGTTTTTCACAGTTTCTTTTCCTATAATTGATTTCTAATCTCATAGTGCTGTGGTCAGAAAAGATGCTTGATAAAATTTCAATTTTTTTTTTTTTTTTGCATTTACCAAGGCATATTTTGTGGCCCAAGATATGATCTATCCTGGACAATGTTCCATGTGAACTTGAGAAGAAAGTGTATTCTGCTGCTTTTGGATGGAAAGTCCTATAAATATCAATTAAATCTATCTGGTCTAATTCATAATTTAAAGCTTGTGTTTCCTTACTGATTTTCTGTCTGGATGATCTGTCCATTGTTGTAAGTGGGGTGTTAAAATCCCCCACTATTATTTTGTTATTTTTGATTTCCCCTTTTATGGCTGTTAGCATTTGCCTTATGTATTGAGGTGCTCCTATGTTAGGTGAAGATATATTTACAATTGTTATATCTTCTTCTTGGATCGATCCCTTGATCATTAGGTAGTGTCCTTCCTTTTCTCTTGTAATAGTCTTTATTTTAAAGTCTGTATTGTCTGATGTGAGTATTGTTACTCCAGCTTTTATTTGATTTCCATTTGCATGGAATATTTTTCTTCATTCACTCACTTTCAGTCTGTATGATTTCCTAGGTCTGAAGTTGGTCTTGTTTTTATACCCATTCAGCCAATCTGTGCCTTTTGCTTGGAACATTTAATCCATTTACATTTAAGGTAATTTTCAATATGTATGTTCCTATTGCCATTTTCTTAATTGTTTTGGGTTTGTTTTTGTAGGTCTTTTTCTTTCCTTCCTCTTTTGTTCTGTTCTCTTGTGTTTTAATGACCATCTTTAGTGTTGTGTTTAGTTGTTTTGTGTGTGAGTGTGTTTGTGTTTATCTATTGTAGCTTTATGGTTTGTATTTCCCATGAAGTTTTTTTTTTTTTTTTTTTTTTTTGTACGCGGGCCTCTCACTGTTGTGGCCTCTCCCATTGCAGAGCAGAGGGTCCGGACGTGCAGGTTCAGTGGCCATGGCTCACGGGCCTAGCCACTCCACGGTATGTGGCATCTTCCCGGACCGGGGCATGAACCCGTGTCCCCTGCATCGGCAGGCAGACTCTCAACAACTGCACCACCAGGGAAGCCTTCCCATGAAGTTTTGATATAGCACTCTGTATATATACAAGGTGGCTTTAAGCTGCTGGTCTTTTAAGTTCCACTTCCTGCATTTGTACTCTCCTCTTCTCACAGTTGCTGGGTTTGCTTTCATATTTGTGTGTGGGTGATTTCTTACTTTTACTGTATATTTGCCTTTACCTGTGAACTTTTCCATTTGTACTTTTCTTTTTGCTAGTTGTGGCCTCTTTTTTCCCCCCACATAGAGAAGCTTCTTTAGCATTTGATTCAAAGCCAGTTTGGTGATGCTGAATTCTCTTAGCTTTTGCTTGTCTGTAAAGCTTTTGATTTCTCCATCAAATCTGAATGAAAGCTTTGCTGAGAACACTATTCTTGGTTGTACGTTCTTCCCTTTCACCAGTGTAAGTATATTGTGCCACTCCCTTCTGGCCTGTAGAGTTTCTGCTGAGAAATCAGCTGATAACATTACAGGCATTCCCTTGTGTGTTATTTTTTGCTTTTCCTGCTAGTGTTTAAATTATTATTTTCTTTACAAATAAAAAGTTGATCAGGGTAAATTATTCTCAGGACTTATTATTCCCATGGTGCATTCATAAAAGTTCACTTCTGAACCTGAAAAGAAAAGAAGATCTTGAGTCTGTTGAGATTCCCCCATGGTTCATATTTGTGGTTTAAGCCTGCTGACATTTGTCATTTACCCTTGGGCTGTCAAATCTAGCTTTGCATTGGATTCACCTTGGTTGTCGTTACAAGCATCAGTTCATACATACCCCTCAAAATATGTGGAATCAGCCAGGGACTGATATATCATTATTTTAAAGAGTTCTTCAGCTGATTCTGATGGTACTTTTGCTATGCCTTCTGAAATACAATAATGTCATGTTCAAGAGAGAAATGCAGCCTGATAAATTGTTTCTTAATTGTGTATGTGAATAACCACCTCAAAAAAATAGAAAAAAAATTAGCCATTTTCTTCTTATGAAGAAAAGCTCTGCACTCAGTATAATTCCTTCTGTTCTACAGCAGAGTCCCATCCAAGACCATGTTCTCCAAGAGTATTTGATGAATACCTGGTGAGGAAAAAAATGATGAAATGGCAGTAGGACACCAAGATGGAAATTATGGTTGTGGGTTCTTAACAATTCAGTATTAGAGGACGAATTAGAAGCAGATGAGTTAGGTCTCTCAATGTCAAGTGTATCTACCTCTAAGTGAGAAGAGCTTGATTATCTTCAAGTTCTCCAGAAAATAATAAAAATGATTAAATAAAATAGATTAATTTTTATCAACAACTGAAAGAATGCAGACTACACATTTTTTGTAGTTTCTTTTGTAACTACTTAAAGACAAAGACAAAATGTTTCTTTGTTGTGTTTGTAGAAAGGATGTAATTTAAAATGTAGCACAAAGTCCACAGGTTTCACACTGAATAATTGACATTCCCTAATACCAGGGGCAGTACTGTAGAACTGACTATAAGGTTTCTGCACATGTTTGGCCTAGGAGGAAAAAATTTGGATTCTAAGGAACATAAAAGTACACAGGCAAACTGGATTTACTAAGCAAGAATCTGAGTGCAGAGAAGTAAGATAAATGAACCAAGGGCAGGCAGATACTGTAGGGGTTGGCAAACAGGTCTCGAAGGTTATGGGTTTGCAATAGCAAGTTAAAAATTAGGATGCAATAAAGGTGAATTCTGTACTTAGCCCTCATCTGTTCTCTGAATTTTATTGGCTGCCTTGGTGTGTGTGTGTGACCTAGAGCATGGAGGTGAATATTTACATATAGACAAAATCCAGTCCTGTTTGCAAAGTGAGAATTAAATGAATACATTTAAATAACATGCTTGTATCTGCTCATAGTTGACACTCAAGAACTGGTTTATTATTACACATACATAAGTCTAAGCTGTCCAGCTGTTTCTTGCACAATGATATATTTTGTGGTACAGATACTGTTTATACTTTTAATAGTTATTGGTAGAGACAAAGTTCAGGGTACTAAAGGATGACTCAAGTTGTCTGTAAACCTAAGCTATCACTGTAAAACTCATCAATACTATGATACACTAAATCTGAAAACCAGCAAAAGTAATATTCCTCCCAAGACTGCAGACACTGTCATCAAAGTTAATAAGCATTTATTGTAAAATATTATTGGAAAGTTTCCCAGAACTGTTTTCTCCCCGGGAAATATGTACTTACAGGAGTCATGGTCTAAATGTAACTCTATCCCCCATCATATATTAAGTTGAGAAATAACCAATAGGGGACAGTGTAATTGGTGGCAATTATGTAAAAAGAAGCTGGCACTTGACAGCCATTTTACTACATTTCAAAGATATTGAAGAAATAAATCATGATGATAGTAAAGAATTTGGATTTTTGAAACCCTAGGCTTGGAAACTCAAATAATATAGAGACTCAGGATGGATTCTAGGCACTGAACACATATGAATTGATCCAGGCATCAGTAAGAACCTCAGCATTCATGGGTCCCCTAGGCCTTGCCAGGAGTAATGACCAGGACAATAGATTTTGAATGAACAAAGCTCTTATAACATTTGAATTACCTTCAGCAAACAAAGCAAGCTCCTTATTTCATTATTCCTGCCTTCTGATACTTCAGATGTCCAAAACAAACTTTTATTTAATTGTATTCATGTAGTTTTGCTTTTCCATGGTCTGACTTCTGAAAAAAAATATTATTCTTATTCTTATGATGGAGGCTAGATACGCATGTCTAGTCATCTCAGGTGGTTGTGTTAATGTGGGATACCAGTGGAGACTATTTTTGAATATAGTACATTGTGTTATCTATTAATTAAGGCAGGGAGTATTGCTAACAGAATTAAATACTTGTTTATATTTGTTGTATCCAGATTTGTTTGCCTCCTCTTGTCCTCTAAAATACTGTTCTAATCAGCAGATCTATTTTCTACCCTTTTTGATACCACAAACTTACTTATTGTTTGAGTTAAATCATAGAAGGCCAAAGCCCTTGGCTTTCCAATGTGAAGCACTAAATATAAAATGAGTTACTGAAAATAAGACAAGTCTGGTGCCATAAACCTGTCAACCTCATCTCCAGGATTTTCTTTCCGTATGGCACCACATACTTTCTTGATATTACCTTGCACTGAAAAAGTTGGGCATTTATGAATCTCATGTTCAACACATTCTCAGTAATGTAAAAGAATTGGGAGTAATAAGCATGGATCATTTTGAATCCATCATGTGTGTGCATTAAACTGGCATTCAATATTTAGTTAGCATGAAAAGCAGAAGACTATTAGTTTGGGTTTAAGATTTGGTGATTGAATTCTTCAGTTTTCCATGCTCCATCAAAGAACATCAAACAATCATGGAGGAGCAGATGTTGATATTTTCTCTAGTGATGAAGCTAACATCCAAAGGATTCACAATTCCTTTTTTGTATATCATCTAAAGCAGAGCCAGATGCAGCAAGTGGATTTGGCCCAAAAATTAGTATTATCTCAAGCCAAATGTCCTTAGGAGGATTGTGATGTGTCCTGCCTGGACAACACAAAATATAATATTGGACTTTCTGGAGCTATATGAGAAGAGGCAATATGCAATTTACAAACAAAGCTAATTGGAACTGTATCAGGAAGATTTTATTTTTAGCAAAGGATCTGGTCAGTTTATTATACCTAAATCACAGTGGTAATTAAAATGAAAAAAAAAAAAGAAGTGGGTAGTGGTTTCAGAGTCAAGCACTTTGCTGCCATGCTTGATGGTTTAGAATAACAAGCATGGTTGTAATGTTGTTGATGGTTATGTTAAGACATTCTTTCTTATGTATATATTTTAGATTAAAATAATTACTTGGATGTACAGTAACACAAAAATTGCCAAAATGATAGACCTAGCTGTGAATTATCAGACTAAGAAATAAAGATTCTACATTACCTGACTGTTCAAAGAATGGTCCAACTTTGATGTCACTGGGGATTTTGTTAGAAATGCAGACACTACGGCTGCACTCCAGATCTACTAAATTAGAATCTCATTTAGCAACATCCCTGGGTGATTTATATGTACATTGAAATTTGAGATGCACTGCTCAATTACTTTAAGAAGGTTTGATGTGTCAGTGTTTGTGTATGTGAGTCACATGTACAAGAATAGCACTGTCATTGAAAATCAGTTTATAAAAGATGTTTTATTTTTTCAATACATTGCAACCTTGAGCCCATGACTAATACTATTCCCTACTTCTTGCTCTTCAGAAGCAACTTGCCCCCATGTTCATCATGGCTGCCTATCCCTACTGGACTCACATCAAGGGAAAACTTCTACAGAGGCTGTAGGCTTAAAGAATGTTTGGGTACAAAGTTGCCTCTATATTTTTTCAATGAGAGATATCATGAAATTTTCTTAAGATAATAAGAGTAATTGCTAGTATTTACTGAATATATATATATGTATGTATATATATATATATATATACACACACAATGTGCAAACAACTCTTGCAAGGGTTTCATAAGCATCATCTCATTTATCCAAATATGTAAGATGGGTATGATTATTCCTGTTATAAAGACATTGATAGTGAGTTTCAGAAACTTTGAGTAAATTACCCAAGATCACAAAGGTAGTATGTGGAAGAGTCAGAATTCATACAACATAACCACTATTGTAAGCAGTTTTTGCCGGAAAACCACCCTCAGCAGGAAATCCCCTTTCTTGCCAATTTAAGCAAAGCTACATTTTAACTAACTTTTAAATCAGGTGTCCCCGTGCTCTACTTATCTCTGGCCCTAGCACAACATTCAAATCTTTTCATCATGGAATACCTTGCCTAAGCTGTTGGTTCTTTCCATAGGTCAAAGAAGTAGAAATAAAGAATAAGCAATTAACAGATGACCAGACCTATTCCCTAGCTTCCCCTTCAGTACTCCTGTGAACACACTGTGTGAACAAAATATTATCTAAAGAAGAATCACAAGAAGTCAAGAAGCCTGCACACAAGCCTGCACACAGTGGGGGATGGTGATGACTCTGACTCCCCATCTCAATGATTAGCTAAGATGACTTCTCTTTTCCCATTAAAAACTTTCATGGCCGAGCAGAATATTGAGATATCTTTTTTGGGGGACACTGAGTACACTATCTCTGCAGATTGCTGGTATTCTTATTAAAAGCAACTTTCTTTTCTACCAACATTCCTCGCTCTCATGTATTGATTTTCAAGTGGTGAGCAGTCAGACCTGATTCAGTAACAGATGCTCAGTATTGCTAATTAGTGGAGAAATGCAAACCCAAACCGCAACGAGATATCACCTTACACCTGTCAGAATGGTTATCATCAAAAAGTCTACAAAAAACAAACGTTGGTGAGAATGAGGATAAAAGGGAACCACTTGTACACTGTTGGTGGGAATGTAAACTGGTACAACCACTATGGGAAACAGTATGGAGGTTCCTCAAAAATCTAAAAATAGAACTACTATATGATCCAACAATTCCATCCCTGTGTGTATATATATATAAACACCAATTTGAAAAGATACATGGACCCCCATAGACATAGCGGCATTATTTACAATAGCCAAGATATGGAAGCAACCCAAGTGTCCATCAACAGATGAACAGATAAAGAAGATGTGAGGTATATACATATATATGTGGAATATTTCTGTATATGGCTGTAATATTTCTTAGCCATAAAAAAGAATAAAAACCTGCCATTTACAACAACGTGGTGGACCTAGAGAGTACTATGCTTAGTGAAATAAGTAGACAAATACTGTATGTTATCACTTATATGTGGAATCCAAAATATAAAACACACAAATATATATAACAAAACAAAAACAGCCTCATGGATATGGAAAACAAACTGCTGATTACTAGTGAGGAGAGGGAAGAAGGGAGGGGCAAGATAGTGGTATGAGATTAAGAGATACAAACTAGTATGTATAAAATAGATAAGCAACAAGGACATATTGTACAGCATAGGAAAATGTAACCATCTTTTTAAAATAACTTTAAAAGGAGTATTATCTATAAAAATATTGAATCATTATGCTGTACACCTGAGATAATACTGTAAATCAACTACAGGTTAATAAAAAAAGAAAGTTATGAGTAATTACATATATTGTGTTTCAGAACACAGAAGAGTGCATTCTTTAATATGGTCAGCTATATCCCAGTTATGAATAAAAATATCACATTCCTTTCTTCTCAATATGTTCTATATATCTTATAGTCTACAATCTTCAGTGGCAGAAGCCTTATTTTTTGGAGTTTATGAGAATCATGATTCTTAACATTCTATTCAAAATAAATATTGTATTATAATATTGAATATGCATTTTAAAATTGCATAATGCCCCCAGAGACTTTGATAAGCCACCCTTTCTCCCCATGAAAATCAATAAATTTATGAGCTCCACAGCACCAGGATCATTAGTTTAAATATCCTCTTCAACAGCCTACTTATTCTAGAGCAGTAGTGTAAAAAGTTAATACACTTTTGATAAATATTAATCTTATAACAGAAGGAATAACTACATGCTTAAATATGGGTTAGTGATGCAGTATCAACTGGGTGCATAAAAAGGAAAAAAAATTCTGTCTTGCAAATAGAGAACAGAGTGGCATAGAAAGCACTGATTAGACAAAGGCATCCTAAGTTAAATATGATGTAGATAACTTAGTGAGTGGCAGTCAAGATAATGGACATTCTTGAGAAAGAATTAGAAATCTGTGATTATTTTTAAAAGGAAAGGGCTGGGGACATACTCGAGATGGCTCTGGCAATGGTTACATATTTAAGAGTAAAAACAAGAGCAGGAAGATTAAATCACAAAAGAGCAGATTCAAGTCAAGCCATAAAGATCTAATCTATTATGGCTGGAATCATGCCTTTCTTTTAAAATGTTTTCAGTAAATATTAGTAGATTTGAGTAAAAAAGATATATTTTATAAATGTGATTATGGAATCATTATAACATCTATCACGGGGAAAGGGTGATTTAAAATAAGAGTCACCGAATGTGTGTCTGGAACTTTTGCTCCCAGCCAGCCGTCAAGAACACAGTGTCTATGTTTTCAATCTGATAAGACTGTTGACCAATATTGACTCACTTGTTTGGCTCCATTGGTGACCCTCAGAGTTGAAGAAGTAGCCAACCTCTGGTTTATATGCAGGGAGATAAAACTCAAGACCCACCCAAGACCTTTCCGTTTGGGTAAAGAATGATTTAGGGACATTGGCAACCCTAAGCCATTGACACATTTGATAAAAGTCATTTACTTCATTTTTGAAATTGATTTTAAACTTTATTGAAGAGTTTTTATGTTCCAATCAGGAATCTAATCCAAATCTTTTAAAGTTCAATTTTTACTCATTATTTTCCTTTGTTTAGGGTATAGATTTTTTGGAAGTATTAAAATGAAAATAATACAATTCTTAAATGACAGTTTAGAACATTAACAAATAATGAACACTTTTGCAAAATCAAAAAAATTAGAGAATTCTTTCTTTTTGTTACCAAACAGACTACCAGGTGAGTTATATAAAAATGAAAAATGAGCCATGGGAATGATGATGGAAATGTCTACCAGGGGCCCACAAAATCTGGGATTTGAATTGGTGGAAATCACAAGGGAGGACTGAGGCCTCACCCAGGTGCCACATCCTCAGTACAGAATTCCAATGTCTTAAAATGAAAAGCACCTTAAAACTTCAACTGCATGTTTTACAGATGAAATAATTTGTGTCCAGGGAGGCTAAAGGATTTTCTTAAGGATGGACAAGCTAAGCAGTGGCAACACTGGAAGCAGACATAAGATTTCATGACTTCCCTAACATTCAATCAATAAAACCTGTTAAATTATTGGATGGATACCCTCATAAGGTGGTTCAAAATTTCAGAACAGAAATCTGTGGGATCCAATCCTAAATTTTGTTGAAGAAATGTAGATTAAGGCAAAGGTAAATCTGGCATCTTCCTAACTCCAGAAATCTCAACTCACCATAAAGTCATATACCAGAATATATAATGAACATATAAAAAACATTTATTAAGTATTGGTTCCAAGTTAGAGTAATGCATGGCCTTTTCGGAAGAATGTTAAATGCATTTATTATTGGTGAATAGCTTATTCCCCTGACTGCAGTATTTCTAAGTAAAGACTATTTGGAGGTGATGAATCTCTCTTTACATCCTATTCCCAAGCAATACACATTTCACTTAGGATAACATGGGAATTAAATAAAGAGACACAATTTCAGATGGAAAATAGTACTTGGAATCATTAGATTACAGGCAGGTCTCCATAAAACTTTTAAAGAACACTAGAACAATATGATTTCTGGGGCAATTTTTCTTCTGGGTTTATATGTTGTGTTTTAACACAAAAATGCTTTTCACAATAAAGTTCTAAAAGACCAATGGTCTCAACAAGGACCCTTTTAAAAATTCAAAATCAGAGCATCAAATTCTAATGCTCAGTGAGATAATTGGCCACATGTCACTCTTACTACAATTTAATCAGAATTTTTATACTCTATAATCATCACAATAAAAATTCAAATATATTTATTTTATTAAGAAGTATTAGATTTTAGTGAATTTTATCATCAGAAACTCCATCTTGTCCCACTTTCATCTTTTCTAAGCATTTAAAATAAGTCATGGAATGACAACTTATTTCAATTTAAATGAATATTTTTCTGTTTTGTTTTTATTTCTCTCTGCCTTCCTTGAGTTAATGCTAGTCAATACAACTTTCTAGGATGCTGAGAAAATGCCTTCAACCATTTGTACATATACAGGTAGTTTAACAGTAATCAGAGTGGTTTATCTTCTTTATTCACTTGAATAAATAATATTTGTATTCCCACCAACCTCAAACTTTGGCTTAAAAAAAGAAAGATACTAGACAGGTACATTTACATGTTATTACAAATTGTGTGGAAAGTAAGAAAAGAGGGGGAAAGAGGGTAGAACTAGTTAAATTTAACTTACGACAATTAAGGAAGGTTTTATAGACAACATAGCATGTGAGTGAGATAATGAATAATAAATAGAATACATAAAGGCAGAAACGGCAGGTGGAGTACCTTTTAATGGCATGGATGTAGATGTACATGTAGATGTAGTTAGATAGATAATGACTTAATTGAAAGCATGGATTTGAAGTAAAAAAAAAGACATGGTTAAGGTATGTTTAGTGGGTAGTATTTATGTTTAGGCTACAAAATTATATTCAAATCAATAGAGTGCTTTAATTGTAAGACAATGGATTTTAACTTATAGCATTATTTCTCAAATTTAAGACCTTGTGTATTTCCAAAAAAAATATTCCAATGGTTTCACAGACATTGATTCCAGTTGAATTAAAATCTGAGTGGGAACTCTCTAAGTGAACACTTCAAGTATCACCATTGTAATAAAAGTGTAAGCATATGAACTAAAACCAAGCGGCAAGTCTGGATTACAAAGTGGCCATCCAGAATGATCCAGAATATGATTATATTGATTTATTAATTGTTATTTTAATGAATTTATATAATTAAGAAGAAAATCCATAGAGAAAATTCATTCCCTGATAGCAAGGATCTGTAATCCCCAATTTAAGAGACACTGTCTTATAGTCAATGTAGAGCCATTAAAGTTTAAAAGTACAATTAAATTGTCACTTTAGAAGAATTATTCTAGAGAACTTCATCTTAAGAGATACTGGGGAACTTTCCTAATCATTAGATTATTCTATCAACTAATATTTAACTAATCCCCTAGATTCCACCTAGATACTAGGTGTCAGAGAAAAAAAGATGAATACATGGTTCTGCCATAAAGAAGCTCATGGTTTAGGTGAGGAAAATGTCCTTGACTTATAAAAATAATAAAATATGAATATGCAATGGTAGAGAGATTGACAGAGAAGTGGCATTTAACCCAGCATGAAGGCCAGAGAAGACTGAATGACTAAGCTAAGTGTTAAACAGTACATTGAAATTGTGTTTAAGTTTGAGAGTGAGTGTGTGTGTGTGTGCATGTTTGTAGGGGCAGGGGTGGGGCCCTTGAAGAAAAAAAAACAGCATGAATAAAAATTCCTTTGATGTTGCTAAAATGAAAAGTTTGAAGAAGAAGATATTAGGGAATCAAACTGGGAGTGTAAACAGCAGCTAATCCCTGTGGTTGTAGTAAATTGCTGTTAAGACACTGGCTTTATCTTTGGGCCATGGAGAGCTCTTAGGGAATGAGAAGTGAGGGATGACACAGTTGACTTGATATTTTAGTAAGATAACTCTAAGAAGAGGAATAGGGATAGTAGATAGAAGATTATTCTAATATTATCCCAAGTGATGAGTCCCTGGGCTAGAACACGGGTGATAATAGATAACAGAATGAAAAAGATTACATTTAAGAGGTAAAATCAGTAGAATACTGACTACGCATGGGGCATGACTGAAAGGAGGAAGTCAAGGATAAATAAGTTTTCTGGCTTAGACATATCTATCAATTGAGAATGAGATTATAATGAGACGAAAAAAACCTTGAAGAGAAAATGATGAGTTAATTTTGACATATTGGGAGTATAGGGCTTGTGGGCTACCCAATACATGACTCTATTGACAGATGAATATACAAATCTGAAACTTGGGCAAAAGCTATGGCTTAGAAATACAGTTTTAAGATTCAAAAATTTAATAGTTAAACAATCTGCTGATGTTTAAGATAGGTGCAAGTTATTAAGCAATTACAGGAGACTAGGCTCTTTCCAAAGTCCTTTAAATGAATTATCTCATTTAAGACTCAACAAATATATGGAGTAAATGCTAGTAAAATCCCCATTTTACAGACCAGTAAAGTGAGAATTGGTGTCAAGGGAGGAACTGGCCCAAGGTCTCAAAGCTAGCTAGGGTTGGATCTCAGAAAGAAGCTCAGGAAATCTGACTCCATATGGCTTCTCTGGGAAACTATAGTGAGAGAAGCTGTTGCCAATAGCAGAACGATGGAGAACACCAGCATTTAGTGTTTTATGTTTATTATTTTATTAAAATATAGGTGAGCCTATGAGTGAGCCTATGAGTGAGACAGTCATTAGAGAGATTTATAAAGAACCAGGCTACATAGTGTCATGGTGGTCAGGTCAGCTGTCAATTTGAGAAGCCAGTAAAAATCCATAATTTGGTTTGGCAATTGAGATGACATTTGTAAAAGCAGCTTCAGTGGAATTTAGGAATATAAGGGATATTACAATTGTCAAAGTGATAATTAACTTGTTTTGAAATAACTACTGTTTTGAAAGTTTAGAAGACAAAAAGAAGAGAGATTCAAGTACATTCTAAGCTTTGATTTGTGTTGGATCCAGTCTGCATGGCTGTGCAACTTCCATACCTTCCCTAAATTCACTTTGTTCTAAATGATCCTTAGTGTTATTTCAGTTAACTTGGAATATAACCAGTTATCAGCACCTCTTTAATCCCAACTGGGCTTGACTTGTTTCCACCAACTAAGCAACCTCCTTGCTTTCGTAGGACAAAAACAAATAAAAGCCTGCGGACAGCCTATTCCTCATAAAGTAACCAAGGTAATACTTAGATATATTTGTTTCTTCTAAAATGTAAATTCCATATATCCCTACAGCTAGAACAAATTATTACCCAGAATAATTCTCAAAAATGTGTGTTAAATGAATAGACATAGAAAGGAAATAATGTTTATAGCAATGATTCACATTGCTTGTTTCCTTTAGAGATTTTCTTCAACTGGGAAATAATTTTCCATGGCTATATTTAAGAAGGCATACCATCACACTGTCAAATAGACATAATGAGGTAGCAGGAATTGGTAATCAATAGAGTATCATTTATTCACAAAGATCTGAAAATTTAAGAATGCAAAGGAAAACTATAAGAACAATTTCCTTTTCTTCACATAGGACAAAACCTGATATTGTCCTCTAAATTCTTCATTTATATCAAAGCAGAAATGAAATTACAGGGGTGATGATTTTATTTCAACTCAATAAAATTAGTCCCTGAGTGACAAGGGCTGTTTTAGATACCAACAATAAAGTGCCATTTTAGAAATGAAAATCATGGGCTGACCTAAAAAATCATGTTTGTTCTCAGGTCACACAGGGTGTACTTTTAACTAGAGTGAATGCAGCAGGGGTTAAGAGAAGCTGTCTTTTTGTTTATCATATTAATAGAAAAATATGATTTGCCTATTTACCACAGTGTCCATTAAGTGCATCAGCTATTAGGTAGTAAATTTTTCCAACATAATGAATATATTCAGTTGGAAATCACCAGAGCAACCCTTTTATAGAATGATAATGGCTATGAGAAATACAGCAGTAATCCAGTCAAATGTTTGCCCACAGATCTGGGTATTGCTATAGCAGTCCACATGCTTCCTGCAATTACAAGCCAGTTTTATATTTATCAGTTTATTTTTCAAATACAGCCAGTTTTAGCACCCCTTAGACACTGTGAAGGATCTTGTAATTAATGTTTTCTTGTTACACTTGTATAAAAAGTGCCTCTGAAGCAACTTAATGTAGAAAATAATAAGAATATTAGATTTTCCTGTGGTTTATATGACTTCAAATAAAAATGTTTATTTTTCTCAATACTTTTCTGGATTCCTCCATCTGAATGATAGAGATCATGTAAAATTTATTCCATTGCATTTTTGAAGAATGAGAATTTCTAATCTAGAGACTTGCTTTAATGGCTCAGTTCCTCTGAAATTTGGAAGTAAATATTTTTAAAATTCCTAAAGATCCTTTTCTTAAAATCTGCCTTGCAGTCAGTCTTAATTTATTTGAGAAATCTGAATTATTAGAGTCTCATATTTTTATTTACACTCTAACCTATAGTATTATCCCTGGATGGGTCTAAATAAATGCAACTAGATCACGGGTTCTCAATTTACTGGGTCTATGTATTTGAATGGAACAAAAAGAGAACATATTTATTTTTAACTAACCTCTAATTGACAGTTGTTATTTGTTCCATTATAAATACAGTCAACCAACTGGAGCACTACTAACAGTACCTATGACTTTGTCACCAATAGAAAAGACAGTTTTCAAATCATCTGCAAGTTATGCAGAGAACCCAAGGTATCGCTAATGATTATCACTACTTTGAAATTACAGCAGTTATTTTTCCTTCTGGTTAATCTTATTTAATATGTTAAAGAAGCATTTACATTACTGTATCACATTTATTAATACTATGATAAATTATTTCAATATAATTGGTTTCCTTTGGAAATTCATCTCCTTTATTTTATGTGTTTAAAAACATTATTCTGAGGAGGGGCTCTATAAACTTCACCATATTGTAAAATGTGTCTACTACTCAAAATATGACAGGGTGGGTTTGGGATATCCTGTTCCTTTTTTGTTCACACATTTAGTCTCCCTTCAAATCAGACAATTATCAATAGAATTTTCAGTTTTCAGAATATTTCTTCATACCTCTACATATTCCAACTGTTGGTAGTTTTATTCCTCAGCAATACATCAAAAAAATTCCAGAGTTGGGATCTATCTTCCAAATTTTTTTTTCCAGATCAATCTGCTCCTAATATTGTTGGCAGAGTTAAAAATTCAGCCAATTATTTAGGGCTAAGAATTATTTTGAGCTTTTTATGTCTATTACAGAATTCCATAAAGGAAATAAAACATCACTTTTAGAGGTAAATGGAAGGAAGCCCTTCAAGTCCTCAGGAAATTACAACCATAATGTTACAGTGAAAAACAAAACAATCAGTTAGCAAGTTAGTCATCAACTCCAGCCAACTAGCAAGCTGAATTGGTCATCTAGTTTTTGGTCAGAGGACACTGGGAATTTTTCCCCTATGCTGGTTTCTTCCACAAAACTTTACCTTGTCAAAATCTCTGTTTTTACCTTGCATATGCTTATTCTGAATCTCATTTTCTCAGGCTCTTTGCAACCTCCCATATCTTCCAAGGTTGTAGGTAATTAATCTCTTAATGGAATTAATACTATAGAAAAAAGAAAGGTAGAAGAAAAAATTATTTTCACATCCACTTATTTTTTTCTTTCAACATTTGTTGAGCACTTTCTAGGGGTTAGGCACTATGGAGAGTAAGAATAAAGCATGGTGCTTCTCTGCAAGTCCCTCTTACACCTCAGTCCCCTCTTCTTTCTACACTATGCTACTCACCACCCCCTTGGGTTTTAACAGATACTATAAATATCTGAATTTTTAAAGTTACCTTAGAGTAGTAAATTGCTATTTCTAACTTATAGAAGTGTGACTTATGTGTTGGACTCTCCAATGGTCCGTGCTTAATTATCTGAAGAGAAAGGGAAGGGATTGCATAATTGATAGAATTTAATGCCCCTGCCTTCCTGGTCAGATGACAACCCAGCCACCCATTTCTTAGTGTCAGTCCTGGTGGACACAGGGAATGTTGGCTCCAACTTGTTTATGTATTTTTAAGCAAAAATTAAAGCACACTGTACATACTGTTTTATAACAACTTTTTCAGCTAATAATTTCCATCTTTCCACTTCAGTAAATGTTTCTTTTATCTAAAATTCAGACTCATTTCAAAATGTCCCAGTGATTCCTAAAATGTCCTTCATAGTAATTTGTCTCAACTAGGATCCTATCCAGAACTGTGCATTGTCCCTTATTGTTTTGTGCCTTAAGGCTCTTTTTAAGATGTAACACCAAAATGTCTTAAATTATTTATCATTCTTAGTTTTGTGGTTCTTGTTCAAACACCAATATATCATGTTTTGTAATCATGCTTACGTATTCCCTGAGTATATTTAATTTTAAATTTCTTCTCCCTCTTTTATTTCTAATTTGACCACAATTACCAGTGAAAAATGCATTCCTTCACACCAATCTATATGATACAAGCAATAAAATATTAGTTTGTCCTCTCATGAAGGGCTATGAACAGGGGTTATGGTGACAACAGTTTGCTGACATTTTCTTTTCTTCTGTGTCTATGAATAAATTCCTTTACAAGAAATTGACTCCTTTGTAAATGTTAATGTTTAACTAGTTCAGAAACTGTAAGAGGCTTTGATATAGCCAGTCTTGAGCATACTCAATACATACATATCTTATATTTTTAAAAGACTAGTTTTTTTATAGGAAATTAAATTGAATTCTGCCTTAAGGCACACAATTTAAAGCATGCAGTTATTCAGCCTAAATATACATACATATTATTTTCAGCATAATTTAATCATAATTGGAATTGTGGTTGGAATCATCATTCAGAATTGCTGCCTCCTCACCTCTTGCCACAAAGTTTCATTCTGTCCCCCCCCACACTTTGTCTAAGAACTCTGTCAGTCTTATCAATATGCCTTAGCTTTTTTCAGACTGCACTAGACATAAAGGAAAGGGGAGAAAATGGGCTTTTTGAAAATGATTGAATTTTGTATAAATCCAAACCTCATTTCCTATTTAGCTTTAGTGAATAAAATGATATTTGCAAAATCCTGCAATAGTGAGCATCATTTTTATCATTTTTAATGTGAAGCCAATTCAATAGAAATGAGCTGAGATGAAGGACAATTAAACATAGTCTTACTTTAGAGTGTTGTTGGCATTCCTAGAAAGGTTCCTTTTTTCTGATCATATCTAACTTCTATTCATTTCCTCTGCTTTGTATTGTTTTACTTACAGCTTCACATTATTTGGATTCTGAGAATATATTATTTCTTCCTTATAAAGAGCTTAAAATAGTGAAACCTACATATACAGGATAGTGGCAGAAATAGGGCAGTCTCCAAATTGCTGACTCTGATTTCTGCAGTTCAGTTAAGGTGGCTATGAGATGTCCTTCTACTTGAGCTGCATAGCTATAGACTTCTTTCCCTAAAATTGATATTTTTTTAGTCAATAAGTATTTATTGAGCATATACTATATGTCAAGCTTGGGATATAGCAGCAGTAAACAGAATAGAAAAAAGAAAATCCCCACCCTACATAGTTTATGTTCTAATTAGGTTTGTGTGGTGAGGGGAGGGGATAAGGTGATAAGAAATAGACAGTAAGGAAAAAAGAAAAGAATAATATAAATCATATTGGATTATGGTAAGTGCTAAGGAGAGACCCGAAGTTGAGAATGGGGCAGTCATCAGGGAAAGTCTCTTAGAGAAGATAACATTTGATTAAAGCCCTAAAAGAGGTAAAAGTACAAGCCGTGTAGATATTCGGAGAAATATCTGTAGCCATGATTCTAAGGAAGGCAGGAAAGATTCCTGTAACCAGAAAGGGTTGGGCATAGTTAAAAACTAAGGGAAATCCAGAATTTAGAGTGTAGACTCTCACTCCTTGTTGCTGCAACTCTGAGTACCTTGCTGAGTTACTGGATCACATGGAGGCTCAGCTGGATTTTATCTTTTTTTCCTGAGTGATAATAAAAATTATCCTAACCACTTGAGTTCTTAATACTTTTCAGACATTTTAAGATATTTATATAAAGTGTTTTTTTAAATCCTCTCATCAGTTCTCTGAGACAAACAATGGCATCTTATTTACAAAGGGAGGGCACTGAAATCTGTGCTTAGCTAGTGGAAAGCAGAGCCACAAAAAAATCCAGATCCAGGGGCTTCCCTGGTGGCGCAGTGGTTGAGAGTCCGCCTGCCAATGCAGGGGACATGGGTTCGTGCTCCGGTCCGGGAGGATCCCACATGCCGTGGAGCGGCTGGGCCCGTGGGCCATGGCCGCTGAGCCTGCGCGTCCGGAGCCTGTGCTCTGCAATGGGAGAGGCCACAACAGTGAGAGGCCCAAGTACCGCAAAAAAAAAAAAAAAAAAAAAAAAATCCAGATCCAAAGAAAGGGGTCTGTCTGCCTCCAGCCTGTGAACTATTGACTGCTCTGCCATACAAATATCCACACATCTTGAGATGCATGTGTGAACATATTCATAGATAGGATGAATTACTTTTGTAGAGTTTTGACTTGAAAAAAATCACAGCGTGAGAGCTGTGAGTTAAGTTTTTTTTTTTTTTTTTCTTCGGTACGCGGACCTCTCACTGTTGTGGCCTCTCCCGTTGCGGAGCACAGGCTCCGGACGCGCAGGCTCAGCAGCCATGTCTCACGGGCCCAGCCGCTCTGCGGCATGTGGGATCCTTCCGGACCGGGGCACGAACCCATGTCCCCTGCACGAGCAGGCGGACTCTCAACCACTGCGCCACCAGGGAAGCCCGAGTTAAGTTTTATTTGGGGCAAAATTAGGACTATAACCTGGGAGACAGCGTCTCAGATATCTCTGAGAAACTTCTCCAAAGAGGCAGGGGGAAATGTCAGTATATATGTGATTTTGGTGAAGGGGGAGTACATGAAATCAAGCACATAGTTTTTGCAGAAGTTTTCTGCTAGTCTTGTGAAGGTTACTGCTAGTCACGAGGAGCAGATGTCACCATGAAGGATTTTAGTGCTTTTCTAGATATGAAGAGATATAAGAACTGGGCTCATAAAATCGTCTTCTGAAAATATCTATCTGAAGAACTGTTCTGCCAGTTTTTCCCAGGGCACAGAGTACCTCATTTCTGCTCTCCATCCTGAATTCCTTTCAGTGGGTGTTAAAAGTCAGCAGCTGCAGCAGCACATGATTTAATCCTTGTAGAGGTAGATGGCAAGTGCCAATGGACAAGTGCCAGTTTGTAGTAGACAATAGGACATTAAATTTTCAAAATAACATCAAAGATTTAGTAGTTTATTTTTAAGAGGCTCAATCTAAAATCTTCAGTCAAATCTTATATGACCTATAATTTCTACTTTTTCACAAATACTATTAGAGAAAGCCCAGGTATGGGATGACAAGAAGTAAAGACCTGTAAGAGTGCTTTCTACAGGAAGCTGTTGGAGAGGAAGAAGTTATCCTCTACTTTTCTAGATTCATCTGGCTGGTCTAAGAATTAAATTAACATTAGACAGGAGAGGGTCAAACAAAATTTAATAACATGCATACATGAGAGAGACCCAGAAAAACTGAGTAACTCTCCAAAATGGCTGAAATCCTCACCTTATATGCCATCTTCATTTAAAGCCAAAAGAGGAGGTTGGGGGTAGTGGTTTGGGAACTCAAAGCGGAGGAAGGCAATTGACATGGAGATACAAAAGCAAATGTTTGTAAACAAAATTTTGCTGGGTCATACCGAGACAATGGGCCATAGAGAGGAATTTTAACAGACTTTCTTATGTTCCTTCCTGTCTACTACACTCAGTTCATACTATAGTCATCTATGGTGATAGCTCTTTTCCTGGAACAGTTCCTCTATCTATATTCCTTAGTCAGTTAGGGTGAAGATCAAAGTTTCTTCCTGAGACTTTTGGGCCTTGATTTTTTTCAACTCAAAATAATCCAACATGCCAAAGAGACATTTTTGGATGACAAGTTTGCTCCCCTACAGTAGCTAATAGTATCTAGTTCAAACTCAGTTGGGGCAGAAATTCTTCATTCATGTCTCTGGCCAGATGGCCAAAGCATTTCCTTGAATTTTTTTTTTTTTTTTTTTTTTTTTGGCTGCGATTGGTCTTTGTTGATACATGCGGGCTTTCTCTAGTTGTGGCAAACGGGGGCTACTCTTTATTTCAGTGTGCGGACTTCTCATTGAGGTGGCTTCTCTTGTGGAACATGGGCTTTAGGCGTGCAGGCTTCCGTAGTTGTGGTGCACGGGCTCTAGAGTGCAGTCTCAGTAGTTGTGGCACATGGGCTTGTTACTACATGGCATGTGGGATCTTCCTGGACCAGGGATCAACCCTGTGTCCCCTGCATTGGCAGGTGGATTCTTAACCACTACGCCACCAGGAAAGGCCCCTTTGAACACGTTCCTCTGTGACATTTTGTTGTCAGATAACTTCTATCCCAAGGAAAAACTGCTTCACGTTGAGTTTCTTTGGCCTGTTGTAACTTGATATCTTATCTGTTTCATCTTTATTACATTTTTAGTGAGAATAGCGTATTGTCAGGAGAATCAAGTTCTAGTCCATTGTTGAATACTAACTAGCTTTACACTATAATGATTCATGTAACACCTTTTGGGTTTAAATTGTGACATGAGCAGCATAGCAAGTCTTTTTTCTCTAACAGCCCTTCACTTATCTTATGGCCATTGTGCACACCATCCTGTCATAATGTCTATTACTTTTTCTTAGTTGAAATATAGTTGATTTACACAATTGTGTTAGTTTCAGATGTACAGCAAAGTGATTCATATATATATATGTATATTTCAGATTATTTTCCATTATAAGTTATTACAAGATATTGAATATAGTACCCTGGGCTATACAGTAAATCTATTTTGCTTATCTATTTTATGTATAGTAGTTTGTATTTATTAATCCCATACTTCTAATTTATTCTTCTCCCCTCCCTTTTCCCGTTGGTAACCATAAGTTTGTTTTCTATGTCTGTGAAACTGTTTCTGTTTTTTATATAGATTGGGTTGTATTATTTTTTAGATTCCACATAAGTAATATCATATATTTGTGTTTCTCTGACTTACATCACTTAGCATGATAGTCTCTAGGTCTATCCATGTTGCTGCCAATGCCAATGTTTCATTCTTTCTTATGGCTGAGTTATATTTCATTATATATATATATATTCTTAAACCAATATTCTGTTGGTTGGGCACTTAGGTTGTTTACATGTTTTGGCTATTGGAAATAATGCTGCTATAAACATTGGGTTGCATGTATCTTTTCAAATTAGTGTTTTCATCTTTTTTGAATATATGCTCAGGAGTGGGATCACTGGATTGTATTTTAGCTCTATGTTTAATTTTTTAAGGAACAGCCATACTGTTTTCCGTAGTGGGTGTACCAGTTGACATTCCCACCAACAGTATAGGAAGGATCCATTTTCTCCACACCCTCTACAGCATTTATTATTTGAATACATTTTGATGATAGCCATTCAGACTGTGGTGAGGGGATACCTCATTGTGGCTCTGATTTACATTTCTCTAATAATTAGCAATGTTGAGAATCTTTTCATGTGCCTGTTGACCATATGTATGTCTTCTATGGAGAAACATCAATTTAGGTCATCTGCCTATTTTTTTGATTGGGTTGTATGTTTTGTTGATATTGAATTATATGAGCTGTTTGTATATTTTGGATAATAACCGTTTATTGGTTGCATCCTTTGCAAACATTTTCTCCCATTCCATATGTTGTCTTTTCAGTTTGTTTATGAATTCTTTGCTATGCAAAAGCTTTTAATTTTGATTAGGTCTCATTTGTTTACTTTCGCTTTTATTTCTTTTGCCTTTGGAGATTGGCCTAAGAAAATATTGCTACAATTCGTATCTGGGAATGTTTAGCCCATGTTTTCTTCTAGGAATTTTATGTTGTCTTGTCTTAAATTTAGGTATTTAAACCATTTGGGGTTTATTTTGTTTATGGTGTGAAGGAATGCTCTAATTCTGTTTTACATGTAGCTGTCCAGCTTTCTCTTTACCACTTGCTGAAGAGACTGTGTCCATTGTACATTCTTGCCTCCTTTGTCATAGGTGTGTGGGTTTATTTCTGGGCTCTGTATTCTACTCCTTTAATCTATATGCATGCTTTTGTGCCAATACCATGTTTTGATTACTGTAGCTTTGTAGTATAGTCTGAGGTCGGGATGGGTTATGCATCCAGCTTTGGTTTTTTCCTGAGGATTGTTTTGGAAATTTTGGGCCTTTTGTGCTTTCACATAAATTGTAGTATTATTTGTTTTAGTTCTGTGAAAAATGGCATGGGTGTTTTGATTGGGATTGTGTTCAATTTGTAGATTGCTTTGGGTAGTTTGGCCATTTTAACAATATTAATACTTCCAGCCCAAGAGCTTAAGATATCTTTCCATTTCTTTGAATCTTCTTCAACTTTCTTTACCAATGTTTTATAGTTTTCAGCATATAGGTCTTTCAACTCCTTGTTTAAGTTTATTTCTAGGTTTTTTTACTCTTTTCACTTTTTCTTGATTTTATACAGGATTGTTTTTTTTTACTTCCTCTTTCTGATATTTCAGTTTTTAGTGTAAAGAAATGCAATAGGTTTCTGTATATTAATCTTGTATCCTGCTACTTTGCTAAATTCATTTATTAGTTCTAATAGGTTTTGTGTGGAGTCTTTAGAATTCTCTATATCGAGTATAATGTCATTTGTGAAGAGTGACAGTTTTACCTCTTCCCTTCCAATTTGGATACCTTTTATTCCTTTTTCTTGTCTGCTGTAGCTAGCACTTCCAATATCATGTTGAATAGAAGTGGTGAGATTGGGCATCTTTGTCTTGTTTCTAAATTTAGCAGGAAGTCTTTCAGCTTTTCAATGTTGACTATTATATTAGCTGTGAGCTTACCATAAATCACTATTATGTTGAGATATGTTCCCTCTATACCCACTTTGGAGAAAATTTTTATAATGAATGAATTTTGAATTTTACTAAATGCTTTTTCTGTGTTTATTGAGATAATCATATGGTTTTTGTCTTTTCTTTTATTGATGTTGTTTATCACATTGATTGATTTATATGTGGTGAACCATCCTTGTGACACTGCAATGAATCCAACTTGATCATGGTATATGAGCTTTTCCATTTATTGTTGGATTTTTTTTGCTAATATTCTGTTGAGAATTTTTCTGTTTATATTCATCAAAGATATTAGCCTCTAATTTTCTTTTTTATGACAGCTTTGTCTGGTTTTGATATCAGGGTGATATTGGCCTTGTAGCATGAGTTCAAAAGTGTTAATTCCTCTTCAATATTTGGAATAGTTTGAGAAGGATAGGTATAAGTTCTTCTTTCTATGTTTGGTAGAATTCCTAAGTTGAAGCCATCTGATCTTGACCTTTTTTTACAGGGAGTTTTTAAAATTACAGATTCTATTTCACTTCTAGTGATTGGTCTGTTCAAATTATCTGTTTCTTGAAATTTGTCCATTTCTTCTATGTTGTACAATTTGTTGGCATATAACTGTTCATAGTATTCTCTTATGATATTTCATATTTTGGTGGTATCAGTAGTTATCTCTCTTCTTTCATTACTTGTTTGGTTTATTTGGGTCCTATTACTTTTCTTCTTGGTGAACTTGACCAGATGTTTGTTGATTTTGTTTATCTTTTCAACAAAAGCAGCTCATGGTTTTACTGATCTTTTCTATTTTTTTAATCTCCATTTCACTTATTTCCTCTCTGATCTTTATTCCTTCCTTCTGCTGTTGACTTTACATTTTGATTGTTCTGTATTTTTCCAATTATTTTAGGTGATAAGTTGGGTTGTTTGAGATTTTTGTTTTTTCTTCAGAAAGGTCTGTATCACTATGAACTTGCCTCTTAGAACTGCTTTTTCTGCATATTTTGTAGAGTTGTGTTCTAATTGCCATTTGTTTGGAAGTATTTTCTGATTTCCTCTTTGAGATTATCACTGACCATGTTTTTTAGTAGCATGTTGTTTGACCTCTATGTGTTCATTTTTTCCCCCCATCATTTCTTGTGGTTTATTTCTAGTTTCATACAATTGTGGTCAGGGAACATACTTGAAATAATTTCTATTCTCTTAAATTTGTTGATACTTGTTTTGTGTCTTAGTATGTGGTCTATTTCATGCAAGCTTAAAAAGAATGTTTATTCTTTTTTTCTTTCTTTTCTTTCTTTTTTTTTTTTGAAGTAATGATATATCAGTGAAGTCCAACAGATGTATTGTGTCATTTAGGATCTCTGTTGCCTTACTGACATTCTATCTGGAACATCTGTCCATTGATGTCAGTGGTGTGTTGAAGTCTTCTATTTTTGTGGTCCTGTCAATTTCTCCATTTATCTTTGTGAGTTTTTGTTTTATATATTTATGTGTTCATAAATTAAGTGCGTATATGTTAACACGTGTGCTATCCTTTTTTGTTTTTGATCCTTTTATTATTATATCATATGCTTCTTCATCTTTCTTTATGGACTTTGAGTATTGCTACTCCCACTGTCTTGTTATTTCCATTTGCATGAAATATCTTTTTTCCATCCCATCACTTTAAATCTATGTGTGTTTTTTGCCCTGAAATGAGTCTGTTATATGCAGCATATTATTGTAGGTCCTTATTTTTTTTTATTTAATCTACCACTGTTTTCTTTTGATTGGAGCTTTTAGTCTATTTACATTAAAGTAATTTTTTTTTTTTTTTTTTTTTTTTTTTTGCGGTACATGGACCTCTCACTGTTGCGGCCTCTCCCATTGCAGAGCACAGGCTCTGGACGCGCAGGCTCAATGGCCATGGCTCACAGGCCTAGCCACTCTGTGGCATGTGGGATCTTCCCGGACTGGGGCATGAACCTGTGTCCCCTGCATTGGCAGGCAGACTCTCAACCACTGCATCACCAGGGAAGCCCTAAAGTAATTATTGATAGTTGTATACTTATTATCATTTTAAAATTTGTTTTCTAGTCAATTTTGTAGGGTTTTTTGTTCATTTCCTTTTTTTTTTGTGGTTTGATAGTTTTCTTTTATATTATGTTTGAGTTCCTTTCTTTTGGGATTTTGTAAGTCTATTGTATGTTTTTTATTTGTGGTTACCTTGGTTTTCAAGTATGCTACCCCATACCTATATCTACTTGCTTTAGATTGATAGGCGTATATGTTCAAACACATTCTGAGGTCCACTTTTTTATTCCTCTCCCTCACATTTTGTGATTTTGATATTTACATTTTCATGTATATCCTTTTGCTGTTGATTGATTGTACTTATAATTGCTATTACATATATATTTTTTAAAAAAATATATGTTCTGGCTTATTTAAGTGATCTTCCATTCTTTTATATATTTGCCTTTCCTATTGTGATTTTTCCTTTCCTGTAGATTCTTGCTTCTTTTCTATTTAGAGAAGACCCTTCAATAGTTATTTTAGGTTAGGTTTAGTACTGCTGTATTCTTTAATTCTTGCATGCCTGAGAAATTCTTTATCTCTCCTTCTACGCTAAAATATAATCTATCTGGGTAGAGTATCCTAGGTTCCAGGGTTTTTTTTCCCTTTCAGGACTTTGAATATATCATGCCACACCCTTCTGGCCTGCAATATTTCTTCAGAGGAATCAGCTGATAGCTTTATGGGGGTTCCATTGTAACTGACACTTGCTTTTCTCCTGCTGCCATTACTAACCTCTGTTTAACTTTTGCCATTTTAATTATGATGTGTCTTGGTGTGGGTTTGTTTGGGTTCATCTTGTTTGGGAACACCCCAACCCCATGCTTCTTCTATGAAGATATCTGCTTCCTTCCTTAGGAAGTTTTCAGCATAATTTCTTAAAATATATATTTGTTTTTTAGAGTTCACATTGTGTTAAAAAAATTTTAACATCTTTATTGGAGTATAATTGATTTACAGTGGTGTGTTAGTTTCTGCTTTATAAAAAAGTAAATTAGCTGTACATATACATATATAGCCATAGCTCCTGCCTCTTGCATTTCCCTCCCACCTTCCCTATACCACATCTCTAGATGGACACAAAGCACCAAGCTGATCTCCCTGTGCTATGCGGCTGCTTCACACTAGCTATCTTTTTTACGTTTGGTAGTGCATATATGTCCATTCCACTCTCTCACTTCATCCCAGCTTACCCTTCCTCTTCCCCATGTCCTCAAGTCCATTCTCTACGTCTGTGTCTTTATTCCTGTCCTGCCCCTAGGTTTTTCAGAACATTTTTTTTTTAGACTCCATATATATGTGTTAGCATATGGTATTTGTTTTTCTCTTTCTGACTTACTTCACTCTGTATGACAGACTCTAGGTCCATCCACCTGACTACAAGTAACTCAATTTTCTTTATTTGTATGGCTGAATAATATTCCATTGTGCCACATCTCTTATATCCATTCATCTGTTTATGGACACTTAGGTTGCTTCAATATCCTGGGTATTGTATATACAGCTGCAGTGAACATTGTGGTACATGACAATTTTTTTTTTTTAACTTTGACACAATGTTTTATTTTTTTTTAACATGACACTTTTTGAATTATGGTTTTCTCAGGGTATATGCACACTAGTGGGATTGCTGGGTTGTATGATAGTTCTATTTTAGATTATAAGGAATCTCCATACTATTCTCCATAGTGGCTGTATCAATTTACACTCCCACCAACAGTGCAAGAGGGTTCCCTTTTCTCCACACCCTCTCCAGCATTTATTGCTTGTAGATTTTTTAATGATGGCTATTCTGACTGGTATGTGGTGACACCTCATTGTAGTTTTGATTTGTATTTCTCTAATGATTAGTGATGTTGAGCATTCTTTCATATGTTTGTTGGCAATTTCTTTGGAGAAATGTTTATTTAGGTCTTCTGCCCTTTTTTGGATTGTCTTCTTTGCTTTTTGATATTGAGCTGCATGCTCTACTTGTAAATTTTGCAGATTAATGCTTTGTCAGTTGTTTCGTTTGCAAATATTTTCTCCCATTCTGTGGGTTATCTTTTCATTTTATTTATGGTTTCATTTATGTGGAAAAGATTTTAAGTTTCATTATGTCCCATTTGTTTATTTTTGTTTTTATTTCCATTTCTCTAGGAGTTGAGTCAAAAATGATCTTGCAGTGGTTAATGTCATAGAGTGCTCTGCCTATGTTTTCCTCTAAGAGTTTCATAGTGTCTGGCATTACGTTTAGGTCTTTAAACCATTTTGAGTTTATTTTTGTGTATGGGGTTAGGAAGTGTTCTAATTTCATTCTTTTACATGTAGCTGTCCAGTTTTCCAAGCACCACTTACTGAAGAAGCTGTCATTTCTCCATTAGATATTCTTGCCGCCTTTATGAAAGATAAGGTGACCACATGTACATGGGTTTATCTCTGGGCTTTCTATCCTGTTCCATTGATCTATATTTCTGTTTTTGTGCCAGTACCATACTGTCTTGATTACTGTAGCTTTGTAGTAGAGTCTGAAGTCAGGGAGCCTGATTCCTCCAACTCCATTTTTCTTTCTCAATATTGCTTTGGCTATTCAGGTTCTTTTGTGATTCCATACAAATTGTGAAATTTTTTGTTCTAGTTCTCTGAAAAATGCCAGTGATAGTTTGATAGGGATTGCGTTGAATCTGTAGATTGCTTTGGGTAATGCAGCCATTTCACAATGTTGATTCTTCTATTCCAAGAACATGCTATATCTCTCCATCTGTATCATCTTTAATTTCTTATATCAGTGTCTGATAATTTTCTGCATACAGTTTTTTTGTCCCCTTAGGTAGGTTTATTCCTAGGTATTTTATTCTTTCTTGTTGAAGTGGTAAATGCTAGTGTTTCCTTAATTTCTCTTTCAGATTTTTCATCATTAATATATAGGAATGCAAGAGATTTCTGTGCATTAACTTTGTATCCTGCTACTTTACCAAATTCATTGATTAGCTCCAGCAGTTTTCTGGTAGCATATTTAGGAAGGATTCTCTATGTATAGTATCATGTCATCTGCAAACAGTGACAGTTTTACTTCTTTTCCAACTTGAATTCCTTTCATTTCTTGTTCTTCTCTGACTGCTGTGGCTAAAACTTCCAAAACTATGTTGAATAATAGCAGTGAGAGTGGGCAAACTTGTCTTATTCCTGATCCTGGTGGGAAAGTTTTCAGTTTTTCACCATCGAGAATGATGTTGTCTGTGGGTTTGTTCTATATTTCCTTTATTATGTTGAGGTAAGTTCCCTTTATGCCTACTTTCTGGAGGGTTCCTATAATAAATGGGTGTTAAATTTTGTTGAAAGCTTTTTCTGCATCTATTGATATGATTATGTGGATTTTCTCCTTCAGTTTGTTCATATGGTTTCTCACATTGATTGATTTGTCTATATTGAAGAATACTTGAATTCCTGGAATAAATCCCACTTGATCATGGTGGATGATCCTTGTAATGTGTTGTTGGATTCTGTTGGTTAGTATTTTGTTGAGGATTTTTTACATCTAAGTTCATCAGTGATATTGGCCAGTAGTTTTCTTTTGTTCTGACAATTTTGTCTGATTTTGGTATCAGGGTGATGGTGACCTTGTAGAATGAGTGTGGAAGTTTTCCTTCCTCTGCTTTAATTTGAAAGAGTTTGAAAGGATAGGTGTTAGCTCTTCTCTAAATGTTTGATAGAATTCTCCTGTGAGTCCATCTGGTCCTGGGCTTTGGTTAGTTGGAAGATTTTTAATCACAATTTCAATTCCGGTGCTTGTGATTGGTCTGCTCATATTTTCTATTTCTTCCTGGTTCAGTCTCAGAAGGTTGTGCATTTCTATGAATTTGTCCATTTCTTCCAGATTGTCCATTTTATTGGCCTATAGTTGCTTGTAGTAACCTCTCATGATCCTTTGTATTTCTGCAGTGTCAGTTTTTACTTCTCCTTTTTCATTTCTATTTCTATTCATTTGAGTCTTCTCCCCTTCTTTTCTTGATAAGTCTGGCTAATGGTTTATCAATTTTGTTTATCTTCTCAAAGAACCATCTTTTACTTTTATTAATCTTTGTTATCATTTTCTTCATTTCTTTTTCATTTATTTCTGAACAAATCTTTATAGTTTCTTTCCTTCTAACTTTGGGGGTATTTTGTTCTTCTTTCTCTAATTGTTTTAGGTGTAAGGTCAGGTTGTTTATTTGAGATATTTCTTGTTTCTTGAGGTAATATTATATTGCTATAAACTTCCCTCTTAGAAGCACTTTTGCTGCATCCTATACATTTTGGTTGTCGTGTTTTCATTGTCATTTGTTTCTAGGTATTTTTTATTTCCTCTTTGATTTCTTCAGTGATCTCTTGGTTATTTAGTAGCATACTGTTTAGCCTCCATGTGTTTGTATTTTTTACTGTTTTTTTTTCTGTAATTGATATGTAGTCTCATAGCATTGTGGTCAGAAAAGATTCTTGATATGATTTCAATCTTCTTAGCTTTACCAAGGCTTGATTTGTGACCCAAGATATGATCTATCCTGGAGAGTGTTCCATGAGCACTTGAGAAGAATATGTATTCTGTTGCTTTTGTATGGAATGTCCTATAAATATCAATTAAGTCCATCTTAATGTATCATTTAAAGCTTGTGTTTCCTTATTTATTTTCATTTTGCATGATCTGTCTATTGGTGAAAGTGTAATGTTAAAGTCCCCTACTATTATTGTGTTACTGTAGATTTCCCCTTTTGTGGCTGTTAGTATTTGCCTTATGTACTGAGGTGTTCCTATGTTGGGTGCAGAAATATTTACAGTTGTTATATCTTCTTCTTGGATTGATCCCTTGATCATTATGTATTGTCCTTCTTTGTCTCTTGTAATTGTCTTTAATTTAAAGTCTATTTTGTCTGATTTGAGAATTGCTACACCAGCTTTCCTTTGATTTCAATTTGCATGGAATATCTTTTTCCATCCCCTCAGTTTCAGTGTCTATGTGTTCCTAGGTCTGAAGTGGGTCTCTTGCAGACAGCATATATATGGGTCTGGTTTTTGTATCCATTCAGCCAGTCTGTGCCTTTTGCTTGGAGGATTTAATCCATTTACATTTAAGGTAATTATTGATATGTATGTTCCTTTTATCATTTTCTTAATTTTGGGGGGTTTGTTACAGTAGATCTTTTCCTTCCTGCCTAGAGAAGTTCCTTTAGCATTTGTTGTAAAGCTGGCTTGGTGATGCTGAATTCTCTTGGCTTTTGCTTGTCTGTAAAGGTTTTAATTTCTCCGTAGAACCTGAATAAGATCCTTGATGGGTAGTGTCTTCTTGATTGTAGGTTTTTCCCTTTCATCACTTTAAATATGTCTTGCCATGCCCTTCTGGCTTGCAGGGTTTCTGTTGTCATATTCGCTGTTAACCTTATGGTGATTCCATTTTATGTTATTTGTTGCTTTTCCCTTGATGCTTTTCATATTTTTTCTTTGTGTTTAATTTTTGATAGCTTGATTAATATGTGTCTTTTTGTGTTTCTCCTTTGATTTATCCTGTATGGGACTCTCTGTGTTTGCTGAACTTCACTGACTATTTCCTTTCACTTATTAAGGAAGTGTTCAACTATAATCTCCTGAAATATTTTCTCAGTCCCTTTATTTTTCTCTAGTTCTTCTGGGACCCCTATATTTCGAATGTTGGTACATTTAATATTGTCCCAGATATCTCCTAGACTGTCCTCCATTGTTTTCATTCTTGTTTTCTTTATTCTGCTCTGTGGTAATTATTTCCACTATTTTATCTTGTAGGTTATTTATCCATTCTTCTGCCTCAGTTATTCTGCTATTGACTCCTTCTAGAGATGTTTAAATTTCATTTATTGTGTTATTCATCAATGTTTCTTTGCTCTTTATTTCTTCAACTCCTTTTTAAATGTTTCTTGTATTTTCTCCGTTCTATTTCCAAGATTTTGGATCATCTTTACTATCATTACCCTGAATTGTTTTTCAGGTAGACTTCCTCTTTCCTCTTCATTTGTTTAGTCTGGCTGAGTTTTACCTCCCTCTTTCAACTGCTGTATATTTCTCTGTCTTCTTATTTTGCTGAACTTACTCTTTCTGGGGTCTGCTTTTCACAGGCTGCAGGTTCATAGTTCCTGTTGTTTTGGGGTCTGCCCCTGGTGGGCAAGGTTTGTTCAGTGGTTTGTCTAGGCTTCCTGGTGGAGAGGATGGGTTCCTGTGTTCTAGTGGATGAGGCTGGATCTTGTCATTCTGGTGGGCAGGACAGCATCTGGTGGTGTGATTTTTGGTGTCTGTGAACTTATTATGATTTTATGCAGCCTCTATGCTAATGGGTGGGGCTGTGTTCCCATCTTGCTAGTTGTTTTGCATAGGGTGTCCAGCACCATAGTTTGCTGCTCGTTGAGTGTAGCTGGGTCTTAGTATTGAGGTGGAGATCTCTGGGAGAGCTTTTGCTGTTTGATATTATGTGGCGCTGGGAGGTCTCTGGTGGACCAATGTCCTAAACTCTGCTCTCCCACCTCAGAGGCTCAGGCCTGACACCGGCCCGAGCACCCAATACTCTGTCAGCCACATGGCTCAGAAGAAAAATGAGAATAAAAAAAGAAAGGAAGAAAAAGTAAAATAAAATTATTAAAATAAATAATAAAAAATATTATTAAAAATATTTTTAAAAATAATGGAAGAAAGAAAGAGAGCTAGCAAATCTAAAAACAAATCCATCAATGATAACAAGCACTAAAAACTATACAACAACAACAAAGACTGACTGAACCCTCGGACAAATGGTAAAAGCAAAGCTATACCAACAAAATCTCATAAAGAAGCCTACACATACACACTGACAAAAAGAGAAAAAGGGAAAATATATATATATATATATATATATATATAAAAGGAAGAGAAAAACCAAAGCAATAAACAAGTCTACCAATGATGATAAGATCTAAATACTAAACTAAGATAAACATAATACCAGAAATAAATTAGATGCAGAAAGTGAACTCCAAGTCTACAGTTGCTCTCAAAGTCCACTGCCTCAATTTTGGGATGATTCATTGTCTATTCACGTATTTCACAGATGCAAGCTACATCAAGTTGATTGTGGAAATTTCCCTTTCTCTTCTTTTTTGGCAGTTTCTGGGGTTCAGCTTTGGATTTGGCCCTGTCTCTGTGTGTAGGTTGCTTTAGGGCCTCTCTTCCCCGCCCAGACAGGATGGGGTTAAAGTAGCAGCTGATTGGGGGCTCTGGCTCTCCCAGGCATGGGGGAGCAGGGGGTATAGAATGTGGGGTGATCCTGCAGTGGCAGAGGCTGGTGTGACCTTGTAACAGCTTGAGGCATGTCGTATGTTATTCTGGGAAATTATCCCTGGATCACCGGACCTTGGCATTGGTGGGCTGCACACACTCCCGGAAGGGGAGTTGTGGATAGTGACCTGTGCTTACACACAGACTTCTTGGTGTCTGCAGCAGCAGCCTGAGCATTTCATGCCCATCTCTAGTATCCACGCTGATAGTCACAGCTCACGCCTGTCTCTGGTGCTCCTTTAGGAGGAGCTCTGAATCCCCTCTCCTCACACACCTCGAATCAATGGTCTCTGGCCTCTTAGGCAGTTCCAGACATTTTCCTGGACTCCCTCCCAGCTGGCTATGGCACACTAACCCCGCTTCAGTCTGTGTTCATGCAGCCAACCCCAGTCCTCTCTCTCGGATCCGACCTCTGAAGCCCGAGCCTCAACTCCCAGCCCCCACATTCCCCAGTGGGTGAGCAGGCAAGCCTCTATGGCTGGTGAGTGCTGGTCGGCACCAATCATTTCTGCGGGAATCTCTCCACTTTTCTCTCTGCACCCCTGTTGCTCTGCTCTCCTCCGTGGCTCCAAAACTTCCCCCCTGCCCACACCCCTGCTCCACCAGTGAAAGGGTTTCCTAGTGTGTGGAAACTTTTCCTCCTTTACAGCTCCCTCCCAGAGGTGCAGGTCCCATCCCTATTCTTCCGTCTCTGTTTTTTCTTTTTTTTTTTTTTTTTTTGCCCTACACAGGTACGTGGGGAATTTCTTGCCTTTTAGGAAGTCTTAGGTCTTCAGCCAGCATTCAGTAGGTGTTCTGTAGGAGTTGTTCCCCATGTAGATGTATTTCTGATGTATTTGTGGGGAGGAAGGTGACCTCCACATCTTACTCCTCTGCCATCTTGAAGGTCCCCTTCAAATGCATTTTTGATCCCCTTCTCTCTATCTTCTCCTTCTGGAACACGTAATATGCATAATTCAGAACTCTTATACTAGTCAATAGATCTCATATTTTTTTTTAATTTGTCTTTTGTCTGATTGGGTGATTTCCATTATTCTATCTTCCAGAATACGTATTCATTCTTCTGTGCTTTTTAGTCTGTTATTATTCTAGATTGTTTTTTATCTTGCCAGTTGAGTTGTCTAATTTTTATTGGTTCCTCTATAGTTTCAAGTTCCTTGTTGCAGTGATGTGCATTTATATCAGTAATCTTTTTAAACTCCTTTAGCATTTTGTTACTACCTTTCTGAACTTGTGATCTAGTAGACTGGTGAGATCCATTTCATTATGTGTTCTTTCAGGGGATTTCTTTTACTTACTTATTTATTTATTTTACTTGGGAGTAATTCCTCTCCTTTTTTTTTTTTTGCAGTATGCGGGCCTCTCACTGTTGTGGCCTCTCCCATTGTGGAGCACAGGCTCCAGATGTGCAGGATCAGTGGCCATGGCTCACAGGCCTAGTTGCTCCATGGCATGTGGGATCTTTCTGGACCAGGGCACGAACCTGTGTCCCCTGCATCGGCGCGGACTCTCAACCACTGTGCCACCAGGGAAGCTCTCCTCTCCTTTTTCACTTTACTTAACTCTATCTGTCTCTATTAATTTATGAGAAACAGTTATCTACTGTGATCTTAAAGGGAGCAAGAATAGTCTAATATTTTTGGTGTGAGGGCTGTTTTTTGTATGGATGCAGCCATATTTTTCCTCAAAGTATGCTGGCCATTATTCCCTTGATAGAGTGTTTTATTGGTATTGTGGTGTCCAGAGCTTGCACTAGATATTGCATGGGGTCTCCTCTTTGTTCTATGGCTCACACAGCCCTGTTGGGGGTGCAGTCTGCTCCCCAGTCATTGGAGTAGGAGGCCTGGGGCTTGTGTTCACTAAGGGTCTGTTGGCGTTAAGTGCATGCTCTGTCCCAAAGGAAGTAAACATTGAAGCTAGAGGCTTGTATGGTCACAACAAACCCATGTGTTGCCAGTGCAGGCATCCACAATTTTGCCCAGAAGTAGCCCAAGTTCACTTCCTGTTCTTCATTTTTTCCCCAGATTTAGTATTAGGCTGGTGCTGGGGGCCAGGACACTGTGGTTGCAGGAATCAGGGAGGTCATGCTTCTTCCTTGGACCTGGACTGCCTTTGTGGCAGGTCTCTCCCAGGACCTGTCTGCCCCAGACCCTGATCTAAGCTGCAGTGTGGGGTAGGCAGAACATGAGTGCTTATACCAGGAACCAAACCACTGTATACTCCTGTCCAAGGGCTGTCCTCTCTAGATGTGCTCTTCTGTGGTGCTACACCATGTGTGCACCAACAAAATCCACCACTGCTGGACATGCTCCCACCGTGTGAGAATTGATAATGTGCTCTGATGGTGAACCCATACCTGATGTGCGCATGCTGGCAATGAGCTCCAAGGTTTGGCTCAGAACACACCCCAGGCCCTCCAGGCTGTCTCTGCACAGCTAGACAAAGTCCTCTTCCAGGGCCTGTCTGCCCAAGATTCAGTGCTTATGTGCTGCACATACTAATAGCCCTGTCCAGTGCATATTTCAGGCTGGGAGGTGCAGCAAGATGGCAACCATCAGAGCCAGTCTAGCAAGCCAGCATTTGTGCACTCCTCATGAGCAGAGTGCAGGCTCCTCCAGCCCCTCTATCTGTCCCAGTGGACATCCCAGCAGGCAAAGCGTCTCTCCAGGACAAGGTCCTGCCCATAGCTACTTTCCTTCCTTCACAGATCCCTCCCAGGGGCTCTAGTTCCATGCTGATGTCTTTTTTCTCCCATCCTACCTGGTTTTGCACTTTTTGTTGTATAAGAGGTCTTATGTCCATCTCCAATTGGTTTTCTGGGAGAATTCTTCTATATGTAGCTGTATTTTTAATGCATTGTTGGGGGAGGCAAACTCCACATCCTCCAACTCTGCCCTCTTGATCCTATTATCATGTCTATTTCTATAGATGCACAAAATCTATGTTTACTAGACTATGTTGGAGATTAAAACAATAATGTCTAGAGCAGGTAGTATGTGTCATTTCTTCTAGGACACTGAATTTTTAAAAATAATATTATGTTTCTATTTTCTGTGTCAGGTGAGGTAAATATTACCTAGATGTTGACTTCTTATCAGGAAATCCAGCCTAATATTGCCATGTAGCAATGTGAAAAACACTTGTGTTTTTCAAACAGACATTCCTTGCTTTTCCAAAGATATTTTCCCCTAAAAGCATGCACATAGAAAAGAGTCTTTCTATATTCAGGTCCAATTTCATACTCACCTCCAGCATATTGCACTTCATGCACATATAAGTTAATACTGTGGATAATTATTTTGCATTGCTAATATTTAACTTGCTAATTTCAACCTTCCAGGCTGATATATTTTTTTTTTCTTATTTTTTTTTGCGGTACGTGGGCCTTTCACTGTTGTGGCCTCCCCTGTTGCGGAGCACAGGCTTCGGACACACAGGCTCAGCAGCCATGGCTCACGGGTCCAGCCACTCTGCGGCATGTGGGATCTTCCCAGACCAGGACATGAACCTGTGTCCCCTGCATTAGCAGGCAGACTCTCAACCACTTCCCTGCGCCACCAGGGAAGCCCCAGGCTGATATTTTAAATCATAGTCTGACCTCATCCCATTCCTCTAACCATACCTCTGCTCTCCACAAACCTAAGCTCTCTAAAAACCTAAACTCTCCACATACTGAGACAGTTCTCTCCCTGACCACTCTGTTTGCCAAGTGTGTTCTTGCTTCTAGATCTTTGCCCAAGCCTGGTCTATTTCCTTCAACAAGTTGTCCTTCCAGGTATAGCTAAATTCCCACCTTTACAAGAAAACCTTTCCTGATCACTGCAACCTCTATAAATCTATAACCTCTGAATTCCAGAAACTCTAAAATTTGTTTTTATAGATATGTTCAACATCTCCCAATAGCTTGTAAGTTCCCTTAAGCCACATTGATACTTGTCTTGTGTACATGTCAAATATTACTGGTTCCAAATACTATCTAGCACACCCTAACTTCCAGAAGAGGCCAGAAACAAGTATGGATACAAAGTTGAGGCAAAGCAAGGAGAAGGGTGAGGGCCATCCTGGACCTCTGCTCCTTCAGACATTACTGGCCTCAGCAATGGAGCTTTGGGCCCAGGAGAGGTAGAAACAAAGTCTCAGATTTTCTTTCTTAATATTCTTTTGATTTGTTTCTCTATGACTATGCCCCTTTTACCTGAACTGCATCAGTCTTTGTTTGGAGGCACCTGTAGAGCCAAGGGAGGCCAGTGTACAGTCTAGGAAGGGACATGGACAATCTAAAGGGTGTGCCTTGGCTGGACTGTGGGATACACGCCATAATTAAAAGTAATTCCAGTGACAGAACAAAGCCAAGTCAGATATATTGCATTCTGTTTGGATACTTAGCATTCTCTCTCAGGCAAGCATCAAAGATAATTTGTTTCACTTAAAAAGAAACCAAGTGTGTTGAAGTAGCTTTATAAATATTTTTATAAGTGAGTCTCAGATTATTTATAGAAATTTAGAGCCTTATTATCATTGAATTCAATCCTTTAACTTTCTCTCAAATGAAAAACTGAAAAACAAAACGAAAGGTTTGTACAAGTCACTCATGTTCATGTGTTAGCGGAATGCTGGAGTTGAGGACACTTGTGTGTGTGGTATTTTATTTCTGTTTTGGGGTTGTGTGGTTTTGACCTATAAAACTGGAAATAAGACAAAGATTATTGAACTGAAAAATTAGAAAGGATTTATTGAGTACAATGTAATTACTATACTTCTAATCCATTGTGAAATTTTTGGTGGCCAAGAGACCAAATATAAGAAAATGTACATCACCCTGATGCTTTCATCTGTATTAAGACAAAACTTATTTGCAAATGGAAAATTTCCAAGTTTTTCTATAGGACTGGAAAGATGTCCAACAGTCATCTGTAAGTGGATTTGTGATGAAAACTAAAGCCATGGAGTAACTACAAGTGAGGAAAATGTGATTTATGACAAGGGAGTCCAAAGGCAGATGCTTCCCCATCTCTGAACTCAATGCTATTTTTCCATTTTGTATTCTCAGCTCCAGCAGCATGTTTAAGCAAGCTAGAGATATACTATGTTTAAAAGTAAGTTTGGAATGTATAATCTAGTTTCATCATGCTCACTATAGGTCAGTGAATTCGTTTTTGCACTTCTTATCTACCAAGAAAATGAGGTATCTTCTATGTTTGAATTTCAGAACTCTTGTCAAGGTAGAATATGAGAAAGACTCCTGAGCTTTAGTATGCTGGTTCAGCTTTTTAAAAAATGCCTCTGTCATATGCCTGGCTCCTGTCACAGAGACGGCAAACATCATTCACTATCATCACAAGTGAGATAAAAATGTTTTTAAGATATTACAACTTCATCAAAATATTTGTTAATTTCCATCTCAAAAAAATCAAAGAGAGGGAACTGAGGCATAAAGCTTTAAATTTCACTTATTATTCACCACATTCAGTTCTTATTTTTCTATTTATTTATTAGGAACTAAGATTTCTGTGTCTCATTGACTTTCAGGCCACCAATCTTTATTGAGTTCTTACCCCGTGCCGGAACACCTTCATCTGTTAGAGAATGTATGCACATTTCCTAATTCTTCACCTCAACTCTACAAAAGCAAGTTATTTAATGTCCATTCTACTGATGAGAGCAATGAGGTCCAAGGAGGGTCTAAGTGTATTGCCCAAGGCCACACACCTGGTAAAGTATAAATGTAGAACTTGAATCCAAAACTTTCTGATTCCTCACACAATCCTGTCTCTTAGTTATTGGTTCTGAGTTTCACAATTTTTGTGGAACATTTAAATGTTTGATCACACTAACACAGACATATAGCCCAGAGCAACCTCAAACTAAATGACAAAATACCTACCTACCTCCCCCTTTACTGCATTCCTGCTGCTTTGTTTTTTCTGCCATTAGATTTGAAAATTAACACTGACAATAAAATACTAATTTTGTTTTTCAAAACCCATTATATTTCATTTGATACTTTCAAAAGCAAAGTAGAAAGAGGAACTCTAAGTCTCCCAATTTACTACAGAGGAAACTTCTTAAAATCCAAAGCAACTGATCGGTGACTGGCTTAAGATCACTTGTTGTCACTCACTTACTTGCTCTAAGGACAGTACTCTTATTTCCATCATGTCCTATGTACTTTCCTGGGGTTACTTTTTCTTAAAGAGATGTCCATATAGTTTATTATCCAAACTAGGACACTCTTAAAAAAGAAAGGAGCTTCTTTTAATAATTAAGGTAGAGAACCAATGCCCCGAAGCTACTGGGGAGGCTACTTCAACTGCTGAGGTGGAGATGTAGAGGCCCAATCCCAAGTTGGCCACAATCAAAGGGCCAGAAACCTGATTCTTTTATGACTTGCCCATCCTCCAGCTGTGTGACTGACAGGTCCTGGTGCTCTGGCCGGGTGTCAGGCCTGAGCCTCTGAGACGGGAGAACTGAGTTCTGGACATTGGACCACCAGAGACTGCACAGCCCCACATAATAACAATTGGTGAGAGGTCTCCCAGAGATCTCCTTCTCAATGCACAGACCCAGCTCCACTCAACCACCAGCACACTCCAGTGCTGGACACCCCATGCCAAACAACTAGCAAGACAGGAACACAATTGCATCCATTAACAGAGAGGCTGTCTAAAACCATAAGTTCACAGACAAACCACTGGACATGGTCCAGCCCATCAGAAAGACAAGATCCAGCCCCATCCACCTGAACACAGGCCCCATCCCCTCCACCAGGAAGCTTACACACCCCAATGAACAAATCTTACCCACTGGGGGCAGACACACACACAAAAAATGGGAACTATTAATCTGCAGCCTGTGAAAAGGAGACCCTAAACACATAAGCTAAATGTAAAACAGCGAAATATACAACAGATGAAGGAGCAAAGTAAAAACACACCAGACCAAACAAATGAAGAGGAAATAGACAGTCTACCTGAAAAGGAATTCAGAGTAATGATAGTGAAGATCATCCAAAATCTTGGAAATAGAATGGAGAAAATACAAGAAACGTTTAACAAGGAACTGGAAGAACTAAAGAACAAACAGACAATTATGAATAACACAATAAATGAAACTAAAAATTCTCTAAAAGGAATTAATAGTAGAATAACTGAGGCAGAAGAACAGATAACTGACCTGGAAGATAAAATAGTGGAAATAACTACCACAGAGCATATGTTTTAGCCATAAAAGGGGAAATCAACAGTAACACAATAATAACAGGGGACTTTTTAACATAAAGAAAAAACAATGAAATGAATGGAGGACAGTCTCACAGACCTCTGGGACAACACTGAACACACTAACATTTGAATTATAAAGGTCCCAGAAGAAGAAGAGAAAAGGAAAGGGGCTGAGAAAATATTTGAGGAGATTATAGTTGAAAACTTCCCTAATATGGGAAAGGAAATACTCAAAAGTGCAGGAAGCACAGAGAATCCCATACAGGATAAATCCAAGGAGAAACATGCCAAGACACATATTAATCAAGCTATCAAAAATTAAATCCAAAGAAAAAGTATTAAAAGCAGCAAGGGAAAAGCAACAAATAACATACAAGGGAAACAGCTGATCTTTCAGCAGAAATTCTGCAACCAGAATGGAGTGGCAGGACATATTTAAAGGGATGAAAGGGAAAAATCTACAACCAAAATTACCCTACCCAGCAAGAATCTCATTCAGATTTGATGGAGAAATTATAACATTTACAGACAAGCAAAAGCTAAGAGAATTTAGCACCAAAAAGCCAGCTTTATAACAAATTTTAAAGGAACTTTTCTAGGCAGGAAACACAAGAGAAGGAAAAGGCCTACTATAACAAACCCACCAAAATTAAGAAAATGATAAAAGGAACTGATAACTACCTTAAATGTAAATGGATTAAATGCTCCAAGCAAAAGACGTAGACTGGTTGAATTGATAAAAAAAACAAGACCAATATATATGCTATCTGCAAGAGACCCAATTCAGACATAGGGACATATACAGATGAAAGTGAGGGGATAGAAAAAGATTTTCCATGCAAATGGAAATCAAAAGAGTGCTGGAGTAGCAATTTTCAAAACAGACAAAATAGACTTTAAAAGAAAGTCTATTTATTACATGAGACAAAGAAGAACACTACACAATGATCAAGGGGTCAATCCAAGAAGATATAACAATTGTAAATAATTAAGCACCCAACATTGGAGCACCTCAATACATAGGGCAAATGCTAACAGCCACAAAAGGGGAAATTGACAGTAACACAATAATAGTGGGGGACTTTAACACCTCACTTTCATCAATGGACAGATCATCCAAAATGAAAATAAAGTAGGAAACACAAGCTTTTAATGATACATTAAACAAGATGGACTTAATTGATATTTATAGTACTTTCCATCCAAAAACAGCAGAATACACTTTCTTCTCAAGTTCTCATGGAACATTCTCCAAGATAGATCATATCTTGGGTCACAAATCAAGCCTTGGTAAATTTAAGAAAATTGAAATCCTATCAAATATCTTTTCCGACCACAATGCTATCAGACTAGATATCAATCACAGGAAAAAAATCTGTAAAAAATACAAACACATGGAGGTTAAACAATGCACTACTTAATAACCAAGAGATCACTGAAGAAATCAAGGAGGAAATCAAAAATACCTAGAAACAGGGCTTCCCTGGTGGCGCAGTGGTTGAGAGTCCGCCTGCCGATGCAGGGGACATGGGTTCGTGCCCCAGTCCGGGAAGATCCCACATGCCGCAGAGCGGCTGGGCCCGTGAGCCATGGCCACTGAGCCTGCGCGTCCGGAGCCTGTGCTCCGCAACGGGAGAGGCCACAACAGTGAGAGGCCCACGTACAGCCAAAAAAAAAAAAAAAAAAACCTAAAAACAAATGGCAATGAAAACACGAGGACAAAAAAACCTATGGGATGCAGCAAAAGCACGTCTAAGAGGGAAGTTTATAGCAATACAATCCTACCTCAGGAAACAAGAAAAATCTCAAATGAACAACCTGACCTTGCACCTAAAGCAATTAGAGATAGAATAATAATAATAAAAAAAGTTAGCAGAGGGAAAGAAATCATTATACTCCAAATAAGATGTTTTTAAAAAAGAAATAAATGAAGGAAACAATAGTAAAAGTCAATAAAATTAATAGATGGTCCTTTGAGAAGATAAACAAAATTGATAAACCATTAACCAGACTCTTCATGAAAAAAAAAAAGGGAAAAGACTCAGATCAACAGAATTTGAAATGAAGAAGGAGAAGTAACAACTGACACTGCAGAAATACAAAGGATCATGAGAGATTACTACAAGCAAACATATGCCAATAAAATGGACAACCTAGAAGAAATGGACAAATTCTTAGAAAAGCACAACTTTCTGAGACTGAACCAGGAAACAATAGAAATATAAACAGAACAATCACAAGCACTGAAATTGAAACTGTGATTAAAAATCTTACAACTAACAAAAGTCTAGGACCAGATGGCTTCACTGTGAATTCTACCAAAATTTTAGAGAACAGCTAACACCTATCCTTCTCAAATTCCTCCAAAATATAGCAGAGCAAGAAAACTCCCCAACTCATTCTATGAGGCCACCATCACCCTGTTACCAAAATCAAATCAGAAAATTAGAGGCCAATATCACTGATGAACATAGATGCAAAAATCCTCAACGAAAATGTGAGCTAACAGAATCCAACAGCACATTAAAAGGATCATACACCACGATCAAGAGGGGTTTATCCCAGGAATGCAAGGCTTCTTCAATATAAGCAAATCAATCAATTTGATACACCACATTAACAAATTGAAGGATAAAAACCATATTCTAATCTTAATAGATGCAGAAAAAGCTTTCAACAAAATTCCACACCCATTTATGATAAAAACCCTCCAGAAACTAGGCATAGAGGGAAGTTACCTCGACATAATACAGGCCATATATGACAAAACCCACAGCCAACATTGTTCTCAATGGTAAAAAATTGAAAGCATTTTCACTAAGATCAGCAATAAGACAAGGTTGCCCACTCTCACCACTATTATTCAACATAGTTTTGGAAGTTTTAGCCACAGCAATCAGAGAAGGAAAAGAAATAAAAGAATCCAAATAGGAAAAGAAAAAGTAAAAGTGTCACTTTTTGCAGATGACATGACACTATACACAGAGAATCCTAAAGATGCTACCAGAAAGCTACTAGAAGTCATCAATGAATTTTGTAAAGTAGCAGGATACAAAATTAATGCACAGAAATTTCTTGCATTCCTATACACTAATGATGAAAAATCTGAAAGAGAAATTAAGGACACATTCCCATTTACCATTGCAACAAAAAGCAAAAAATACCTAATAATAAACCTACCTAATGAGACAAAAGACCTGTATAAGGTCTATAAGACACTGATGAAAGAAACTGAAGATGATACAAATAAATGGAGAGATATACCATGTTCTTGGATTGGAAGAATCAACATTTTGAAAATGACTAGACTACCCATGGAAGTCTACAGATTCAATGCAATCTCTATCAAACTACCAATGGTATTTTTCAGAGAACTAGAACAAAAAATTTCACAATATGTATGGAAACACAAAAGACTCCGAATAGCGAAAGCAATCTTGAGAACAGAAAAGGGAGCTGGAGGAATCAGGCTCCCTGACTTCAGACTTTACTACAAAGCTACAGTAATCAAGACAGTATGCTATTGGCACAAAAACAGAAGTACAGATCAGTGAAACAGGATAGAAAGTCCAGAGATAAACACACACACATATGGTCACCTTATTTTTGATAAAGGAGGCAAGAATATACAATGGAAAAAAGACCGCCTCTTCAATAAGTGGTGCTTAGAAAACTGGACAGCTATATATAAAAGAATGAAATTAGAACACTCCCTAATACCATACACAAAAATAAACTCAAAATGGATAAAGACCTAAATGTAAGACCAGGCACTTTAAAACTCTTAGAGGAAAACATAGGCAGAACACTGTATGACTTAAACTACAGCAAGATCCATTTTGACTCAACTCCTAGAGAAATGGAAATAAAACCAAAAATAAACAAATGGGACCTAATGCAATTTAAAAGCTTTTTCACAGTACAGGAAACCATACAAAAGATGAAATGACAACCCTCAGAATGGGAGAAAATATTTGCAAATGAAGTAACTGACAGAGGATTAATCTCTAAAATATATAAGTAGCTCATGCAGCTCAATATAAAAAAAAAAAAAAATCCAAAAATGGGCAGAAGACTTAAACAGACATTTCTCCAAAGGAGATATACAGATTGCCAACAAACACATGAAAGGATGCTCAACATCACTAATCATTAGAGAAATGCAAATCAAAACTGCAATGAGGTATCACTTCACACTTGTAAGAATGACCATCATCAAAAATTCACAAATAATCAATGATGGAGAGGGTGTGGAGAAAAGGGAACAGTCTTGTACTTTTTGTGGAAATGTAAATTGATACAGCCACTCTGGACAGCAGTATGGAGTTTCTTTAAAAAACTGAAAAAAGAGGTATGATATTGCCCAGCAATCCCACTGCTGGGCATATACCCTGAGAAAACCATAATTCAAAAAAGGTCATGTATCAAAATATTCATTGCAGCACTACTTACAATAGCCAAGATATAGAATCAACCTAAGTGTCCATTGACAGATGAATGGATAAAGAGGATGTGGCACATATATACAATGGCATAGAAGAAACGAAACTGAGTTATTTGTAGTGAGGTGGATGGACCTAGAATCTGTCATACAAAGTGAAGTAAGTAAGTCAGAAAGTGAAAAACAAATATCATATGCTAACATATATATATGGAATCTAAAAAAAAAAAAAGTCCTGAAGAACCTAGGGGCAGGACAGGAATAAAGACACAGACGTAGAGAATGGACTTGAGGACACAAGGAGGGGGAAGGGTAAGCTGGGGTGAAGTGAGAGAGTGGCATTGACATATATGCATTACCAAATGTAAAATAGATAGCTAGTGGGAAGCAGCCTTATAGCACAGGGAGATCACCGTGGTGCTTTGTGACCATGTAGATGGGTGGCATAGAGAGTGTGAGACGGAGACACAAGAGGGTGATATATGTATACATATAGCTGATTCACTTTGTTATACAGCAGAAACTACCATAACATTGTAAAGCAATTATACTCCAATAAAGATGTTAATAAATTAATAAATAAATAAAATAAGATAATTAAGCTAGCACGACTGGAATAAACCTGGACTCCTGGGCAAAACTGAACAGATGGTCACCTTAGTCTTAATGAACATAACGTTCTCTTTAAAAAAAATGACCCATTACTAAAATGCCAGAAGTTACAGTGACATGTGATGGACACTGTTATGTAACAAAAGTAATCCAGTTTCCTCAGTAATTGATATAATAATTGTTGCATATTGGTCTATTAACAGATATGTACTAATACTAGTCAGAAGGCTTCACAATAGTTTACTCTTTAGGCTTTTGAACTCATCCTTTTATAATGCACTTAGAATAATAATTACAACACTTCTTGAGCCACATTTTATGATTTATATACCACCATTGTAAGCAACTAACATAATTATTTTTTAAACTATGTAATAATTTTCACGATAATCACAATGATGATGGTTAATATTTATTGAGCAACTACTATGTCCTAACTGCTTTAAATACATTCTGTCACTCAATCCTCTCTGTAACTAAGGACTGGGTATTATTATTTTGTCTATATTATGTTACAAAGATGGAAACTGAGAGACAGAGGTATTATGACCTCCTTGTCTCACTGCTGGTACATCTGATTTCCAATTTAAGGGAGCAAAATATGCCACCACAAAATGTCTCTTTGACATGCATACTATCTTGAGCTGCAAACAGGCCCAGAAAACTCAGGAAGAAACTTTGACATTTCACATAACTGCCTAGATAGAAGACCTGTTCCAGGAAGGGAGTTATCTCCATAGACAATTATAGTATGAAGTAGGTGTGTTAAAAACAGACAAATCTAGCAAAGTCTGTTTGTTAAAATTTCCCTCTGTGTCCCATTTTCTCTGCATGGCCCAGCAAACTTTTCTTTACCAAAAATTTGCTTTTCCATCTCCATGTGAATTGCCTTCTTCCCTTTGAGGTCTCAAATACTACCCCCAACATCCTCTTTTGTCTTTGGCTGAAAATAGTATTTAAAGTGAGGGTTTCAACCTTTTTGGCAAGTTAGTTTTTCTGGGTCTCTCCCATGTATACCTGTTATTAAACCATAATTTTCTTATGTCAATTAGTCTCATGTCAATTTAACTCTTAGACAAGTGAGAAGAATCTAGAAAGGCAGAGGAACATTTCTTTCTCCCCAACATCATTTATGTGTTCTTAACTGTTATATGTTATTAGTTCCTCCACTGTGAGATAGATAGGGCATGTTTCATCTTACCTGTTTCTTTCACAGATGAACAAATTGAGGCACAGAAAGGTTGATCACTTCTGAAAAGTCTCCCTGTTACTAAGTGGGAGAGCTCTGTTTAAAACTCAGGTAATTTTATTTCCTGCTTTCCTCTTTTACCATGCAGTGCTTCATGAATAATTACTTTTAATCAACATAATAGCTCATGGGATCATGCTCTAACACTTCAATGTGTACTTCAAGACCTACACCAGTTAGATTTACTCTTGCAATCCTTAGCTTTTCTAATTTTCTCCCCACCTTGCCATCACCCAATACCTTTGAGTAACTCTTTTCTTCCCAGCACTAGGCTACAAGGAGTCTACTCAAAGACAATCTCCTGCTTAAGAGACACTCTGTTTAAGAGACCTACAATCTGTTGAGGATTGCATATCTATAAATCAAGAATTACTATAGCCTGTGCCATAGTGATGTGTGAGAGAAACAGTGGGAGCAACTCCTATAGATGGAGATGGAATGAGGAGGAAGATGAATAAAAAGAAATGAAAGAATGGAGGAAGAGGGAGTCTTTTTGAGGAAGTGTTATAGAAGTGCAGGAAGGCAGAAGAAGAATGGGAGAAGAGAGTCTCTGTAGAGGGACCTGTGGTCAGTGGCTAAAAGTGGCAAGTGGAACAAAAGAGGGAACAGATCTTGAGGGCCTTGTATGAAACATTCTAGGATTTATACTTTATTGTGAAGTCTGGGCATGAAGATGACATTTCACTCCACAAAAGACAAACAAGAGTTGACCACAACAGAGGACATTTTCCAGGCAAAGGAATGAGAAAAAGTCACAGAAGAACTAAGTGATATAGAGATAGTCAATCTACCTGAGAAGGAATTCAGATTGTGAAGATAATCAGAGAACTCAGGAGAAACTTGATGCGCAGAACAACAATTTAGTCGTTTTTAACAGTGTTAGAAAATATAAAGAAAAAACAAAGAGATAAAGAATACAATAAATGAAATGAAAAATACCTAGAAGGAATCAAGAGTAAACTAAATGATACAGCTGAATGGATCAGTGAGCTAGAATACAGAGTAGTGGAAATCACTGATTCTGAACAGAAAAATGAATGAAAAGCAATGAAGAAAGTTTAAAAGAATACTGGGACAACAACAAGGACACTAATATTTGCATCATAGGGTTCTCAGAAGGAGAAGGCAGAGAGAAGGGAGTGAGAATATATTTAAAAACATAATAACTGAAAACTTCCCTAACCTTGGAAAGAAAACAGTTACCTAAATCCAGGATGTGCAGAGAGACCCATATAAGATTAACCCAAAGAGGAACACACCAAGACACATAGTAATTAAAATGGCAAAAATTAAAGATAAAGAGAGAATATCAAAAGCAGCATGAGCAAAGCAACAAATAACATATGAGGGAACTCCCATAAGGCTATCAGCTGACTTTTCAGCAGAAACTCTGTAGGCCAGAAAGGAGTGGTACAATATATTTAAAGTGATGAAAGGGAAAAACCTTTCTACTCAGCATGGCTCTCACTCAGGTTTGATGGAGAGATCAAAAGATTTACAGACAAGCAAAAGCTAAAAGAGTTCAGCACTTCCAAACCAGCTTTACAAGAAATGTTAAAGGAAATTCTCTAAGAAAAAAGGAAAAGACCACAACCAGAAACGTGAAAATTACTAAATGAAAAACTCATTTGTAAACACAAACGTACAGTAAAGATAGGAAATCATCCGTGCACAAAGCCAGTAGGAAGCTTAAAAGGCAAAAGTAGTGAAATCAACTATACCAACAATAAACAGTTAATGGATATACAAAACTATTAGATAAACATCAAAAACAGTAATCATGAGGAGAGGGGATAAAAATACAGGGTTGTTAGAATACATTGAAAGTAAGACGTCAGAAACCTAAAACAATCATATACATATATATAAACCTCATGGTAAGCACAAACCACAAATCTATAACAAATACACACACAAAAGAGAAAAAGAATACAAACATAACCCTAAAGAAAGTCATCAAATTACAAGAGAACAAAAGAAGGAGAAAAGAAAAAAAATACCTACAAAAACAATCCCAAAACAATTAACAAAATGGCAGTAAGAACATAGGTATTAATACTTGCTGTAAAAGCAAAGGGACTAAATGCTCTAATCAATAGAGTGGCTGAGTGGATACAAAAACAAGATCTGTATATATACTGCTTATAAGAGAGTCACTGTTGATTTCAAACAAACACAGACTGTAAGTGAGGGGAATGGGAAAAAGTATTGCATGCAAATGGAAATTAAAAGAAAGCCAGGTTAGCAGTACTTACATTAGACAGAATAGACTTTAAAGTAAAGACTGTTTGTTGAAAGAGACAAAGGAGGACATTATATAATGATCAAGGGATCAATCCCAGAAGAGGATATAACACTTGTAAATATATATGTCCCTAACATAGGAGCACATAAACACAAAAACAAATATTAACAAACAGAAAGGGAAAAACTGAGAGTAACACAATAATAGTAGGGCTACTTCAATAACCCCATTATATCAATGGACCGGTCATTCAGACAGAAAATCTATAAGGAAACATTGGCCTTAATAACACATTAGAACAGATGCACTTAGAAAAAAATATATAGAACATTCCATTCAAAAACAGCAGAATACACATTCTTTTCAAATGCACCTGGAGCATTCCTCAGGATAGATCACATGCTATGCCACAAAACAAGCCTTGGCAAATTTAAGACAATTGAAATCAAGCATCTTTTCTGACCACAATGCTATGACACTACAAATCAACTGTAATAAAAAAAACTGCAAAAAACACAACCATGTGGAGGCTAAACATTATAGCTCTAAACAATGAATGAATGCTGAAGAAATCAAAATGGAAATCAAAAAATAACGAGAGAGACAAATGAAAAAAATATATAGTGATCCAAAATCTATGAGACACAGCAAAAACAGTTCCAAGGGGGAAATTATAGCAATACAATCTTACCTCAGGAAACAAATAAAATCTCAAATAAACAACCTAACCTTACATGTAAAAAACATAATAAAAAAGGTTAGAAGAGGGAAAAAATCATAAATATCAGAGCAGAAATAAATGAAATAAAGAATGAAAAATAGAAAATATCAATAAAACTTTGAAAAGATAAACAAAATTGATAAACTTTAGCCAGACTCATCAAGAAAAAGAGAGGGCCCACATCAATAAAATCAGAAATGAAAAAGGAGAGGTTACAACTGGTACTACAGGTCTGAGACACAGGTATTATATGGCAGGAACTGAATTGGAGTCCAGTCCTTCTGATTATTGGCTTTTACTTATATAGCTGTTCCTGGATGAGGCTGGTGATTGAGTAATAAAATTATTAAGAAAAACCAATTATTATGACACAACGGCCTAATAAATGTGCTTAACTTGAGGTATACTTTGACTTCTAGATGTATCTCCTGTATCACATTTACGTGGTGTATTTCCAAAAAGAGGTTGTTATAGTTGTCAATGCCACTGAAACAATACTGGAGTGGGATCTCTTTCCTTACTCCCTCCTTACCTCTCTGCTTCTCCATTCCAGCTCCTCTGTGTCCACTTGCATAATGGTGTTTAGGCTGGTGAGCAGAGTAGCAGTAGACCTCCAGCACTACTCCACCAAGAATCACCAAATGATTGCAGGACAAAGATGATAAAAGAAAGTTATCTGATGAAAGACACTTTTGAAATCAAGTCACTTGTGTTTTTCAGATATTGTATTATTGAATACAGATACTCCATGATACGAGAGAAAAAAGAACTACACTGTTACTTTTGGATGGGACTGATTAATGTAAACTCACAATTAATTAAAACTAATCAAAAACCAAAAAAACCTTGTTTGGGCTCAAACGGAGAAGGTAGTTATGTGCCTCAAAGAGTCATTTTGAAAATTAGCTGCACTGATATTAGGAAAATAGAATAGTGCCTGACACATAGCAATAAAAGTATGTTATTATTTACAGCAAATGTTGAAACATATCAAAGTGTCACCATGCATAGTCTTCTCATCAAGAGTTCTGACATCCTCAGGCTTCCTACTGTATGTCTGCAGCCATAGTTGAGGCTCCCATTGCATGATTTATTTGACTTGTCAGTGTAGCCTCTGAGCTTGTGTTCTGGGCATTTTTTTTTTCCTTTTTACCTCTTTTTTTATTGAGATATAGTTGATGTTACAATATTATATAAGGTACAGGTGTAATGCATAGTGATTCACAGTTTTTTGGTTTTTTTTTTGCAGTACACGTGCCTCTCACTGTTGTGGCCTCTCCTGTTGCAGAGCACAGGCTCTGGACGCACAGGCTCAGCAGCCATGGCTCATGGGCCTAGCCACTCTGCGGTATGTGGGATCTTCCTGGACCAGGGCACGAACCCATGTCCCGTGCATCAGCAGGCAGACTCTCAACCACTGCGCCACCAGGGAAGCCCGATTCACAATTTTTAAAGGTTATATTCCATTTATAGCTATTATGAAATATTGGCTATATTCCCTGTGCTGTAAAATTTATCCTTATAGTTTATTTTATACATAAAAGTTTGTATCTCTTAATCCCCTACCCCTATTTTACCCCACCCCCCTTCCCTCACTTCACTGGTAATGACAAGTTTGAGATCTATATTTTTAAGATGTTTCTTTTTTGTTATATTCACTAGTTTGTTTTATTTTTTATGTTCCACATATAAGTGATATCACACAGCATTTGGCTTTATCTGATTTATTTCATAAGGTGTAATACCCTCAAGACTATCCATGCTGTTGCAAATGGCACAATTTAATTCTTTATTGTGGCTTAGTAGTATCCCATTGTGTATATATGTGTCTGGTTTTGGTATGAGGGGGATGCTGGTCCTGTAGAATGAGTTTGAAAGCATTATTTTATCTTCAATATTGGGAATAGTTTCAGGAGGATAGGTGGTAACTCTTCTCTAGGTGTTTGGTAGAACTCACCTGTGAAGCTATCTGGTCCTGGAATTTTGCTTTTTGGGAGTTTTTAAATTACTAATTCAATTTCATTACTGGTAATTAATCTGTTAATATTTTCTATTTCTTCTTGGTTCAGTCTTGGGACCTAATTGGAATATATCCATGTTCAATATTCTCCATGTAATATTTGGTCCTGACAGAGGCAATCTAAGGGGATGTATGTAAAAGTGTTAATATGCGTAAAATATTTTGTAAAAGTTTTATCATCAATTATTGGGGGAAAATAGAATGAAGTTTCATTAAAAACACATTGAATACAGTTAAAAGTTAATCTATACTTCTCCAGGGAGTTTTTTTTTTATCAAGTTCCCAAGTATTTTCTCCTAAATTTAAAAGTAAATAAAGAAACATGTTTTGTTCATTCTTTCTTTTAACATATATTAATTTAATATTTACTCTGTTTAAGGCACTGACTTCTATGCTATTGTTAATGAGCAGGACTCTATGGGGTCTTCCTGGGACAGACCCTTACCTCATATCTTTTTTTGTAGTTCCTCTCTGAAGTACTTAGATAACAGTATATGATGCACACTTCCTGAATTGTCTCACAGATGCTAGAATAACCACCAAATGAAATAAATTAACTACCTGATGATCATAAGCTCCCAGACTTACTGGTGCCTAAGCACTGATAATACTGTTACCGTAACATCAACCAATCAGAGAATTGTGCACAAGTTGATCACATACTCTGTGACTCACCTCTCCCTCACCTGACCTTTAAAAATGCTTTGCTGAAATCCTTCAGGGAGTTTACAGTTTGGGTGGACATGAGCCACTCATTCTCCTTTCTTGGCCCTATAATAAAACTTTTTTGCTCCTAACTTCGATGTTTTGGTTTGTTTGGCCTTACTGTGTGGTGGGCACACAAACTTGTGTTCCATACAAGACAAAGAGAATGTAATTGTTGCCCTCAAAATGTTTATGTACTAATTCATGGGGGAGACCAGCCTATAAATGCAAATCCTGTGACAGAGGCATGCTTTGTTTTTTTCTCACTAACACCAATGTGTTTCACTAACATCCTTAGTTAAAGGTTTGATTATTCATCTTAACACTTAAACTGTGGATTTGCTTTGGATGATATAGCAAATAAGGATATTAAAACTGTTGCAAAAAATAAAGTGCTGAATAATGCAGTCTTTTCATAGCCTCATTTGGAAACTCCTTGCTTCCAAGATGTTAAATGTGCCATGAGCTGTAGGTGGTGACCATCTTCATTCAAACCCTCTCCTGTGACTGGGACTGTGAGCCTGATTTCCTGGTAGCCACATGTGCTTCTGCCCTTTACCTTAAACTGGCTCATTTTCTGGAAATTAAAACAAAATTGGCTGTCCAGTTACATAGCAGGAAGAAGATGTGCTGCAGAAGAAATTGCATTATATGCTCCAAAGACAAAGATGACCTTTGGATTATTTGTTATTTAGGATTCTGAGTTCACCTGGTCCCATTCCTGCCTATGATGATTGAGAGATGATATTATCTGTTTAATTTAACCTTTCCTTCCTAAGCAATATTTTTAAAACATGTGATGAGTTCATTTTCCCTTGGATCTTAGCTATATCTAGCTAAGCAGTAGCTACATATATTTAAGTTGAAAGAATTCCAAACATTGAAAGAATTCCAAACATTGATGTCCCGATGCATTTGTCACTCCATATGCATTACTTCCTGGATAATTTTAGAGACAGTTATGGTTAGAACAGGTCACAGAATTCTTCCATCTATGGCATCACATGCAGATACAATATTAAAAACATTCCTACTTTCCAAGCTATCAGGATATCCACCACCATTGTAAAGTTGTTAGAGGACACAGAAAGAGATTCTTTGGTCTGAAGATGCCATGTAGTTACCTCATTCCAGGAAACATGCTTTTTTAGCAAGAGCTCTGTAGAGATCTAACTCCTTAATCCCCCAAATTGAGGCTCTTTGAGTTAGAAGACTCAAGACCCACAACCTAAGATGTGTTTCTTCATCATAAAAATGGAGGAAACACACCTGCCTGACCAGTTCACAATGACAGAAGGCTTGGATGAGATGCCTTGAGATACTTTTAGGTAAAGGTGATGCTATTCTCTGAAATCTGTTTAACTAACTCAAATGTGTTATCACATGACAATGGTAAAATAGTGTATCACTGAATATGGACTATACATTTGAGTCTGTGAGATTTAAATGTAGTCTCTAAATTAACTGTAGGTATTCTGGGAGCATTTTAGACATCTTAAATTCTCCTTCAGATGAAAGACCACTGTGATTGCAAACAGGAAGGATCATAGTTCCAAATATAAGCTTTGTATTGACTTGTAAGGACAGAAGTTCAACACGTACTTTTGTGCCCAAGCACATTTGCTTATTATCAAGCAAATGTGAGACAAGATAGTATTATATAATTGCAAGCAATATAGTATTAATTAATTTATTTATTTTTGCTGTGTTGGGTCTTCGTTTCTGTGCGAGGGCTTTCTCTAGTTGTGGCAAGCAGGGGCCACTCTTCATTGCGCAGTACGGCCTCTCACTATCGCGGCCTCTCTTGTTGCGGAGCACAGGCTCCAGACACGCAGGCTCAGTAGTTGTGGCTCACAGGTCTAGTTGCTCCGTGGAATGTGGGATCTTCCCAGACCAGGGCTCAAACCCATGTCCCCTGCATTGGCAGGCAGATTCCCAACCACTGCGCCACCAGGGAAACCGGTAGGAGAATTTTTTAAGAATTGGAAAACATCTCTAATTAAAATAATTCAGTGTTTTCTCTTTTGAAATAAGAGAACTGAGCCCCGAAGAAGTGAAGGTCACTGTGGTATTTCATATTAAATTGTGCCACTGTCAATCTGCTGTAACTCACTCCACTAACAATGGCAAAGCCGAACAACTGGTTTTCATTGAGAAGATGAAAATGTGCTTCACTTTATTTCAGTTATATCTCAGGGAAAAGTATTTTTTTAATGTTTATTAGCATCAACAGTTTATTTTATAGACCCTTCTCATCTACTGATCCCCCTCCATTTCAAGCAACTGAGGAGTGTTGGGAGATGTGTTTCTCAGAAGAAGAAATATTTAAATATAAGACAAGGGAATAGAGAGTAAATATCTTGCAGGTGATGGAACGTGTCATCATGGTGAAGTCAATGCTTTCTTCAGACCAGAAATTTCCAATGAAATCAGGTCTTTGTTAGCTCAGTGAAAAAGAAAAGAAAATTTGGTTTCTGCATAAGTTAACTCTACCACTTTTGTTAAGAGAAGATATGGGAGACAGAGAGATCTGTGAAAACTGGTGAAGACCATGCAAATTGCTGTGGGATCTAGTTGCCACTGACATGGAAATATTGTTTTACTTTCAACACAAAATCTTCATTTTACATTATATTGAGAGATTTATGAAAGATTGAGTTTTGGATTACATAGGAAACAATGTACGTGTAAAGCAAAGTTGAAAATGGAAACCAGCCTGAGACTAGGGTGAGGCAGACACAAAATTTAGAGGATGTCAAAAAATTCAGTAATCGAGAAATTATAACTATAATGCAATTATTTAAAATTCAAAAAGCAATCCAAAGATACGGATGATCAAGGCAAGCCAGAAGGAAACTGAGTGACTATATATTTTTGTGGTGTTAAATATCATAGGAGTGGGATTATAGAGAATAACTATTTACAGAATTTTGATTGGAGCTGAATGTAAAATACCTGTGTATAGATCAGCTTCTTCAAATTCACTTTTGCTTTTAAATATCTCATACTGTTTATCAGTACCTAGTCATAGATTCTGCAATATATTTTTTCTTTACCTGGTACTTGATAACACTGAATTTTTAATTACTTTGATTTGAATTGAATGTCATTAGAAGGACTAAAGAAAACATGCAAGACAACATGGGTTTGATGATATAGAAAATGACATGAGGATCACATGGAGATATAGAGAAATTGTGTTGAGAATGTCTACCTTTTTTATATAAAGACTTCACAATTAATGAATTACTATATATGTTATGGAACAGCATATGGAGAAATGACTTCAAGAAATGAGGGATAAAAAATGGTCAAAATATTAGACATAAATTAACAAGCTGTTGTTTCCATCAATTAGAAAATCTGAGGTGGTAAATTCAGATTGAAAACATAGACAAGTACACAAATAAAGTTAAAACTTACTACTTGAGAGCAAACATTTTAATCGTTAGCTTATATGTAAAAAAGTAAACTTTATTTTAAATTCAGTGTAATCATTTTATCTAAACTAAAATGGCATAAGGAAGATTATATGTGTAATATATCTCTATGCAATAATCTGCAGTGTAATTTCATGTGCTGACTGATTTGGTAAATTGAGTAATACTTCAAAGATGCACATTCTAAGTGTGTAAAGTGCCATGATGATTTGATTGAACAAGATATTTAACATTATTATTTCTGAAAAACATCATAAGGAATTTGGATATTATCTAATCTACCTTTTTTTCTTACTCTAATATTAAAGATGAGGAATTTATCATTAGGTGATGTTTGGCCTCTCAACTTTCTGTTGAAAGACTCTGGCTTATCAGGACACAGTGAACACTTATACACAAAAACATGCATATTTACAATAATTAAAACTCTGCAGAGGTATTGATAATCAGAAAGTCTTTTATAGAGGACGTGTTCAAAAACAGAACAACCAGAGCAAGGAGAATAGTTTACCTTGGAGTAAAAATGGAAGGAAAGAAACAGAAGAGTAAGCATAAATACTAATTAGTCAACAAGTGTTTACTTAGGGTCTGTTAAAGAAGTCTGGGAAGGAACATTTCTAATGAAGACAATCTAGATAAGCACTGAAAAACAGACATAGATAAATTGATTGAAACTGTAAAATTTGGCCTATTTGAATTTCCATTGGCCCATATGTTAGCAATTTGTAGAACTGAGTCAGCAGTCATGCTGCCCCTGTTAGGTTATCAACAATATCTCTTGAGATTTAGAAGGGTGACAAGCCTTCTAAATCCAAAAATGAATCCACATTTTCAAGGAGAGCAAGACATGTTCATCATACCACAGAAGGATTGCGAAGATTGTTTCATAATATGACAAACTCCTATTCAAGTGAGAACATATATTTATATTTATACTATTCAAAGATTCATGCTAGCACGGGAATAGGTATTATGTTTTGATGACTGCTGAAGAGATACTTTTGCCTTTATATCTTTCTATAATAATATCTAAATTGATTTAAAAAATGTTTTTGTTTACTGATTAAAGGTATCTAATAAAACAACTAAAATTACCCACTAAGTTGAATGGTAGAGCTCAATGGTGTTTGTTTTATTGCTCTTCTTGACTTTTAGGTTACATATTATTTTATATGTATCAAGTATTTTATACTAAAATATATAAAAAATAAAATCCTAGGGAAATTGCTTACCATAATTAATAAAATATTTTATGCCACAGTTGCTTATGTATATTATATGCGACATTTGGGGTTCTCTGGGAAAGTATGAAGATGAAATATAAGGGACTGAAAGGGGAAGGTAATGGAGAAATTAAGAGAAACAGAGAAAGAATTCCAAAATCAGATTTGTGCTCAGAAAAATGTGTTTCTTTGTCTCGATCCAAAGGGTTTTAGCTCTTCTTAGAAGAAACCAATTTTAACAAACTAATATGTGTGTCCAGTATATGCTTAGGCCTGTCTATTCTGGCAGAAAAAGAAAGCAGTGTGGTGTAGGGTAGTGATTCCCAAATATTGCTGTGCAATATAATCATACGGGGAGCTCTGAAAACATCTCAATGCCCAGGCTGAACCTCAGACCAAGTAAAATCCTGGTAACTGGTATCAGTAGTTTTAAAACTCTCTCAGGTGATTCTAATGTGCAGCCAAGTTTGACTCTCACACTTGAGCTTATGTCAGTAATACCAAAGCAGCTTGTTAAAATACAAATTGTTGGGACCCAAACTCAGAGCTTCTGACTCTGTAAATCTGGGTGGGACCTGAGAATTTACATGTCTAACAAGTACCCAAATGCTGCAGCGGCTAAGGACCAGGAAACCACACTTTGAGAACTATTTCCATAGAGTATATAAAACTAGACTTTAACGTAAAGGAGTCTATATCATTATGAGCACAGAGCACACACACACACAGAAAGTTAGATATACAAATCAGGATATGTTAAGTGTTAAATGAGATTGTTTGGAGGTTGCTTGGAGTTCTAGCAGGGGAGCGCAGCTACCTTTGACCTAAGAGTGGTCCTGCTCTAGCCAGGAGCTTTGCGAAGGATGCACATGGAGCTGTCAGGGAGGAAGGGAACACCTGCCCAGTCAGCCAGATCAGCCAAATCGCTCACACGTCCATGGATATATTGTTAAATGAATAGTACAGACAGCAAAAGAGGAAGAATAAATTACTGTGGGTTTAGTTGTTCACTTCTTGGCTTTGAAGAATAAATGGAATTTAAATAGGCAAGAGGAAATTCCAGAAGCTCCATTAGAACTGGAAGCTCATTGACTAGAAATATCTGTGTAAAATTAGGTAGTGATATATACCATTTGTTTGGGAGACAATAAGGTCTCACTGGCCGAAACAAAAGATTTGTGCAAGGAAACAGTGGTTCCCTTTGGGAGAGTCTTTTTGAAAGCTGGTGCTGGAGGATCTACATAAAAATCTGAATAAAAATACAGTTTATCCACCAGGCAGTAGGGAAATTCTTAAAGACCTGAAAAGTGTCCCTTGCAGGGCTTTTTATTACAATGATCATTAATGGCAGATTTCTAGCCAGACTCCAGTGAACTCAATATTACATAAATAAAAACTGAAGTCCTATCTTTTGAAAGACCATTAATCACTTTCAGAAATGAGGCATTTTTAATATTATGAAATAAAACACAAATGGATATTAAAAACTCCAACAAATGATTAATCAATAAAAGTGAAAGTCGAGGACCTTATTAGTTAAATAGGTATTAGCTGGTATAGCTTAAGTGCTAGCTATAAAATAAAAAAAGTGAAATAAAAATGATACCAGTAGCAGTGGGGAACAACCCAGAGAGATGTAAAAGGTGTGACCTTCCATGATAAGCTCATATTTCACAAACTACTAAAACTATCTTTGTTTCTCTAATTATCCTTTGAATCTCTTGATATACAATTTCATTACACATTAGGTTTTCCACATTAACAGAAAAAAAACACTAAACGAATCTTGCAATGTTGAAAAAAACTATTAGAAAGTCCTTCTCTGAGTGTTCAGAACGATTCCAGGTCCTGACTCTTTAAGGTCAGAGTTTTTAAAAACTGCAGAAAACTATATCTTCCTTTCTGGTTAGGACCAAAATCTTAGAAATCAGAAGATACTTTCTTCCCTAGAAACTAGTTAGTAAAAGTGACCTTCGGTCCTGATCCCTCTAGCCCATTTGCTTAGGAATGCATGATTTTTTTTACCCTAAACTCAAAGTAACGTGTTATAGGGAAGTAAATGAGAAGTGTTTTTCTGAGGATATGAGGAAAGGAAAGTCATAACAACATTGAACAAAATGTAGAAAACATAACCTTCAACCTGAGTAGAACTGAATAGTGTTTATGGAAAGACATAATAATAACAATGGTGGCAACAATAACAACAGTAATGAGCATATACTTAGAAGGGCCAGGTACTATTCTGAGCACTTTATTCTCACTAATTTACTGGAAGTCAAATTATTAATTCATTGCAAAACCATTGTATTATCACCCCCATTTGACAGAGATGGAAGCTGAGATTCATAGGTGCTGAGTAATGTGCCTAAGATCACACTAAATGAATGAACCAGGATTTAAATGCTGGTAGCAGGGTCTCAAATCTGTGCTCTAAAGCACACTCTATGCAAAACATACCCTATGTTGGATGAGTGAAGTCATGTGAGCATTTGGAATGAAATATAGAAACAGGAAGGTGATATCTGAGCTGCGCACATGGGGAAAACGTCCATGCTATTGGCATATGACTGTGACAAGAAAGGATCAATTAAGGAGAGGAGAGGATGGAGTTTTCTTATTTTCTGTTTTGGCTCTAGACAAATAACATAAGGCAAATTTATGTGGGAAAGATAAGCAGGAAAGTGAACACCAACAAAATCAGCTTTAAGCTATGTAATTGTAATTTCCAAATTATTTGTCTTTCTTTACCATTATAACAGAGTATTTTGAAGGTGGGGTGGAGCCTAATTTCAATGCTGGGTTTCTAGTATCCAGAACAATGGCTGGAAAGCAAGAGCTGAATACATCTAAGCTGCATATAAAATGAAAGAATGGCTTGGTTCAAAACCTCTTTAACAGAGGAAGATTTCCAAGATTACTATGATCTATAAATAAACTTTCATCTACTCTCTTTCCGTTAGAATGTGTAAATGTAAATTTACATTTTTATCTTATACTTACAAATGTTTCCCTTTCTTACTCACCTCAAGTATCAGCCTTTTTATTCATATAAAGAAGAATAATGTTATGGGACTTCCCTGGTGATCCAGCAGTTAAGACTCTGTGCTCCCAATGCAGGGGTCCCCATTCAATCCCTGGTCAGGGAACTAGATCCTGCCTGCATGTTGCAACTAAGAGTCTGCATGCCACAACTAAAAGATCCCATGCAGCAACTAAAGATCCTGCATGCCACAACAAATATCCTGCATGCCACAAATAAGACGCAGTGCAGCCAAGTAAATAAACAAATAAATAAATATTTAAACAAAGAAGAATTTCAAACATTACCTACTGTAAGTATCACATTGCTTTGTTTGGATTATTACATTTAATATTCATATCAGTACAAGTTCTGTTTGAAAAGGTCTTGAACCCAACTGGAGCACAAACATCTAGTTATCATAAAATGTGTCTATATTTTGTCTCTCTACAATGTCAAGAGTTACATACACTCTCTCTTTTTTTTCTTTTAACATAAGATTACAAGAATAATCTTGTGGTTTTTTTTAAGTGCCAAGACTTTACATATAATAATTCCATTTCAGTTGATGACAAAACCATCCTTCCAATTGTTTGAGCCAACAGTCCTCTCCTATCAATTATTAAATACTTTTGGCATTTGTTTAATATATATCCAGAATCTTATCACTTCCTATCTCCACTGCTACTATCCTGAATCTTACAACTCAAGGCAAGGTTGGTAAAATAGTTATTGTATATTATATTATATTATTATATATAGTATATTATCCATACTTTAGAGATGAAGAAATTGAGGCTTCACAAGTTTAGGTGATTTTATTTATTTCATTTATGCACTAGGGACTTGGAAGAACAAAATAGACATTCTAGTTGGGGAAGGCCAACAATAACCAATAATATAAAAATATTAAATTAGAAGATAATAGGTGCTACATAAAGAAGAAAGTGGACCAGAGAAAAGAGTATGGGTGTATTGTAAGGAGGTGAGGTTTTAAACAAAACAGACTGGTCAGGATAGGCCCATTGGGATAAAAAAGAGCAATGATTGTAAGAGATAGAGCAGTCAAGCAGATATCTGGAGAAAAGTATTCCAGGAAGATGGAAAAGATAGAACAAAGTCCTTAAAAGGAGAGTGTGCATGTCTGAAATATTTTAGGAAGAATAAGGAAGCTGGTGTTACTATAAGAGAGAGAAGCAAGAGAGTGGGTAGTAGGACATGAGATCAGAGAAGTGATATATGCCATTGGGAGTACTGTGAGTGAAACAGGACCTGTGGTAGGGTTTTAAGCAAAAAATTGACAAAACCTAAATTTTAACTTAGAAGAAGCACTCTGGCTGCTATGTTGAGAATAAATTATTGGGGGCTATAGTAGAAGCATGGAGAACAGTTAGGGCAATATTGCAGAAACAAGCAAAAGAGGATGGTAATTTGGACCAAGATGGTAATAATTGGTTTTGAGAAAAGAAGACCTCTGGATATGTATAAAAGGTAAAGGCAAAAGGATTTACTTATGTATTAGATGTGGAGATATGAGAGAAGGAGAAGAGCAAGGGATCAGGCCAAGATTTTGGGCCTCAGAAATTAGAAAGTTGGAGTTGTCTTCAATTGATAAGACCTAGGCAGCAGGTGAAACAAGTTTGGGAAGAAGATCAGTACTTCAGTTTTGGACATTTTTTGTTTGCTTGTTTGAAATTGTTATTAGCTATTTAACTGGAGATGTCAAGTAGAGAGTTGAATACATGACTGGAGTTTAGAAAGGAAGTCTGAACTGGAGATATAATGTTTTAAAAGCTCATAAATCTTTTCTATTGTGAAATTTCACGTACCTTAAGAAGATGCAAAACAGAACATTTTACAGTTCTATGGTTTATCACAAGGTGAACACTTATGCTACCACCACCCATAATAAAGCAAGAACATTTCCTGAACTCCAGAATCCCCATGCCCTTCCCAATTACTGCCTCCTACCTCCCTTAACAGGTAACTAATATTCCAGATTTTATGGTTATTTTATATATATATATATATATATATATATACACACACACATATATACACACATATATTGTACAAATGCATGTATATGTGTGTATATATATAGTATACAGTATATATAGTATACATAATATTCTAACATAATTGATTCTACTCACTTTTATATTAATGAATATTTAAACTTTTAATATGAGGCTATTAGGAATAATGGCTCTAAGAATACTCTGGTCATGCCTCTTGGTCTACACATATGTGAATTCCTGTTGGGTATATATAGTTAAGAGTAAAATTTCTAGATCATACGGTCAACTTATGTATTTCTTCAACTTAACACACAGTGACAAATCATTTTCCATGGTAGTTTTACCAATTTACTTTCCCATTACATCCTACTCTACATTTGGTATTGTTAGTCTCTTTAATTTTAGTCAGTTTAGTATTATCTCCTTATAGTTTTAATATAGATATTAATTTAATTTAATCTAAAGATATAAAGACACATAAATTTATCCATAGGGCTGGATGAAATAATTCAGGAAATTAAAGATAACTTGAGGTCCAAGAAATGAGCCCTGGGCCCTCCAAAATTCAAAGATCAGAAAGAAAAGGAAGAGCCAGCAAAGTCATTTGCCTTATAAGTAGTAGAACAGAATATCAGTGCTTGTCTCTCCACCTTCAAACATGCTTCGCTGTCTCAGAATTATACTCAAGAAAAATGCAGATAAGCTCAGAGAAGCAGATAACTTGGGTGCTTGTCACAACAGAGTATTCTATGTAAAAATGTTTTCCATTTGCTTTTCTGTGATGAAGTAAGTGAGCGGTACAGTTTTTTTTTTTTTCAAGGGCAAAAAATATTAAAGGCTTTTGTGGAGTGGTCTAAAAACTGGTGGAAACTGATATTAGATTGCTTAAGCTCTTTCATTATAACGAAGCAAAAGAAAGGAGTAAGGAGTGAGGTAAGTCAAGGGGAAAAATAGAAAGGAAAAGTTCTTAATACTAGCAAAAAAAGTGCTTGTTTTTTCTTTTAATAGCAGCAACAATTTTACCTATAAAATGGTTCTTCCTGTCTTGATTTTAGAGCGTCCTGAAATTAGGGAGAAGGTATAATGCCTTGATTATAATCTGCTCCTATGATTGTCTGCTATTCTTAGGGGCTAGGTGTTCCTCTTTCTTTTTACATTAGAATATAGGTTGCCAAAATTAAATCACCACCCAGAGTGCTTTTCATCCTCACAGGAAAAATTTGTGGAAACTTGTAGTTTCTTCAGAATTCAGGTTTACAATCACAATCTAACTCGTTTTTTCTTACTGTTAACCAAGAAATATATTTTTTCATTAAGATGTTAATACACAGTTTGAACTCAAAAAACACAGGAGTAAACAAAATTCTGCAGGCTTGTTTACCAAGGTTTCCCCATAACGTTTTATAAAATAACATTTTATAAAATAATTTTCTTTCCCCATCCTCTTCCTGGTGGAATAATCGAAAAACTTATTTGGAAAACTAAACATGAGTTATTTTCAATATCTCATCTGTATTTGGCTGCCAGCTGTTTCTGTCCTTTTTCTTTAAAGGAAATTGCATAGCTCCTGATCCTATTGTATCTGCCTTGCACATGATCACTTCTTACAACGTGGAATTTTCATCTTACTTGTTCTTACCTATCTGTTAAATTTTGGCCCACAATCTTTTACCTTGGCTTCTTTGTTTTACTGAACATCCTAAGCATAGAGTGGTCAAAACCACTGCCACCAAAGTCTATACATGCTAGCCTGAGTCTATTTTCCTCCCAAGCTACAACATATTACATTTCTATTGGTGACAGTTTCTTTCTCTATATCCATTGCTCTTTGTATCATGAAATTTTAGAATATTGTTAATTTTATTTCACTGTGTATGTATTGTGCCTTATTCTCTGCTTTTTCCCAAAGGTGAAAGAAGGAAATTACATTTGTAAATATGTTTGAGAATTTACTACCATATCTTTTCATGGGAGAGAAAAAACTATATAAAGTTTATTTTCTATTCTGCAGGAATTTGTAACCAAGATGGGGAGATAAATTTTAAAAGACACAAAGTAAAATAAAAATACAAGATTTAAATAACATTTTAAGACCACAAACCAGATGCTGGAAAAACCTATATAATTACAAACAGTTATGAAATAAATAGTTTTAACTGCTATAAAGGGGAGAAACTATGTTAGACTGAAGTAGATAGGGACAATATTAAGAAGCAGGAAATACTTGTGCAGAATATAGAAGAGCAGATAAAGACAGACAAATTGAGAGAAAAGAGAAGAGAGCTTATGTTGGAGTTATTATAATATAATAACTATATATATAATATAAATTTATATATATATAAACTATATATATAATATAAATAATACAGGGAAGAAGTCTCAAGTATTTGGGGGTAGAATAAGAGTATAATAATTTGTCTAGAAGACAGATAACATGCTAAAAGGATAATTCTAGTGGCTAAGGGTCTTTTAAAATTAGGGCATAGCTCACACTCAGGTAAGGGGAAAGAGAAAGAGAGACACAGAGACACAGAGAGAGACCAAGAGTGAGATGAGAGATACAGTCTAAAAAATCATATCATATGAGGGCCCACATAAAATAATATTTTGGCAGCAACTCAACATTTGTAACCTCAGTTCTAAATCTTCCCATTTGCACTTCACCTAACTTCACTGTCAAGATGTTTTTGACAGTTTCAAATCTCACTGATCCCTCTTGGCTCCTGACATTTGTCTCTGTTACCTGGTTCCCAATTCTGCCTTCTCTGGCTTGACTTCTCTGTGCCATTCAACACTACAGTCCTCCTCATCTGACTCACCTTAGGGATACCTCCTTTTTGTTTAGTTGACAGATAATCCCACAAGTCTCAAACATCAGGGATCCTGTGGGCTTTTGATGTCAGTCTGTTGGCAGTGAGCAAGCCACTGAAGACATTTGATCAGGAGAAGCAAAATGGAATCTCAGGACAATTGGCCTGACGGTGAAGTGGAAAGCAGAATGTAATGGGATGTGGTCTGTTAAAAGATAATAGGCAGGAACCAATTAGAATTGTAATTGTAAAGACTTGTAAAGTCTTTACAATTTCAAATAACAGAGTGTGCCTTGTGCTTCTAAATAAAAAATCTAATTTCTTCATTTTACAAAAACTCTATATGTGTGTCGCTTATTGTTAACTTTTCCTGCAACTGTTAAATATGACTCTTTCCATTTAAAGGTAGCAATGTTGTTACTGTGTAGAACAAAGGGAACATCTTATTATTCAAAATTTACTAAAACAACACAAGTATTGGAAAAAATTAGTTACAGTCCAGGCTCATGTACAGGAATGCTCTGTTATAAAATACAGCCACTCTAATCAGGCCCTTTGTAGCTGTTGTAGCAAGTCAAGCAATTGTTCACAAATCCTTTCTCTAACAGGCAGTCCTGTGTGTGTGTGTGTGTGTGTGTGTGTGTGTGTGTGTGTGTGTGTGATGGGTCAACTAGGATAAATAGAGTAACTAGCAAGCTACCATTACTATTGTCACCGAAATTACCACTTAAGAGACTAAAGCTGAAATTAATCAATATAAGGATACAGACAGCAAGGATAGGTATTGAGCAGGTGGATATACAGTGACATATAATGTTGAAACCAAATCACATTTTTCCTGATACCCACCTGAAAGGTTTTCTGTCACTACCCTCCCTTACTCCACTGACATAAACTGCCTTAGGTGGAGGAGTGGAAGAAAAGAAGGAGGGAGAGAAGAGAGGAGGGAGGGAAGGAACAAATGAACAAATGAAGGAATGAAGAAAGAACAGCAGACAACAGATTTAATGAGGATGTAATATCTTGGACACTATAATTCACATTTTTAATTTAATATTTTCTAATATCATCTACCCAGCAACTCTTTAAGATAATTTTAATTAGTGCCATTGTTAGGATGAAGAAAATGTAGACTCAAAGAGTTTAAGTGAAGGGAGATTGGCCAAGATGATAGAGTAGAAAGACCCTGAGCTCACCTACTCCCATGAGCACACCAAATTACAACTATTTACAGAGCAACTTTTGATAGAGAAAAAACAGAATCTAGCATAATAGATCTTCTACAACTAAAGATACAAAGGGGGAACTACAAAAAGGTAGGTATGAGGGTAAGAGTTGTGGTATACTCAAGAACCATATCTTGGTGGTGAATCCAAAAACAAGAGGATAATTATAATTGAAGAGGGTTCTCCCCAAGGAGCAATGGGTCTGAGCCGCCCATTGAGTTCCCTGGCACTGGGGAGACAAGCCCCCAGAATGTTTGCCTTTGAAGGCCAGCAGCACTTTCTTTCAGGAGAGCCAGAGGGCTGTCAGAAATAGACTCCACTATTAAAGGGTACACATAAAAGCTCACATGCCCTGGAACCCAGGGCAGAAGAAGTAATTTGAAAGGAGACTGCTATATTTAAAAATACATAACCAACAAGGACTTCCCATTAAAAAAATAAAAGGTACAAACTTCCAGTTTTAGATGAGTACTAGGAATGTAATACACAACATTACAAAGGTAATCAACACTGTTGTATGTTATATATGGAAATTGTTGAGAGTAAATCCTAAGAGTTCTCAACACAAGGAAATTTTTTTCTGTTCCTTAATTTTGCATCTGTATGAGATGATATGTGTTCACTAAAATTACTGTGATGATTATATCATAACGTATGTAAGTCAAATCATTACGCTGTACACCTTAAACTTATACAGTGCTTCTGTGTCAAATATACCTCAATAAAACTGGAAGAACAAATAAAGATAAAAGAAGAGAATTATTATTTTGTAACATTAAAACATTAAATATTTAATTATCACATCATGAATTAGTTAATAAATAATTAAGTTGGCTTGTCTCTTTTATATATTAGTTAAATTTTAATAAGCATCATATATATATATATATGATGCTTATATACAGGTGATATATATATAATCACCTATGAAATAATATAAATGAGTTTAAATACTTTCAGTAAATTTCCATCAGGGAATAGAAATGTGTATAATAGAAAAAGAGGTTGGAAAAAATATATATATAATTAAAGTAAACAAAATAAATAAATAAAGAAGCTGGGTCAGATCCATCTTCTGATCACAGTCTCCTGGAGAGGCAGGAGGCAACTGGAGCCCAACCTAGGGAAATAGAAACTGAGACAGCCAATTTTGGGAGCTTATTCTACTGCATGGACATTGGTGCTGGCAAGCACCATTTTGGAATCCTCCTCTAGCTTATAAGCACGAGGACCCAGAACAAACCATCAGACTGTTGGCTCCAGTACTGGGATTCCTCAGGCTGAGCAGCCAGACAGGAAGTGACACAGCTCCACCCACAAGCAGAGAGGCTGAAGTAAGACCCTCTTAGCTCACAGTCATGCTGGGATATGGCTTTGTCCACCAGAAGGTCCAGGACCCAACCCCACACCTCAAGGGCCCTGTGCCCAGAGACCCTGGGACCTGGCTCCACCCACTAGTGAATCAGCACTAAACCTGGGCCTCCAAGGTCCTGGGCCCTACCCACCAGCAGGACGACAGCAGCTCTGAGATCCTCAGACCCTGGAACCCAAGACTTTGGACCCTGACATTAACCACAAGGGGCCTGGCACTATCCCTGGGACCAGCCTCACACATCAATGGGCAGACACCAGTCCCAGGACCACCACATACCCACAACATACTGTGGCAGGACTTAACCCTACCACCAGCAGTCTGGCACTAGCCCTGGACAACCTGGGTAATGGCTGTGCTGCTCACCAGCAGGCAAATACCAGCTCTGAGACACCTTGGGCCCCCAAGCCAGATTCCCTGGCATCTGACCACACCCACTAGTGGGCCAACATGAGGTTCATGAGCCCACAGCCAGCTGTGTAAGAAACTGGCACCAACCACCAAAGGCCAACACTAGCTCTGGGACTGCAGGGCTCTACAGCCAGAGATCCCAAGACCTGACTCTGGTCACTAGTGTGCCAGCAATAGCCCTGAAACCATTTGGGTCTTGGCCCCACCCACCAGTTGTCCAACACCAGCTCTGGGAATCCTGGGCCCTGCAGCCAGAGATGTCAGGACCCAGCTCTGCCTGTCAATGACTCAGCATTGTCTCTAGGACCCAATTCACCCATTGGTGGGTGGGAATCAGCTCCTGGGAGATCCCTGGGGCCCCAGTTTCACATACCAGGAGGACAATACCAGCTCCAAGATAACTTGGACTCCTCAGAAAGTCTCACCAGGAACCAGCTCCATGCATGAGAGAGCCAGCACCAAATTTGGGACACCCCAGAACCCACAGGCATGTCAGAAACTGGCCTGACCCACCAACAGACAGACACTAGATATGAAAACCCTGGATACATAACCACTCATACCAGAACCCAGATCAGCCCAACAGTAAGCCAGCACTAGGTCTGATACCTCCTGGGGTTCTGCAACCAGAAGCCTCATTATCCAGTCCCAACAACCAGTGGCTGGCAGCCTCTGCAAAAGGCAGAGCCAGGCAACCAACTGGACCAGACACCAGTCATGCATACAAGACTGCTCACAGTAGTCAGTCTGACACAACAGAAAGACCCACATAACACACATGGGTACATCTTTAGAGCATATAGTTCTGGTTGACCAGAGGAGAGTGTGCTATTGAGACATACAGGACATCTACGAAAAAGCACTCCTCCAAGGTCAGGAAATGAAACAAACCTACCAGACACATAAAAATAAAAACAGCAAAGTAAGCAAATTGAGGCAACAGAGGAACACTTTTCAAATGAAGAAACAAGATAAAACCCCATAAGAAGTAAGTGAAGTGGAGATGAGATGAGCATTTACCCAATAAAGAGTACAAGGTAATGATGACAAAGATAATCAAAGAACTCAGAGAAGAATAAATGAACAGAGTGGGCAATTAGAAGTTTCTAACAGAGTTAGAAAATATTAAAGAACTAAACAGAGATGAAGAATACAATAACTAAAATTTAAAAATACACTCAAAGAAATCAAGAGTGGATTAGATAGTAGAGAGGAACAAATTAACAAGCTGGAAGACAGGGTAGTGGAAATTACTGAAGCTGAACAGAAGAAAATAAAAATAATAGAAAGCAATGGGGGACTTCCCTGGTGGTGCAGTGGTTAAGAGTCTGCCTGCTGATGCAGGGGACGCAGGTTCATGCCCAGGTCCGGGAAGATCCCACATGCCATGGAGCGGCTAGGCCCATGAGCCATGGCCGCTGAGCCTGCACGTCTGGAGCATGTGCTTCGGAATGGGAGAGGCCACAACAGTGAGAGGTCCGCATATCACAAAAAAAAAAAAAAAAAACAATGGGGACAGTTTAAGAGACCTTTGGGACAACACTAAGCATACTAACATTTGCATTATAGGGGTCTCAGAAGGAGAAGACAGAGATAAAGGGACAGAGAATATGTTTGAAGACGTAATAGTTGAAAACTTGCCTGACCTAAGAAAGGAAGCAGACATTCAGGTACAGGAAGCACAGAAAGCCCCAAACAGGTTTAACCCAAAGAAGATATATTGTAATTAAAATGGCAAAATTTAAAATTAAAGAGACAATATTAAAAGCAGCAAGGAAAAAGCAATAAGTTACATACAAGGGAACTCCCATAAGACTATAAGCTGACTTTTCAACAGAAATTCTGCAGGTCAGAAGGGAGTGGCATAATATATTTAAAGTGTCTAAAGTAAAAAATCTACAATGAAGAATACTCTACCTAGCAAACATATCATGCAGATTTGATGGAGAGATCAAAATTTGTACAAAAAAGCAAGAGGTAAAAGAATTCAGCACAACCAGTACAGCTTTATAATAAATGTTAAAAGAATTTCTCTAAGCAAAAAACAAAAGTTCATAACTAGAAAAATGAAAATCACAAAAAGAAAGTTATTGATAAAGGCAAATATACAGTGAAGGTAGTAATTCAACCATGAACAAATCTAATAGCAAGACAAAAGTAGTAAAATCTTCTATATCTGCAATAAGTAGAGAAGGGATACACTAAACCAAAAGATGTAAAATATGATGTCAAGAACATTTGTTTGGGGAAGAGGCTAAAAATGAAGGGTTGTTAAAGCCCATTTGAACTTGAGACCAGCAACTGAAAATAATCAAATAAATATATGGATTGCTATATATAAACTTCATGGTAACCACAAATCAAAACTCAATAATAGATACACACACAAAAAAAAGAGAAAAATTAGTCATCAAATCACAAGGGAAGACAGCAAAATAAGAAGAAAAGAACACAATATAACTACAAAAACAACCAGAAAACAATTTAAGAAATGGCTGTAAGAACATACCTATCAATATTTAATTTAGACTCCCTCTTGCGAGAACACTGGAATTGCAGCTAACTGCTGAAGAGTCACTGACAGGAACACACTGGAACTCACCAAAAAACATACCCCACATCCAAAGACAAAGGAGAAGCCACAATGAGATGGTAGGATGTGCATAATCGAAATCAAATCAAATCTCATAACTGCTAGGTGGGGGATAAACAAACTGTAGAACACGTATACTACAGAAGTCCACCCACTGGAGTGAAGGTTCTGAGCCCCACGTCAGGCTTCCCAACCTGGAGGTCTGGCAACAGGAGGAGGAACTCCTGGAGTATTAGATTTTAAAGACTAGAGGGATTTGATTGCAGGACTTTGACAGGACTGGGGGAAACAGAGACTGTACACTTGGAGGACACACACAAAGTAGTGTGTGCATTGGGACCCAGGGGAAGGAACAGTGACCCCATAGGAGACTGAAGCAGACCTACCTACTAGTGTTGGAGAGTCTCCTGCAGAGCTGGGGGTTGGTTCTGTCTCACCATGAAGACAAGGACACTGGCAGCCGAAGTTCTAGGAAGTACTCCTTGGTGTGAGCCCTCTCAGAGTCTGCCATTAGCCACACCAAAGAGCCCAGGTAGGCTCCAGTGTTGGGTCACCTCAGGCCAAATAACCAACAGAGAGGGGACCCAGCCCCACCCATCAGCAGACAAGTGGAATAAAGTTTTACTGAGCTCTGCCCACCAGAGAAACAGCCAGCTCTACACACCAGCAGTCCCTCCCATCAGGAAACTTGAACAAGCCTCTTAGATAGCCTCAACCAACAGAGGGCAGACAGCAGAAGAAAGAACTACAATCCTGCAGCCTGTGGAACAAAAGCCACACTCACAGAAAAATAAACAAGATGAAAAGGCCCAGGGCTGTGTACCAGATGAAGGAACAAGATAAAACCCCAGAAAAACAGCTAAATGAAGTGGAGATAGGCAACTTTCCAGGAAAAGAATTCAGAATAATTGTAGTGAAGATGATCCAGGATCTCAGAAAAAGAATGGAGGCAAAGATTGAGAAGATGCAAGAAATGTTTAAGAAAGACCTAGAAGAATTAAGAACAAACAAAAAGAGATGAACAATACAACAACTGAAATGACAAATACACTAGAAGGAATCAATCGCGGAATAACTGAGGCAGAAGAATGGATAAGTGACCTGGAAGAATGGTGGAATTCACTGCTGCAGAACAAAATAAAGAGAAAAGAATGAAAAGAAATGAAGACAGCCTAAGAGACTTCTGGGGCAACATTAAATGCAAGAACATTCACCTTATAGGGGTCCCAGAAGAAGAAGAGAGAGAGAAAGGACCCAAGAAAATATTTGAAGAGATTATAGTTGAAAACTTCCCTGACATGGGAAAGGACATAGCCACCCAAGTCCAGTCCAGGAAATGCAGAGAGTCGCATACAGGATAAATCCAAAGAGAAACACACCGAGACACATAGTAATCAATTTGGCGAAAATTAAAGAAAAAGAAAAATTATTGAAAGCAGCAAGGGAAAAATGAAAAATAACATACGAAGGAACTCCCATAAGGTTAACAGCTGATTTCTCAGCAGAAACTCTACTAGCCAGAAGGGAGTGGCCTCATATACTTAAAGTAATGAAAGGGAAGAACCTACAACCAAGATTACTCTACCTGGCAAGGATCTCATTCAGATTCAATGGAGAAATGAAAAGTTTTACAGACAAGCAAAAGCTAAGAGAATAGAGCACCACCAAACCAGCTCTACAACAAATGCTAAAGGAACATCTCTAAGTGGGAAACACAAGCAAAGAAAAGGACCTACAAAAACAATCTCAAAACAATTAAGAAAATGGTAATAGGAACATCCATATCGATAATTACCTTAAATGTGAATGGATTAAATGCTCCAAAGAAAAAATACAGGCTTGCTGAATGGATACAAAAACAAGACTCATATATATGTTGTCTACAAGAGACCCGCTTCAGACCTAGGGACACATACAAACCTAAAGTGAGAGGATGGAGAAAGATATTCCATGCAAATGGAAATGAAAAAAAAGCTGCAATAGCAATACTCATACAAAGAATGTTACAAGAAACAAGGAAGGACACTACATAATGATCAAGGGATCAATCCAGGAAGAAGATATAACAATTATAAATATATATTCACCCACCATAGGAGCACATGAATACATAAGTCAACTGCTAACAGCTATAAAAGAGGAAATCAAAAGTAACACAATAATAGTGGGGGACTTTAACACCTCATTTACACCAATGGACAGATCATCCAAACAGAAAATTAATAAGGAAACACAAGCTTTAAATGACACAATAGAACAGATAGATTTAATTGATATTTATAGGGCATTCCATCCAAAAACAGCAGATTACACTTTCTTCTCAAGTGTGCATGGAACATTCTCCAGTATAGATCACATCTTGGGTCACAGATCAAGCCTCAGTAAATTTAAGAAAATTGAAATCATATCAAGCATCTTTTCTGACCACAACACTATGAGATTAGAAATCAATTACAGACAAAAAACTTAAAAAGCACAAACACCTGGAGGCTAAACAACACATTACAAAATAACCAAGAGATCACTGAAGAAATCAAAGAGGAAATAAAAAAATACCTAGAGACAAATGACAATGAAAACAAGGCGATCCAAAACCTATTGGATGTGGCAAAAGCAGTTCTAAGAGGGAAGTTTATAACAATACAAGCATACCTCAAGAAAAAAAAAATCTCAAATAAACAATCTAACCTTACACATAAAGGAATTAGAGAAACTAGAACAAACAACACCCAAAGTTAGCAGAAGGAAAGAAATCATAAAGATCAGAGCAGAAATAAATGAAATAGAAACAAAGGAAACAATAGCAAAGATCAATAAAACTAAAAGCAAGGTCTTTGAGAAGATAAACAAAATTCATAAACCATTGGCCAGACTCATCAAGAAAAGGAGGGAGATGACTCAAATCAATAAAATATGAAATGAAAAAGGAGAAGTTCCAACAGACACTGCAGATATACAAAGCATCCTAAGAGACTACTACAAGCAACTCTATGCCAATAAAATGGACAACCTGGAAGAAATGGACAAATTCTTAGAAAGGTATAACCTTCCAAGACTGAACCAAGAAGAAACAGAAATATGAGTGGACCAATAACAAGTAATGAAATTGAAGCTGTGATTAAAAATCTTCCAACAAACAAAAAACCAGGACCAGATGGCTTCACAGGTGAATTTTATCAAACATTTAGAGAAGAGCTAATACCCATCCTTCTCAAACTCTTCCAAAAAGTTTCAGAGGAAGGAACACTCCCAAACTCATTCTATGAGGCCACCATCACCCTGATACCAAAACCAGAGAAAGATACTACAAAAAAAGAAAATTACAGACCAATAACACTGATGATTATAGATGCAAAATCCTCAACAAAATACAAGCAAACAGAATCCAACAACACTTTAACAGGATGATAAACCATGATCAAGTGGGATTTATCCCAGGGATGCAAGGCTTCTTCAATATACACAAATCAATCAATGTGATAAACCACATTAACAAATTGAGGAAGAAAAGTCACATGATCATCTCAATAGATGCAGAAAAAGTTTTTCACAAAATTCAACACTAACTTATGATAAAAACTCTCCAGAAAGTGGGCATAGATGGAACCTTCAACATAACAAAGGCCATATATGACAAACCCACAGCAAACATCATTCACAATGGTGAAAAACTGAAATCATTACCTCTAAGATCAGGAACAAGACAAGGATGTCCACTGTCACCACTATTATTCAACATAGTTTTCGAAGTCCTAACCATGGTAGTCAGAGAAGAAAAAGAAATAAAAGGAATACAAATTGGAAAACGAGAAGTAACACTGTCACTGTTTGCAGATGACATGATACTTTATATGGAGAATCCTAAAGATGTCACCAGAAACCTACTAGAGCTAATCAATGACTTTGGTAAAGTTGCAGCATACAAAGTTAATGCCCAGAAATCTCTTGCATTCCTGTACACTAATGATGAAAAATCTGAAAGAGATATTAAGGAAACACTCCCATTTCCCACTGCAACAAAAAGAATAAAATACCTAGGAATAAACCTACCTAGGGAGACAAAAGACCTGTATACAGAAAACTATAAGACACTGATGAAAGAAATTAAAGATGATACAGACAGATGGAGAGATATACCATGTTCTTGGATTGGAAGAATAAATATTGTGAAAATGACTATATTACCCAAAGCAATATACAGATTTAATGCAATCCCTATCAAATTACCAATGGCATTTTTTACAGAGCTAGAAGAAAAAAAACTTAAAATCTGTATGGAGACAAAAAGGACCCAAAATAGCCAAAGCAGTCTTGAGGGGAAAAAAAAAAACGGAACTGGAGGAATCAGACTCCCTGACTTCAGGCTATACTACAAAGCGACAGTAATCAAGACTATATGGTACTGGCACAAAATCAGAAATATAGATCAGTGGAACAGGATAGAAAGCCCAGAGATAAACCCATGCACCTATTGTCAACTAATCTATGACAAAGGAGGCAAGGATATGCAGTGGAGAAAAGAGAGTCACTTCAATATGTGGTGCTGGGAAAACTGGACAGCTACATGTAAAAGAATGAAATTAGAACACTCCTTAACACCATACACAAAAATAAACTCAAAATGGATTAGAGACCTAAATGTAAGACTGGACACTATAAGACTCTTAGAGGAAAACATAGGAAGAAGACTCTGACATAAATCACAGCAAGATCTTTTTTGATCTCCCTCCTAGAGTAATGGAGATAAAAACAAAAATAAACAAATGGGACCTGATGAAACTTTAAAGCTTTTGAATGACAAAGGAAACCATAAAAAAGATGAAAAGGCAATGCTCAAAATGGGAGAAAATATTTGCAAACGAATCAATGGACATAAGATTAATCTCCAAAATATATAAACAGCTCAGGCAGCTCAATATTAAAAAAACAAACAACCCAATTCAAAAATGGGCAGAAGACCTAAACAGACATTTCTCCAAAGAAGAGATACAGGTGACCAAGAGACACATGAAAATCTGCTCAACATCACTAAATATTAGAGAAATGCAAATCAAAACTACAATGAGGTATCACCTCACACCAGTTAGAATGGGCATCATCAGAAAATCTACAAACAACAAATGTTGGAGAGGGTGTGTAGAAAAGGGAACCCTCTTGCACTGTTAGTGGGAATGTAAATTGATACAGCCACTATGGAGAACAGTATGGAGGTTCCTTGAAAAACTAAAAATAGAATTACCATATGACCCAGCAATCAGACTACTGGGCATATACACAGAGAAAACCATAATTCAAAAAGACACATGAATTCCAATGTTCATTGCAGCACTATTTACAATAGCCAGGTTATTGAAGCAACCTAAGTGTCCATCAACAGATGAATAGGTAAAGAAGATGTAGTACATATATACAATGGAATACTACTCAGCCATAAAAAGGAATGAAATTGGGTCATTTGTAGAGACGTGGATGGATCTAGAGACTGTCATACAGGGTGAAGTAAGTCAGAAAGAGAAAAACAAAGATCATATATTACTACATATATGTGGAACTTAGAAAAATGGTACAGATGAACTGTTTTGCAGGGCAGAAATTGAGACATATGTAGAGAGCAAATGTATGGACACCAAGGGTGGAAAGTGGTGGGGGGGTCAGGTGGGGGGGTGATGAATTGGGAGATTGGGATTGACATGTATACGCTGATGTGTATAAAATAGATGACTAATAAGAACCTGCTGTATAAAAAAATTAACAAAATAAAATTCAAAAAAAATAATAATTACTTTAAATGTAAATGGACTAAATGCTCCAATCAAAGACATAGAGTAGCTGAATGGATACAAAAACAAGACTGGTACATATGCTGCCTACAAGAGACTCACTTCAGATCTAAAGACACACACAGACTGAAAGTGAGGGGATGGGAAAAATATTCCATGCAAATGGAAATCAAAGAAAGCTGGGGTAGCAGTACTTATATTAGACAAAATAGACTTTAAAACAAAGACTGCAAAATAAGACAAAGAAGGACATTACATAGTGATCAAGGGGTCAATCTAAAAGGAAGATATAACAATTTTATAACAATATATAAGAATATATTTACAATTGTAAATATATATGCACCTAAATATATAAAGCAAATATTAACAGATATAAAGGGAGAAATTAATAGTAATACAATAATTATAGGGGTCTTTAACACCCCCACTTATATCAATGGGCAGATCATCCAGACAGAAAATCAATAAAAAATTCTGAACTTAAATTACACATTAGACCAAAAGGTTTAGTACATATATATAATTTTTTTCATGTTTCTATATATTTGTATGTTTGCACTGCATACAAAAGCAGCAGAATACACATTACTTTCAAGTGCATATGGAACACTCTCCAGGATAGATCAAATTCTAGGCAACAAAACAAGTTGCAATAAATTTAAGGAAATTAAAATTATATCTAGCAACTTTTCTGACTGCCATGCCATGAGACTAGAAAATAATTACAAAATAAAACTGCAGAAAACACAGACAAATGGAAGATAAACTACATGCTAGTAAGCAACCAATGGGTCACTGAATAAATTAAAGAAGAAATCAAAAAATAACTTGAGAAAAATAAAATTGCAAACACAGTGATCCAAAATTTATGGGATGTAGAGAAACCAGTTGTAAGAGAAAATTTTAAGTGATATAAGCCTACCTCAGGAAACAATAGAAAAACAAATAAAAAACCTAATCTTACACCTAAAGGAACAAGAAAAAGAAAAATAAACAAAACCCAAAGTTAGTAGAAGAAAGAGACTCATAAAGATCAGAGCCAATATAAATGAAATAGATACTAAAGTAACAATAAAGATCAATGAAACTTAAAGTTAATTATTTGAAAAGATAAACAAAATTGATAAACTTTTAACCAGACTCATCAAGAAAAAAAGATAGAGCCTAAATCAATAAAATCAGAAGTGAAAACAGAGAAGTTACAACCAACACCACAGAAATACAAAAGATCATAAGACATTACTACAAACAGCAATATACCAATAAATTGGAAAACCCTGAAGAAATGGATAAATACCTAGAATATACAATCTCCCTGGACTAAACCAGGAATAATTAGAAAATATGAGCAGACAAATTACTGGTAATGAAACTTAAACAGTAATTTAAAACTCCCAACAAACAAAAGTCCAGGACCAGATGGCTTCACGGGTGAATTCTACCAAACATTTAGAGAAATGTTAACATCTATCCTTCTCAAATTAGTCTAAAACATTGCAAAGAAAGGAATGCTTCCAAACTCATTTGGTCATCATCACCCTCATCTCCAAACCAATCAAAGATATCATAAAAAGGAAAATTTAAGCCAATAAAACTGAAGAAATAGGTGCAAAATTCTCACCAAAATATTAGAAAACCAAATTCAACAATATATTGAAAGTATCATACAACATGATTAGCTAGAATTTATCCCAGGGATACAAGGATGGTTCAATATCTGAAAATCAATCAATGTGGTATATCACATTAACAAATTGAAGAATAAAGATCATGTAATCATCTCAATAGATGGAGAAAAGGCTTTTTATAAAATGCAACCTTCATTTATGATAAAAACTCTTCACAAAGTGGGTGTAGCAGGAACATATATCAACATAATAGAGGCCATATATGACAAAAGCACAGCTAACATCATACTTAATGATGAAAAGCTAAAAACATTTTCTCTAAAAACAAGAACAAGACAAGGATGACCACTCTCACCACTTGTATTCAACATAGTATTGGAAGTACTAGGCACAGCAATCAGACAAGAAGAAAACGACCCCAGATTGCAAAGGAAGAAGAAAAATTTTCACTGTTTGCAGATGACATAATACTATGCATAGAAAATCCCAAAGACACCACCCAAAAACTCCTAGAGCTCATCAATTAATTCAGTAAAGTTGCAGGATATAAAATTAATATTCAGAAATCTATTGCATATCTATAAACTAATAATGAAAGAGAAATTAAGTAAACAATATTATTTACAATCAGATCAAAAAGAATAAAACACCTAGGAACAAATCTAGCTAAGGAAGTAAAAGGCCTGTACTCAAAAAACTATAAGACATTGATGAAAGAAAATGATGATGACACAAATGGAAAGATAAACTGTGTTTATGGATTGGAAGAATTAATACTGTTAAATTGACTATACTACCCAAGGAATTCAGTGCAATCCCTATCAAAATACCAAGGGCATTTTTCACAAAACTAGAACAAATCATTTAAAATTTTCTATAAAAGCACAAAAGGCCTTGAATAGCTAAAACAATCTTGAGAAAGAAGAACAGAGTTGGAGGTATTACACTCCCTGACTTCAAACTATACTAGAAAGCTATAGTAATCAAAACAGTATGGTACTGGAACAACAACAACAAAAAGACACAAAAATTTATGGAACAGGACAGAAAGCCCAGAAATTAACCCATACGCTTATGGTCAATTAATCTACAACAAAGGAAGCAAGAATGTACAATGAGGAAAAATGCACACTCAATAAGTCATTTGTTACAGGTAAAATAATAAATTAGAACATTTTCTCACACTGCATACAAAAATAAACTCAAAATTGATTAAAGACCTAAATATAAGGCCAGAAACCATAAAACTCCTCTAAGATAAGATAGGCAGAACTCTCCTTGACATAAATCATAGCATTGTTGCTTTTTTTTTAAATCTTTCTCCTAAGGCAAAGGAAATAAAAGCAAAGGTAAATAAATGGGACCTAATAAAACTTAAAAACTTTTGTATAGCAAAGGAAACAATTGATAAAATAAACGGACAACTACTACATGGGAGAAAATATTTTCAAATGATATGACAGATAAGGGGTTAATATCAAAAATATATAAACAGCTCATACAACTTAATATCCCCCAAACAAACAACCCAATTAAAGAATGGACAGAAGACCTGAATAGATATTTTTCCAAAGAAGACATACAGGTGGTCAATAGACATATATAAAGATGATCAACATCACTAATAATCAGAGAAATGCAAGTCAAAATCACAATATCACCTCATACCTGTCAGAATGGCTACCATCAAAAAGACCACAAATAACAAAATGCAAATAAAAGGGTTCCCTTGTATACTGTTGGTGGGAATGTAATTGGTACAGCTACTGTGCAAAACAATTTGAAGTTTCCTTAATAATCTAAAAATAGAACTGCCATATAATCTAGTAATTCCATTCCTTGGTATATAACTGAAGAAAATGAAAATAATTTGAAAAGATTCATGCATTCTAATGTTCATAGCAGCATTATTGATAATAATCAAGATTTGGAAGCAATCTGAGCGTCCATCAACAGATGATTGGGTAAAGAAGATGTCATACACACACACACACACACACACACACACACACACAATAGAACACTACTCAGCCATATAAAAGAATGAAATTTTGCCATTTGCAGCAACACAGTTCAATCTGAAGTGTATATTATGTTTAGTCAAGTAAGCCAGACAGAGAAAGACAAATACTGTATGTTATCACTACTTGTGGAAAATAAAACAAATGAGTGAATATAACAAAACAGAAACAGACTCACCCATATAGGGAATAAACTATTGTTTACCGGTGTGAAGAGGGTAGCCGGTAGGGGTAAGATAGGGGTAAAGGATTAAGAGATACAAACTACTATGTACAAATAAATAAGCTACAAGGATATATTTTATAACATAGGGTATATAGCCAATATTTTATAACTTTAATTGGATTATAATCTATAAAAATTTTAATTACTATATTGTACCCCTAAACCTAACATATTTTAAATCAACTATACCTCAATAAAAATGAAAAACAAAGAGCTTAAGTGACCTGCTCAAAGTCAAATTCTGTTAAGACAAATAATTAAAAACAAAGTTATGCCTTTATGTTACAAGCATACTCAGCACTTACCATGTGTCAGGCTTTGTTATAACTGCTCTATAAAAAGCAGTCATTGCAGTATCTATTATTGTTATTCCTTATTTACAGATGAGAAAACACAAATCTGTATTTGCTAGGATGTTAAAGCCTCCAGTTCACATTATTCTGTCATAGTTTCTATGCTGAGGCCTTATAATGAAGATCAAGGATAGATTAAGAACATGGGATGGTGAGTGGCATAGTAGACAGTGTTAAGGACCTGGGATTTGGAGGTGACTAAGATCTGCCCAGACACAGGTTCTGTGTTCCTGAGCAAACTGCTCACCCTCTTCAAGCCTCACTTTACTCATCTGTGAATTACAGATAATCACCACAAATATGCTTAGCATTTTTGTGAGGATTCAATTAAATAATGTACATAAAGCACGTTGAACAAGGTCAGACATATGTAAGACTCAAAGATGTGGGTTCTCATTCTGCTTTTCATTGGGGGAAGAAATTAAAAGACAGAGAAATAGTTTAGACAAAACAACAATCATTCCTCCTTGTGAGTGCACAGAGATTTATATACATGACATGTACTCTGACATAATTGTTTCTCATTTGAAAGCATATTAAGAGGAACTATGTGGTAATAAACTATCTAAGGTTTTCTTATCCATTCAGTTAGTGACTACCCAAAGAATCACTTCCCTATTCAAGCAGTCCACTGAATAAAGGCCTCTGCAACTTATATAACCAGTTAAAAGTTCTTGTCTGGTGCTCCATTGTGAGACCACAAATTTTCTATACAATTTCACTACGGTTTAATTAAAGATTTTTTTCCTGGGATTCTGAACTGTGTGTATCTTCTGATTCCCACCTCAATACAACATCCCTAGATAAACCATCATCCTCAGCATACTCCAGCATAATCCATCCTTCACACATACTCTAGGGAGAATCTGGCACATACTTCTATCCCTCTAATACACTTGGTAGTGGCAGTATTGAAGTACCTGAGAGTGTGGAGACAAGAATAGGTCATGTTTCAATGATAATGTGATTGTGTCAGCTGGAGTAGGGTTATAGCAAGCAGAAAGGGCAGAACAGATTACCTGGCACATTGCCAGTAACAGCACTTAGCTGATGCCTGCTGATGAACCAGAAGAGCAGGTAGTACTGTTTGGTGACAGTCATCAAAGAGCTGACATTTATGAGCAAAGCCTGAGTGACTGAGTTGAGATCATTGATGGGCTTTGCAAATAACAGCCAAAATCAGTGATAAGAGAATTTCTTACATGCTTGTAAGCAATGCAGAGGACTGCCACCTATCAGTGTATACAGTCACAATTCCACCACTGCAAACACATACACACTCAAAAAGAGTCACCATAAGCAACCTAAACTCCAATTAGGAGAAGTAGATTTTATGTTGGTTTATGGGAGGCAGTATGATCTAAAGGAAAAAAAATCCATGATCCAGTAATTTAAGAGTTTTCTGGTCCCAATGCTATGCCTGAACAGCTGAGCAACCTGTGGTAGGTAACTAATTTCCTGAGCCACAGTTTGCATTGCTTTCAAAATACCACGTATACATCTCTATCTTTGTGCCTACCCCACTGCATTATAATTCTCTATTTATACATCCTTTTTATCCCACTGGACAGGGTGAGGATTATGTCTAATTCTTGGTAACAGTTCAGGGCCTTTCAAGGTCTGGGCACACACACAGACACACCACAACCCTTAATCTTGTTAAATAAATGGACAGGGAAGGTATTTTCTATTTGTGACCTACAGTTTCTATCAATTACTCTGTCATACACACACACACACACACACACACACACACACACACACACACACACACACACACGGGGATTGAGAGAGAGAGAGAAAGAAAGAACACTGTCCCTGTAATAGATGAGCACCTAGTAGACCTTGTTTACTTTCTTCATTCGTATGATAGCAGACTTTAATAATTTCTTATTATTACTGGGTTAGTACTTGACTTTCTCAAATTGAGAGAATTATCATCCCTTCTCTATGTGGTCGAGGTCTCCAGGGGTCCCTGAATGGACCAGAACATAATGTCTTTGATCCATACATGTTAAAATGCTTGGTCAGACCTTCCCATACTTTCCCCCACCCCACCTAATAAAGGTAACACTCCGTGTTGTTTGCATAGAAAATTAAATTTTTTCAAGTATTTTGGTGTACATGATTTTGTCTGATGTTTAAAATGTATCTATGAAGATTCAGCTGAATTAGAACTCAGGTTCTTTGTATCATATCCTCAAGAAATAAAATAAAATTTCTTAGGGTAGGAAATTAAAATAGTGTAACCATTGAACTTAGACATGTATGTGTAGGCACCTCAGGACCATCATTTAATATCTCTGTCTCTCTGGGCATATTACTTTTTTTTTTTTATGTGGACCTCAATTTCCTCACATACAAAGTGTAGACACTTATGCTTACCTCACAAGATCAAATTAGGGAATAAATGGGGGCCAGGTGAATTTGAGAGACCTTTAGCCATTGGGACACCAGGGTAAATGTATGACTGTGAAGGAGCCCAGCAACATGTGGGTAGTTAGGGACCGATACAAGCATATCCATCTCCAGGCCCTTTCTCTGGTAAAGACATAGCTGTACTAACTCTTTTTTTAAATCAATTTAAAATCTATAGAGTGCATATAATCTTAGACATATTATCAGTCAACATCTTTTACATGAATTATACTTTTAATCATTACTTCAGTGGGTAGGCACCAATTTACTTTACTACTGAGCCTTATTTGGACTTGGATAATTCTTGTTGACAATATTGCAAGTGAATGATGATCAACAGTATAATTAAGGTGGTGACAATTAAGGGTGACAGCAGAGAGTTCACTAAGTCTTGAAATATTTTAATTTTTCCCTTGTTTATCTTTTCTTTTGTCTTTGCAATTCAGAACGTTCAAATAACACATGGTCATGATTTGACAATTATTCAGCTTTGTCAGATCCAAAGTTCTACTAACGAGGTAAAACACAGTGCCTTAAGGAAGTGATTGATGCACTTGGTTGTTGGCCTTGATTTAATTCATCAGATAAAGGCTTGATCTTCTACCTTCTTATACCAATTCTTTGTGGTTGAAGAATTGGCTTTGTGCTGCTTTCTGTTTACAGCAGAAAATATCCCTATCGCTTTCATTTTATAGAATCCTGCTACACAAAACTCAATGTAAAAAAGAGCCAAATTGAAGAAAGGTGTGGGGCAGAGTATGATTACTTACTTTACAAATCAGTTTTCCCATTACAAAAAAATCCACAACGGATGCATTCTAATAAATTCTGAGTTCCCTAATAAGTTATATGCTTTCAGTTTGTTTTGTTTTGTTGTAGCTTTCAGTTTTCCTAAGTAGGTTTTAAGCAAATCTCAGGAGAGGTTTTTCCAACTGCCCCAAAAGACATCAAGCTGTCAAGATCTTCATAAAAAATTGTAACTAACTCTCACATTCCTTTTTGTATTTGCATGCTCTGTTACCACTAAATTCTCATCCTTTCCACCCCCAGCACTCCCTTTACTTTCTGTTCTCAACCTCAAGAAATACTTCTCATCCTTTAGTACACAATTCAAATATCATCACTGCTGTGATTCCTTCTTAACTTTAGCATGCAGATTTAGCATCCCTCATCCTGAGTTTACACAGCTCTATGTCAGAGTCCTAATATAACCTTATCGTTTTATAATATACATTATTATTATAGTATACATTATTTTCTCCCATGAGATGTTGAACTCCTAGAGGGAAGGGGTCATGTCAGGAACAGTATGTAGGAATAACACTCTCTCCCTGCCCAATGATTTGTATAATATTTCATACATACTTTGCACTTGACAAAATTTTATCAAGGTAATTTCAAGATGTGTCCCAGAACTAGAGAAGAACATGTAGATCTCATCTGATATTTGGATATTTCTCTACTTTTCTCATGAAATTTGGTGGAGAAACAATTTATTGTTAGAAAACTTGAATTCCTTTCATAGTTCTTACTTACTTCTGTGTACTCCTGAACAAATCTGTTAACATTTCTGGACCTCAGATGTCTCATGTGAACATAGGGAATAGATCATTTATTTGCCTTCTCAAATAAGATTATAAAATCTTATTTTATAATAAGATTTATCCTCTTTATCCTCAAATAAGATTAAAAATCATAATACATAAAATGCATGTTGGAAGTAAAATCTTATAATTACTGAGTAAGATTTGCTGAAAAACCTGAGTCTGCACTGGAAGAACCAGATGTGAATGCAGGGAAAGTAAGTGGACCCTAATCATGCTCTATCACTGAGGAACAACCTTTATATATCAAACCACAAACACACAGAAAGATCAATATTTAAAACACTTATAGGGTTTTTAAAAACTCCATTTAAATCTTAAAGTATAGCTGTGAGATTTTATAGTTGTTTTGTTTTCTGAGCAAGGGGAAGGGATGGTAGGCAATGGAACAAAGAGAGAAATCTAAGAATGGGCCCAAGTTACATGAAATTCATTGGATAATTGGTTCAACTTTTATTTAGCTTACCCTGTGTAAAAATTTATGTGTAGTACAAAAACAGCTTAAATGGCGGTCATGAAGTCTGCATTCTAAATGTGACTCTGATACTACTGTGTACATGAATTTGGCAAGTCCCTTCAACTCCTGGGGCCTCAGTTTCACCATCTTTCAAATACAGTGGGGACTCTGGTTTATCCTGTTTTCTCAGCACTTATAGAATTCTTAGATAATATTAGGTGTAATTTTTCACATATAAAACAAAGTAAACACATTTTTATTTATATAGGATATAATAATGTTCAATTATATTAATTTAAATATTAAAAAGGCATGAATGTATAAAAGACAGTGTTAGTCCAGAGGGTTTAGATCTCTTCTAAATATAACCTTCAGGAGGTAGAGAATGAAATACGAACAGCCCTATTTTCTTCTTAATAGTGACTGATAGAACTCTTTCTCTTCCTCTCCAGGGTGTTAAAAATAATGTAAAAGAGTTAGATAAAATCTCACAGAAGTCTATAAATTATTACCTCCATGACACAAGTTATCACTTCCAGGCACAAGTTTTTGCCCTGGGCTTCAGCTTTTTCGTCCATAAAATGAGAACAACTAGTCAGATTGTGATAAGGATTGAATATATGCATGAAAACAATGCAGCTAATACCTGCTACACAATGGTGCTTCATAAATATTTACATCCTTCTTGTTTCCCCTCTATAGTAACTAGTACAGGATCTATGCATAGTATGTACTCAATAACTTGCTGATCAATTACTTGAGCTTTGAAATTTCTCACACACAGTTTATTTATTTACCTATACATTTTAAATCTTGTGAGAATTTGTGCTCCAGTAAAGTTGCAAATCCTTTCAAAATTCCCTACTCACAAAACTATATCTTAGTACAATATAGATAGAAAAAAACCTTAATTTCTTAGTAAGCATGGAAAATCTCCAAGATTTTGTTCATTTAAAACATATGGTCCGGGCTTCTCTGGTGGCGCAGTGGTTGAGAGTCTGCCTGCCAATGCAGGGGACATGGGTTCGTGCCGCAGTCCAGAAAGATCTCATATGCTATGGAGCAACTAGGCCTGTGAGCCATGGCCGCTGAGCCTGCGCATCCGGAGCCTGTGGTCCGCAACGGGAGAGGCCACAACAGTGAGAGGCCCGCGTACCGCAAAAAATAAATAAATAAATAAAAAATAAAACATATGGTCCCAGTAAATTGAGTTTCTCATTCATGTTAAGGCTGACATGGAACTACTTAGGATTTGAAATAGAAACATCTTCTTTAGATTCTTCAGAAAAGCAGCCTTTTTCAAATCCCTTCATATAACCCACTTCAATTAGCATGTACAGTCCTTTTGCATAAGCACTCAAATTGTGGGAAGGAAAGTAAATTGTACCTGTATTGATACAGATCTTCAGCAATACAAAAAGTGGCTTTATAATTTTAAAAATATTTTATCAACAGTTCATTTGAAAGGAAACATTTTAACCTTCAAAAGAATGCTATATTGAGAATCAATGTTTGAACATTTATATACTGGTAACATCAAATGCATCATAGGGACAAAGCCAAAGGATAAGATATGATTCCATCACTCTGATTCCAAACCAAGCCATCAGGACAGCATTTTCCAGGCCTGGAACTGTACTATGAATTATTTCTGAAGTTATAGCCAAGTATGTTATTTATAAAATCAGTACAACTGAACTATTTACACTCTTTCATTCTTAACCATCTCTAAGGTAAGCTGGCTACTCCTGTCTTTATCACATTAGAAGAGTTTGCTCAAATATTTAATTATGAACTGACTTCTTTGGTACATAGTGAATGTGAGAGTAACCCAGGTCTCACTGCTGGCCAATTTGTTATGTTAAAAATTTTCAGGGGTTGGAATGGTGACAATGATCAGTCAGTACAATTAATACTGAGGCGGGGTCAAAATAGAAAATATCACCTCCAGGGTAAGTATATTGCTGAAGGATGCTCCTATTCAACATCTCTCCAAGTTCCATTTCCCTGGAATAAGTGACTGAAAACTAATCGCTCTATTCCCACATCTCCCAAGCTCCTGGTGAAACAAGAAAATATCAAGTCAGCAAAAAAAGGGGACTACATGGGCACATTATGGGACCCACACAGCACCTCTCTGACCTCACATACTGCTCATGACAATTCTGTTGATTAGGCCGTCACCTTTTACTTAGATCTTTTTCTCTCATCTCTCCATTTTAGTTTCATATTGTTCTTCCTCATTGAGTCAGACTTACTGTATTCTCTCAAAATATAGTTTTATTTTATATAGATTATATTCTTTTCATCCTTCAACCTTACCTCCCTTCCTAATCCTTACCTATTTTGATTCATGCTCCTTCAAACTATTACATCTTTTTAAAGGAAACCTTTTAGAAAATTCCTCATTCACATACAGTTGTGAAGTTTTCACTTCACACTGACAAGCATTTAGTGATTGACCACATCCAGATCTACCTATTTATTTTCTTTTTACTTATCCCTGTGTTTTGTTATTTTGGGGGGTGGGGCTGGAAGGGTGTTAGGGTGTTTAATTTTGTGTCTCTTGCTATTGTTCCAATCTCTTTACCTTTGCTGTCTGTGAAAGGAATATTCCCTTTTCCTCTTCTTTATGAATCAATTTTCTTATCACCTGTGGACCCACTACAAAAATAATCAGCTTTATGGGGATTATACTATTCTTTGGTATGCCAAGAATGTTGCCTCGACTTTGAGTCCTTTTGTAAAGCACTAAAACTATTGAGTCTTTTGTATATATCTTTTCCATGCTAACTCGAATATTTCTCCTTTCTTTTGGCATCCCCAAAGATATATTCTCCATGGGGGTCTTTTTATATTTATATAAAAAGTTATATTTACCTGTTTGTTTTCTAGTGATATCCGTAGCCTCAAGATAGTCAACATTTAATCACCTCAAAACCTACTACATATCTATTTCTTTATTCTTAAAATTTTTAATATATATTGGAGCACAGTTGATTAACACTATTGTGTTACTTTCAGGTATACTGCAAAGTGATTCAGTTATACATATATATGTATCTATTATTTTTCATATTCTTTTCCCATTTAGGTATTTACAGAATATTGAGCAGCATTCCCTGTGTTATGCAGTAGGTCCTTGTTGGTTACCTATTTTAAATATAGTAGTGTACACATGTCAATCCTAAACTCCCAATCTATCTCTCCCCCACACGAAGTCTTCCCCGCCCCGTAACCAAAATCTCATTCTCTAAGTCTGTGAGTCTATTTCTGCTTTGTAAATTTGTATTATTTCCATTTTTTTAGATTCCACATGTAAGCAATATCATATGATATTTGTCTTTCTCTGCCTGACTTACTTCACTTAGTGTGATAATCTCCAGATCCATCCATGTTGCTGCAAATGTCATTATTTCATTCTTTTTAAAGGCTGAGTAATACTCCATTGTATACATGTACCACATCTGTATACATTCATCTGCTGATGGAAATTTAGGTTGCTTCCATGGATTGGCTTTTGTAAACATCACTGCAGTGAACATTGGGGCACATATATCCTTTCAAACGATGTTTTTCTCTGGATATATGACAGGAGTGGAATTGCTGGATCATACGGTAGCTCTTATTTTAGTTTTTAAGGAACCTCCATACAGTTCTCCATAGTGACAGTAACAATTTACATTCCCAAAAACAGTGTAGGAGTATTCCCTTTACTCCACACTGTCTCCAGTGTTTATTGTTTGTAGATTTTTCGATGATGGCCATTCAGACTGGTGTGAGGTGATACCTCTTTGTAGCTTTGATTTCTCTAATAATTAGTGATGTTGAACATATTTTCATGTTCCTCTTGGCCAGCCAAGAAATTCTGTTTAGGTCTTCTGCCCATTTTTTGTTGGGTTATTTGTTTTTTTGATATTGAGTCACATGAACTGTTCATAAATTATGGAGAGTAATCCTTTGGCAGGCACATTATTTGCAAATATTTTCTCCAATTCTGTAAGTTGTTTTTTTGTTTTGTTTATGGCTTCTTGCACTGTGCAAAAGCTTTTGAGTTTAATTAGGTCCCATTTGTTTATCTTTGTTTTTATTTTGATTACTTTAGGAGGTGGATCATAAAAGACCTTGCTGTGATTTATGTCAGACAGTGATCTGCTTATGTTTTCCTCTAAGAGTTTTAGAGTATCAGGTCTTACATTAAGTCTTTAATCCATTTTTACTTTATTTTTGTGTATGGTGTAAGGGAGAGTACTTTTTTTTTTCAGAGTAACTTTTATTTTTTTAACAACTTGATTGGAGTATAATTGCTTTACAATGGTGTGCCAGTTCTACTTTATAACAAAGTGAATCAGTTATACATATACATATGTTCCTATATATCTTCCCTCTTGCATCTCCCTCCCTCCCACCCTCTATATCCCACCACTCTAGATGGTCACAAAGCACCAAACTGATCTCCCTGTGCTATGTGGCTGCTTCCAACTAGCTATCTACTTTAGGTTTGATAGTGTATATATGTCCATGTCACTCTCTCACTTTGTCACAGTTTACCCATCCCCCTCCCCATACCCTCAAGTCCATTCTCTAGTAGGTCTCTGTCTTTATTCCTGTCTTACCCATAAGTTCTTCAGGACGTTTTTTTTCTTTTCTTAAATTCCATAGACATGTGTTAGCATACGGTACTTGTCTTTCTCTTTCTGACCTATTTCACTCTGTATGACAGACTCTACATCCATTCATCTCATTACAAAGAGCTCAATTTTCTTTCTTTCTATGGCTCAGTAATATTCCATTGTATATATTTGCTACATCTTCTTTATCTATTCATCCAATGATGGACACTTAGGTTGTTTCCATGTCCTGGCTATTGTAAATAGAGCTGCAATGAACATTATGGTACATGACCCTTTCTGAATTATGGTTTTCTCAGGGTATATGCCCAGTAGTGGGATTGCTGGGTCATATGGTAGTTCTATTTGCAGTTTTTTAAGGAACCTCCATACCATTCTCCACCAATTCACATTCCCACCAGGAGTGCAAGAGTGTTCCCTTTTCTCCACACTCTCTCCAGCATTTATTTTTTCTAGATTTTTTGATGATGGCCATTCTGACTGGTGTGAGATGATATCTCATTGTAGTTTTCATTTTCATTTCTCTAATGATTAATGACATGGAGCATTCTTTCATGTCTTTGTTGACAGTCTGTATCTTCTTTGGAGAAATGTCTATTTAGGTCTTCTGCCCATTTTTGGATTGGGTTGTTTGTTTTTTTGTTATTGAGCTGCATGAGCTGCTTGTAAATTTTGGAGATGAATCCTTTGTCAGTTGCTTCATTTGCAAATATTTTCTCCCATTCTGAGGGTTGTCTTTTGGTCTTTTTTATGGTTTCCTTTGCTATGCAAAAGCTTTGATGTTTCATTAGGTCCCATTTGTTTATTTTTGTTTTTATTTCCATTTCTCTGGGAGATGGGTGAAAAAGGATCTTGCTGTGATTTATGACATAGAGTGTTCTGCCTATGTTTTCCTCTAACAGTTTGATAGTTTCCGGCCTTACATTTAGGTCTTTAATCCGTTAACTTATTTTTGCGTATGGTGTTAGGGAGTGATCTATTCTCATACTTTTACTTGTGCCTGTCCAGTTTTCCCAGCACCACTTATTGAAGAGGCTGTCTTTCTCCACTGTACATTCCTGCCTCCTTTACCAAAGATAAGGTGACCATATGTGCATGGGTTTATCTCTGGGCTTTCTAACCTATTCCATTGATCTATCTTTCTTTTTTTGTGCCAGTACCATACTGTCTTGATTACTGTAGATTTGTAGTATAGTCTGAAGTCAGGAAGCCTGATTCCTCCAGCTCCATTTTTCGTTCTCAAGATTGCTTTCACTATTCGGGGTCTTTTGTGTTTCCATACAAATTATGAAATTTTTTGTTCTAGTTCTGTGAAAAATGCCAGTGGTAGTTTGATAGGGATTGCATTGAATCTGTAGATTGCTTTGGGTAGTAGAGTCATTTTCACAATGTTGATTCTTCCAATACAAGAACATGGTATATCTCTCCATCTATTTGTATCATCTTTAAATTCTTTCATCAGTGTCTTATAATTTTCTGCATACAGGTCTTTTGTCTCCTAAGGTAGGTTTATTCCTAGATATTTTATTCTTTTGTTGCAATGGTAAATGGTAGTGTTTTCTTGATTTCACTTTCAGATTTTTCATCATTAGTGTATAGAAATGCCAGAGATTTCTGTGCATTAATTTTGTATCCTGCTACTTTACAAAATTCATTGATTAGCTCTACTAGTTTTCTGGTAGCATCTTTAGGATTCTCTATTTATAGTATCATGTCATCTCCAAACAGTGACAGCTTCACTTCTTCCTTTCTGATTTGGATTCCTTTTATTTCCTTTTCTTCTCTGATTGCTGTGGCTAAAAATTCCAAAACTATGTTGAATAAGAGTGGTGAGAGTAGGCAGCCTTGTCCCGTTCCTGATCTTATTGAAAATACTTTCAGTTTTTCACCATTGAGGATGATATTGGCTGTGGGTTTGTTATATATGGCCTTTACTATGTTGAGGAAAGTTCCCTCTATGCCTACTTTCTGCAGGGTTTTTATCAGAAATGGGTGTTGAATTTTGTCGACAGCTTTTCTGCATCTATTGAGATGATCATATGGTTTTTCTCCTTCAATTTTTTAACATGGTTTCTCACGTTGATTGATTTACGTATATTGAAGAATCCTTGCATTCCTGGAATAAACCCCACTTGATCATGCTGTATGATCCTTTTAATGTGCTGTTGGATTTTGTTTGCTAGTATTTTGTTGAGGATTTTTGCATCTATGTTGATCAGTGATATTGGCCTGTAGTTTTCTTTCTTTGCAACATCTTTGTCTGGTTTTGGTATCAGGGTGATGGTGGCCTCATAGAATGAGTTTGGGAGTGTTCCTCCCTCTGCTATATTTTGAAAGAGTTTGACAAGGGTAGGTGTTATCTCTTCTCTAAATGCTTGATAGAATTCGCCTATGAAGCCATTTGGTCCTGGGTTTTTTTTGTTGCAAAATTTTTAATCACAGTTTCAATTTCAGTGCTTGTGATTGGTCTGTTCATATTTTCAATTTCTTCCTGATTCAGTCTTGGCAGTTGTGCATTTCTAAGAATTTGTCCATTTCTTCCAGTTTGTCCATTTTATTGGCATAGAGTTGCTTGTAGTAATCTCTCATGACCTTTTGTATTTCTGCAGTGTCAGTTGTTACTTTTCCTTTTTCATTTCTAATTCTATTGATTTGAATCGTCTCCCTTTTTTTCTTGATGAGTCTGGCTAATGGGTTATCAATTATGTTTTTCTTCTCAAAGAACCAGCTTTTAGTTTTATTGATCTTTGCTATCATTTCCTTCATTCCTTTTTCATTTATTTCTGATCTGATTTTTATAATTTCTTTCCTTCCACTAACATTGGGGTTTTTTTTTGTTCTTTCTCTAATTGCTATAGGTGCAACGTTAGGTTGTTTATTCAAGATATTTCCTGTTTATTAAGGTAGGATTGTACTGCTATCTACTTCCCTCTTATAACTGCTCTTGCTGCACCCCATAGGTTTTGGTTCGTCGTGTCTCCATTGTCATTTGTTTCTAGGTATTTTTTGATTTCCTCTTTGATTTCTTCAGGGATCTCTTCATTATTAAGTACTGTATTGTTTAACCTCCATGTGTTTGTATTTTTTACAGATCTTTTCCTGTAATTGATATCTAGTCTCATAGCGTTGTGGTCGGAAAAGATACTTGATACAATTTCAATTTTCTTAAATTTACCAAGGCTAGATTTGTAACCCGAGACATGATTTATCCTGGAGAATGTTCCATGAGCACTTGAGAAAAATGTGTATTCTGTTGGTTTTGGATGGAATGTCTTATAAATATAAATCAAGTCCGTCGTGTTTAATGTATCATTTAAAGCTTGTATTTCCTTATTTATTTCATTTTGGATGATCTGTCCATTGCTGAAAGCGGGGTGTTAAAGTTCCCTACTATGATTGTGTTACTGTCGATTTCCCCTTTTCTGGCTGTTAGTATTTGCCTTAAGTATTGAGGTGTTCCTATGTTGGGTGCCTAAATATTTACAATTGTTATATCTTCTTCTTGGATTGCTCCCTTGATCATTATGTAGTGTCCTTCTTTGTCTCTTCTAATAGTCTTTATTTTGAAGTCTATTTTGTCTGATATGAGTGTTGCTTCTCTCCAGCTTTCTTTTGGTTTCCATTTCCATGGAATATCTTTTTCCATCCTCTCACTTTCAGTCTGTATGTGTCTCTAGGTCTGAAGTGGGTCTCTTGTAGACAGTATATATATGGGTCTTGTTTTTGTATCCATTCAGCCAATCTGTGTCTTTTAGTGGGAGCATTTAATCCATTTACATTTAAGGTAATTATCAATATGTATGTTCCTACTCTTATTTTAATTGCTTCGGGTTTGTTAATGTAGGATTTTTCCTTCTCTTGTGGTTCTAGCCTAGAGAAGTTCCGTTAGCATTTGTTGTAAAGCTGGTTTGGTGGTGCTGAATTCTCTCAGCTTTTGCTTGTCTGTAAAGGTTTTAATTTCTCCATCAAATCTGAATGAGATCTTTGCTGGGTAGGGTAATCCTGGTTGTAGGTTTTTCTCCTTCATCATTTTAAATATGTACTGCCAGCCCCTTCTGGCTTGCAGAGTTTCTGCTGAAAGATCAGCTGTTAACCTTATAGGGATTCCCTTGTGTGTTATTTGTTGTTTTCCCTTGCTGCTTTTAATATGTTTTCTTTGTGTTTAATTTTTGACAGTTTGATCAATATGTGTCTTGGTGTGTTTCTCCTTAGATTTATCCTGTTTGTGACTCTCTGTGTTCCTGGACTTGATTAAATATTTCCTTTCCCATATTAAGGAAGTTTTGAACTATAATCTCTTCAAATATTTTCTCAGTCTCTTTCTTTTTCTCTTCTTCTTCTGGAACCCCTATAATTTGAATGTTGGTGTGTTTAGTGTTGGCCCTGAGGTCTCTGAGACTGTCCTCAGTTCTTTACATTCTTTTTTCTTTAATCTTCTCTGCAGTAGTTATTTCCACTAGTTTATCTTCCAGGTCACTTATCCGTTCTTCTGCCTCAGTTATTCTGCTATTGATCCCATCTACAGTATTTTTAATTTCATTTATTGTGTTGTTCTTCATTGCTTGTTTCATCTTTAGTTCTTATAGGTCCTTGTTAAATGTTTCTTGCATTTTCTCTGTTTCCAAGATTTTGGATCATCTTTACTATCATTATTCTGAAGTCTTTTTCAGGTAGACTGCCTATTTCCTCTTCATTTGTTAGGTCTGGTGGGTTTTTATCTTGCTCCTTCAACTGCTGTGTGTTTTTCTGTCTTCTCATTTTGCTTATCTTACTGTGTTTGGGGTCTCCTTTTTGCAGGCTGCAGGTTCATAGTTCCCGTTGTTTTTGGTGTCTGTCCCCAGTGGCTAAAGTTGGTTCAGTGGATTGTGTAGGCTTCCTGGTGGAGGGGACTAGTGCCTGTGTTCTGGTGGATGAGGCTGGATCTTTTCTTTCTGCTGGGCCGGTCCACGTCTGGCCGTATGTTTTGGGGAGTCGGTGGACTTATTATGGTTTTAGGCAGCCTCTCTGCTAGTGGGTGGGGTTTTGTTCCTGTCTTGCTAGTTGTTTGGCATACGGTTTCTAGCACTGTAGCTTGCTGGTCGTTGAGTGAAGCTGGGTGCTGTTGTTGAGATGGAGATCTCTGGGAGATATTTGCCATTTGATATTATGTGGAGCTGGGAGGTCTCTTGTGGACCAGTGTCCTGAAGTTGGCTCTCCCACCTCAGAGCCACAACACTGACTCCTGGCTGCAGCACCAAGAGCCTTTTATCCACACAGCTCAGAATAAAAGTGAGAAATATGTAGAAAGGAAGAAAGAAAGAAAGAAAGAAAGAAAGAAAGAAAGAAAGAAAGAAAGAAAGAAAGAAAGAAAGAAAGAAAGAAAGAAAGAAAGAAAGAAAGAAAGAAAGAAAGAGAGAGGAAAGAGGATAAAATAAAAAGTAAGATAAAATAAAGTTATTAAAATGAAAAATAATTATTAAGAAAAAAATTTTTTTAAGTGAAACAAACAGACAAAAAAATGGACGGATAGAACCCTAGGACAAATGGTTACAGCAAAGCTATACAGACAAAATCTCACACGGAAGCATACACATACACACTCACAAAAAGAGGAAAAGTGAAAAAATAATAAATCTTGCTCTCAAAGTCCATCTCCTCAATTTGGGATGATTCCATGTCTATTCATGTATTCCACAGATGCAGCATACATCAAGTTGATTGTGGAGCTTTAATCTGCTGCTTCTGAGGCTGCTGGGAGAGATTTCCCTTTCTCTTCTTTGTTTGCAAAGCTCCCAAGGCTCAGCTTTGGATTTGGCCCTGCCTCTGCGTGTAGATCTCCAGAGGGTGTCTCTTCTTCACTCAGACAGGACGGGGTTAAAGGAGCAGCTGCTTCAGGGACTCTGGCTCACTCAGGCCAGTGGGAGGGAGGGGTGCAAATGCCGGGTGAGCCTGCAGTGGCGGAGGCCAGCAGGACGTTGCACCAGCCTGAAGCATGCCGTGCGTTCTCCCGGGGAAGTTGTCCCTGGATCCCGGGACCCTGGCAGTGGCCAGCTGCACAGGATCCCTGGAAGGGAGGTGTGGATAGTGACCTGTATTCACACACAAGCTTCTTGGTGGCGGCAGCAGCAGCTTTAGCATCTCATGCCCATCTCTGGGGTCCGTGCTGTTAGTCACAGCTCACGTCCGTCTCTGGAGCTCCTCTAAGCAGCACTCTTAATCCCCTCTCCTCACGCACCAGGAAATAAAGAGGGAAGAAAAAGTCTCTTCCCTCATCGGCAGGTCCAGACTTTTCCCCGGACTCCCTCCCCCTGCAGGCTGTGTTCACATCACCAACCCCAGTGTTCTCCCTGCGCTCTGACCGAAGCCCGAGCCTCAACTCCCAGGCCCACCCACCCCGGCAGGTGAGCAGACAAGTCTCTCAGGCTGGTGAGTCCTGATAGGCACTGATCCTCTGTGCAGGAATCTCTCCGCTGTGCCCTCTGCACCCCTGTGGCTGCGCTCTCCTCTGCAACTCTGAAGCTTCCCCCCTCCGCCACCCACAGTCTCTGCCCATGAAGGGGCTCCTAGTGTGTGGAAACCTTTCCTCCTTCACAGCTCTCTCCCACTGGTGCAGGTCCTGTCCCTATTCTTTTGTCTCTGTTTATTCTCTTTTTTTTATTCTCTTTTTCTTTTGCCCTACCCAGGTACGTGGGGAGTTTCTTGCTTTTTGGGAGGTCTGAGGTCTTCTGCCAGCATTCAGTAGGTGTTCTCTAGGAGTTGTTCCATGTATAGATATATTTCTGGTGTATCTGTGGGGAGGAAGGTGATCTCCCCATCTTACTCTTCTGCCATCTTCCTGATTCCTAAAGTAAAAAAATATCTCCTGGCTTGAATAGCATTTGGGAGGGGATGTATTAATTTCTTCTTTTCTGCAGCCATTCATGGGTGAACATTGTCAGAATGTCTCCCTGTGAGCTGCTAGTGTTAGAGGTTCTCCTGCAGAGGCGGGGGGTGGCTCTGTTCGCCATGGGGACAAGGACAGTGGCAGCAGAAGTTCTTGGGAGTGTTCTAATTCATTCTTTTGCATGTAGCTGTCCAGTTTTCCCAGCACCACTTATTGAAGAGACTGTCTTTTCTCCATTTTATAATCTTGCCTCCTTTGTTGTAGATTAATTGGCCATAGGTGTGTGGGTTTATCTCTGGACTCTCTATACTGTTTCAGTGATCTATATGTCTGTTTTTCTGCCAGTACCATACTGTTTGATGAATGTAGCTTTGTAGTATAGTCTGAAGTCAGGAAGCCTGATTCCTCTAGCTCCGTTTTTCTTTCTCAATATTACTTTGGCTATTTGGGATCTTTTGGATCTGCATACAAATTGTAAAATATTTTGTTCTAGTTCTGTGATAAATGCCGTTGGTAATTTGATAGGGATTGCATTGAATCTGTAGATTGCTTAGGGTAGTATAGTCATTTTCACAACATTGATTCTTCCAATCTAAGAACATGGTATATCTTTCCATCTGTTTGCATCATGTTCAATTTCTTTCATCAGTGTCTTATAGTTTTCAGAGTACAGGACTTTTGTCTCCTTAGGTAGGTTTATTCCTAGGTATTTTATTCTTTTTGTTGAAATGGTAAATGGGTTGTTTCCTTAATTTCTCTTTCTGATATTTCATTTTTAGTGTATAAGAATGCAGTGCAGGGCTTCCCTGGTGGCGCAGTGGTTGAGAGTCCTCCTGCTGATGCAGGGGACATGGGTTCATGCCCCAGTCTGGGAAGATCCCACATGCCACAGAGCGGCTAGGCCCGTGAGCCATGACCACTGAGCCTGCGTGTCTGGAGCCTGTGCTCTGCAGTGGGAGAGGCCAAACCAGTGAGAGGCCCGCATACCGCAAAAAAAAAAAAAAAAAAAGAATGCAGTGCAAAATATTTCTGTGTATTAATTTTTATCCTGCAACTTTACCAAATTCATTGTTGATCTCTAGTAGTTTTCTGGTAGCATCTTTATGATTTTCTATGTATAGTATCATGTCATCTGCAAACAATGGCAGTTATACTTCTTCTTTTCCAATTTGGATTCCTTTTACTTTTTTTTTTTTTTGTCTTCTCTGATTGCCATGGCTAGGACATCCAAAACTATTTTGAATAAAAGTGGTGATAGTGGCTATCCTTGTTTTGTTTCTGATCTAAGAGGTTTTTTCAGTTTCTAACCAGTGAGTTTGATGTTAGTTATAGGTTTCTCATGTATAGCCTTTATTATGTGGTGGTAAGTTCCCTCTATGCCCACTTTCTGGAGAGTTTTTATGATATGTGGGTGTTGAATTTTGTCAAAAGATTTTCTATATATATTGAAATAATCATAACATTTTTGTTCTTCAATTTGTTGATGTGATATATCACATTGATTGACTTGTGATTATTGAAAAATGTTGCATCCCTGAGATAAATCCCACTTGATCATGGTGTATGATCCTTTTAATATACCACTGGTTTCTATTTGCTAGTATTTTGTTGAGGATTTTTTTGTCTATGTTCATAAGTGATATTGACCTGTAACTTTGTGTGTGTGTGTGATATCTTTGTCTTGTTTGGATATCAGGGTGATGTTGACCTCAGAGAATGAGTTTGGAGGTATTCCTTCTTCAGCAATTTTTTGGAAGAGTTTCAGAATGATAGGGGTTAACTCTTCTCTAAATGTTTGATAGAATTCACCTGTGAAGCCATCTGGTCCTGGACTTTTGTTTTTTGGAAGCTTTTAAATCTCAGTTTCAAGTTCAGTACTTGTGATTAGTCTATTCATATTTTCTCTTTCTTCCTGGTTCAGTCTTAGAAGGTTTTACCTTTCTAGGAATTTGTCCATCTCTTCTAGGTTGTCCATTTTATTACTGTATAGCTGTTTGTAGTAGTCTCTGATGATCCTTTGTATTTCTGTGGTGTCCATTGTAACTTCTCCTTTTTCATTTCTAATTTTATCGAGTCCTTTCCCTTTTTCTCTTGATGACTCTGGCTACAGCTTTATCAATTGTGTTTATCTTTTCAAGGAACCAGCTCTTAGTTTCATTGATTTTTTCTATTGTTTTCTTTGTCTCTGTTTCATTTATTTCTACTCTGGTCTTTATGATTCTTTCCTTCTACTAACTTTGGGTTTTGTTTATTCTTCTTTCTCTAGTTGCTTTAGGTGTAAGATTATTTTGTTTATTTGTGATTTTTCTTGTTTCCTGAGCTAAGATTGTATTTCTATAAACTTCCTTCTTAGAACAGCTTTTGCCACGTCCCATAGATTTTGGATTGTCGTGCTTTCATTTTCATTTGTCTCTAGGTATTTTTTGATTTCCTCTTTGATTTCTTCAGTGATCCATTTGTTGCTTAGTAGCATATTGTTTAGCCTCCACATATTTGTGTTTTTTACAGTTTTTTTTTCCTTGTAGTTGATTTCTAATCTCATAGCATTGTGGTTGCAAAAGTTGCTTGATATGATTTCAATTTTCTTAAATTTACTGAGGCTTGCTTTGTGGCCCATCATGTGATCAATCCTACAGAATGTTCTTATTTTTGTATCCATTCAGCCAGTCTATGTCTTTTTGTTGGAGCATTTAATCCATTTACATTTAAGGTAATTAATATATATGTTCCTATTGCCATTTTCTTGATTTTTATGGATTTGTTTTTGTCAGTCTTTTTTCTTCCCTTTCTTTTTTGTTCCCTTCTCTTGTGGCTTGGTAATTAACTTTAATATTGTGCTTGGATTTTTTTCTTTTTGTTTGTGTGTATCTATTGTAGGTTTTCAGCTTGTGGTTACCATGAGATTTTGATATAGCAGTCTATACATAAACAGGATTATTTTAAGATGCTGGTCTTTTAATTTCAAATGCATTTCCAATATCCTGCATTTGTGCTCTCTTTTTTCTCACAATTTCTGGTATTGATATCATATTTGTGTGCAGATAATTTTCTACCTTTACTGTATATTTGCCTTTACTGGTGAGCTTTTTCATTCATAATTTTCTTGTTTCTAGTAGTGGCTTTTTCTTTTCTGCTTAGAGAGTAGAGAAGAAATTCCTTGAGCATTTGTCACAAAACTCATCTGGTGGTGCTGAATTCTCTTAGCTTTTGCTTGTCTGTAAAGCTTTTGATTTCTCCATCAAATCTGAATGAGAGCCTTGCTGGGTAGAGTATTTTTTTCTTGTAGGGTCTTCCCTTTCATCTTTTTAAATACTACTCCCTTCTTGTCTGCAGTTTCTGCTGAGAAATCAGCTGATAAATTTATGGGAGTTCCCTTGTAAGTTATTTCTTTATTTTCTCCTGTTGCTTTCAATATTTTTGTCTTTAATTTTTTTTCTTTTTTTTGCCTTTAATTTTATCAATTTGATTACTCTGTGTATCAGTGTATTCCTCTCTGGGTTTATCCTGCCTGGACTCTCTGTGCTTCCTGGACTTAGGTGACTGTTACTTTTCCCATGTTAGGGAAGTTTTCAGCTATTATCTCTTCAAATATTTTCTCAGGCCCTTTATCTCTCTCTTCTCCTTCTGGGACCCCTATAGTGTAAATGTTGGTGTGTTTAATGTTGTCCCAGAAGTCTCTTAGACTGTGTTCATTTCACTTCATTCTTTTTTCTTTATTCTGTTCTGCAGCAGTGATTCCCACCATTTTGTCTTCCAGGTCACTTATTCATTCTCCTGCTCAGTTACTGTGTTTTTGAGTCCTTCTAGTGTATTTTTCATTTCAATTATTGTATTGTTTATCTCTGTTTATTTGTTCTTTAGTTCTTCTAGGTCTTTGTTAAACATTTCTTGCATCTTCTCTATCTGTGCCTCCATGCTTTTTTCTGATATCTTGGATCATCTTCACTATCATTACTCTGAATTCTTTTTCTGACAGATTGCCTGTGTGCACTTCACTTAGTTGCTCTCAGGTTTTATCTTGTTCCTTTATCTGGGACATATTACTCTGCCATCTCATTTTGTCTAACTTTCTGTGATTGTGGTTTACGTTCTGTAGGCTGCAGAATTGTAGTTCTTCTTACTTCTGCTGTCTGTCTTCTTGTGGATGAGGCTGTCTTAGAGGCTTGTGCTGGCTTCCTGGTGAGATAGTCTGGTTCCTGCCCACTGGTGGGTGGAACTGGATCTTGTCCCTCTGGTGGGTAGGACTGTGCTCAGTAAGACTTTAAGTAGCCTCTCTGTTGATGGGTGGGACTGTGTTCCTGCCCTGTTCATAGTTTGGCCTGAGGCATCCCAGCACTGGAGCCTACTGTTGGTTAGGTGGGGTTAGGTCTTGAGGAGAAAATGGTTGCCTTCAGGAGGGCTCATGTCAATGAGTACTCATCAGAACTACGGCTGCCAGTGTCTTTGTCCCTACAGTGAGTCACAACACCTCACCCCCATCTCTGCAGGAGACCCTCCAATACTAGCAAGTAGGTAGTTGGCCCAGTATCTTAAGAGGTCACTGCTTTTTTCCCTGAGTCCTGGTGCACAAAGGACCTTACATGAACCCTCCAAGAGTGGAGTTTCTGTTTCCCCCAGTCCTGTGGATTCCTGTGATCAAACCCCACTGGCCTTCAAAGCCAGATTCTCTGGGGGCTCCTCTTCCCATTACCAGACTCCCAGGCTGGGAAGCCTGACATAGGGTTTAGGACTTTCACTCCTGTGGGAGAAATTCTGTGGTATAATTATTTTCCAGTTTGTGGGTCACCCACCCAGCAGGTATAGGATTTGATTTTATAGTGATTGCACCCCTTCTACTGTCTTGTTATGACTTCCTTTTGTCTTTGGGTATAGGGTATTGCTTTTGGTAGATTCCAGCTTTTTTTCTTTTCTTTTCTTTTTTGTCAATGGTCGTGCAGCAGTTAATTGTGATTTTGATGTTTTTATAAGAAAGTATAAGCTCACCTTCTTCTACTCTGCCATCTTGCCAGCCAATCCTATTTCTTTAATTTGTTATATTCAGCCTTATAAACTCCTCCAGAAACCCAACCACTGACAACTTCTGTTTCTTATGTATCAAAAAAAAAAAACAAATTACCAGTCTTTACCTTCATTAATACTCTGTATTTCTTTATTCTCGTAGCTTTCTCTTTTAATTCATTAACCATAAAATTTGGTTTGATCACCCTGCATAGGTCCCACAATGAATATAGTTTCTTAAACTCCTGTAACTTTCTAAAAACAACTTTCCTTTTGGTATCCAAAGTCCACGCATACTATGTCAGATCACAGATAAGAAAAAGGAGACAGGAAATTCCTAATCAAAGAAACAAACACAACAATCAGCAATAATATATGTGTCTGTGTTTGTGTATATATTTCATTGACTATTCATAGCACTTCTTTCTTTATATGAGCATTTTTGTGATCAGGAGCACATTTTTCTCATACCATGGTTATTTCATAAATATCATATTAATATTTTTTAAAAGACATATAAATTAAGATCAAATGTCACCCAGCAGGAAGACAAAGGAAAAAATGATTTTCTTAAAGTTCTATATGTTGTCACCTGCTGTCTCTCTATTCTCCATCAGCCTTCCTTTTACAGTCCTTATGCTTTTAAACATTTTGCCAAATACTTGGTATTTAACAGCCACAGCTAACTAACCTCTGGCAGCATCAGGATTGTTGTTTTTGTTGTTGTTGTTATTATTATTCACTCTATAGGGTTGCCTCTACAGAGATCCCATCATGTGGTATTAAAACTCACTGCTTTTACCAACTCCTCCTGCTCCCAGCATTACCTCTGTGTACTCTCTGACCCTTACTGATGATCTGCTGGGGGAACAGCTGACTTCATTTTCTACCTCCATCTTACCAGAGGAATCAGAGGAGAAAAAAGAAGAAAAATGTTGCCCCTCTGGTTATCTGTCCCACCATTCTGCTACTCTATGTCAGGCTTTCTGATTTGGTGGTAAAGCACACAAATTGCCATGTCAGTTGTGTTCTTGGTGCTTTTATTTCTCTGGTACACTTATTTCAATATTGGTTAAGAGAAAGGAGTACATTGAAATGTCCTTTTACAGTAAATAAATGAATGGCTTGCCAAATATCAATGGACACAGAGAGGAAAATTTAGCTAGTGAATTGGCTTTAATCTCAATGTTTAACGTATCTGTTCATATTCCTCAAATGGAAGTAAGGAAGATTTTCCCCTATATACATGGAAGATGAAAAACATAAAGTGCAAGGGGACTTTCCTAGGTACAAAGTCCTCTTTCTCTGCCTCTGCTTTGAAATTCTATATCACTCTACTCTAGTCCCTTCTTCTAAGTTACTAAGGGCCACAAGACATCCTCATTGACAATGGTTGAATTTTGGAGCATTCTAATGTTACAGAGTTTCAGTTTTATTAGTGAACTTTTGTGAATTTGCATACCTCATGCCTTGAAGAGTGCACCCAAGAGTCTGAGAGTATGTGTCTATGTATATCTGAGAGAGAGAGAAAAGGTGGGGAGCAGAGAGAGAGAGAGAGAGAGAGAGAGAGAGAGAGAAGTATCTTCCAGGTGTGTAAATGATGATCGATATGAATATTTAAGTAAACAAAATCATTACACGGCAGATTGCTTTGCTCTTGGGAAAATTATTAAATGATTGACGTTTGCATTTTCTTCCTCTAACCTACTCTGGCACTTGCCATCCTTTTTTAATGTCATATGATTCTCTTTGAGTGCTCATCTCCATCAGTGAAGACCCAGGTGTTCAGTGTTTATTCAGAGGCACTCAACTCCTTGAGCAGGATCAAAGTACTCTCCACCTCAGCTCTGTTAGCTGCTGCTCACCTTTCCAATCCTTCTTCGGGGACAAAGGAGAAACTAATTTAACAAGCAATTCCTTCAAAGTGAATGCATTAACTCTATTTATATGGATATCTTTCTAAACTCCTCTAGGAACTGCTAAGGCATCCAGTCACTGTAAGTGACACCCTACTTCACTGTAGGGGGAAGTTTGGCACATCGAGAGTTTTTTTCTCACTTCTTCAGTCACTGATAGGCAGAGCTCATGACACCTGTGTCTACAAAGCCATTCTTCCCTTCATTAGAGCATTTACAATCTTTATTACCATGATTTATTTACATTGCAGTTCACCTCACTAAAAAGTGATGACCCTACCTTAATTCATCTTTATCTCTCTAGAATTTAGCACAGTACCTGGCATGTGCTACATGACTAAGACATTCTTGTTAAATGAAGGAATTAATTGCACTGAGTGACTGTCTATTGTCACTATTAATGAAATTAACCTTGAAACTCTATGATTTACTATTTATACCCTAATGAAAAGATAAATCAGAGAGGGAAGAAATTGCAACTTAGTTGATAATCTCTGAGTAAATTAATGTTTGTTATGTGCATTTTCAGCATGAAATTTAAGACCTTTGTAAACAAGATGATAGCACAATGCCTCATGACGAAAAGTGAATTGGAAACATCAAAGCCAAGGGATTAACAGAAAAGAGCTAACTTTGTAAATAGGAGTCAGAGTTCCATTTGCATGGTACAGACTTCTCTATCACACTGATCTCCTCATAAGCATATTCAGTAAAATTCACAGTAGGTGTTAATGCCTCTGGTTGTGGAAGGATTCACTTTATTCCAGAAGACTAATTAAGGTTGGAATATCTGAAAAGTGGGATCTCACATGAGATCTAAATAAGCTGTATTCATTCATTTATTCATTCAACATGGATTTATTCATAAAATATGGATTAATTTGCTCATTCTCAAAATCATTTATTCAAATGTGTTAAGGTTTTTAGAAAAATAAAGAATACACAATATAGTCCATGAGCTCAAAATGATTATACCCTCGTGTGGGAGAAAGACACCTGCATAATCACTGGAATAAGCCAGAATGTCTCAGGTAATTGAATAAATGAATGAGCAGAGTCTGATAGGAACACGGGGGAAGGAGAGACTGATTACAAATAGGAAGACAAGGTGAGATGCCAGAAAGAGTACCTCAGGCTAGATTTAAAGTCAGAATTCAAATGGAGGAAATTACTAAAAACAGGGGTATTGAAAGTTTAGAGAATAGGGTGGTTGGTGAACTGCAAGTTAATGATATGTTGTTGATGCATAAAAACATAGAAACATAGTCTAAAAGTTGGATTATAGATGAATCACAAAGAACTTTAAATTATTACATACAGTGTGAATTTCTTTTTTATCTATCTATCTATCTAAGCTTTCACAAAGCACGATGTCCAATTTGAAGCAGAACAGTGAATGACATAAGCTTCTGATTAAAAGAAAATCTTCTCTAACTGAAGCTACTTTTCTTCTATTAAATTTTGGGGGCTTTCTCAAATTCCTGTGCTTTGGAACTAAGTGAAATTTCTATATATTTATTATTTTTGAGGTCACTAATTTGACACTTAGCGTTCTCAATTCCTCTCTATAGCCTGTCAGTTTTACAAAGAGAAACTATGGTGGAAAGCTAATGGTTTGAAATGATATCTAGCAAAAAGCCTAGAAATAGCGTCTCCAGAATTCTAACCAACATACTTATCAAGACGTAGAAAACAGAGAAACAATTACACTGAAGACAAAGCCAAAGAAAAATCAGGAAAAAAAAAAATCACTGACAGTTTTGGACTTGGCTTGATGAAATCAACCAGTCTGCTGTCTTAAAAATCAATATGGAAAACTGTGAAACCTCCTGCAATCTACCCCTTGGTTTAGAGATGAGGGTGTGAACTAAACATGAAATTGTAAATGGATTATTCCACTTTCCTACTCCTGTTTTATGAGATGGTCAGAAGCCCACTTTCCCATCATCATTAATAAAATCTATATATAATTGCAACTCACAGAAAATGGCAGTGTGTCAGGTACATGAGAGAGGCATAGATAGTTAAGCACTGCACTCTGGAAAGTTAGTCTCAACAAAACCAGAAAAATGAATAGCTCTAGAAAGAAGACATGCTAGATATTGTGGATTACATAAGTACTCCTGTTCAGGAAACTAAGAGTGAGGCCCAAGCAGTCTTGTCAAATAAGCTTAGATAGATCTACACATTTGTGGAACAGTAATCAGAAAGGGAGTTTTCTAAAAAAATATGTGCACAAGTAAAAGAAATGCTATCACAATGACAAAGAGAAAAATCAGATCTATGAAAACCTTCAAATTCTGTAATTTTTGCTCCAAAAAAAAATTCACAAATTCTTAAGAGTATGCTAGAACATGGCCTCTATAGAAAAGTAGAAAGCTTAAAAAGGGAAAAATCTTTATACAAAAGTAGTATATATGCTGTATAAAGAGATAGGTCTCAGATTAAAGTACAGTGGTAGGAGATACAATATAACAATCATAAAGTGATGCAAGTTATTTTAGTACCAAACACCAGAACTGGCACATAGTGGGTTCTCATTAAACATCAGCTCCTGTATGCAATGACAACAGACTGATAAAAAAATAATAGAAAGTAATATTGAAAAATGAAAAGAAACGTGTTACAATAACGGATTTTAAACCCAAACTGAAGATGGTAAAATCATATTTGACATTATTAAAACTAAAATCAGTGTAGTGGAGGAAAAAGTTAAGATTCAGAGGGAAAGGAAGTTGATGACAATGATGAAAGAAGTGGTAGAGATGGAGGACATGGGACTTTCACCCAATTCCTTTTTCTTACTATTCCTTTTAGAGAAATGGAGAATGAATACACTATGTGTAGTGCTGGATTTGATGCAACACAACAGTTAAATGATAAGGTCAGAAACCAGCTGCTGTAGGAACAGGTGTAGGGCAGGTAAAAAAAAATTTTTACAGTTAACTGCTACATGTGTTCCCTGGGGAAGAAATATAAGGAATGGTATCTTGGAAAGAAATCAAAACAGAAGGCAGAAGTGGTTAGCCTGAGGAAAGAGTTTGACATCACACCAATACTGTGGAAACAAAGAAATATCAGGAAAAAAACAAAAACAAAAACAAATCAGACACTGGGGGGATCCAGCCAGGAGAAATTTCCTGAACTGACAAATTCATGTTTAATTAGATGTCTTCACATGTTATATGGGAAATAGCTCCTCCAGGGGCCAACCTTACCTAGAGAGGATCTGATTTCCAGAAAATATGTTACTTATATCAATCCAAATAAGTAATTAATGTGTCAGGTTTTGAGCCCACGTGAGAGGTCTTATTTTGCTACTGAGCACAGTTCATTAAGATGCCTTTATTTATATGATCTAAATAAAGATGTATGAGACCTAAAGAGTGAAACGGGAGTCAGTGGTGAAAGAGTTTCCAGAGTCTCAGTCCATGTACCTTGTCAGATCAAGAGCCTCTGTTTGTGATGAGGAGAACTTGAAACCAAGCATGACCCTGTGGGAACTTCCTTGGAACATGCTCCCATGTCACTCGTCTCCTTTTTGTAGAAAAACTTTAGCCTCCAAGGCCTCCCCTGAGTTCTAAAGAGAAAATTTAATCAGAGAAGTGAGAAAAATCCAGAAATAAAAGAAATCAGTCAAGGCAAAATAATGAGCTTAGCCATAAAACAAAATCAAGGACCTTCAGTGCCTCCTCAAGGGTTATAGATAATATCCTGAGCCACATCCTTGAGTTGCTTTGCAGATACTAAAATGCCCACCAGGTGGAGGAGGTTAACTGCATGCTGACTACCAGCAAATAGACTCCAGAACAGTCAGAACAAGAAGGTTGATGACTGAGATTCCTGAAATATCACCATGTTACCTCACCATCAACCAATCAGAGAATTGTGCAAGAGCTGATCAGGCACCCTGTGACATTTTCCATCACACTCTCTTTAAAACCACTTCCCTGAAGGTCATTGGGGAGTTTGGATCTTTTAAGCACAAGCTACCCCTTCTACTTGCTTGGCACTATGCAATAAACATTGTACTTTCCTTCACCACAACCTGGTGTCAGTAGATTGTTTGACTTTGCTTCACATTGGGCAAGTGGACTAAAATTTAATTCAGTGATAAACTTCAGAGCCATTAAAACCTGCAGCTGCCTTAAGCACCTTGTATCATGTTAATTCTGTGCCTATTGAGCAGAATTCTGGTTTAAATTTGACCTTCCAGGAAAATACTCTGAGTCTTGAACTCTAGAATAGAAAGATTTTGCCAGTCGCCTAGACCTAAGTCCCCATTTTAACATCCTCCTCCACATCCCAGATTTGCATTCATGTAGCTTTGCCTCAATACTTCAGAGATTTGGAGATCAGGGTGAACTAGTTCAGTGTTTTAATATTGTGATTATTGCAAAAAGTTGATTTATATTGAGTTGAAGTCTTTCTCTTGATATCTTCTACTTATTTCAGTTCTGCTTTTGGAAGTGAATTGGAAACAGTCTAGTCCCACTTTGATGAGAAAGCCCTTTGCACTCTTTAGCACATTAACTGTGTCCTCTTTTGCTCTTCTATCTGGGCACAACACCACAGGTTTCTGTAATGGTTTTGTGATATGGATTAAAGACTTCAGTATCCTACTTACCCTCATATAAAAGACCTCTTCTAAATTCTTCCTGTTGCTTTATCTTAGAAAATTTATATAATGTCTGTCTGTCCACCCAGATAACTAACATAAATATGATCCTTCTAAAGTGAGTCTGGAAGAAATGATAAAAATCACATGCAATTGTAGTATCCAACAAATCTTCAGTACTGTTCTATGTGGCCCCAAACCCCAGCTGCAGTAATTCTTGGGTTTAATTGCTGTTACATATATATATATGGCACAGCCTCCATTTTTTTCCAAAAGTGGAATTGTGCTTAGATGCAGAAGTGCCTCAACCAAATTCCTGAAAAGCAGAGGCCATGAAATAATCACTAACTGTGAATTTCTTCTTGCTTGCTGATGCACTTAGTACATCTCATAAATACCCCAAAATAGACCAGAAATATAAAGTGTAGTGGATTTTGGTGGTTAATCTCTAATTGGGAACTCTAAGGAAATAATGTGAGCTAAATATTAGACAAATTAAAAGTAAGACAAAGTCCTTATTAAGATTGGTAGGTGTCTCTAAGTACACACATTAAGCCTTTTAAAGGATCAAAAATATTGCTGAGGTATTATTGAGTTTGCAGAAGAAATATCAGGATACATAAGGGAAAGGATTACTATTCACCAAGCCTTCAGTTCTCTGCAGTCTCAGAAAGGAATGAGGTTGGCTAAGAACTGAGGCAGAAATATCAGTAGATATCTGATATATGCTTAAAATAGAAAGTAAGAGTCTTCCAACTTGAAGCCCAGCTGAGCTTTTTTTACAGACAGGAGTTCTCAGAAACTTAGATTTTCAAACAAGAAAAAGATCAGTTGAAAATAACATATCTAAGTCATTCTTAGCAATGAACAAGTTTAACAGAAATAGTCTTATGAAGATTCTACAACTAATAAAAAGAAATCTTAGAGCTGCAGGAGTGTTGAGAGTTTGTCCCAGCAAAGTTTGCCGCTTAATTAGGGATCCCCACAGATGGTCCTGCTGTTTCTGCTTGAATCCCTTCAGTGACAGCAAACCTAGGCTTCAGCATGAATCCAAGGTGCCAGTGATAGCTCAATTAGGGACCTAGAACTAAAAGACATGATTTAATTCTTAACTCTGCAATTTATTGCAAGGATGAAGCACTATGCTTTAGAATTTCCATATATATATATATGAAAATAGAAATAACATCCATCACAGACTATAAAAATATAGCTGGATTTTGTTTATTACAAAATGTAAAAGAAACATATAGTATATGGTTCTTTCATTATTAGTTCTTTTTGAGGACTCTAATATATTGAAGTAAAATTGGTTTCTTTGTAATTTCTTCCCATTTGCTTTGGTTTTACTGTGTGCAACAGCAAGGAGCAAATACATCCTTCTCAAAACTAAATGGTCACATGTTTGGAGGTAGTTATTTTTCTCCAGATTAGATTTGCCTTTTAGAGACAAGTACCCTGTTACTATTAGGGTTTCTCTTGACAGACACATTCCCTATTATACTACTTACATTCCTCTGTGCATATCTTATCCAGTTTCTCAGAGTTGCTCTTATAATGGTGGACTAAAAATTAGCATAACACTTCCAGTATCACTGAGCACTTCTGGATACAATGAGATGACTCAGAACCAGGATTCTATGCTTTTATTTAGGCATCTTTAGCCATGCACTTGTTAAAATAATTTTCTTTTCCTTTGCACATTCATGTTCATTCAAATCCTCCCTTTACTGTTTATTTTGTGACGGTTACTGATTTCACTAAATGGATGGTCAAACATTTAAATATGGAGATTATTCCTTTGAAACCCTAATGGCACCTGGCATAGTGCTGGGCTCATATATTAAACTGAGTTAAACTGTACTTGAAACTTCAACAGACAACAACCTAGTTAATGTCCCAGCACCCTCCTAGAGTTATTTATTTGAATATTCTTCTCACACAAGGTAAGAACACTTGAATCACAGGAAAGAAGAAAAGGGGAGGGGGGCTGGCAAAGATCACCTGCCTCCAATGCAATTAATCTGTGTTCAATGAAAGCCTACACTGTGAATATTCAGTGTAATATTCATGTATAATCCACACAATAATACTCCCATTGCATCACATGAAAACTTAGGACATGCTGGCCTCTCTTTAAAAAATGAACACACCTCAATAAAAACTTGCTAATACGTTAGCAAATTATTGTTCCCTTTAACAAGTCCACCTTGCAAAGTGTTCCTTAATAGCATCCCAGTCTCCCAATACGTTTGTCTCCAACCATTTGATTGAGAAGACATGGGGAATGAGGAGAAGGGGAAGTGAAACTTAAAGCTCAAGGGTTTGGAGCCACTCCTAATTGAAGGTCAATCAGAAAAATATTGAGTATCTGGCAATGAAGATCTAAATCAGAAGCAAGCGAGAGTTGAACTTGCAAAGGCTGTGTCCTCACAGTGCGCTGCAGGAGGCACTGATTACATTGGGTGGACTTGCCCAGCCCTCATCCAGTCCCACCACTGAGCAAGGCTGCTCCTCAAAAGTTACAGAGGACTGAGTGTGTCTTGGGCACTTAGCCTGCTCTTTTTTTTATCAACAAGAGGTTTCTTTTGTTCTATCCTCTGTAAATATGTTACATGACTTGTAGCCTTCTTTCTCATATTTTTCTTTCCTTCTTTTATTTTCCTCTCAGCATTCTTTTTTTTTTTAGAAGATGTTGGGGGTAGGAGTTTATTAAGTAATTTATTTATTTTTGCTGTGTTGCGTCTTCGTTTCTGTGCAAGGGCTTTCTCTAGTTGTGGCAAGTGGGGGCCACTTTTCATCAGGGTGCGCAGGCCTCTCACTATCACGGCCTCTTTTGTTGCAGAGCACAGGCTCCAGACACACAGGCTCAGTAGTTGTGGCTCACGGGCCTAGTTGCTCCGCAGCACGTGAGATCCTCCCAGACCAGGGCTCGAACCTGTGTCCCCTGCATTAGCAAGGAGATTCTCAACCACTGTGCCGCCAGGGAAGCCCATCCTCTCAGCATTCTTAATGCTCCAAATTGTGAGCAATTTCTATTCTCCTACCTTTTAAAGCTATTTTAGGAAGCTATTTAAACCTGTGGTAGCAGAAACTCTGACATTTTTATTAGATCAGAGGAGTGTTTTTAGACAGTTGAAGACTTTTTGTCACACCCATTAAATTTGGAGATGGAGTTTCACAGAGGAAGGTGTGATTAGGTCAGCTATAAGATACACAAGAAATAACCCCAGCTGCTTCCTTACATCTGCAATGGTAAGAAAAGCTCTTAGGATTTCTGCCTCCGTGGTGCCTCAGGCTGCCGTTGCAACTAAGGGAATATGTGGCTTTCTGAGGTAAAAGTTCAGGTTGACTTCTCTGGATTGTGATTTTGAGATTAATAACTGCCCCACACCCCAGGGAGCTCCACTGGAGAGAATTTTGAAGTTATGAATGTTTTCTTCAAATTGGGAAACTGGGCCTCTTAGAGCAAGAAGTCTTCACTCCAAGCTGTCTGTATTAAAAAAAAACAAAACAAAGAAAACAGCCCGTCACTTCCAGCTGATGACACACTGCTGGGGAGGAAGATTTAGCACCAAAAAGTGTTTACATTTTCAGCTGAGAACAGTTGACTTTCACAAAATGACCCAAATCGACATGCTGCTCTCCCAGATCCTATATTTTAAAAAGGAAAGAAATCAGTTATACATGCAAACAGGCCTAATGGAATTCTCCTTCCCTGTCATTTTTCTTTGTAAATAAAAATATTAGTTCTTTATATAATAAAAATTAAATTAATAAAAGTTATACTTGTTCACAGTTTACAGATTCTAATAAGCCCAGAAAGGCCAGGATAAAAATTAAAACTTAAACAAAAACTTAAATTTTGAAGAGGAACTGGGAATCAACAACACTAGATATGGCAGAAGTAAACTGACAATCGGGTTGGAAAAATCCACTTCGCACTTCCTATCAGCATATGTCACAGGTGAATGATCTTATTTTAGTTTAAATGCTTCATTACCATTTCCAAAACAGAAATTGATATAACCCACATTTTAATTTGGATAGAAAGTAGGAAATTTTGAATAGAAAATAAGAAAAAATTTACTGTGAAATACAAAGTATGCCAAATTTTGATTACCAATTTTCAGATGAAAAATAATTCAGGTACTTTTTCTGATTATATTTTGAAACCATCTTTCTTAAAGACATTTCTTAAACACTTTGAATGTGTACAGCATGGTTTTTCTGTGATATTGCTTTAGATATCAATTTCTGTCTTGATCCACTCATATAATGAGTTTGCATAAATTACTTAGGGTTATCTATTAGCTGAGATTGCATGGGGATCTTGTGTAAATTGGTCTTACAATATAAGCACAGTATATGGGCAACTTTATGATGAATTTGAGAATACTAGGAAGAGAATCTTACCTTCAAATGTACCTAAATGTGAGTTTGCTATTGGTGTGCTATTGGTGCCTGCCAGAGGCCAGGGATGGTTTGGAAACTGAAGGATGGCCCAGTTCGCAAAAGGTGGAGGAGGTGAAAAGACACCCAGACAAATTCAACTGCACCATCTAAACACATTATTGTAGACAAACTACAGTTAATGAGAAAATATAAAATCAAACTACTGTAGCTTTCTCAAGACTATGGATTCTCTGATGATGCACTTCCCATTTTGATCATCGTGCTCCCTTCCCTGAATCTTCAGTCTTTAGAAAAAGGCATGCTATAAAGAACATGAATGCCAAGGTGAAGAAGCTGGATCCATTCACATGCCAATTCTAGAGTGGAAGTGAGTTTTCTGCATGCTGAAGTGTGGCCCAGAGAGACATGGCACAGGCAGGTCCTGGAAACTACTTATCAGGTGTGTAAGTGCTTATGTTTCCTTCTTTTTTTAATATTGAAGCATTCCTCCCTCCAATCTAATTTTATTAAGTCCATTATAATTGTGCCTTGTTTGATATTTAATATAAAATATCATGACTAATCAATGTAAATGGGAACATGAAGCAGCTAAGGTTTTTTTCATAGCATAAAATATCATTATTAATTTTTTCAGGAGTAAGAAGCATTGCTTTTAATGACAATCCAGTTTTCTGTTGTTGCTGTTGTTCATAACATCTTTATTGGAGTATAATTGCTTTACAATGGTGTGTTAGTTTGTGCTTTATAACAGAGTGAACCAGTTATATATATACATATGTTCCCATATCTCTTCCCTCTTGCATCTCCCTCCCTCACACCCTTCTTATCCCACCCCTCTAGATGGTCAAAAACCACCTAACTGATTTCCCTGTGCTATGCGGCTACTTCCTACTAGCTATCTATTTTATGTTTCGTAGTGTATATATGTCCATGCCACTCTCTCACTTTGTCACAGCTTACCCTTCCCTCTCTCCATATCCTCAAGTCCATTCTCTAGTAGGTCTCTGTCTTTATTCCCATCTTACCCCTAGGTACTTCATGACCTGTTTGGGTTTTTTTCTTAGATTCCATATATATGTATTAGCATATGGTATTTGTTTTTCTCCTTCTGACTTACTTCACTCTGTATGACAGACTGTAGGTCCATCCATTTCACTACAGATAACTCAATTTTGTTTCTTTTTATGACTAAGTAATATTGCATTGTACATATGTGCCATATCTTCTTTATCCATTCATCTGTTGATGGACACTTAAGTTGCTTCCATGCCTGGCAATTGTAAATAGAGCTGCAATGAACACTTTGGTAAATGACCCTTTTTGAATTATGGTTTTCTCAGGGTATATGCCCAGGAGTAGGAAGGCTGGGTCGTATGGTAGTTCTATCTGTAGTTTTTAAAGGAACCTCCATTCTATTCTCCATAGTGGCTGTATCAATTTACATTCCCACCAACAGTGCAAGAGTGTTCCCATTTCTCCACACCCTCTCCAGCATTTATTGTTTCTAGATTTTTGATGATGGCTACTCTGACCAGTGTGAGATTATATCTCATTGTAGTTTTGATTTGCGTTTATCTAATGATTAATGATATTGAGCATTCTTTCATGTGTTTGTTGGCAACATGTATAGCTTCTTTGGAGAATTGTCTATTTAGGTCTTCTGCCCATTTTGGGATTGGGTTGTTTGTTTTTATTGTTACTGAGCTGCATGAGCTACTTGTAAATTTTGGAGATTAATCCTTTGTCAGCTGCTTCATTTGCAAATATTTTCTCCCATTCTAAGGGTTGTTTTTTGGTCTTGTTTATGGTTTCCTTTGCTGTGCAAAAGCTTTGAAGTTTCATTAGGTCTCATTTGTTTATTTTTGCTTTTATTTCCATTCCTCTAGGAGGTGGGTCAAAAAGGATCTTGCAGTGATTTATGTCATAGAGTGTTCTGCCTATGTTTTCCTCTAAGACTTTGATAGTATCTGACCTTACATTTAGGTCTTTAATCCATTTTGAGTTTATTTTTGTGTATGGTGTTAGACAGTGTTCTAATTTCATACTTTTACATGTACCAGACCAGTGTTCTCAGCACCACTTATTGAAGAGGCTCTCTTTTCTCCACTGTATATTCTTGCCTCCTTTATCAAAGATAAGGTGAACCTATGTGCGTGGGTATATCTCTGGGCTTTCTATCCTGTTCCATTGATCTATATTTCTGTTTTAGTGCCAGTACCATACTGTCTTGATTACTGTAGCTTTGTAGTATAGTCTGAAGTCAGGAAGCCTGATTCCTCCAGCTCCATTTTTCGTTCTCAAGATTGCTTTCACTATTCGGGGTCTTTTGTGTTTCCATACAAATTGTGAAATCTTTTGTTTTTGTTCTGTGAAAAATGCCAGTGGTAGTTTGATAGGGATTGCATTGAATCTGTAGATTGCTTTGGGTAGTAGAGTCATTTTCACAAGGTTCATTCCTTGAATCCAAGAACATGGTATATCTCTCCATCTATTTCTATCATCTTTAATTTCTTTCATGAGTGTCTTATAATTTTCAGCATAAAGGTCTTTTTTCTCCTTAGGTAGGTTTATTCCTAGATATTTTATTCTTTTTGTTGCAGTGGTAAATGGGAGTGTTTTATTAATTTATCTTTCAGATTTTCATCACTAGTGTATAAGAATGCCAGAGATTTCTGTGCATTAACTTTGTATCCTGCTACTTTACCAAATTCATTGATTAGCTCTAGTAGTTTTCTGGTAGCATCTTTGGGATTCTCTATGTATAGTATCATGTCATCTGCAAACAGTGACAGTTTTGCTTCTTCTTTTCCAAATTGGATTCCTTTTATTTCTTTTTCTTCTCTGATTGCTGTGGCTAAAACATCCAAAACTATGTTGAATAAGAGTGGTGGGAGTGGGCAACCTTGTCTTGTTCCTGATCTTAGTGGAAATGGTTTCAGTTTTTCACCATTGACGACGATGTTGGCTGTGGGTTTGTCATATATGGCCTTTAATATGTTGAGGAAAGTTCCCTCTATGCCTACTTTCTGCAGGGTTTTTATCAGAAATGGGTGTTGAATTTTGTCGAAAGCTTTCTCTGCATCTATTGAGATGATCATATGGGTTTTATCCTTCAGTTTGTTAATATGGTGTATTACGTTGATTGATTTGCATATATTGAAGAATCCTTGCATTCTTGGAATAAACCCCACTTGATCATGGTGTATGATCCTTTTAATGTGCTGTTGGATTCTGTTTGCTAGTATTTTGTTGAGGATTTTTGCATTTATGTTCATCAGTGATATTGGCCTGTAGTTTACTTTCTTTGTGACATCCTTGTCTGGTTTTGGTATCAGGGTGATGGTTGCCTTGTAGAATAAGTTTGGGAGTGTTCCTCCCTATGCTATATTTTGGAAGAGTTTGAGAAAGATAGGTTTTAGCTCTTCTCTAAATGTTTGATAGAATTCGCCTGTGAAGCCATCTGGTCCTGGGTTTTTGTTTGTTGGAAGATATTTAGTCACAGTTTCAATTTCAGTGCTTGTGATGGTCTGTTGATATTTTCAATTTCTTCCTGGTTCAGTCTCAACAGGTTGTGCATTTCTAAGAATTTGTCCTTGGCTTCCAGGTTGTCCCTTTTATTGGCATAGACTTGCTTGTATTAATCTTTCATGATCCTTAGTATTTCTGCAGTGTCAGTTGTTACTTCTCCTTTTCCATTTCTAATTCTATTGATTAGAGTCTTCTCCCTTTTTTTCCTGTTGGGTCTGGCTAATGTTTTATCAATTTTTTTTATCTTCTCAAAGAACCAGCTTTTAGTTTTATTGATCTTTGCTCTCATTTCCTTCACTTCTTTTTCATTTATTTCTGATCAGATCTTTATGATTTCTTTCCTTCTGCTAATTTTGGGAGTCTTCTGTTCTTCTTTCTCTAATTGCTTTAGGTGCAAGGTTAGGTTTATTATTTGAGAGGGTTCCTCTTTCTTAAGGTAGGATTATATTGCTATAAACTTCCTTCTTAGAACTGCTCTTGCTACATCCCATAGGTTTTGGGTTGTCGTGTCTCCATTGTCATTTGTTTCTAGGTATTTTTTGATTTCCTCTTTGATTTCTTCAGTGATCACTTTGTTATTAAGAGGTGTATTGTTTAGTCACCATGTGTTTGTACTTTTTACAGATCTTTTCTTGTAATTGATATCTAGTCTCATAGCATTGTGGTCTGAAAAGATACTTGATATCATTTCAATTTTCTTGAATTTACCAAGGCTAGATTAGTGACCCAAGATATGATCTATCTTGGAGAATGTTCTATAAGCACTTGAGAAAAATGTGTATTCTGTAGTTTTTGGAGAGAATATCCTATAAATATCAATTAAGTCCATCTTGTTTAATGTCTCATTTAAAGCTTGTGTTTCCTTATTTATTTTCATTTTGGATGATCTGTCCATTGGGGAAAGTGGGTGTTAAAGTCCCCTAGTATGAATGTGTTGCTGTCGATTTCCCCTTTTATGGCTGTTAGTATTTGCCTTATGTATTGAGGTGCTTGTATGTTGGGTGCATAAGTATTTACAATTGTTATATCTTCTTTTTAGATCGATCCCTTGATCATTATGTAGTGTCCTTCTTTGTCTCTTGTAATTGTCTTTATTTTAAAGTCTATTTTGTCTGATATGAGAATTGCTACTCCAGCTTTCTTCTGATTTCCATTTGCATGGAATATCTTTTTCCATCCCCTCACTTTCAGTCTGTATGTGTCTCTAGGTCTGAAGTGGGTCTCTTGTAGACAGCATATATATGGGTCTTGTTTTTGTATCCATTCAGCCAGTCTGTGTCTGTTGGTGGGAGCAGTTAATCCATTTACATTTAAGGTAATTATCAATATGTATATTCCTATTCCCATTTTCTTAATTGTTTTGGGTTTGTTTATTGTGGGTCTTTTCGTTCTTTTGTGTTTTTGCCTAGAGAAGTTCCTTTAGCATTTGTTGTAAAGCTGGTTTGGTGGTGCTGGACTCTCTCAACTTTTGCTTGTCTGTAAAGTTTTTAATTTCTCCATCAACCCTGAATGAGATCCTTGCTGGGTAGAGTAATCTTGGTTGTAGGTTTTTCTCCTTCATCACTTTAGTTATGTCCTGCCACTCTCTGCTGGCTTGCAGAGTTTCTGCTGTACGATCATCTGTTAACCTTATGGGGAATCCTTTGTGTGTTATTTGTTGTTTTTCCCTTGCTGCTTTTAATATGTTTTCTTGGTATTTTATTTTTGATAGTTTGATTAATATGTGTTTTGGCATGTTTCTCCTTGGATTTATCCTCTATGGGACTCTCTGTGCATCTTGGACTTGATTAACTATTTCCTTTCCCATATTAAGGAAGTTTTCAACTTTAACCTCTTCAAATATTTTCTCAGTCCCTTTCTTTTTCTCTTCTTCTCTGAGACTCCTATAATTTGAATGTTGGTGCATTTAATGTCCCAGAGGTCTCTGAGATTGTCATCAGTTCTTTTAATTCTTTTTTCTTTAATCTTCTCTGCAGTAGTTATTTCCACTATTTTATCTTCCAGGTCACTTATCCATTCTTCTACCTCAGTTATTCTGCTATTGTTCCCTTCCAGAGTATTTTTAATTTCCTTTATTGTGTTGTTCATCATTGCTTGTTTCATCTTTAGTTCTCCTAAGTCCTTGTTAAATGTTTCTTGCATTTTCTCTATTCTATTTCCAAGATTTTGGATCATATTTACTATCATTATTCTCAATTCCTTTTTAGGTATACTGCCTATATCTTCTTCATTTCTTAGGTCTGGTGGGTTTTTACCTTGCTCCTTCATCTGCTGTGTGTTTTTCTGTCTTTTCATTTTGCTTATCTTACTGTGTTTGGGTTCTCCTTTTCGCAGGCTGCAGGTTCGTAGTTCCCATTGTCTTTGTGTCTGTCCCCAGTGGCTAAGGTTGGTTCAGTGGGTTGTGTAGATTTCCTGGTGGAGGAGACTAGTGCCTGTGTTCTGGTGGATGAGGATGGATCTTGTCTTTCTGGTGTACAGGTCCACGTCTGGTGGTGGAACAAGCTAATTTTTAATGGGTCAGAAGTAGATTGATTAGCAACAGAATGATAACCTGGCTGACAAATGCACTGGATTTGTCGAATAGGTGAAGGTCAGAAAGAAGCAAGAAGGACTGAGGAACTGAGCTGGGAAATAGAAAAGGAAAAATAGCAGAGGGGATTTAAAGAAATTGGGCAGGGGTTATTTTTTTCCCTCAGTTAATATGTACTTCTCCAACCTTGTCATTTCACCAGAGAGGAATATTGGCTAGATGAGGAAGTGAGTGAGGACTGGCTGTGGGTGCTATTAAAGGTAGGAGGAACTAAGTTACAAGTATGTATAACACATGTGACGCCTGTTGCCATGGAGTTAACAACCCACAGAGGAAGATGGCCATGCAAATAAACAGCTCAAAAGAAAGTAAACCTTTATAATACTGTGAAGAGTCTAGTGACTGGTCTTCCAAGAGAGAAACTCTTAGACTTCAGGGAAACAAAAAATGCACACTAAAATAAACTAAAGGAAAGTTAGCCCAAACATAGAGCTTGAAAATAGTGGTAATATTATTCCCACTTGGATTTTGGACAGATACTACATTTACTATCATTTAATCCTCACTTAAGTATACATGAGGTAAGGATTAATATTGCCACTTGTCAGTGAGGAAGCCAAGGCCTATGGATATTTGGTAACACAAGCAGGATCACCATGACAGTGACAGGATTCAAAATTTCATCTGTAGTCTTTCAGTTAGGCCTTGGGACTCCTCATTCATTTCTTCATAGGTATATTATAAAAAGCAAATAAAGATTGCACATTTTCTGAAGTTTTCTGTTTTGTGCTATGGCATTATAGGGGTATATTCCTGCAGGGACCTTGCCCAGAACTTGAAGGAAAAACCAGTAGCATTGTATTCATGGGATCTCTCTACTCAGTAAGACACAATCCTTCCCCATGAGTCTGGTACCAATTCTTGTAGCTGAGAGGGACTTCCACTTTCTCAACCAAAGGAAATTAATTTTGAATGCTTTAATACACTTGTTCTTCTGTTACAGACAGCCTATTTTTCATACCATCTCTCATTTTACCCCTAATTAAGATGCATATATATTCAAGATTTATACATCATGTCAGTATAGTAAGGAAAAGAAGTGCTGGATATAATCTTAAGTGCACTAGGAATTTAAACTTCAGAAATTCCAAGACAATTGCTTTCAAGTTTTAGTTGGTCAAATATGTCAGTGTTAAGACTGAAAAACATTACAAAGGGAAAGTGTCCACACAATCACCAAGTATATGGAGACTCAGGATGGTCAAATTATATTTGATTCTGTCATATTCCATTCTTTATTACCCTGTTGATAGAGACCAAAATGACAATTAATGAATTTAATTTAAAAGTGCTTCTAGACTGGGGTGAAGGTTACCTAGTCCATGTGATCCCTCATGGGTTCTCCATCCTCTGCTCCCCCTTCCAGCCTCTGGCATCATTACTTAGTGTAGCACCTTGTGGAAGTTTTCCAGATATCTTTTCTAATATACAAAATTTTGGCTCCTTTGTGATAGATTAGATGACCATAAGTGTGTGAGTTTCTCTCTGGACTTTCTATCCTGTTCCATTGATCTATATTTCTGCACACCTAGGTTCACCTAACCTATGACAAAGGAGGCAAAAAATATACAATGGAGAAAAGAAAGTCTCTTCAAGAAGTGATGCTGGGAAAATGGACAGCTACATGTAAAATAATGAAATTAAAATACTGCCTAACACCATGCACAAGAATAAACTCAAAATAGATCAAAGACATAAATGTAAGACCAGATACTGTAAAAATCTTAGAGGAAAACATAGGCAGAAAACTCTTTGACATAAATCACAGCAACATCTTTTTCTATCCACTTCCTAGAGTAATGAAAACAAAACCAAAGATAAACAAATGGAACCTAAAGAAACTTAAAACCTTTTGCACAGCAAAGGAAACCATAAACAAAATGAAAAGACAACCCTCAGAATGGGAGAATGTATTTGCAAATGAAGCAACTGATGGGGGATTAATCTCTGAAATATACAAACAGCTCATGCAGCTCAATATCAAAAAAACAAACCACCCAATTAAAAAATGGACAGAAGATCTAAACAGACATTTCTCCAAAGAAGACATTCAGATGGTCAAAAATCATGTGAAAAGATGCTCAACATCACTAATCATTAGAGAAATGAAAATCAAAACTACAATGAAGTATCACCTCATGCCAGTCAGAATGGCCATCATCAAAAAATCTACAAACAATAAATCCTGAAGAGGATGGGGAGAAAAGGGAACCCTCCTACACTGTTGGTGGGAATGTAAATTGGTACAGCCACTATGGGTAACAGTACGGAAATTCCTTAAAAGACTAAAAATAGAGCTACCACTTGATCCAACAATTCCACTCCTGGGCATATATCTGGAGAAAACCATAATTCAAAAAGAAAAGATACATGCACCCCAATGTTCACTGCAGCACTATGTGAAATAGCCGGGACATGGAAGCAACCTAAATGTCCATCAACATAGGAATGGATAAAGAAGATGTGGTACATATATACAATGGAATATTACTCAGACATAAGAAAGCATTAAATAATGCCATTTGCAGCAACATGGATGGACATAGAGATTGTCATACTGAGTGAAGTAAGTCAGACAGAGAAAGGTAAATATCATACAATATATCTTATATGTGGAATCTAAAAAAGGTGTACAAATAAACTTACCTACAAAACAGAAATAGTTACAGGTATAGAAAACAAACTTATGGTTACCAGGAGGTAAAGGGGGAAGGGATAAATTGGGTGGCTGGGATTAACATATACACACTACTGTATATAAAATAGATAACTAATAATGACCTACTGTATAGCACAGGGAACTCTACTCAGTACTCCAAGATGGCCTATATGGAAAAGAATCTAAAAAAGAGGTGATATATACATATATATGTATAATTGATTCACTTTGCTGTACCCCTGAAACTAACACAACACTGTAAATCAACTATACTCCAATTTAAAAAAATAAAATTTTGGCATTTTGATGTTGCAACCAAATTTAATATAATTCAGTTTTTAAAATTGCAATTATCTTAGTTATAAGAAAACCATGAATATATATTTTTTTGCCTTTTAATATGGGGAAAATTATTTATAAACTGAAAGGAAAGATACATTATGTTTTTCAAAAAACATATAATTATCTGCATCTCAATCCTGTAGGCTCATAATTATAGTACCTGATATGATTTTAAATTAATGGAACTGATATTTTTATGAGTAGATTAAAGCTTATGAACTCAGGTGAATGTTATTATTTAAAGCACTCACTGTATGACACTGTTATAGTTTTGTAGCTATTCACAAGGTGCTCAAATATTATAGCAACTCTTCTTTTGGGCTTATCTTCAGATCCAGTTCACAAAATGTGAAAAACATGTCTCATGAATTTACTGTGTTTTAAACTGTTAATTAAGCAATCCAATGACCATATTCCAAACAGTGTACCTCAGGCTTTATGGAAATTCCCAAGGAGAATATCTGAGATTGTTTTCAGCAAAACAGCATCTTTGGTCTAAGTATATAGAGTAATAGGCCCATTGGTACCCATTAAGAGCATCTAAGGTAAGGAGACTGATAAAAACATTTCAGAGGAAGGAGATCTGAACAAATTCTAAACTTATATAAGATCAAATTTACATTCTTTACCTCCTGACAAAGTGCAACACTCCTGAATTTAGTCTTATTCCTGGAATTGGTGGTTCAAAACTCTCTAGAAAACTCTGTGGACCTCTTTGAATTTCTGTTTACTGAGACTCATGACCCTTTCCAGACCTGAGCTCTATGAGTTGCACATAGCCTGTATCCTTTAGCATGCTGGTACTGCTCTGTATCATTGCTCTTCCAATTTCCTTCTGAGCATTCCAGGAATGATGTGTAGCTTGCCATGGTCCTCATTTGGAACAAAAGGAAAAATAACTTTCATTAGGTTACATAATTCCAGTGTTTGTTTAAAACTTAGTCTCATTACTTGGAACCACTAATAATCACTTGTCTCAAGAGTTGTAGTGCAATTAAATTGATTTTCCAAAATAAACATGACCTTAGACCTTAATCGTATGAACTAAGTAGGTGTCAATGAAGACAATTCATTCTGTTCTTCTGCTTAGAACACTGTCCCCAAAATCTTACTCTTAAAAGCCCCATTCAAGATATCCCTTCTGTCAGAGCTTCCTTGGACCATGCTGCCACACAACCACCTCATTCATTATCTATGACACTCATTTCACAATTACTCATCCACTTATCTGTAACTTCTGCTATGTTGTCAGCTGAAACATCTATTTAAAACATTTAACTTTTCTTAATTCCCTCACTTGTTCATCTTGTTCTCTCTAAATACCCTGATTAGAAAGTTTGTTCCTTTAGAGTTTGGATCATGTCTAGCCCTCTCTTATACCATGAATAGCTTTAATGTTACTTGTTGATTATTTTGATGAGAATTCCTTACATGGACTTACTTATTTTATAGGTGTAAAAATCCCCTTTCTGAAAGTACTGCATCTTTATTAATACTCTCCTTTCTTTCATTTTACTTTCTTTGGGAATAATTAAAATTTTTGTCAAAAGCTTGGAATTTAAGAGAAAAGGACAGGCCTTAGTTCTTGAAGCATCCCCTTAGTCTGTACCTGACTTGAACTGAAACACGACTGTTAGGCCTAAATTCTTTAGGGAAGGTTAAGAGAAAGTCTGTGGGAGGAAAGCATTATGCTATGACTATTGACAATGAAGTACTGACGGGCTTCATTTTATTTGAAAATACAGTCCATAAGAATTTTCTATGATATTTGTAATTAGAGTTTGAGGTTAAGTCCTTGAAATCCTAGGATCATAAATGTACAACACCTGCGAATAGCAAATTCAAGCCCAAAAGACAAGTTGAAATTTAACGGAAGTAATGTTAAATCTTCTACCTAAAATTTTTAAAGTATCTATCTAAAAGTATTTTTCAGCAGATGAGACTGAAAACAAATTTCAAGATTTTAGTTGACAAGTTACATGATATGACTGCTATGAAAATCAACATTAGTTTATCTTAACAAAAATACGGTCTATATCACACTTTCCTGTATTCTACACTTATCAGCTCACACCTGGAATACAGTGGTCAGTTCTAGATAAAATATGTAAAAGAATTACCGATACATTAAGGCAAATCTGCAGCAGAATGGCCAGGGTGATAAGAAGCTTAGAAACCAAGTTACTTGATTAAGAGTTACAGCAGGTGGTAATATCAGTGAAAGAGAAAGCTAAGAAAAATAAGATAAAGAGGAGTTCTTAAAATGTCTGAAATAGTAATATATAGACAGAGCATTGTTTATGTTGTAAAAACTATTGCTAATCAGTGTATATTAAGAGAAGGTTCAGCCAAAGAGAGAGGTTGCCTGACAAATTGAACTATGCACAATGGGACCAGATGACTCCATGGGTAGGACCCCCACTTAGTGTGCTATTCAAACAGGTATTGAAGAAACACGTAAGAATCCTTAAAAGGGATTCTATTTCTGCAAATAAGGTAGACACTGAGGTTGTTTCCTGAGGTATAGATGCAAAAATAAAGGACTACGAAAGTGGACTTCACTTCCAAAATGAAACTTAAGGTTATCATTAAAATAGTCAATGCTTTTGAGACATTCTAATTCTTAATATGTTTAAAAAATGTTTGTGGAGGTCGGCACACACTATAGAGCTAACTTTCAATAAAGAGCAAAAACTATATTCTCTTCCTATGGTGCATTTGGCCTCACTATGTAGTGGCTATATCTCAACTTTTGGCTACAGAGGACAACCTGGACACTGAGATAGTTGTCAAGGAGGTTTTTAAAATGTATTGGTGTGGGACTAGTACTTATGTTTCTTTCCTTTTTCACATGCTGTGCTAAGCACATGCCAGCAAGGCCAGGGAGATAAAGTGAACTCTATTATTTGAAATCACAAGCAACATTAATTCTCATATAGCTCCTGAGAATGATGAGAGAAACCTATAATTTCCCACATTTGTTTTTATTTTAGAAAAGTTCATCTAATTTAACTGCCACCTGACTTCTTTTTTCCTTCATGAAGGGGTGCCGGATATGAAAAGGATTCAATAAGTCAAAAGCCGCTTTCAGTCTCATTGTCTCTTTTATATTAACAAAGCCTCAAAAGGCAGATGGATAGCCCAGGCCAACTTCTTTCTATGATCAACCAAAGATAAATACTCTGTGCCTTATCAGCTGAAAAGGAAATTCTTCATTTTTATCAGAGACTGTAGTTGCTTAGTTTGAAACAAAAATTGATGGCTCCATTTGACATTTAATATTTTTTCTTTTATTAAAGCAGAGAGAAAATAGATCTCCCAATTATTTCTCTCCTACATAAACTCTGAGTTAAACAGCAAATGCTAACTCTTAGCTAACAAACTGAATAAAGATTGAAGTATAGATTCTATATAAGCTATCAGGAATTTTAATGAGAACATAAAACTAAATGTTCTCATTATAATAATTTCAAATAAGTCATAAAAAGTTTGTATCCCAAGTGTATACCCAAAGACTTACCTAATATAATTCACTTTACTAGTTCACACTGTACTTTTTGCCAGACTTTACTAGTTCACACTGTACTTTTTGCCCATTTCATCCTTTACAGACTCCTTAGATCCTATATTCCTTACCTCAGTTCATAGTAATCTCCTATCCTTTTAGTTTTTATATTTTTATACCAGTCATTTGAGAATCACATATTGTATTGTCCTGGTATTTAACTTTTGACATGGGCCATCCAGTTTCTTTGAATAGACTGAAATATTCTCAAGACTGGAAGCCATGTTTTGCACCTAGAAGTGTTCTATAAATGAGCAAATGATACTAAAAGCAATGAACACATTTGCAAAACTTTGTATTCCAATGTAGTGGGAGACTCAGCGTTAGAATCCAAGTTGCCTGACTCATGAGGCCAGATTCTTTCTCCTTTATTACCTGTATCCATTGCATCTCACTCCAAGGTATTGTTTACTTTGGGGAAGGCCTGAAAATATATTTAACCTGTACAATGCCTTAATTTCTCTCTCTTCCTTATTCTTTGCATTTTTAAAGGAGGTAGGGGGAGAAATGCATCATATTCTGGAAAAAAAATAACAATTAAATTTCAGGCATTTAGTTATTGGGGAGATGTCTTTGATCAAATAGGACTTTTTTTCAAATATCATAAGTTGTATAAAAATATAAACAGCTACCATTTATGCTTATGTAAAGCCAGTATCTCCAGGGAGTTTGCTGGGATAGTGTTAATGCTATAGTCTAAGTGTACTGGACTCCTCTGCCTTCAGGGCATTCATGCTGGACATAAAACATATTTCACGTATATCATGTTCACCATCATTTTTCCTAAAGCTGACAGGTATATTCTGGCTTTCTAACCCCTGCATTTTGGTATTATCTAATGTAATATACTGAAAGAGAAACTATAAACATAAAGAGAAAAATAATCAAATTCTTTATTTGTTAAGTCTTATTGATGCAATAGTTATAATTTCTAATTACTGTCTAAATTAATAATGTGGAGATATTAGTAATTCTTTTAGTGTTCATAACAATTTCCTGTCTAATCACTTCCTGTGGTTTTGTAAGCACAATTTGTGCTGGAGCTCTCTATTCAACAACGTAAGAGATCCAAGAAGGAATGGAAAGGGAGCATGAGAAAATGCCCAGTCTCTAGGAAATGATAAATGTGGGGAAATTCCATGGCTGTAAAATATGTGAGACAGATGAAAAAGGAAGGTTCTGTACACAGTTGTGTATATGTATAATAAAACAAGAGTAGTTCAAACATAGGAGTTTGCTAACTAAAACAATTAGTGATAATTAATGAAATATATCTTAGAAGACAAATGTCTCAACTGTCACTACTATTCAATTTCAATCCAATTTCTTTATATAATGATTTTCTTAAATATTGGTAGTAATGGTAATAATAACAATTATAGTTGTATAATTGATAGCTGTCTTATTTGGAGCTTACTATGTATGACTGGCACTGGTCTATGTGCTTTACATATATTAAAAGGTTTAATTCTTCACAATAACTCTATGTATTAAGTACTTTATTAGGTTTACTTCACAATGAGGAAATTGAGGCAAAGAGGTGTTAAGCAAATTTCCTGTGGTCTCACAGCTATTAAAACTCATGGTCCTCACCCACTATACAATATTGCCTCTTTCATCTATCCATTATTTTCCTTTCTATACATATTAATTTAATGTGTATCTAACTTTTTTTTTGTATTCATATCCTGATAGCCAAAAAAACCTGAAGAAATGTAAAAGGCCAGTTTGAAATGAACTTAGAACTTATAATCAGACATTAAACCATTGTAGTACAAATAGTCTAGTTTTATCAATGATTAATTATAGAGTCAAAGATTCTGCCAGGAACCAAGGTTCACATGCATGAGGTCTTGCCAGCTTGATTGCCAGAAATTAGCCTATTCAAATGGTTCCCAATTTTCTGCAGGTTCAAGAACAAGTTCCTGATATCAATGTTTTTGCTGCTTCCTATTGTGATTATGACCCTCTTAAAATGACTTTATCCTGGACACAACTATCCTTCAGTTGTCACTCTGTGCTGCCAACACCTTAATCAGTCCATAGGCCTAGAATTACTAGATCATTCTATTAATCTGACAACTTTTGGTAAAATCATGCTAAGGAAAGAAGGTATAATATAAAGAATTATTCATTGCTAACTGAAATGGCAGTAGTATTTGGACATTCCAAGGCTGGAATGGAGTATTTCTATCCAATATTCTACTTCATGCAAACTCAGCTTACACCTACAAAAAATGCTGAGGATCCATCAAGCCCTGTAACCCAGGCCCAACTGACGTAACGTCTCAGAAAGAAGACAATGTTCCTTCTTCACCCTGGGGCAAGGCCCATCTTCCACCTTCTAATGTCCTTTAATAGAACCAATTCCTTCTGCTGCTGTTGAACAGTAAAAAAAAAAAAAAAAACACTTCTATGGGTTACTATATCAGTGTAGAATCTTCATTAGGACAATTTAAATTACATCAAAATATAATGAACTATTCTCTTATATTTAGTACATTATAAATTAATCAGTTGTGTAATGTATCACATCATTTGTCCAATACAGCTACTTTTTCTGACTTCTCCCACGTGAGGTGAAACTCATGACTTTTTACAGGCTGGAGGGACTGTGTTGGATGAGCAGAGATGTCAACTCTTCCTGCTCAAGCAAATAAGAACTCACATGTATTGTTCAGGCACAGACAAGAAAGAGATGGAAAACTCAGAGAAGGTAATTAAAGAGTATTTAATAAAGACTATTTATAATGTTGAGCAATACTAAAGGAGGCTAACAAGGAATGGTAAAGCTAGTGGCAGCAAGGGACCAATTATAAGTAAAGACTGCTTTTATGGACCAAGTGAGACCCATAGGTAGGAGATGCTCACACCACAGTGTATAGAAACTCAGCCACTGCTGTACAATCACCCACCAACGAGAGAGAGAACTAAGGGAATAAATACTCTAAGTTCTTTTATCTCCCTCCTTATCTCTTGATAGTATTGATATATCACCTGGCTGAACCCAACTAGAAGCAAAGTATAAGGGACCCCATTGATGAAGTCTATAAATGTCAGCACTGAAAGAAGGAAGGAGAGTATGCAGTAGCCAACAGAGCATGTCCACTAAAACACATAACTCAGTGTGGCCAGTAGTCTATAATATAAAGGAAGTGTGGACAAATGCATATGTTGCTTTCTATCCTGAAAGCTTCATTAAAGACCACAGAGGCAAAACTCTGCTAAAAGGTTTTCTAAGAATAAAAGGCAATAGTTTATCTTAAAGATAAATTCTATTTTATATTTAAATTTAATTTGCTTAAGAGTACAAAGATGTTTGTACATTTTAATTACAGTTGTTATTAATGTGTTATTATTATTATTTTTTATCAGGTTTCACAAAAGGATCTTAGATTTAACACCATATTCTTGCGAAAGTACAAAAAGAGAGAGCCATAACTGAATGGGTGTGGTAATTCTAACAGAAAATTTCAGCTAGGGACACTTGTTGAAATTGGGCATGGATTTGAGTTCAAAGCATCCTGGAAAACCAGAGATCTGGTGAGTTATTGATCCCACACTATAGTAAGAGAATTAAGGTGTCATGGGAAACAGACTTTACTTGAATAAAATAAATAAAATGCATTTGTCTGAAACAATGAGCAGTTAAAATATTTTGAAAAAATAAAAATTAATAAAAGGGGGTATTTTTACTCAATATTCAAACAACAATGTAAAAATTGATAGATTATTGGAATAAAACAGATACTGTGCCATGTCTATGTCTATATATATATATATATATATTAGCATATAAATAAAGAAATACAAGCAAGACAAGAGAAGCATCACATTATTTACTACCTAACACATTATTTAGGGGAATAATCAAGTTATCACCTCATCTTATACCATATTCTAAAAGCTTTTGAGATAAATTAAAATTTTAAAGTAAAAAATAATAATAAAATACAGAGAAAAATGCACGTGAATATTTAACATGCTTATTCTTAATGGTTCACATTAACCCAGGGCCACTGTGAAACAGGACTGAGTTTCACAAGTTACTTTTTACTTTTTTAATTTCAATTTTGGCTCTGGATTATAGCATGAGAAATAAGCAATCTGTAAGAATTATGACCACTAAGGGGAAAGACATAAAATATTCTTAGATGTCTAAAACATTATATTCCTTTTGTATAAACCATTCAAGAAACCTAAGTCATTTGTAGTTGAGTTTTCAGAAACATTTCAACCCTCAAATTTTCACCAAAATGGAGTGACCAAATTTAGAGCTTGACAAAGTCAAGTTCCTTTGGACTTATTGCTGTTATTTTACTGAAAAAAAATTTTTTCCTTACTTTTTCCCCTGAAACTTTCTTAAACTCCTTAAAGCTTCACTTTCAAATAAATATGTTACTCACTGATCTAAATTAAAAAAATTATTGAACAACCATGTGCAAGGTTCTGAATTAGTTACTGGTGCTATGTAAATAAACATCTAAAAATCCTCTCCACAAATGACCTTAAAATCCTGGGAGAGTTTTTACTCTGAGACCCTGTCCAGAAAATCACTGATATCTCCTTGGGTATCCAAAGTAATAGAGTGAACACAACTTCTAAACCATCCTTTCTTTCAGTTCAGCTTTAGAAACAATCTCATGACACCTTAAATAGACAACTCAGACCTACTGAATTCTCACAGTTATACACTTATAAGCCCCTCTTCCATGGCAAAACCCTCTAAAGCTGCTCCTCTGTGAAGTTTTCTATCCTCACTAAAATAATCTCAGTGTTTATCAGTGTCTTACATCTTTAGGGTGACAACACCTCAACACTGTTCCCACACTGCCCTTTTATCCAGCAGTAAAGGTCATTTTAATGATGATACAGGAAAGTTTATTTAGTCTACAAAATTCTGGGCATGATCTTGGCCTACCTTCTCAACTCATCTAGTCTTAACTATAATTGTTGACAATAGTGATCATAAGCTATTATGTTTCAACTCTATGTATATGTTGTCTCCACCCATTAGCCAACTTCTCATTTATCTATCTATATGATCTTCCATGTTACAGTCTTTTATATATTTACTATTCATAAACAGCTAAATCAGTATTAGGCTTTTTAAAATAGTGTATCTTTTTTGATTTTCCAAAAGTACAAAATCTGTATCTTACCAGAAAAGACAGTGAAACAAGATTGCAAATGGCTGTTCATCAGTGGAAACAGGAAAATTAGAGGTACTGAAGACTGGAGTTTCATTTCTTAGTAATATCCAACCTTGACACTTACTTTGTCTTTTTTACTAAGGATTATTTCTTTTAAAATTGCTTAAATTGAAATTTTACCCATCATTTCAATGATGAATGTGGCTATAGGAGTAAATGTCCCAATTCTACTAAATATTTTTCAAATAATTTCATGATCATATTCTGCTGGCGAGAATGGTGAGGTAGAATGACTGAAGAAGAGATACATAACACTAAGGAATTACCTAGTGCCCATGAAAATGTCTACTATCCTTTGGATTTTAAAGACAATGAGTATGAAAGTTCTTATATACATAGTATTAAGATGGAAGAAAATTAGTAAAGACATATTTCAAGGCAAATACAAAAATATCACAAAAGTGGTTGTTAGTATTAAAAAATACTATTCAACACATATTAACTCCAATAAGTTGTTTATGTTTAGTCTAGTTATGTTTAGTCTAACATGAAACCATATTTAATTTAATAGTCATATTATTATTTAATTCCACAAGTATGTGATTAATTAATATATGCCAAGTGATGGTTAAGTCCAGGAATAGAGTGTAGAGGAGGAAAGAGTTAACATCTACTCTGGCAAAACTTAGTGTTGGTTTTCATGGTATTTGTCCTGTTTTAGATGGCAAATTTTCTGAGAGGCAAAACTTGCTCTTACTATTTTTTATACCTTATGAAGTACAGAAGATAGCTGCTTAATATATAGATAAACCATAGCAATAAATAAATGGGCATAGTTATGTTCCAATAAGACTTTCATTTACTAGAACAGGCAACTGACCCAATTTGTCCCTCAGGTAGTAGTTTGCTGATCTCTTTTCCACAAGATTCTACTTGTCTTAAGTTGGATTTCCTTGAAGCAGAGCCTGAGACAAGAATTTGGGCTCGTGAGTAAAACCAAAATTGAGGAATAAAGCAGGATAGGGAAGATGAAGGAGCAGAGAAAGGATGTGACCTCAGGAAAAGCCTAGCCTTGCCTCATCTATTGTGGGGAGGGGGGAATATCTGGAGCAGAACCCTGCACGGTTATTTCCTCTTTAGGCAGATGAACAGGTTTTTGTATCCCCCTCCTCCCTCAGTCAGTAATTTGCTATAGGCGGCTGGGAAGAAGTGGAGTACAGGACATCCTTAAACTCCCTGACCAGAAGGCTCCTGTCAGCCAAGAATAATTCTCTAAGAAAGGGTATAGCTTGCACATTGTTGGTGAGCAAGAATTTGTGTAAATATGTTGGAACACAATTTTATTATATAAAAATTAAAATTTACAAACCCTTTTATCACCATTGAGGAATGTATGTCACGTGTGATCACAAGTCCTCTTTACCTCCATGTGGCCTCTCCAGCAGGGTAGTTCGAATCCTTGTATGGAGGTTCAGGCCTCCCCAGAGCGCCACTAGCAGAAACTTGTAGGCCTGTTAGGGATATAGGCCCAAAAGTTCACTTCTGTCACCGTGTATCTACTAATCTGTGCCAGAAGCCCAGCCAACTTCTGTGTGAAAGGGTATGGGTCCACATCCTCCCAGCAGACTTGGTTACTGGGGTATCCTTTGGAGATAAAGTAGTACAGGTGACCTTCCAGCATTTGTGTGATCTGGTCCGTGGCCACCCTGGCCTTCATCTCCACCTTGCTCAATCCAGCACCACCACTCTGCTTTGATGAGCCAACAGTGTTCCTGAGGCATTGCACTTACACTTACCAGTCTCTCTGTGGGAATAGATCTTCCCCAAACACCAGATGATTAAGTGTTCACTTCATCCAGGTTACTGCTCAAAGCTCACCTAAAATAATGCTCTCCCTTGTCAACTTTATGTCAACAGCCTACTTTCTTTTTATTCATAGCACATTTCCTTTCTTGATTTAGTATGTATCTCTTTATTGTCTCACCCCCACCAGAATGTAAAAACCACAAGAGTAGGGAGTTTGACTGTATGTGGTTTGTTGCTGCATCCTGAGTGTAGAAGATGCTTGGCTTATCATAGTTGATCAATGAACATTTGTCAAAAGTAAATAAACTTAAAACTGTCTGTTGCATTTTATACAGAAAATATTAATTATAAGCATTTATTCTCAGAAAAGAATAAAATAAGTATGTGTGTACATGCAGATATTAATATTGATGTTATATATAATGTATCCTTCATTTACAGTCGGAGTTTATTTGTTGGTATCTCCAATGAGGAAATAATCACTAACTAAATAAGTTACCTATTGAAATTGAAAGCTACATCTCCAAGATGTACTTTAGAATAGAAAAGGCACATCAAAAAGGATCATGTGTAATACTTCTATATAATTTCACACACACATGAACATGCGCGAGCACGCACATACACAAACACACACACACGAAGGGAGAAAAGCCTGGAATTTTGTTTAGCAAAATAGTGATTAACTCTGTGTGATGGATTTTGGGTGATTTTTACTTTCTCTATGTTTGTATTCCTTGCTGATTTGATTTTATTCTTGAGTATATAATATGCCATAAAATAGAAATAATAAATAGATTTTATTTATTTAACTTGTGCTTTCTTGAGGAAGCCTATTGTCATTTAGCTCATTTTCAAACAATTTAATAATTGACTGCTTGTTCATTGTCATTTATGTCTTTTGGGGGTTTTCTTTTTTGTCTAAAATAAAGCCTTGTACTTATAGATTGTTATATAATTTACAATGTCCCCTAATTTGCTGAAAATTACCCTTTCTCTAGGATTAAATAGTGAAAAATTGGTTATTTACTAGAACAATAGATAAAACTGACCATGAAAATTTATTTTTTTAATTAAATTATATATTTTTTTACCTTCTTTATTGGAGTATAATTGCTTTAAAATGGTGTGTTAGTTTCTGCTTTATAACAAAGTGAATCAGCTATGCATACACATATATGCCCATATCTCCCCTCTCTTGTGCCTCCCTCCCACCCTCCCTATCCCACCCCTCTAGGTGGTCACAAATCACCAAGCTGATCTCCCTGTGCTATGTGGCTGCTTCCCTGTAGCTATCTATTTTATATTTGGTAGTGTATATATGCCCATGTCACTCTCTCACCTCGCCCAGCTTACACTTCCCCTTCCCCAGGTCCTCAAGTCCATTCTCTATGTTTGTATCTTTACTCCTGTCCTGCCCCTATGTTTTTCAGAACCATATTTTTTAAGATTCCATATATATGTGTTAGCATATGGTATTTGTTTTTCTCTTTCTGACTTACTTCACTCTGTATGACAGACTCTAGATCCATCCACCTCACTGCAAATAATTCAATTTCATTTCTTTTTATGGCTCAGTAATAATCCATTGTATATATGTGCCATATCTTCCTTATCCATTCATCTGTTGATGGACACTTAGGTTGCTTCCATGTCCTGGCTATTGTAAATAGAGCTGCAATGAACACTGTGGTGCATGACTCTTTTTGAATTATGGTTTTCTCAGGGTATATGCCCTGTAGTGGAATTGCTGAGTCATAAGGTAGTTATACTTTCATTTTTTGAGGAACCTCCATACTGTTCTGCATAGTGGCTGTATCAATTTACATTCCCACCAACAGTGTAGGAGGGTAAAACTCCATACCCTCTCCAGCATTTATTGTTTGTAGATTTTTTGAATGATGACCATTCTGACCAGTGTGAGTTGAAACCTCATTGGAATTTTGATTTGCATTTCTCTAATGATTAGTGATGTAGAGCATCTTTCACATGTTTGTTGGCAATCTGTATATCTTGTTTGGAGAAATGTCTATTTAGATCATCTGTCCATTTTTGGATTGGGCTGTTTGTTTTTTAGATATTGAACTGCATAAGCTTCTTGTATATTTTGGAGATAATCCTTTGTCACTTCCTTCATTTGCAAATATATTCTCCCATTCTGAGGGTTGTCTTTTCATTTTGTTTTTGGTTTCCATGTTGTGGAAAAGCTTTTAAGTTTCATTAAGTCCCATTTGTTTATTTTTGTTTTTATTTCCATTTCTCGAGGAGGTGGGTCAAAAAGGATCTTGCTGTGATTTATGTCATAGAGTGTTCTGTCTAAGTTATTCTCTAACAATTTTATAGTGTCTGGCCTTATATTTAGGTCTTTAATCCATTTTGAGTTTACTTTTGTTTATGGTTTTAGAAAGTGTTCTAATTTCATTCTTTTACATGTAGCTGTCCAGTTTTCCCAACACCACTTATTGCAGAGGCTGTCTTTTTTTCATTGTATGTTCTTGCCTCCTTTATCAAAGATAAGGTGACCATATGAGCGTGGGCTTATCTCTGGGATTTCTATCCTGTTCCATTGATCTATATTTCTGTTTTTGTGCCAGTTACCATACTGTCTTGATTACTGTAGCTTTGTAGAATAGCCTGAAGTCAGAGAGCCTGATTCATTTTTCTTTCTCAAGATTGCTTTGGGTATTTGGAATCTTCTGTGTTTCCATACAAATTGTGATATTTTTTGTTCGAGTCTGTGGAAAATGCCATTGGTAGTTTGATAGGGATTGCATTTAATCTGTAGACTGCTTTGGGTAGTATAGTCATTTTCACAATATTGATTCTTCCAATCCAAGAACATGGTATATCTCTCCATCTGTTTGTATCATCTTTAATTTCTTTCATCAGTGTCTTATAGTTTTCTGCATACAGGTCTTTTGTCTTCTTAGGTAGGCTTATTCCTAAGTATTTACTCTTTTTGTTGCAGTGGCAAATGGGAGTGTTTCCTTAATTTCTCTTTCAAATTTTTCATCATTAGTGTATAGGAATGCAAGAGATTTCTGGGCATTAATTTTGTATCCTGCTACTTTACCAAAATCATTGATTAGCTCTAGGAGTTTTCTGGTAGCATCCTTAGGATTCTCTATGTTTAGTATCATATCATCTTCAAACAGTGAGAGCTTTACTTCTTGTTTTCTGACTTGGATTCCTTTAATTTCTTCTTCTCTGATTGCTGTGGCTAAAGCTACCAAAACTATGTTAAATAATAGTGGTGAGTGTGGGCAACCTTTTCTTGTTACTGATCTTAGTGGAATTGATTTCAGTTTTTCACCATTGAGAATGATGTTGGCTGTGCGTTTGTCGTATATGGCCTTTATTATGTTGAGGTAAATTCCCTCTATGCCTACACTCTGGAGGGTTTTTTTCATAAATCGGTATTGAATTTTGTTGAAAGTTTTTCTGCATCTATTGAGATGATCATATCGTTTTTATCCTTCAGTTTGTTAATATAGTGTATCACATTGATTGATTTGCATATATTGAAGAATCCTTGTGTTCCTGGGATAAACCCCACTTTATCATGGTGTAAGATCCTTTTAAAGTGCTGTTGGATTCTGTTTGCTAGCATTTTTGTTGAGTATTTTTGCATGTATGTTCATCAGTGATATTGACCTGTAGTTTTCTATTTTTGTTACATCTTTGGTTTTGGTATCAGGGTGATGGTGACCTCATAGTATGAGTTTGAGGGTGTTCTTCCCTCTGCTATATTTTGGAAGAGTTTGGGAAGGATAGGTGTTAGTTCTTCTCTAAATGTTTGATAGAATTCACCTGTGAAGTGATCTGGTCCTGGGTTTTGGTTTGTTGGAAGAGTTTTAATCACAGTTTCAATTTCAGTGCTTGTGATTGGTCTGTTTATATTTTCTGTTTCTTCCTGGTTCAGGCTCAGAAGGTTGTTCTTTTCTAAGAATTTGTCCATTTCTTCCAGTCTGTCCATTCTATTGGTCTATTCTTGCTTGTAGTAATCTCTCATGATCCTTTGTATTTCTGCAGTGTCAGTTGTTACTTCTCCTTTTTCATTTCTAATTCTATTTATTTCAGTCTTCCCCCTTTTTTTCCTGATGAGTCTTGCTAATGTTTTATCAATTTTGTTTCTCTTCTCAAAGAACTGTCTTTTAGTTTTATTGATCTTTGTTATTGCTTTCTTTGTTTCTTTTTCATTTATTTCTAATCTGATCTTTATGGTTTCTTTCCTTTTCTTAACTTTGAGGGTTTTTGTAGCTTAATTTTGTTTTTTTCTCTCTAATTGCGTTATGTGTAAAGTTAGGTTGATTATTTGAGATTTTTCTTGTTTCCTGAGCTAGGATTGTGTTGCTATAAACTTCCTTCTTAGAATGGCTTTTGCTGCATCCCATAGGTTTTATCTCTTTGTGTTTTCATTGTCAATTGTTTCGAGGTATTTTTTGATTTCCCTTTGATTTATTCAGTGATCTCTTCATTATTTAGTAGTGTATTGTTTAACCTCCACGTGTTTGTATTTTTTACAGTTTTTCTCGTGTAATTTGTATTTAGTCTTATAGTGTTCTTGTCAGAAAAGATACTTGATATGTTTTCAATTTTCTTAACTTTACCAAGGCTTGATTTCTGACCCAAGATGTGTTCTATCCTGGAGAATGTTCCATGAGCACTTGAGAGGAAAATGTATTCTGTTGTTTTGGGATGGGATGTCCTATAAATATCAATTAAGTCTCTCTTGTTTAATCTGTCATTTAAAACATGTGTTTCCTTATTTATTTTTCATTTTGGATGATTTATCCATTGGTGAAAGTGGGGTGTGACAGCAAACCCTACTATGATTATGTTGCTGTCAGTTTCCCCTTTTATGGCTGTTAGCATTTGCCTTATGTATTGACATACTCCTATGTTGAGTACATAAATATTTACAATTGTTATATCTTCTTCTTGGATTGATCCCTTGATCATTATGTAGTGTCCTTCTTTGTCTCTTGTGATGTTGTTTATTTTAAAGTCTATTTTGTCTGATATGAGAATTGCTACTCCAGCTTTCTTTTGATTTCAATTTGCATGGAATATCTTTTTCCATCCCCTCAGTTTCAGTCCCTATGTGTCCCTAGGTCTGAAGTGGGTCTCTTGTAGACAGCATATGCATGGGTCTTTTCTTTGTATCCATTCAGCCAGTGTATGTCTTTTGTTGGGGGCATTTAATCCATGTACATTTAAGGTAATTATAGATATGTATGTTCCTATTACCATTTGCTTAATTTTGGGGGTTTGTTATTGTAGGTCTTTTCCTTCTCTTGTGTTTCCTGCCAAGAGAAGTCCCTTTAGCATTTGTTGTAAAACTGGTTTGGTGGTGCTGAATTCTCTTAGCTTTTGCATGTCTGTAAATGTCTTAATTCTCTGTCTATTCTGAATGAGATCCTTGGGTAGAGTAATCTTGGTTGTAGGTTTTCCTCTTTCAGCACTTTGAATATGTTCTGCCACTCCTTTCTGGATTGCAGAGTTTCTGCTGAAAGGTCAGCTGTTAGCCTTATGGGGATTGCCCTGTATGTTATTTGTTGCTTTTCCCTGCTGCTTTTAATATTTTTTCTTTTGATTTAATTTTTGATAGTTTGATTAATATGTGTCTTGGCATGTTTCTCCTTGGATTTATCCTGTATGGGACTCTCTGCACTCCATGGACTTGGTTTACAATTTCCTTTCCCATATTAGGGAAGTTTTCAACTGTAATCTCTTCAAATATTTTCTCAGTCATTTTCTGTTTCTCTTCTTCCTCTGGGACCCCTATAATTCAATTGTTGTTGTGTTCTATGTTGTCCCACTGGTCTCTGAGGCTGTCCTTTACATTCTTTTTCCTTTATTCTGCTCTTCAGTAGTTATATCCACTCTTTTATCTTTCAGGTCAGTCATCCATTCTTCTGCCTCAGTTTTTCTGCTATTGATTCCTTCTAGAGAATTTTTAATTTTATTTATTGTGTTGTTCATCATTGTTTGTTTGCTCTTTAATTTTTCCAGTTCCTTATTAAGCGTTTCTTGTATTTTCTCCATTCTATTTCCAAGATTTTGGAACGTCTTTACTATCCTTAGTCTGAAATCAATTTTAGGTAGACAGACTGCCGATTTCCTCTTCATTTGTCTGGTCTGGTGGGTTGTTACCGTGAACCTTCATCTGCTGTGTGTTTCTCTGTCTTCTCATTTTGCTTCACTTACTCTGTTTGTGGTCTCCTTTTCACAGGCTGCAAGTTCGTAGTTCCTGTTGTTTTTGCTGTCTCCCCCCAGCGGGTAAGTTTGGTTCAGTAGGTTGTATAGGCTTCTTGGTGGAGGGGACTGGTGCCTGTGTTCTGGTTGATGAGGCTGGATTTTGTGTTCTTGTGGCAGGACTGCGTCTAGTGGTGTGTTTTGGGGTGTCTGTGAACTTAGACTGATTTTAGGCAGCCTCTCTGTTAATGGGTGGGGTTGTGTTCCTGTCTTGCTAGTTGTTTGGCATGGGTTGTCCAGCACTGGAGCTTGCTGGTCATTGAGTGGAGCTCAGTCTTAGCATTGAGACAGAGATCTCTGGGAGAGCTCTCACTGATTGATATTACAAGGGACCTGTGGAAACATTTTTATTGAGAAATCAGAGACTGACAGAAAAAAGGTATCAAATTAAAAGGACTATATGAGGAAACATATATTTATCCAATGTCTATCTAATCTTCATTTTGTCCTTATCTTAGAAATATGATTCCCACCTGCTCCTTCCTACCTCTGCTTTTTGACTCATGTGCTTTCTCCTTATCTCTACCTTGCACCCCTTGTTTCTCTTACCTTTCTCTCTACAAATATCCCTCTCTAGGCTTCTCAAACTACTTGGTCCATGGTGTCATCTCCCTTCAATGAATTTTTAAATCATCACTTGATAGCCACGCAGACTTTAATAGTGCTGCTCCCTCAGCAGCATTTTGTAAATAGTTGAATTCAGGACCTTCTATGTGTTTTATTCCAGATTTCTGGATTGGCTACCACTCACATTTAAATTAGAATAACATTGCAATTTAGCTGTAGAAATGCTTTGTGTTTGAGCCATACATATATTTATTACACTGTTTCCAAAAGACAGCTCACCCTTGCATCCTACAGCCGCTTATGAAATATTCACAGTAATAAAATATTTTATAATTTAAATGAAATAATACATGCAACAGGAAGCTCCTAATAGATGTTGGTTTTATTTTTAGCCTTTTCTTCCTTCCAGACCAAATACATCTTATAAAGCATAATTTAAACTGGCTAAATTTTAATACAAATTCCCAGGAGAAGTTTTAAAAAGTACAGGCTCTATTTTTACCAATTGTAACAAAGAACAGAACAAAGATAATAGAAATGCTGTAGCATAAAGAGGTAAATAAGAGAATTAGTTAAAACAAATATGTATATAAGCTCTATTATATATTAAATCCAAAGAAACAAATTTGAGGTTGTGTTTTGACAGCTTTTTAATCACCATAGTAAACGTTCTGGATCTTACTGAGCCGTGACATATAATCATCACATATCACAATAAATATGAACATATAGTTGAAGATCAGAATGAATTTTACTCCAAGCAACAGTGGTTAAATTGGCAAATTACTGTCCACTATAAATAGAGTAACCTTGGAAAATTGTTGAGCCATAAAACTTACATCACTAAGACAACTGATACTGAAAAAGGACCCTGCATTAACCAGCCAAAGAAGACCATCAGTCTTCCTGATAGATGAGTAGAGATTAATCTTCTTTGCTGGTTCATAGCGAATCATGTAGTGCTTAACTTATCCTACTCCAAAATACTACTCCCCAAATGTCAGAAATTCTCTTTAAACATAGATGAATATTCTTCCACTTTCTGTGGTTCCTTTTATTGTCATTCTTATTTCAGCTATAATAACCATATCATCTTATGGATATATCATGTTTAAGGCCACTTTAAAGAGACTGCTGTGTATTAGACTTTAGTACATCTAAGTGAATTGTATTTATAGCTAATTTATGTTGTTGGTAAATTTATTTTTTCCTCTGATGTATTTGAACAGATTCTATTAAAAATGCTAAGAAATTCAGCCCAATATTAGGCTAAACAATAATTATGAACCACCATTTATCTCTAATTTTATAACATAAAAAAACTATCAAGTTTTTATAAAACACTTATGAAAGAAATCAAAGATGACACAAACATGGTATATGGAGAGATATTCCATGTTCTTGGATTGGAAGAATCAATATTGTGAAAAAGACTATACTACCCAAAGCAATCTACAGATGCAATTCAATCCCTATCAAATTACCAATGGCATTTTTTACAGAACTAGAACAAAAATATCTTTAAATTTTATGGAGACACAAAAGACCCCAAATAGCCACAGCAAACTTGAGGGGAAAAAACACAACTGGAGTAATCAGACTCCCTGATTTCAGAACACACTGCCAAGCTACAAAAATCAAGAGAGTATGGTACTGGCACAAAAAATGAAATATAGATCAGTGGAACAGGATAGAAAGCCCAGAGATAAGCCTACACACCTATGGTCAATGATGACAAAGGAGGCAAGGATATACAATGGAGAAAAGACAGTCTCTTCAATAAGTGGTGCTGGGAAAACTGGACAGCTACAAGTAAAAGAATGAAATTAGAACATTCCCTAACACCATACACAAAAATAAACTCAAAGTGGATTAAAGACCTAAATGTAAGACTGGACACAATAAAACTCTTAGAGGAAAACATAGGAAGAACACTCTTTGACATAAATCACAGCAAGATCATTTATGACCCACCTCCTAGAGTAATGGAAATAAAAATAAACAAATGAGACCTAATGAAATTTAAAACCTTTTGCACAGCAAAGGGAACTATAAACAACAAAAAGACAAGCTTCAGAATGGGAGAAAATATTTGCAAAAGAATCACAGACAAAGGATTAATCTCCAAAATATATAAACAGCTTATGCAACTCAATATTAAAAAAACAAAAACCCAATAAAAAATGGGCAGAAGACCTAAATAGACATTTCTCCAAAGAGGACATACAGATGGCCAAGAGGCACATGAAAAGCTGCTCAGCACCACTAATCATTAGAGAAAGACAAATCAAAACTACAATGAGGTATCACCTCACACCAGTTAGAATGAGCATCATCAGAAAATCTACAAACAACAAATGCTGGAGAGGGTGTGGAGAAAAGGGAACCCTCCTCACCCTCAAGTGTTATGACCCATTCATTGTCATAAATAAACATGTGGACTAGCCAGAGAAAATATTTTCACTTGGGGGTCCATTTAACTTTGCTCAAAACAGAGAAATTATGTCTTGTGCTTTTTATTTTTCTAATGTACTGGCCTCCAAACCCAGCAAATAAGGTTATCTAATGTGTTTTTAAAAAAAATAAACAAGACTGAAAATTAGAATAGCTTTATTAATTTTTTTCTTGTTGAATTTGGAAGTGATTTCACTCTTCAATTAATTGCTACTACATAAAAATCTGTAGCATTTATTTGTTGAATCATCACATAAACTATTTGGCATCTGTTATGCTGTCTCTAACCAAATGAATGCTGATCTTTAACTTTTCTCTTATTCCTACAAATACAAATACAATTTTTACGCAACTTTATAATCATCAAATATAATTACAATTCAAAACTACAATGAGGTTTCCCCTCACACCAGTCAGAATGGCCATTATCAAAAAATCCAGAAACAATAAAGGCTGGAGAGGGTGTGGTGAAAAGGGAACCCTCCTGCACTGTTGGTGGGAATGTAAACTGATACAGCCACTATGGAGAACAGTATGGAGGTTCCTTAAAAAACTAAAAATAGAACTACCATATGACCCAGCAATCCCACTATAGGACATATACTCTGAGAAAACCATAATTCAAAAAGAGACATGCACCACAATGTTCATTGCAGCACTATTTACAATAGCCAGGACATGGAAGCAACCTAAGTGTCCATCAACTGATGAATGGATGAAGAAGATGTGGCACATATATAAAATGGACTATTACTCATCCATAAAAAGAAACAAAAATTGATTTATTTGTAATGAGGTGGATGAACCTAGAGTCTGTCATGCAGGGTGAAGTAAGTCAGAAAGAGAAAGATAAATACAGTATGGTAACACATATATATGGAATCTAAAAAAAAATGATACTGATGAACCTAGTGGCAGGGCAGGGATAAAGATGCAGACATAGAAAATGGACTTGAAGACATGGGATGGGGGGAGGGGAAACTGGGGCAAAATGAGAGTAACATTGACATATATACACTACCAAATGTAAAATAGATAGCCAGTGGGTAGCAGTAGCGTAGCACAGCGAGATCAGCTCGGTGTTTTGCAACGACCTAGAGGGGTGGGATAGGGAGATTGGGAGAGAGGCTTAAGAGGAAGGGAGGTTGGGAGGGAGGCTCAAGAGGGAGGGGATATGGGGATATATGTATGCATATGGCTGATTCACTTTGTTTTACAACAGAAACTAACACAGCATTGTGAAGCAATTATGCTCCAATAAGATGTATTAAAATAAAAAACAAAGAAGAGGGTGAATTGAATGACCCCTTGCAGTCATTTTACCATGTAAGAGAGCTCACCACACCCCTGGTGCATTCATGTTTCTTAATTGCAAGAGAGGTAAATCAACCAAACACCCCAAAAAAGAAAAAAAGACAAACAACTGGATTAAAAAAATGGGTAGAGTGTCTGAATAGACATTTTTCCAAAGAAGACATATAGATGTCCAACAATCACATGAAAAGCTTCTCAGCATCACTAATCACCATGGAAATGCAAATCAAAATCACAATGACATGTCGTCTCACACCTGTCAGAATGTCTGTTATCCAAAAGACCACAAATAGGGCTTCCCTAGTGGCGCAGTGGTTGAGAGTCCGCTTGCCGATGCAGGGGACACGGGTTCGTGCCCCGGTCCGGGAAGATCCTACATGCCGTGGAGCGGCTGGGCCCATGAGCCATGGCCGCTGAGCCTGCGCATCCGGAGCCTGTGCTTCGCAACAGGAGAGGCCACAACGGTGAGAGGCCCACGTACTGCAAAAAAAAAAAAAAAAAAAAAGACCACAAATAAAAAGGGTTGACTAAGACGGGAACCCTGGTTCACTGCTGAAGGGAATGTAAATTGGTGCAGCCACTATAGAAAACAGTAAGAGTATTCCTCAAAAAGTTAAAAGTAGAACTACTATATGATCCAGCAATTCCATTCCTGGGTATTTATCCAAAGAAAACCAAAACACTAATTAGAAAAGATATATGCACCCTTATGATCATTGCAGCATTATTTACAATAGCCAAGATATAGAAGCAACCTAATTGCTCATGAATAGATGAATGGGTAAAGAAGATTTGGTGTATATATACAAAGGAATATTACTCAGCCATAAAACGAATGAAAGCTTGCCATTTGCTTTGGATGGACCTAGAGGGTACTATGATAAGTGAAATAATTATCAGAGAAAGATAAATAATATATTATTTCTCTTATATGTGAAATAAAAAATAAAAAGAATAAACATAGCAAACAAGAACCAGAAACAGAAACATACATACAGAGAACAGAAACAGAATTATACATACAGAGAACAAAAAGGTGGTTGCCAGGAGTGAGGGAGATGAGGAGAAGAAAGCAATAGGTGAGGGAGGTTAAGAAGTACAAACTTTCAGCTACAAAGTAAATGAGTCATGAGGATAAAATGTACAGTGTGGGGAATATAGTCAATAATTACATAATATCTTAGTATGGTGACAGAATGTAACTAGATTTATCATGGTGATCATTTTGAAATGTATAGAAATATTGAATCACTATATTGTGTAATAGAAAATATCATAGTGCTATAAGTCAAGTATACTTCAAAAACAAACAAACACATAGAAAAAGAGATCAGATTTGTGGTTACCAGAAGTGGGGTTTGGGGGTGAGGGAATTATATGAAGGCATTTAAAAAGTATAAATTTCCAATTATAAGATAAATACGTAGTAGGGATCTAATGGAAAACATGATAAATATAATTAACATTGCTGTATGTTATATATGAAAATTGTTAGAGAAAAATCACAAGGGAAAAACTCTTTTTATCACAAGGGAAAAAAATCTTTTTTTTTCTATTTCTTCATATTTGTATCAGTTTGAGATGATGGATGTTCACTAAACATCATTTCATGATGTATGTAACTGAAATTACTATAATGTATGCCTCAAACTTATACAGTATTATATGTTAATTATATCTTAATACAACTGGGAAAAATAGAAAAATGGCATTCAAAGTCACATCATTAGTTCGTGGCTAGACTGACACTTTGCCTTATGATTTCCAAAATCATTCCTTTGATGCCCCACACAGAATTATCAAAAGGATTTTCAAATAACTATAATGCATATCTGTCCCAAACTTCCACCTAGCCATAGAGCCAGGAAGGACTAAATAAATAGACTACAAGCACCAGCATTGATTTTTCACTTTGCATGTGAGTGCATGTATGCAGCAAAAAAAGCTTCTATTCACCAATACCCTCAACTAATTGAATTAACCACATTACAATATTGTCAGTAAATGGCAACAACAAAGGTCAGTATTACAAATATATTTGACACCCCATTTGTCGCTTGTGCACTCCATTTCTGGGACATGTGTTGGGCTCTGGGCAGTTCAATCCACGCTACTGTAGCTCATTTATTTTCTACTCTCAATCTTTGACAAAGATCTATGACAGATTTCCTTAATCAATAATTCAACAGTATATCTAATGCCAAATTTTTAATTCATATAAGTGAATACATGCATTTTACAAAGTATTTCAAAGCAGGAAGGGAATTCAGGATAATCATCCACAGACCAGGAAATTCAGGTGGTTGGAACACTCTTCCTTCGTCAGTAGATTTCCAGATATGGAGATTTTATTATAATGTGCTTTACATTTGCTAATGTAGTTCTATTAAAAGTCATACATTCTAAATTGGTATTTTACTCCTCCTCTCTTTCCCCAATGCATTAAATGCAATTATACAGAGCCACCTGTGTATACAATACTCAACCAAACTTGGCATTTCCGAAGTAATTTGGAGGGAGATGACGGCAGGTAAAATTGGAATATTCCCAGAAGGTGCTCATTCTGTATTCAGAGGTATGCCACATATTTTTGAAAAAAATTTTTCTCCAATTTGCATTATTTCTAAATACATTTTACATAATTTTCCAAGTTTACTAGCTGTACTGCAATATGTACATTAATATTTAAGCTTGTGTCAGGCCAACTTAGACATATGAATTAAATGCGGCATAAATTAAGTGCACATTTATTTAACATTCAGTGGATAGTATGTTGTTATGGCTTCTTAGCACTGGAAAGAGAGAAAGGTGCTCAAAGAACTCTTTCTGTGTTGACCCTGCCATGCCCTGGACTATTTTTCGCACCACCCTTAGACTGCCTAGGATAGCCAGTAGACTTCAGTAAATAGAAAAATCTTATTCGTTAATAGTTTAAATCACAATTATATGTCAGAGAATCATTTGTTCGCAGGGTTGGCAAGCACCCCACCCGCGGCAAAAGAAAATATGTTTCAACCATTCTCTCTCTAAAATGTTGCTAACTGCAGTCCTCAAAGTAGTGGGCAATAATAACTTCTGAAATCTACTCATTCTGGCTTTGTACATCTCTAGAAGTTTTTTGAATATAATATCTATGGTAGATAGATTTTGGGGCTCCATTATCTTCTCTCCTTGGTTTTATTCCTGCAGTTATATTATGTTACATGGTAAGGGAACTTTATCATGTAGATGTAATTAGAAGCAGAAAGGGAAGTCAGAGAAAGGTTCAATTTGCCATGTCAAATTCTGCCACCCATCAGAAGGAGTTTGGAATTGAATTATTCCTCAGAGTCTCCACATAAGATTGCAGCTCTGTTGACACATTGATTTCAATCTTTGAGACCTTGGGCAGGAAACCCAGTTGAGTCATTCTATGTCCAGACTTCTGGCTCGTGAAATTGTGAGATAATAAATGGGTATTGTTTTAAGCAGCAAATTAGTGGCAATTCGGTTTAAAAGAGTAGAAAGACAATGCAAATTAGAAGTATGCAGATTCCTAGAGAGCTTCTTGTTCAACACTTTTATTTACTCATAAGGAAAGTGAGCTTTAATGAAAGTTAAACTTTTACCCAAGGTCATAGTTTATAAGTGACTCTATCATTAATATTACATGCTAGTCTCCTAATCATCTACTTTATTAATTTTTTGATTTGTTTATTAAAAAATATTTAATCAACTCTTTTTTAATAAATGAAGAAGGTAGAGAATTTGGGATCCTCCAGAGGATATATTTTTGAATTAACACTATATTCTTAGTACTGTTTGATATTTTAAATATGTTATTTATTTTATAAAATTCTAGTATGTAAATGACTTGTTAGAGTTATAACATGCACACAAATAATACTACAAAAATATAAACATCAAACCATATATAGGAGCTATTTGGTAAAAGTGAGTTCACAAAAGATGTTTGACTTTTAATAGAAGGAATAAAGGAAATTTTCATAGAAATGTCAACATTCGTCCTGAAACTGAAAGATAATGAGAGTATACTGCATTTCAGCTGCTCTAAGTAGTCCTTGCTGTATATATATATTGACACTGAGCAGGCTGAAAAATGACATGAAGGGAAATGCATGCTTGGGATCACAGCATTTGCCCAGGCCATCTTTCTTCAACCCTTTAGAATTCCTTTCATTTATCATTAATTCAATTTTTTTGATCCTACCCAATAGTGTTTGGATTCAGTAACCAAGATTATTAGGGCATCTCTGGTTCTTTCCCGATTCCCATCTTTCATAATTTATTCCAATATTTTACCCTCAGTATAATACACCACAACTATAGACAAAGATATTATTCCTTTCTAGCTAAGTTTATATACTACACCTTAGAGTATATACCACTGGTCCATGAGTGATATCTAAAGATAGAATTTGGATAAGTTCAAACTAAGAAATGAATAAATTCCTAGAGATGTAAATACATGAACCAAATTCAGGATGGCATGAATGGGACCTTTACTATCATAGATATATTATTCTATTTAATCTGAGTATAGTGTGCCTAAAGAAGAAAAGCATATGTTACCAAGTTATGTTGGTGTGAGATTAGCAAAAGTTCTTAAATACGAAATAGTGAAATTTGGAGAGATTATTTACTTATTATAGATATTGGGCAGCCTTTGGATAAACTGACAGAGAAAAATGAATAGTCTAGAGCAAGCTTTTGTAAAAATATTCCTCTGTTAAATATATGTATGATGAATTGTCTCTCAGAGGAAGTCAAAAGAAAGTATATTTTGATTTAACAAAAGAGAGCTGATATTTATTTGCATGTCTATTGTGCAGAAACTGGCAAGCATTTTACTAAACCAATTTTCACTTCTTCTTAAAAAATAAATCAGTAGGATGTGGCCATATGAAGAAGCTCCAGTCAATGTAATGAATGTAGTATTTTGCTTCTTTTCCAGGTCCTTCCCATAAAACCTTCCCATTCTCAATTTGTCACGCTCTTTCTAATCCTGAAATCTTTTAAACTGTAATAAAGGGGACTTTGAAAGCCATATACTGAAAAAGTTGGAGCCGCAAAATTTTCCCTGAAGCTCCATTTGAAGAAGAGTTCAGCCAGTAATCAGAAATATTTGGTTTGGATTATGTGAATGAAAAATAAACTATTATGTTTGAAACTGAGAAAAAATTTTCCCAAAACTTTTGCTTCAAACTTATTTTATTTTATTCCACCATCAGACCAACATTTGCTTGAGTTAAAAACTTTTATTATCAGTTTGTAGAATATAAATGTCTTTTGTAAGAGCATTAAGGCTTTTTCACGTGGAAATGTTTTGTGTAATAATCCAGACATAAAAAAGATTAATGTAAGATTAACTTCTAAATATGAGGGAGATCAAGATGATGGAGTATGAGAATATGAAATTCACCTCCCGCCATGAACACATCGAAAATACATCTATATGTGGAAAAATTCTCATGGAAAACTAACTGGAAATTGGTATAAGGGCTCCTATGCAACCAAGGCTGTAGGAAAGATAAAGACATAATTGGGTAGGATGGGAAGAAAATCATCAGGTGGGGACTTGTGTCTCACTGAGAAGAGAGTAAAAGAAAAGAGAATACTACATTGGCAGACCCTCACCCTAGGAAGTGAGCAGGTCAAGCCAGTCCTGGTGTCCTATGCCTATGAGAAAAGCTCCCTTGAATGTTCAGAAAACCACTGGGACAGATAGAAATGCTGGAGAAATCTAGACTCCATTTATGAGGTGTGTACAAGTACTGTCTTGCCCTCAGGCAGGGTGGAGAGAGTTATGCCCTAGCAGCTGCCTCCTTGTTCTGTTTTCCAGAGCAAGCCAAGCTAACCTGAACTTAGCCCACTCCTTACCATAGCTTGGCCCTGGATCTAGGGCATCCAGGACCTGGGAAAAGACTTAATCTAGGAATACAGAGGTGAACCAGGGACCTAGGGCTAGCCCAGGTGGGGTAGTGGCAGCCATAGTTGGTGCTTACTCAAGGAGCACCCTAGAAACAGCTCAGACTTCTGACAACTGTGGTGGCTCAGAATTCCCAAAACCACCTTGAAGTGCATCCCAGCACAAGCCAGGCAAATGCTCTGGCCCTGCCCACTTCATATGACAGCATAGCACTAGATCTGGGGAAACCACAACAGGGGAAATTATGTGACCATAGGCTGCATCTGAGTGGAGATGACTACACAGGCAGAATATTTGACCTCTGTAAGCACATAAGCCCCACTTGCTTCATCACTCCTTTCCTTTGGGGCAAATGCTCCAGTGCAGGGAGAAGAAAAATCACACACCTAGAGGGAACATAGCCAGCTTGAGTCCAAGCTTCAGATCTTCCTCTCCAGCAACTTGGGAATAGACCCTACCCCTGACAGGATGGTGATGGCCACTGAGCAGAGAGGAAGTCCTATTTCACTCTTTCAGGCTCTAGCTCCTCCATCACTAGGCACAGCCCCTACCAAGCTGAGAGCAACCAGCACATCCTGAGGAAAGATATAACTGGCATCCATACAAAACAAACCCTCCCATCAAAAACATTGGGCACACAGAATCAGCATAGGGATGTTCCCACATAAGGACACCCTTTCAAGACCACAATAGGTAACTGTGTCACCTAAATTCATAGAGACAGAGAAATTTAAGTAAAATGAAAAGACAGAAGAACTACTCTCAATTGAAAAAGCAAGAGGAAACCCCTGAAAAAATAATAAAACAGAAATAAACAATCTACAAGAAAAAGAATCCAAAACATTGGTAATAAAAATGCTAAATGAATTAGGGAAGATAATTCATCTAAACACAGATCACTTTAAAAAGGAACTAGAAACTATAAAGAAGACTTAATCAAAAATAGATAATTCAATATCTGAGATTAGAAGCACTCCAGAAGCAATGAACAGCAGACTAAATGACACAGGAGAACACATAAGTGATCTGGAAAATAGAATAATGGAACTCACCCAATCAGAATAGCAGACAGAAAGACAAATAGCTAAAAAAAAAAAAAAAAGGTGCTACATACAGGATCTCTGGGATAATATCAAGCATACCAATATTCACACTATACAAGTTCCAGAAGAAGAAGAGAGAAAGAAGGATGAAGTTATGGCTGAAAACTTCTCAAACCTAAAGAAGAAAACAGATATCAATGTACAGGAAGCTAAGAGGGTCCCAAACAAGATAAATCCAAGACACTCACATGAAAACATATCATAATTAAAATGACAAAAGTTAAAGGGAGAATTCTAAATGCAAAAAGAGAAACATATAGAGTCATATACAAGAGAATCCCCATAAGGCTATCAGTCAATTTCTCTGCAGAAATTTTTCAGGCCACAAGGGAATGACTTGATATATTTAAAGTGCTGAAAGGGAAAACCCTGCAACCTAGGATAGTCTACCTAGAAAGATTATCACTCAGAATAGGAGAGAGAAAGAATTTCTCACACAAGCAAAAACTAAAAGAACTCAACAATACTAATCCTATGCTTAAAAGAAATGTTGAAGTGTCACCTTTAAATGGAAAAGATGTAAGAGTATATGGGAAAGGAAAAATCCCTATAGGAAAAGGAAATATATAGTAAGGATTGAAGATCACATAAATAAGTCAGTATGTAGATTTTTTAAAAAATTGTAAAAGCAACTATAACTATGATCAACAGAAAATGGATAAGCAAGTTGTAAAATATGACATCCAAAACACAAAATGTGGGGAAAAATAGTAAAACAATGTAGATCTTTTAGAATGTATTTGAACTTAAATGACTACCAGTTTAAATAAAATAGATATAATTATGGGTCAATGTTTACAAATCTCACGGTAACCACAAATCAGAAACCTACAATAGATACACAAAAATCAAAAAGAAAGGAAATCAGCATACAATAAAAGAAAATCATCAAATCACAACAGGAGAAACAAAAAGAAAAAGAAGTGAACATAGAAGAACTACAAAAACAACTGGAAACAGGAATAAAATGACAGTAAGTACATATCTATCAATAATTACTTTAAATGTCAATAAACTAAATTCTCTGATGAAAAGACATAAGATGGCTGATTGGATAGAAAAAGAGAAAAAATAAAAGACCATTCAATATACTGCCTACAAGACATTTGCTTCAGAGCTAAAGATACACACAGAATGAATGTTATGAAACGGAAAAAGATATTTCATGTGAACAGAACATCTGTAAGAAAGAGGGGGTAGCAATACTCATATCAGACAAAATGGACTTTAAAACAAAGGCTATAACAAAAAACAAAGAAGGGGATTTTATAATGATAAAGGGATCAATACAAGAAGAGGATATTATACTCATTAGCATATATGCACCAATATAGGAGCACCTAAATACATAAAGCAAATACTAACAGATATGAAGGGAGGAATTGACAATAATACAATAATTGTAGGGAACCTTAACACACTACTGACATCAATGGACAGATCATCCAGACAGAAAAATCAATAAGGCAACGGTGGTTATAAAGACACAACTGATCAGTTGGTTCTAAAAGCTATCTATGAGATATTCCCTCAAAAAACAGCAGAATACACATTTTTTCAACTGCACCTGGAATATTCTACAGGATAGATTACATACTAGGTCACAAAATAAGCTACAACAAACTTATGGGGTTAGAAATTATACCAAGCATTTTTTTCAAACATAATGGTATGAAACAAGAAATCAACTACAGAAAAATAATGACAACTATGTATAAAATAGATAATGAATGAGAACCTACTGTATAGCACAAGGAACTCTACTCAGTGCTCTGTGGTGATGTAAATGGGAAGGAAATCCAAAAAAGAGGGGATATATGTGTACATATGGCTGATTCACTTTGCTGTACAGCAGAAACTTACACAGCAGTGTAAGGAAAATTTACTGCAATAAAAAAAAGAAGAATCACCAGGAAACTAAACAATATTCTACTAAAAACTGAATGGATCAATGATGAAATTAAAGAGAAAATCAGAAAATACCTCAAGACAAACAAAAATGAAAACCCAAAATTTCAAAATCTATGGGATTCAGCAAAAGCAGTTTGAAGAGGGAAGTTCATAGTAATACAGGACTTCCTCAAGAAATGAGGAAAATCTCAAATAAACAACCTATACTACAACCAGAAAGAATTAGAAAGAGAATAACAAACAAAGCCCAGTCACCAGAAGGAAGGAAATAATAAAGTTCAGATAGGAAATAAATAAAAAGGAGACAAAAAAAAATTAGAAAAGATCAGTGGCACAAAGAGCTAACTTTGTGAAAATATAAACAAAATTGATGAAACATTAGGCAGGTTCACCAAGAAGAAAAGAGGACACAAATAAACAAAATAAAAAATGAAAGAGGAGAAATAACAACTGGTACCCCAGAGAAACAAAAAGTCATAAGATAATACTATGAACAGTTATATACCAACAAATTGAACAACCTAGAAAAAATGGACAAATTTCTAGAAACATACAGCCTGCCAAGACTAAGTCAAGAAAAAACAAACAATTTGAATAGACCAGTCACTAAGAGTGAAATTGAATTTGTAATTTTAAAAAATTCCCAGCAAACAAAAGTCCATGACCAGACAGCTTCACAGGGAAATTCTACTAAACATATAAAGAATTAACATCTACCCTTCTCAAACTATTCCAAAAGATTGAAAAGGAGAGAATACTCCAAAATTTATTCTATGAGACTGCCATTACCCTGTTACCAAAGGCAAACAAAGATACTATAAAAAAATAAAGTTATCAATATAGAGAGATATAGATGCAAAATCCTCAACAGATTTTAACAAACTGAATCCAACAATACATAAAAAGGATCATACAGCATGATCAAGTTGGATGTCACAGGGATGATTCAACATTTGCAAATCATTCAATATGATACACCACATTAACAAAAGGGAAAGATAAAAATCACATAATCATCTCAACAGGCACTGAAAAAGCATTTCACAACATTCAACATTCATTTATGATAAAAGTCTCATCAAAGTGGTTAAAGAGGAAACATATCACAACATAATGAAGGCCATTTATAACAAACCAACAGCCAACATAATACACAACAATGAAGAGCTGAAAGCCTTCCTGTTAAATTCAGAAACAAGACAAGGAAGCCTACCTTCATGTTTCTACTTAACACAGTATTGGAAATCCTAGCCACAGCAATCAGACAAGAAAAATATAAAATAAATGGTATCTGAATTGGAAGGGAAGATATAAAACTGTCATTATTAGTAAATGACATGATACTCTATATAGAGTACCCTTAATCTCCACTACAAAACTATTAAAACTAATAAATGAATTCAACAAGCCTGCAGGATAAAAGATTAATATACAGAAATCGTCTGTGTTTCTATATACTAACAATGAAATATCAGAAAGAGAAAGTAAAAAACAATCCCATTTTAAATTGCTTCAAAAAGAATAAAATCCTTAGGAATAAACTTAATCAAGGAGGTAACTGTCCTATACTCTGAAAGCTATAAAACACTGATGAAGAAAAATGAAGATATTGCAAAGAAATGCAAAAATATCTTATGCTCTTAGGTTGGAAGAATTAATATTGTTAATATGGACTACTACCCAAAGCAATCTACAGATTATATTCAATCCCTATCAAAATACCCTTGACATTTTTCACAGAGCTAGAACAAATAATCTTAAAATTCACATGGAACCACAAAAAACCCACTGAATTGCCAAAATAAGCTTGACAAAAATGAACAAAGCTGGTAGTATAACCCTCCCAAACTTCAGACTATACTACAGAGCTACAGTGATCAAAAGAGCATAGTACTGGGCTTCCCTGGTGGCACAGTAGTTGAGAGTCTGCCTGCTGATGCAGGGGGACACGGGTTCGTGCCCTGGTCTGGGAAGATCCCACATGCTGTGGAGCAGCTGGGCCTGTGAGCCATGGCCACTGAGCCTGCGCGTCCAGAGCCTGTGCTCCACAATGGAAGAGGCCACAAGAGTGAGAGGCCCATGTACCACACACACACACAAAAAAAGAGCATAGTACTGGCACAAAAATAGACACAGAGAAAAATGGAACAGAATAGAGATCCCAGAAATACACACAGGTACCTATGGTCAATTAATCTATGACAAAGAAGCAAGAATATACAGTGGAGAAAAGTGAGTCTCTTCAACAAGTGGTTCTGGAAAAACTGGACATCCATATGTAAAACAATGAGATTAGAATGTTCCCTAACACCATATACAAATACAAACTCATAAAGACCTGAAATAATAAAACTCATAGAAAAGAACATAGGCTGAACATACTTTGACATAAATTATAGTAATATTTTATTGGATAAGTCTCCTGAAGCAAAAGAAATAAAAGCAAAAATAAACAAATAGGACATAAAAACTACTGCACAACAAAGGAACCATCAACAAAACAAAAAGGTTTTGCTTTTTCCAGGTTTATGGAATGGGAGAAAATATTTGCAAATGATACTACTGCCAAGGTGTTAATTATCCAAAATATATAAACAGTTCATACAACTCAATATAAATAAAACAAATAATCCACTCTAAAATGGGTAGAAGACCTGAATAGACATTTTTCAAAATAAGATATACAGATGACTAAGAGGCACATGAAAAGATGCTCAACCTGGCTAATCAGTAGAGAAATCAAAACAATGAGTATCTATGGAGGTTCCTTCAAAAACTACAAACAGAACTACCATACAACCCAGCAATCCCACTACTGGGTATATACCCTGAAAAAACCATAATTCAAAAAGAGTCATGTACCAAAATGTTCATTGCAGCTCTATTTACAATAGCCAGGACATGGAGGCAACTTAAATGCCCATCATCGGATGAATGGATAAAAAAGATGTGGCACGTATATACAATGGAATATTACTCAGCCATAAAAAGAAACAAAATTGAGTTATTTGTAGTGAGGTGGACGGACCTAGAGTCTGTCATACAGAGTAAAGTAAGTCAGAAAGAGAAAAACAAATACTGTATGCTAACACATATATATGGAATCTAAGAAAAAAAATGTCATGAAGAACCTAGGGGTAAGACGGGAATAAAGACAGAGACCTACTAGAGAATGGGCTTGAGGATATGGGGAGGGGGAAGGTAAGCTGTGACAAAGTGAGAGAGAGGCATGGACATATATACACTACCAAAACTAAAATAGATAGCTAGTGGGAAGCAGCTGCATAGCACAAGGAGATCAGCTCAGTGCTTTGTGACCACCTAGAGGGGTGGGATAGGGCGGGTGGGAGGGAGGGAGGGGGAAGAGACATGGGAACATATGTATACGTATAACTGATTCACTTTGTTATATAGCAGAAACTAACACATCATTGTAAAGCAATTATACTCCAATTAAGATGTTAAAATAAATAAAAACAAACAAAAAAAAAAACAATGAGTATAACCTCACACCTGTAAGGATGGCTATCATCAAAAAATGTACAAATAACAAATGTTGTCAAGGATGTGGAAAAAAAGAAACTCTTGTACACTGTTGGTGCGAATTTAAGTTGGTGCGACCACTATAGAAAACAGTGTGGAGTTTCCCCAAGAAACTAAACATGGAATTACCATATGATCCAGCAATTCTACTACTGGGAATATATCTAGAAAAATGGAAATCACTAACTGGAAAAGATACATGAACCACAGTCGTCATAGCAGCACTGTTTACAATAGCCTAGATATGGAAGCAACCCAAGTGCCCATCAACAGATGACTGGATTAAGATGATATACATGTGTGTATATATATATATATATATATATATATATATATATACACATACACACATATATATGTATATATACATACATGTACATATATATATATATATATATATATATAATTACTCAGCCTTCAAAAGGAATGAAATACTGCCATTTGTAGCCACGTGGTTGGACTTAGGGAATATTATGCTTAGTAAAATTAGTCAGACAGAGAAAGATATATACAATATTTGTCTGTATAAAATACTGTATATTATCCTTTACACATACAATCTAAAAAGTAATATGCAAAACAGAAACAGACTCACAGATATAAAACAAACAAACAATCAAACAAAAAACTTGTTACCAAAGTGGAGAGGGAAACAGGGAGGGACGAATTAGGGGTGTGGGATTAACAAACGATGTATGAAATAGATAAGCAACACGGATATACTGTATAGCACAGGGAATGATAGTCACTATCTTCTAATAACCTATAATGGAGTATAATCTGCAAAAGTACTGAATCACTATGCTGTACACCTGAAACTAACATAATACTGTAAATCAACTACACTTCAATTTTTAAAAAATATGCAGATCATCACATGCTGAAATGGCAAACCAGAAGCCATCCACATGAGATTGACAAGTAACTCCCTCTGTATCTCTTCTCCCACTTTGGGGAAGTAAAAACCCCAAGGCTATTTTTCATCAAAGTGCAGTTTCAACACGCACACAATGGAAGTAGGTCACAAGTTTTGTTACTTAATGTAACAAATTACATTACATTAATGTAATGGGAGCACAGAGGGTTGTGGGCAGGTAGTCCTCAGTCCTGGGATACTAGCAAACAGGGGATAGAGAGCAGGTAGCAAGCCATTATTACTTATAAGATGATCGATACAGCAGAAACCACTTTTTCAAGGACTCAACTCAGGGAAGTCATTTTAAAAGATTCCCTGGGAAAAGAAAGGCAGGAACTTGTGGTGAAAATCTTAAACTCAGGTCCTTATATAAATGTCCAAAATCTGGGTGTGAGCAGGATTGTCACACTCTAAAATGTTTAGGCAGCAACCGAAAAGGTCCAGTTTACTCATCACGTACAGTCTAAAACCAGATATATAGACCAGTTGAAAAGAATTGAGAGCCCGTAACTAAACTCACATACTTACCATCAACTAATCTTTCACAAGGGTGTCAAGAATATACAACGGGGAAAGGATAGTTTCTTCAATAAATGGTGTTGAGAAATTGAATATCTATATGCGAAAGAATGAAATTGAACTTTTATCTTACACCATCCACAAAAAGTAACTCAAAATAAAGACTGAAAAAAAAAAGCTGAAACTGTAAAACTCCCAGATGAAAACATAGGACAAAGCTGCTTGACATTGGTCTTGGCAAGTGTTTTGTTTGTTTTGTTTTGTTTTGTTTTGCTTGTAACACCAAAAGTTTCTTGGCACTGGTGTTGATGACATATTTTGAATATGACACAAAAAAGACTGGCAACAAAAGAAAAAATAAACAAGTGGTACCTCATTAAACTAAAGAGTTTATGCACAGTAAGGAAAATATTAACAAAATGTAAAGGCAACCTGTGGAATAAAAGAAAAATTGCAACCCATATATCAGATAAGGGGATATTTGTGATTAATATTCAAAATATATAAAGATTTTAAACAACTCAATAGCAAAACAAACAAGCTATTTTAAAAAAGGACAAAAGGCCTGAATACACATTTTTTTCAAGAAAGACACACAAATGGCCAACAGGTATATGCAAAGGTGTTTAACATCATTAATCATCAGGAAAATGCAAATCAAAACCACATTGAGATGTATTACAATTTTTAGAATGATTGTAATTGACAAGGCAAGAGATACTGTGTTGGAATGACATGTAAAAAGGAGAGACTTAGTTACTGTTGGTGGGAATGTAAATTGATATAGTCATTATGAAAAACATTATGGAGGTTCTCCCCAAAATTAAAATATATGTTTACCATATGCCTCATCATAGTATTTCTGGGTGTATATCCAAAGGAAATAAAATCTGTGTTGAAGAGATATCTGCCTTCCCATGTTCACTGCAGCATTATTCATAGTAGCCAAGATATGGGAAAAACTGACTTATCCATCAGATGAATGAATAAAGAAAATATTTATCTATCTATGTATCATCTATCTATTTATAATGGAACATTATTCAGCTATTAAAAATAAGGAAATCCTGCCATTTTGACAACATGGATAAACCTGGAGGACATCATGCTTAGTGAAATACACCAGACATAGAAAAGTATTGTATGATCTTACTTATAGGTGGAATCTTAAAAATTAGAACTCAGAAAAGCTGAAAGGAGATGGAAGTTGCCAGGAAATGGATGTCATGTGAAATGGGGAGAAGCTGATCTTTGGGTACAAACTATTCATATGTAGATGAATAAGTTGTGGGGAATCTAATGTGAAGCATGGTGCCTGTAGTTAATCATACTGCATTGTGTACTTTAAATTTGGTAAGATTTTAAACTTTAAGTGTTCTCACAAAATGATAATTATGTGAGTTAATGACTATTAGCTTGATTGTGATAGTACTTTCAGAATATATATGCATGTCAAACTACCTTATTGTACACCTTGAATATATACAATTTTTGTCAATTATACCTAAATAAATCTGAATAAAATTTAAAAGTAAAACAGAAAAATAAAATAATATATAGATATGCTGTTTGGTATACAACAACCTTTTCCTCCCAGCCTCCCACTCATTTAGAAACCATCTTCCAGATTGGTGCTGTATGAATGAGATGGCACTTGACCAAGGAAGCCAAAAATACGTAGGATAAGAAAGAGAAAAGCAGATTCTCATCAGTGAAATGTTGAGTAAACTGATAGAGATTTGGTTGGGGAGAATATTCATGGTTGTATGAAGTCAACAATAGGAAAAATGAATCAAGGAGAAAGTCTTGTTAGGGGTGCACTATACTTCCGTTTGATAACTAAAGCTAAACTGAAGCTTGATTCAAGACTTGTAATCATTGGGCACTCTTCTAGTTTTCCCTCACATTTTAGGTTCTTGTGAATTCTCTACTCATGTAATGAAGCTTACTGATAATTATATAATCAATATCTCATAAAGCTAGTAGGATGCTGACTTGAAATTTGACTTAGTCTCTCTCCTTTTCTTTTTTAATATTCTGGTATAAAAATTTTTTTAAATGCTAAATTAAACAGATTTCCTATCTAGAAAATGTATACAATGAAATTTACTTAAGAGAATGAAGCAACTAATATACAGTTCTGGCCAATTTTTAAATACTTTAAAACATTAACTATTTTTCATGTTTTTTGCCTTGCTATATGGAGCTTTGTTTTAAAAACTGTTACTTCTGAACATATTAATGATCAGATGCAATATGAAAGGGACTAGTTGTTTGGGTTTTTTTTTTAATAAAACCTAATTAGTAAAGCTAGTAAATAAATACATCCAATTATATTGCTTAGTCCTAGATTTTCACACAGTATAATCGGAGGACAAGGAAACATATCCTCACAACATGACTCCTTAGAAGGCAAGTCAGCTGTGTCTATTTATAGCTTCCACAAATGATGCTAGCATGATAGACATTTTAAAATGTTCTTAAAAGTTTTCACAAAAAAAAAGAAAAATTTTATTGGATAAAGATTTTATCTCAAAATAGAAAAAAAACCCTTTGTAGATGAAGTAGAGAATTCAAGTTTTTTTGTTTGCTTATTTATTAAATAGCTAATAAGTTTATTTTTTCAAACCCTCGAAAATATAAAAAGATTTCAACAACAGTGTTCACATCCATTCTTTTCTCCTATCCACCCACTTCATTCTCCAATCTATAAACCATTGCTAATAGTTTTTTTGTCTATGCACCCAGAATTTTTATACATATACAAGAATATGTGTATATGTATGCTTTTTCTTCTTCTGTCTTATAAAAAACTGTAAAATATGATTCTGTGTCTTGCCTTTTTTATTTAACAATGTACCTTGGACAGCATTCCAGAGTAAAAAGTAAAGCAAATCCCCATTCCTTTATTTTAATAAAAATATGCCTTAAGACATTGGAATGATTTTAACCCTTTATTTGTATGAACAATAAATACCTGCTCTTTTGCACGTTTAGAAGTATGTAGGTGAAGCAACATTTTGAAGACTGAAAATAATCTGGCAGTGGATCCTGCTGGATTGTCTTCAATAGAGGTTGTAGTATTGATAATGTGACTAGCAAAGTAGAAGAGCAGAACACTGAAATTTAAGTCAGATTTCTAAATTCTAGTTAAAGTTCTGTGTTCTTATATTAGAAAAATTACAGAAATCACTTTAGTAGTAAATTTTTACTAACTATGATGATACATTATGTTATCACCATCATATTTATCAGACATTATAGGAAGAGTTTCCTCAAAAATTAAATGTTCAAAAAATGGAAGCCTATATCTTTACATATCAATGTACCAAAAATAAAATAAAATAATGGTTAATCAGATTAGGAGCAAACTATATCCTACCTTTCACTGCTTCTGAAACAGAGCAGAGTAGAAAAACACAAATTTTATGCCCTCAGTCTGTCACAAATAAAGATCATTACCTGCACCTCCCAACATACATACACAAACTCACTCACATACTTACCTCTACCTGCTGACTCTCTCTTTTTTTTTAACATCTTTATTGGAGTATAATTGCTTTACAATGGGGTGTTAATTTCTGCTTTATAACAAAGTGAATCAACTACAAATATACATATATCCCCATATCTCCTCCCTCTTGCGTTTCCCTCCCATCATCTCTATCCCACCCCTCTAGGTGGTCACAAAGCACAGAGCTGATCTCCCTGTGCTATGTAGCTGCTTCCCACTAGCTATCTATTTTACATTTGGTAGTGTATATATCTCTCTACCACTCTCTTACTTTGTCTCAGCTTACCCTTCCTGCTCCCTGTGTCCTCAAGTCCATTCTCTACATCTGCGTCTTTATTCCTGTCCTGCCCCTAGGTTCTTCATAACCACTTTTTTTTTTCAGATTCCATATATATGTGTTAGCATACAGTATTGTTTTTCTCTTTCTGACTTACTTCACTCTGTATGACAGACTGTAGGTCCATCCATTTCACTACAGATAACTCAATTTCATTTCTTTTTATGGCTGAGTAATATTGCATTGTATATATGTGCCATATCTTCTTTATCCATTCATCTGTTGATGGACACTTAGGTTGATTCCATGTCCTGGCAATTGTAAATAGAGCTGCAATGAACATTGTGGTACATGACTCTTTTTGAATTATGGTTTTCTCAGGGTATATGCCCAGTAGTGGGATTGCTGGGTCATGTGGTAGTGCTATTTTTAGTTTTGTAAGGAACTTCCATACTGTTCTACATACTGGCTGTATCAATTTACATTCCCACCAACAGTGCAAGAGGGTTCTCTTTTCTCCATATCCTCTCCAGCATTTATTGTTTGTAGATTTTTTGATGATGGCCATTCTGACTGTTATGAGGTGATACCTCATTGTAGTTTTGATTTGCATTTCTCTAATGATTAATGATGTTGAGAATCCTTTCATGTGTTTGTTGGCAATCATTATATCTTCTTTGGAGAAATAATATAGATTAATGAAATAGGATAGAAAGTCCAGAGATAAACCTACGCACATATGGTCACCTTATTTATTTATATATTTATTGATTTTATTGATTTTATTTATTTTTTTTTTGGTGGTACACAGGCCTCTCACTGTTGTGGCCTCTCTCCTTGTGGAACACAGGCTCTGGACGTGCAGGCTCAGCAGTCAGGGCTCACGGGCCCAGCTGCTCCGCAGCATGTGGGATCTTCCCGGACCAGGGCACAAACCCGTGTCCCCTGCATCAGCAGGTGGACTCTCAACCACTGCACCACCAGGGAAGCCCTGATCACCTTATTTTTGATAAAGGAGCCCAGATTATACAATGGAGAAAGACAGCCTCTTCAATAAGTGGTGTTGGGAAAACTGAACAGCTACATATGAAAGAATGAAATTTGAACACTCCCTAACATCATACACAAAAATAAACTCAAAATGGACTATAGACCTAAATGTAAGGCCAGACACTATAAAACTCTTAGAGGAAAACATAGGCAGAACACTCTATGACATAAATCACAGCAAGATCCTTTTTGACACACCTCCTAGAGAAATGGAATAAAAACAAATGAGACCTAATGAAACTTTAAAGCTTTTGCACAGCAAATGAAACCATAAATAAGATGAAAAGACAACCCTCAGAATGGGAGAAAATATTTGCAAATGAAGCAACTGACAAAGGATTAATCTCCAAAATTTACAAGCAGTTCATGCAGCTCAATATCAAAAAAAACCAAACAACCCAATCTAAAAATGGGCAGAAGATCTAAATAGACTCTCTCATTTTTGTTTGTGAATTAAGGATACCTGAGAGTACACTTGACAGAACGTGTGTCAGCTTGGGGTTCTCACTCTAGTGTCCTGATTCTTTTACTTTAGACAAATTGGAAACCTTAGACCAGTCATTTAACTGAAAAATATCTCAGTCTGAATCTCAGAACTAGATAAACTCTAATGTCCTTCCTATTTCTGTGCTGCAATTATTCCATAGTGCCCCAAGTTGGATCAAAATTCAAAAATCATCTTAGTCTCCTTCTGTGCACAGATATCCAACCATTTTTAAAAATTTGGTAAATTCCAAAGTGATAATATTGCTCAATTGTGTCTTCTTTCAATCCCACTGCCAGGGTGTTAATGCATGTCTACTTTATTTCTGTTTTTTTTTTTTTATTTTCATATAGCTGATGTACAATATTATATAACTCACAGGTGTATAATATAGTGATTCAACATTTTTAAGGTTATACTCCATTTATAGTTATTGTAAAATATTGGCTATATTCCCTACATTGTACAATATATCCTTGTAGTTTATTTTATACCTCTTAATCCCCTACCCCTATATTGCCCATCTCTCAATCCCTCTCCCCATTAGGAGCCAGTAGTTTGTTCTCTATATCTATGAGTCTGTTTCTTTTTTGTATATTCACTAGTGTGTTGTATTTTTTTAATTCCACATATAAGTGATATCATACAGTATTTTTTATCCTCTGTCTGACTTATTTCATTTAACATAATACCTGCCAAACTATCCATGTTATTGCAAATAACAAAATTACCTTTTTTAAGGCTGTGTAGTATTATATATTGTGTGTGTATATATATCGTGTATATATATATATATATATATATATATAAAATCTTCTTTATCCACGCATCTGTTGATGGATACTTAGGTTGCTTCCTACTTTGTTTCTTGGCAATTGTAAATAATGCTGCTATGAACAATAGAGTAAATGTATCTTTTCAAATTAGTGTTTTTATTTTTTTGGATATACGCCCAGGAGTGGAATTGCTGGGTCATAGGGTAGTTCAATTTTTAGTTTTTTGAGAGACCTCCATAATGTTTTCCACAGTGGGTACACCAACTACATTCCCAGCAACAATGTGCAAGGATTCCCCTTTCTACACATTCTCACCAATATTTGCTGTTTGTAAATTTCTTGATGACAGCCTTTCTGACAGGTGTGAAGTGATACCTCATTGTGGTTTTGATTTGCATTTCCCTGAGGATTAGTGATGATGTGCATATTTCCATGTGTGTGTTGACCGTCTGTGTGTCTTCTTTGGAAAAAATATGTATTCAGGTCTTCTGCCCATTTTTTAATTGGGTTATTTGGTCTTTTTGATGCTGTGTTTTATGAACTGTTAATATATTTTGGTATTAACCCATTATTGGTCATATCATTAGCAAATATTTTCTCCTACCCAGTAGGCTTTCTATTCATTTTATCAGTGGTTTCCTTTGCTGTGCAAAAATCTTTTAAGTTTAATTTTGTTTGGGGGAGGGTTGTTTTTGGGTTTTGGGGGGGTTTTTTTGTTTTGTTTTTTGCTTTAAATTTCTTTGTTTTAGGAGACAGATCCAAAAAAATATTGCTACAATTTATGTTGAAGAGTGTTCTGAATATGATTTGCTCCTGGATTTTTATGGTTTCTGGGCTTACATTTAGACATTTAATCCATTTTGAGTTTATTTCTGTATATGGTGTTAAAGAATGTTCTAATTTCATCCTTTATATGTAGCTTTCCATATTTCCCAGCACCACTTACTGAAGAGACTGTCTTTTCACTATTGTATATTCTTGCCTCCTTTGTCATATATTAATTGACCATAAGTACATGGGTTTATTCTGGTCTCTCTATTCTGTTCCATTGATCTCTACATCTGTTTTCATGCCAGTACCATACTGTTTTCATTACTGTAGCTTTGTAGTATAGTCTGAAGTCCCAGAATGTAATTCTTCCAGCTCTGTTCTATTTTTTCAAGATTATTTGTTGGCTATTTGAGGTCTTTTGGGTTTCCATACAAATTTTAAAATTATATCTACTTCTGTGAAAAATTCCCTTGGCACTTTAAAGGGATTGCATTGAATCTGTAGATTGCTTTCGACAGTAAGTTCATTTTAAATATATGAATTCTTCCACCCAAGAACATGATATATCTTTCATTATATTCTGTCATATCCAATTTTGTTTGTCAGTGTCTTACAGCTTTCTGAGCACAGGTGTTTTACATCCTTAGATAGTATTATTCCTATCTATTTTACTCTTTTTGATGTGATGGTAAATGGGATTGTTTCCTTAATTTCTCTTTCTGATAGTTTATTTTTAGTGTATGGAAATGCAACAGATATACTGTATACTAATTTTGTATTCTGAAATTTTACCAAATTCATTGATATGCAAGCTATAGTAATTTTCTTCTGGTGTCTTTAGGATTTTCTATGTATAGTATCATGTCATCCACAAACAGTGAAAGTTTTACTTGTTCCTTTGAAATTTGGGTTAATTTTATTTCTATTTCTTGGCTGATTGTTGTGGTTAGGACTTCCAATACTGTGTTTAATACAAGTGGTGAGAGTGGGCATCCTCATCATGTGCCAGATCTTAGAGGGAATGCTTTCAGTTTTTCACTATTGGTCATGATGATAGCTGTGGCCTTGTCATATATGGCTTTTATTATGTTGAGTTATGCTCCTTCTGTGCCCACTTTCTGAAGAGATTTTTATCATAAATGAATGTAGAAATTCATCAAAAGATTTTTCTCCATCTATTGAGATGATCATATGTTTTTCATTCTTCAATTTGTAGTGTGGTGTTTCACATTGTATGATTTGCAGATACTGAAAAATTCTTGCATCACTGGGATAAGTCTCACTTGATCATAGTGTATGGTCCTTTTAATGTATTGTTGGATTTCATTTGCTATTTATTTTTAGGATTTTTGTATATATGTTTATCAGTGATATTGGCCAGTAATTTTATTTTGTTGTGATATATATTTCTGGCTTTGGCATTAAGGCCTTACAGAATGAGTTCAAAAGCATTCTGTCCTCTGCAAATTTTTGGAATAGTTTGAGAAAGATAGGCGGTAACTATTTAAATGTTTGGCTGAATTCACCTGTGAAACCATCTGGTCCTGGACTTTTGTTTGCTAAGATTTATTAATTACTGACTAAATTTTATACTGGTAATTTGTCTGTTCATATTTCCTATTTATTCCTCATTCAGTCTTGGGAACTGTATATTTCTAAGCATCTGTCAATTTCCTCCAAGCTGTCCATTTTATTGGCATATAGTTGTTCTCAGTAGTCTATTACAATCTATCATATTTCTGTGATGTTGCTTGTAACTTCTTTTTCACTTCTGATATTAGTGTTTTGGGCCCTCTCAAATTTTTTCTTGATGATTCTGGCTCAAGGTTTATCAATTTTGTTTATCTTTTCAAAGGATTAACTTTTAAATATTGATCTTTTCTACTGCTTTTTAGTCTCTGTTTCTTCTCTGATCTTTATGATTTCTTTCTTCTACTAAATTTGTTTTTCTTTTTATTTATTTATTTTCTGTTCTTCTTTCTTTAGTTCCTTTAGGTAGAAGTTTAGGCTCTTTACTTGAGATTTTTTTATTTCCTAGGATAAGCATGTATTGTTATAAACTTCCCTCTTAGAACTGCTTTTGCTGCCTCCCATAGGTTTTGGATCATTGTATTTTCATTTTCACTAGTCCTTAGATATTTTTAAAATTTCTTCTTTGATGTCCTCACTGATCCATTGGTTGTTTAGAACATACTTTTCAGCCTCCATGTAGATGATTTCTAGTCTCATAGCATTGTGGTCAGAAAAAAGATGCTTGATATGATTTCAATTTTCTTATATTTACCAAGGTTTGTTTTGTGGCCTAGCATGTGGGCTCTCCTAGAGAATATTCCACTTGCACTTGAAAATAATGTTTTCTGCTGCTTTTGGATAGAATGTTCCATATATATCTATTAAGCCCATCTGGCCTAATGTCTCATTTAAGACCAGTGTTTCCTTAATGATTTTCTGTCTGGATGATATATCCATTGATGTAAGTTGGGTGTTAAAGTTCTCTACTAGTATTATGTTAGTGTTCATTTTTCCTTTTATTTCCATTAATATCTGCTTTATGTATTTTAGGTTGGGTGCATATATATTTGAAAGTCATATCTTCTTCTTGGATTGATCCCTTGATCATTATGTAGTGTCCTGCTTTGTCTCTTGTAACAGTCTTTATTTTAAAGTCTATTTTGTCTGGTGTAAGTATTGCTACCCCAGATTTCTTTAGATTTCCATTTGCATGGAATACTGTTTTCCATTCCCTCACTTTCAGGCTGTTTGTATTTAGTTCTAAAGTGAGTCTCTTGTAAGAAGCATATATATAGGTCCTATTTTAGTATCTATTCAGCCATGCTATGTCTTCTGACTGGAGACTTTATTCCATTTATATTTACACTAATTTTGATATATACATTCTTATTGTGATTTTTAAAATTATTTTGGGCTTGTTTTCATAGATATTTTTTGTTCCTTTCTTCTTTTGCTCTCTTCTCTTGTAATTTGATGCCTGTCTTTAGTGTCAGGAATGGATTCTTATTTTGCTTTTTGTCTGTATATCTATTATAAACTTTTGATTTGTGGTTACCACAAGGTTTTTATATAGCACTCTATATATATTTACATGATTGTTTTAAGTTGCTAATCTCTTACTTTCAAATGCATTTTAACAACCTTGCATTTGTACTCTTCTCCCCTCACAATTATTGTTTTTGATATCATATTTTACATCTAATTGTTTTGTTATTGTTTAACTATGTATTGTGGATTTAGATGATTTTACTACTTTTGTCTTTTAACTTTTCTCCTAGCTTCTTGTGTGAATTATTTCCTACATTTACTGTATGTTTGCCTTTACTAATGAGCTTTTTTATTTTGTAATTTTCATGTTTCCTGTTCTGGGCTTTTCTTCTTTGCCTTAGAGAAATTCCTTTAACATTTCTTGTAAGGCTGATTTAGTGTTCCTGAACTCTTTTAGCTTCTGCTTGTGTGTAAAGATTTTTGTTTCCATAAAATCTGAATTAGACCCTTGCTGGGTAGAGTATTCTTGGGTATAGGTTTTTCCCTCTCATCACTTTAAATATACTGTTCCATTTCCTTGTGGCATGCAGAGTTTCTGTGGAAAAAAATTAGCTGATTGCCTTATGGGAGTTCCCTTCTATATTATTTGTTGCATTTCCCATGCTGTTTTTAATATTCTCTCTTTATCTTTAATTTTTTATCATTTTAATTACAATGTGTCTTGGTGTGTTCCTCTTTGGATTAATCCTGTATTGGACTTTCAGTGCCTCCTAGACTTGAATGTCTTTTTTCTTTCCCAGGTTATGGGCGTTTTCATCTATTATGTCTTCACATATGTTTTCAATCCCTTTCTCTCTTTCTTCTTTTACTTGGACACTTATAATGCAAATATTAGTGAGCCTGATATTATCCCAGAGGTCTCTTAAACTGCCCTCATTTCTTTTCATTCTTTTTTTCTGTTTGCCATTAGTGATTTCCACTACTCTCTCTTCCAGCTCGTTGATCTGTTCCTCTGTATCATTTAGTGTACTGTTGATTCCTTGTAGTGTATTTTTCACTTCAATTATTGTATTCTTCATCTTTGTTTTGTTGTTCTTTATATTTTATAATCCTTTGCTAAAAACTTCTAACTTCCCACTCTGTGCATCCATTCTTATCCTGAGTTCATTGATTATCTTTACGATCACCACGCTGAACTCTTTCTTGGGTAGATTACCTACCTCCACTTTACTTAGTTCTTCTGCTGGTGTTTTATGTTGTTCCTTTGTCTGGAACGAGTTTCTCTGTCACCTCATTTTGCCTAAGCTTCTGTTTATATTTTTAGGTATATGGTATATTATTTATGTTTTCTTACGCTGGAATAGTGAACTTCTTTAGGAGACAGCTTATGCATCACAGCCGCACACTCCCCCCTCATCACTCAGGGCACATGCTCTAGAGGTTTCCCCTATGAGGGCAGCATTGATCCTTCTATTGTTGAGGGCTGACAATTTGGTGCTCTATAAACTTGGTTAGCTCCTAGTTCAGTTGGTTGCCAGCCTCTAGTTTGTGTGGAGGCCATCAGTTGCTGGTTGGTGGGACTGGGTCATGAGGTGGTTAACTGCAGCACCCCAGGGAGCCCTGGGGCTAGTGCTGGTTCACTTATGGTGAAGTCAGTGTCCAGAAGACTCCAGGGCTGTTGCTCACCCTCTGGCATGTGAAGCCATGTCCTGGGATTACTACCAGACTACTGGAAGGCAGAGTCAGGCTCTGAATTCTGGTCCCAGGACCTAGAGAGGCCAGCACTGGTGTCAGATTGATAATGGGGTTGGCTGGTTCATAACTCTGTTGAGTAAAAGTGTACATAAGCTTGTGTTGTCCTGCTAGTGGGCAGGGTCTGAGCCCACCTGGTCTCAAGGCAAGGTCTGTCATGCTGTGGGCTGGCTGGGTCTGCAGGCTACAGGATTGTGGGTTTTCTTGTGTCCGATGTCTGCCCCCTGGTGGGTGAGGCTGGTCCAGTTGCTAGAGCAGGCATCCTAAAGACAGAGGTGAAGCCCAGGGTATTCTGGAGCTGATGCCTGTCCACTGGTGAGTGGATCTGGTTCCTGGGCCATCTGATGGCAAGCCCACTTTATTTCTTATTTGTATTGTACTAATTTACTAAGTATATATATACACACACACACACACACACACAGACACATATATATATACATACATATATATATATATGCACATATTTCCCTTTAGATTACTTGCGTATTTCAATTGCTTTTGCCACACTGTTTTCTCAGAGCAATAAGTAGTTGAGAGTTTATTTATGCACATGACCCTATAAAAGGGTTCATCATTTCTTTAGAATAAAAATGGTATGATATTGATTAACTAAGGAGGAATATACAGATAAATTATATATATTATCTTACTTAAAACTTTTTATATTACTAATAGTCTATAAGGTTGTTAAATTAATAGAATAAATGTTAATGTCAAGGAGATAGCAGTTGAAATGCATGCTCCTGGAGTATACAAAATATATTACTGGGCTTCCCTGGTGGCTCAGCGGTTGAGAGCCCACCTGCCAATGCAGGGGACGTGGGTTCCATCCCTGGTCGAGGAAGCTCCCACATGCCGCGGAGCAGCTGGGCCCGTGCACCACAGTTACTGAACCTGTGCTCCGGAGCCTGCGAGCCACAACTACTGAGTCCACATGCCACAACTACGGAAGCTCACATGCCTAGAACCCATGCTCCACAAGAAGAGAAGCCACCACAATGAGAAATTTGCGCACCACAACGAAGAGTAGCCCCCACTTGCTGCAACTAGAGAAAGCCTGTGAGCAGCAATGAAGACCCAGTGCAGCCAAAAATAAAATTAATAATAATAAATAAATAAATATATATATATATATATATATATATATATATATATATTACTGTTGGCACCTCAGGAGGAAAAAATACATATATAATATCACTAAAAAAATTACCTCAGAGAAGAAAGTCAGTTTGAAAGAAATGGAAGTCAGATTAGTTTATATATGAAAACAGCTGGAAGACCTCTAGTTGGCTGAATCATCTAGGAATGTTAATAAAAGATGAGTTTTTTATGAATATGAGCTGAATTTAATCCCTTCTCCTACACTCATTAGCATGTCATGTGAGGAAAGTTATTTTACATTTTTAATATTCAGTTTCTATATATATGCCAATAATCAATAATATAAGCTTTATTCTGCTACTTTGAGGAAATCAAAATAATAGAAAACATTTAACATAATGCCAGCCCTGATATTTTTATAGTTAATTCTATCATCACCAGCGCATTATCACCATCATCTCCTGTACATTTGGATTTTGTTGGTCCATGTCATGTATATATATTCATGTATGTTTTGTGGTTTATATTATTTATCCACTCTGAAATTAAGAAAGATGTTATTTATAAATGTAAATATATAAAATATTTATATTTAATACTCAGAACCCTGTGTCCAGCTTTAAAAACATTTTCAACAAAATTGAAACTTCATAACATTCCTTTGTAGTTGTTTACAATCATACCTTACCCCAGATTTTTAGCTCCTGTGGGTAAAGATCATGTATCATTTATAATTAAATTCCAAAAAGAAGCTCAAAAATAAAAGAATAAACCAGTATTAAGAGAGCATCCACTGTGTGTCATACATTGTGATAAGTATTTTTCAGACATTTTAAGATATGTGCTATTTACTTTTCTTGAGGTGTTGAGAGTTTAACTAAGTCCTTAAAATGCTAAAGAACTCATAGGCGGGGAACTGGGCCACAGACACAGCTCTATTTCCTCCACAAGTTATAGACTTTCTATGATACCCCTTGACTCCTCCTCAGGACATAGAGTGGTTCCATATACACAATAAGTATTTAGAACAAATTAGCAGAATAAACAAATGAATTAAGAAATAAGCATGGGGCTTCCCTGGTGGCGCAGTGGTTGAGAATCTGCCTGCCGATGCAGGGGACACGGGTTCGGGCCCTGGTCTGGGAGGATCCCACATGCCGCGGAGCAACTGGGCCCATGAGCCACAACTACTGAGCCTGTGCGTCTGGAGCCTGTGCTCCGCAACAAGAGAGGCCGCAACAGTGAGGGGCCCGCACACCGCAATGAAGAGTGGCCCCCACTCGCCACAACTAGAGAAAGCCCTCGCACAGAAACGAGGACCCAACACAGCCATAAATAAATAAATAAATAAATTTAAAAAAAAAAAAAAAAAAAAAAAAAAAAGAAATAAGCATGAATATCAGATTTATTATGAACTAAAGTTGGCTTTATTATAGGCACCTTTATCTCTTTTCTGAATTTTTTCTCAAGGGAAAGGATTCTTTTCTCTGAATTAGAATATTGGTTTATTTATCTACACTATTTTTATGGAAATTTGTAGAATTATATCTGTGTATCACTAATAAAATCAATTGAATAAGAATACCAGTTTTGCTGATAACATTACAGTTTGTCCCTGTTTCCCTGTGACAAGGTGATTGGCAAGATGAAATTAACTCTGCCCATACTTTTAATTATAACTGTTATTAAGGAGTTTTTAATTTAATGTTTGTAGATTTTACTTTCAAAGTCAATAATAAGGAATTCCATTAGTCATTTATAAATGTCATTTTCACTGTAGGTTGATTCTGGATTAAATCCACCACAGTTCAATAACTGTCATGCCAAAGATGAACTTTTAGGAAATGTCCATCCACAAAGCTGTAAGCTATTTTCAATATAAAATTTTTAATTGTTGCTTCTCACCATTCTTTTTGTCAACTAGTAATCATACTGCTTTCCAAACAAGCAAATAGGAGTATTGTAGGACAATGGACAAAATATTAACAGATATTACTGTGTTGAAATTTTATTTTCACATTAAAATGTAGACGAGCTGGAAAAACTTAAAAGAACATTTCTGTCTTGAATCAACTTCCATCTATCTCCATGAACTCAAGCTACATCCAACATATTTGAGACCACTGGGAGAGAAGTTCAATTTAAATTAGAAACAATTTTAATTTGAAAACCACTTGATGGAAAAGAAGAAAACTTTTTTAAATGCACACTGAGACACAGATACACACATATAAGTTAATTTATTGGAATTAAATGGTTATTGATTAACATAGTAGAGTTGGGGGTTGATCTGGTCTCCTGAAATGGCTAAAACCAATGTCCTTCAAAGGATTTCAAACTAACTTAGGTTACTTTTTCCTTTTCATTAATTTATTTATTACCTTTTACTTATATAGTTAAACTTAAAAAAAAGACTTATAGATTTTTATTCAGGTATATAAATGGATGAGATTATGAGTGTTATAAATGGGTGAGATTAGCATTTAGATTGTGGCAGACCCCTGGAAGCAGAATTATTAAGTCAACATTGTTAAAATGTCTATTTTCTTTGAAAATGGATTTCTTCACAATGGAGGTTTATCTCATGTCCAAAGAATTGAAGCAGGCCTCTATAATTGCTTATTACACAGTTTGAAATAATAAAATATTTGTGTGGATTCATGTCTTCTCCTCTAAAAATAAACATATGTCCCTCATTAATAATCTACAAGTATCAAAGTCATGCTGCTGCATAAATAAAAGAAAATAAAATTAAAGTTCCAAAGCAGTTGTTCTTTAAGACTTACTGCACAAAGTCTCTAAAATTACCAGTTCATATGCCTAGCTCAGGGAAAAGTCAATTTCTGAATCAGAGAACCAAAGGTCTCGGTGTTGAATAGTAACAAAATAATCACCTGGTAATAAAGAGAGGGTCATCAAATTAGATGTTGCCTGTGAAGGATTTTGACATTATTACAACCACTATTAGTATCATCATCATCACCATTGCCATCATTACTAATATTTTCCAGACATTGTTTTGACACTTAGGAAGATTATCACCCTCAGTCAAGAGAACAAAACCTTAAACTTTGATATCTAACTGCACATTGAAATCTCATCCAAATTCTGGTTTAAAAAATAAATATCAAGCACAAGAATGTAGTGTTACCAGATTCAGTTGAGAAGAACCTGAATAAGTAGAGTTTTGTTCAGTTATCACATTTTGACATATAGTGTACATCATTCCACTTACTGTTTATTAATTTATAGGTGATTTGTCTTCCTAATTCATTTTTCATAGAAGACAGATGTAGTTTTAAGCGTAAATAATCAGATTAAATTCTCATATAGCAATGCTTTCTAACTATCATAAAAATATTCCTAGTCATAGCCAGAAGTGTAAAGGGGCCCCATGAAACCATAGTATAAGCTTGGTACATCATCCTGGAGCATTACTTTTAAAATGTTAAGTAATATGAACTATTATTTTGATATTGTATTATGGGTTAGAATGCTAAGTTTATATGAATTCTAATGATAAGAAAGAAATTAAGTCATGATTCTTATGGATTATTTGAAAAACATAGAAGAAAATTAATTGTGTTGATGACTGGTGAGTGTAGCTAAGAGTCAAATTTTCTGAATTTATGTCTCCTCTGTGCCACTTGCTTTTGCTGTGATCTTAGTTAAATTAGTCTTTCAAACTTCTAGGTCCCTCATCCCCAAAAGGGGATTATATTAAGACCTAACTCATGGAGTTATTGTGAATATTTCATTGTTTAATTGATGTAAGGTGCTTATCATAGAATCTGGAAAATACTAAGTACTCATTCTTAGGCATTGTGCATAATATATAGATCACAGAATCCATTTTCTTAAAGAGGAGATAACTTCATGAAAATACCTTATGTGGAGAAACACAATGTCATACACAAAAAAGAGTGAAGTGCCAGAGAAGCCAAGTAAATGTCTATATTGTAAGAAGTAATCTTCTCCTCTCCTTGAGCTAAAACTCCAGAATAAGGTTCAATTCATTCCCACACCAGTCACTGGGAATTCACCGGTAAAGAAGTAAACAAGAACTTTGCTCTTTCTTCTAGAGGGGGAAGACAGAATAATACACATAAATATCAATGACTAAAAACCACTACCAGATTCTGATATTCCCTTGTTTGTTCATAAAACACAGAGTAATTAATCAGGGCTTCCCTACTGGTGCAGTGGTTAAGAATCTGCCTGCCAATGCAGGGGACATGTGTTCGAGCCCTTGTCCAGGAAGATCCCACATGGCACAGAACAACTAAGCCCGTGCACCACAACTACTGAGCCTGCTCTAGAGCCTGTGAGCCACAACTACTGAGCCTGCATGCCACAACTACTGAAGCCTGCATGCTTAGAGCCTCTGCTCTGCAACAAGACAAGCCACTGCACTGAGAAGCCCATGCACTTCAAGGAAGACTAACCCTCACTCACCGCAACTAGAGAAAGCCCGCATGCAGCAACAAAGACCCACTGCAGCCAAAAATAAATAAATTGATTTATTTAAAAAAAAACATACAAAGTAATTACTCATACAACTACACTAAAAATATAATATTTTGAGTGTGCCTGTGAATATATCTTGAGAAATGAGTAGCTACACAAAGATTTAACTTAGTGATGTACATCCAAATGGGCTCACCTGAAGAACCTCTAGGATTACAAATTTTCTAAAATGATTATGGATTTATCAAAGGACATAAGGAAGACAATCAGAGTTAAAACGTTTCAACTTGAGTTTATTAACTTACCAGGAAGGAAATACATACTAGTGAAGAAATAATTTATCAGGTAGTCCACCCTGGGGGGAAAAAGTCACAATTACTTTAAATACTAAAAAGTGGGAGTTCATGGTGGTCATACATTAGCACCTGGGATAGGATAGAATAAGTCCATGGATTTGCACACAGTTAGTTAAAAGTTAGGCCCAATAAAAGTCGGGTGTCCTATAATGAATCAAAGTCCATTGTCCTTTATTAATCTCAACTGCTTAGAAGCAGTTATGATGAATAGCAATATTCAATTTTTATATCTGCTAGACTAGTGGTTATTAAATTGTGTTCCTGACCTGCAGCATCAGCATCACCTGGCAACTTGTACTAAGAAGTGAAAATTCCAGGGCCCCACCAAACAACTTCTTAATCAGAAACTCTGGGGTAGGACTCAGAAATCTGTGTTTACACAAGTTTTATGGATGATTATGATGCAGGATAATTTTTGAGAATCACTGTCCTAGGTAAATATTTCTGGAAGTGATTTTTTTTCCTTTTATAGTCATTTTTGTTGTTGTTGTTAGACAACACAAAATAGTACATTAAAGAAAAAATCTAGAGCTTCAGTTTGTCAATAGCCTTTAATATCTGGGACACATTCATTCAAATGATAGTTGGTTCCTTTTCTCATTCTGATTTTCAAAAATCGTTGTTTCTTCCTTAACCTTGTCCTACGGTGTTCATTCTGATGACACCACAGCTAATTCTCAACTGTCAGGTATCAACTTTGTGTGGGAAATCTAACATATTCATTTTGAAAATTTTGATCACTTTCTTCTGGGCTAAATTATCCCATTTCCAACATTCTGCTCACATGAATTCCAATACAGGTGGATATAAATAAATCTAAATCTGAAATAAGAATATTTAAACAGAGTTTCTAATTTTCAGCAACCTTGGAAATAGCTATTTTAAAAGAGAAAGAGAGGCTCTTGAAGGAGGCTCATTGAATACTCAAATAAATAACCTTGAGACCAGTGAAACCTTGGTCAACATGGCTCATGTTTTTGGGGATTTTGACACTTCCCTCAACCTTTTCACAGTTTTCATAAAAGCTGTATTTTTAAAAAATGAAGAACATCTTTATAAATATCTCATTATGATTATCATTTATTATTATATTCCTTGAATAAATTTCTAGAAGTATAATTTTAGAATTTCTTGATCTAACAATCTGACTGATTTTACCTCATTTATGTGTGGGAAATTATGCTGATGTATTCTTGCCAAAAAGTACCTACCTAGCAAGTTATCCAGTGAAAACAGAGCAGAAAAACTTACAGACCAAATTAAGATATGCAAATCACACATGTTTATTACATCAGTTTAAAACATACAGCAAGAATCAAGGAAAATAAGATGTGGTAAGTTAATAACCTTGGAGTAGAGTACATGTATTGTATAAACACTATTCTGCTTATTATGGATGATTTGTACTTCCCACCACCCACAGCCCCCTGATTCATATGTTGAAGTCCTAACACCCAAAGTGGCTGGAACTGGAGTATCTAAGGAATACTTATTTGACTTTATCTAAGGTCATAGAGGTGGTGCCCTGATCCAATAAGATTATTGTGTTTATAAGAAGAAACATCAAAGAGCTTGGGCACCAAGGAAAGATCATGTGGGCACACAGCAAGAAGACAACCATCTGAAAACCTGTGAGAAAGCCATCACAGGGAACCAAATCAGCTATCACCTTAGTATTGGACTTATCAGTCTCCAGAACTGTGAGAAATAAGTGTCTGCTGTTTAAGCCACTCAGTCTGTGGTATTCTGTTATAACAACCTGAGCAGACTAATCTACTATCTGAATCTTGTGTCATGAAATGGTCACAAATCTTTTCACTCTCAGCCTACCACACTAGTGGTGTGGTGACAAGAATCAGAGCAGATGTTTAACATAGGAGGCTCACAGTTGCAAGGTGATAAGAGTCAAGAAGTTATACTTACTTTATTGAAGAATAGAAGGAGAGAAACACCTGCCACAGCTATAGCTCACAGATTAATGTGCTTAGAAACTCTAGATTTTATCTGCAGGAGGAAGAATTTCACCATCATAGATGTCACAAGTATAGGTTTGTCAGGTAAAATACAGGTATCAAGTTAAATTTGAATTTCAGGAAAGAAATGACAAAATATATATTTTTTACTATAAGTTTGTCCCAAATATTGTATCATTGTTTATCTTTATCTTAAATTAAAATCTAATAGGTTGTCCTATATGTATTTTTATTTGCTAAATCTACAACCCTAAATCAGGGGATGTCTATTTAGGCTTAAAGTTGTCAATCTGGAGCTGTCATGATCTGTTTCCTATAATTAAGAAGTACTTGGTGTTTCTATCCTTTTATATTTATGACACTCTTTATTATTCCATCCTTTTTATCTATATTCAAAACAAATGTACTCCATTTATTCTATTTATGACTAATATGTCTCACAATCTACTAACATATCTATTATGTATATTTATCACTTCTCATGAGTTTCATCCATCCTCTTGTGTTTCGTCCTTACTACATATGAATAAAATACTCTCAAAGAAAACAACAAGCACATGTTGTACAAATTTATATCTATTTTATGATGATGATTATGCTGAACATGTCATTTCCATCCCCAACTATAATTAACTTAGGAACAGAATACATGTTTGACTCATATGTTGCAGGCAATCCTGTCCTACCACAGCATCACCCTTTGTTGAAGCCTAAACTTTCTATCAAGATTCAGCATACCAAATTTGGACCAATACCTGCAGAAGCAGGTGAAGGCTTTCCTTCTCCATGGGGGAGGAATATGGAAATATAGAAATAAAACCATTATCAGGTGGACCTTGAGCCTACAAAATCAGTGAGACTTTTTCTCCTAATTGTCCACCTGTTACTCCCATCTTAAAATACATTAGTGTAAGATAACAGATCTTAGTAGAAATATGACTATTCTTGCGGCTTACAAGTCAGCCCAAGGATGCATTCCTTAAATACGTAGCATTTTTCAAGAGGTAGACACTTTATATGACTTACTTTACAGTGGAATTTTTATCTTGCATATACTCCAACATTACAAAGTTATCTTCTATACATCCCAGGGAAATATCACTTTCCTCATTCTAAATTAGGTCTATCTGTTATATACTTTCACACCACTATGTACTCTTCTTTATAGCATTTACCTAAAAGGACGTTTAGGGCCTTTTTTAATTAATTGCTTAACGTCTTTGTCTGACAATAGTATGTAAATTTTTATTGCAGTATTATTTATGGTGGGAACAACAAAGTACAGAATGTTCATTGGTGGACTATTGTGTTTTTATATCCTCTACACCTAAGACTGCTATGTGGTGCATGCACAAAGCTAAGCTGAGATATATTCCTATTAGGCCTGACAAAAAGTAGGAATCCAAATAAATTAGATTAATGTTCTTATATAATTTATAGTCTTATTTTAAAGATTATCTCCAAGAATGTCTCTAATGAGTTTAGACAAAGCAGCACCAATAGAATAAGTATGCTCCCTCTCAAATGGAGTTTTCTGAAGACTTTATTTTAATTTAATGTTTGCATGTCTACTTAAAAATATTATTATTGTCTGACAATAGTATATAAAAGTTATGATTTTTTTTTTTACATTTGGGCTAATTTTGATTTTTATTGCACTAGAGACCTGAACTTAAGTGGTGCTTATTTACGCATTTCAGAAAAACCTAATTCACTGGTGATGCTCTCCAAAAACTCAACAAAACAAAATAAAACCTAATTTGAGCAAAACTTCAAGAAACTAGTACCTTAACTACCATGAGTTGATAACAAGAAGAGATGTCACATGTAGGTAAAACTACAAATGCTTCAGAATTAAGTGAGAAGACAGGTGCAGTCAGTTATATTATCATCAGTTCCCAAGATATTTTACATTTTTCTAAACTTGACTGCCTGAAACATAAGTTAGGAACCAAATGATGTCATTAAAATTTTGTCAGGATGTCAGGCTATAATTTCACACTGTGTTTAACACAAATCTCTGGTAAAACTTTTGGATGCCATTTCTTCATAATTCTCAAATGTCCTTGTTACTACCAGAGTTGCATATTTCTGTTTTCTGCTTCCAAATCACTACTAACAACAAAATGACAATGGAAAAATGAAAGAAATATGTACATCTGAATGAGAATTAAGCCATTGTAATTCACCATACCAGATAATAATATTCAACATGTTTCCCATACATTCCTATTAGTTTCCATAATAGGAATAATCAATATAAATAGACAGGAGAGGTTGATAATGTAAATACGGGCCACAAAGAAGAAACTGACTAAAAAATTAGTGAAGACAACATTTATACTTCCTGAAAATCCATCATAATTTTTAACCATTTCAGAGACACCTAGCTGATGACATGAAGAACAGGTTAGTTAAAGCTCCCTAGCTGTCGACATTGCCAACAACTCAACAATGTCTTCCACAGATGGTCCTGCTATTAGTTCATTGAGAACTATATGAGCCATTTATCCTCCTACAAGCAACTCATCACCTGGATTGAGGAACAGAATAATAAGCTAATGTGCTCTGTGACAGGAAACCATGCCTATCCTAAGTGGCATCCAAACACCCTCTCTGCTTGAGTGCAACTATTATAATGCATAAAATTAGTGATGTAAGAAAAAACTCAGCAAAAACTGGTAATAAAGTTTTGGAGAGGTGCAGTCTTATATTCAAGAGGATGAGTATGTGTTTATACATATGTATGTGCATGATTTTGTGTAGGAAAGAGATAGAAAGAGAGACAGAAAGAAATAAAGACAAGAATAACAGACAGGGAGTTCTTCAATGGTAGAGACCTAATGTAATTATGTTTTCAAGCAAAGAACTGTGCTTGGCACACAGGAAGTTATGGAAGTAAAATATTGTTGAAAGGATAGACCATAGGTGATTTATGAGATACAGAGACATTACTGAGTCAGTCATTTACCATGGAAAAGTCACATCTTAAAACAACATGGTTTTGTTGTTCAATAAAAACAATTTAAAAGCTAAAAGATGAATGCTTTGAGTCTGTAAATTAAGATTTTTTATGATGTTTAAGTTTCTTTTAAATTAAGTTGCAATAAAAGCTGTGTAAAATGAACATAACACTTTAAGAACAGATGAAAAAATTTAACTTAAAGCTGTCTGCATTTCAGTGATGATTTCCTTGTTAAAGAGTTTGTAGTATTTTAAGTGAAGCTATTATCACTAGGAACCTCACAAATGAATATAAACAGGGTATTTCCCTGAAGACTGCTTTTTAAAAACCTGACAAATGTACTTTATTTACATTTTCTTCACTGAGTAAGTTATTCCAGCACTAAGCAATTACTGTATCGTGAATATTAGTCTGATAGGCTCAAAAGGGTAATAATTTTCTAATTTCAGCTCTGTTGAAGAGGTATACTTAATGTGTCAGGTGTTAAGTAGATTGATGAACTTCACCAATTCTTGCTTATAATTAGTAGAAAATGCTTGTAGAATCATTGAATCTTAGAGTTGGAAAATGATCCAGTGTGATCATTTTCATTAGAGAAACAATTTATGCAAGAAAAATCTTAGGCAGTAATGCAATACAAGAGAAGATAAGTATTTGATTAGCATAGATACATTTTATGTGTTAAAATTCGTAATTATTTATTATAAGACTAGCCAATAGAAAGAAGGAGTATTTTATGCTCATGAAAATTTCAAATCTAGAAGTTTATACATAAAATATCAGGCTTATTATTCACTTCTATAATTTGTTTAGGTTGGAAATCCTGATTTAACAAGCTATAATATTGCAAATGGTGACCTTTTTAATCTATTTGAAATATGTGATTACGACTTCAAGGAATCTCATAAGCAACTGTCCTCCATGAGGTGATACAGAAGTTTTGGTCCTGTTATCTCAACCATTCGCCAACTCCATGATTACTACAGTAAGTGAAGAGAGACTGAAAAATCATATCAGTGGCTAAATGCTTTAGTGTGTAAATGATACTTATAACTTCTGCTCCCAACCCATTGGCCAGAATTAATTGTATGTCTGTCTTAATGCCAAGGGATGTAGAATGATAATTCTCTCCTTTGTCCAGAAGTGGATATGTGAGGGCAGTAGATACATTCTAGAATAGATTTATTTACTTAAAGTTCATGTTCAGTTGACTTTAATAGATGTTTCCAAATTATCCTCCAAAGATAATGTATTCTATATTCTCATCAATAAATTTAAAATGTAATCTTCTGAAATGTCAGATATCTCAGTGTCCTTACCTGTCAGATATTCCTTCAAAATTTCCAAAGAGTAAATTTTATTTAGTTTTGTTAGTTGAGTCTAATTTTAACCAAAATGACTTATAGACCCAGCACATCTTAATGGTGATTTTTTTAATTTACTAAATTCTTATCAAGATGTACCCCAAATTTAACTTATTATAACATACTATTATGAAAAGGAATCTGGTTCCATGTTCACCTGTTATTGTACAACAATCAAAGACAAGAGTGAGCCTAGAAGGCACACCTGAGTCTTTTTCCATGTTCAGCATATGTTAGTTGTCCTTGTGGTCTCAGCTTTCTTCTGTTAGTTGGCCTGAAGAGGCAAAACTAATAAAAAAAATAAAAGAAACAAAAGACAAAAACAAGTAGAGAGCTGAAAGCTTTCTTACACAATGAAACATTTGCAAGAAACTCAAATGTATCTATAGGGGTAGTGGGAGAAGTTTTATTCTATAACCTATATGGAAAAAAATTAAATGTGGCATGCTAAATCAATTTGTTAGTCATTTCTTGTTTATTAATTTTAATGCGTAACACATTTGTAAATTGATCTTATTAATTCAATGCCCTAAATTATTAGGAATACATTAAAAACTATTAAATAAGCACTTGTGAGTAAACATATGAAGGAGCACTATTTGAAGAGTGTTACCTAAGGATTTTATGGAGAGATGTTCATTTCATTAGAATATAAAAATTTAGAGGTATGGAATAAAAAAAAACCCAAGAGGTCAAAGAGATTTTTAAACAGCATAACTAACAGACGTATTATCAGAAATTATTTAAAGTAAGATCGAATTGGGGTTTTAATGTCATTTGAGTGGATTTATTTTCACTTTCCAATTTGAAGTATTTCCCTTGGTGGCTAAGACAGAAACAAGCTACAACATTTACATAGTTCAACTTTTTCTTAATTTATTCTCATTTCCTCTTTCTTTCTCTGCCTCTGAATCTTCATTTGCCTCTTTATATATTTCTTTTTCTTGAGATATACCACAACATAAGATATATAAAATTAAATGATTAGGCAGTTATCTTGAGACCAATGATTATTTTTCCAATTATTTTAAATGCAACTTTATAATTTACTAAACTGTTGATTATTTTGTAAACATTTATAGATAGCATATTTTGATGCCAGTATCATAGCATGTTGAGTATTGTGACATCAATTTTAATATATTTAATTTATATGTATTTTAATATATGAGGTAATAGTCTAGTTCAAAAACTTTGGAAATTTTTATGTATGTATTATTCTTCATGAAATTTAGGTTTTATTTCATTAATTTGAAAAAGCTTTTACTGACATGTAAAGATATTATTTAGTAGATCAAGTTAAACATAAATATATCTATAGTATTCTTACTATCTTAGAAACAACATTATTTTTTCAAATATTATTTTATATTCCTGGATATAGTGCAATTTTCTTCACATATGTAGAAAAAATTAAATAAAAATATACTGTGAATATTATACATCATAGAATATAGTATATAATTGTATGTTGTTCAAAGAAATATATATCATATTGACATAATAAATTATCAGTTTGCATAAATTTTTCCCATACCTTTTAAATTATACCCTGGAAAGATAACGATTTTGATAACTGCATATTTTTGACTGTTTGTCACATTACTAAACATTTTTATCATTTCAAAAATTTTTCAGTGATTTTATTAAGCTTCCAAAGTGAACAGTAATGGTTATTTTATCATCTTCTTTTCCTCTTTTTACTTTTTTGTGTCTAATCATAGATCTTCCACTAGAATGCAAAATAATAGTACATATTTTTTTCTCTGATTTCAAGTCTTTCCTGTTCAATCAATCTAGTCATTTAGAAAATTTGTTCATATTAAGAGGACATTTTCTTACTGCTCTGTTTGGTAGATATTGAAGTTTATTAAATATTTTTTCTAGCTTCTAAATATTATCTTGAAAACTTGTTTTCCTTTTCCAAAGTTTGAATGTAAAGAATTATAATAATATATTTCCTAATATTCAGTCTTTCATTTTTTGTAATAAGCCCTAATTGATCTTGCAACACTATTCTAACATTGAATTTACTAATATTTTCTTTATGAAATTTGCACTTCTAGATACAATATTGACATTAGATACAGTTTAACTTAGTAAAATGATTTGTGCATTTTATTTTTAATTTTCCAGGCTCTTAAGCACTGTAAAAGGCAAATAAATTATATGGTCTTCAAAGACGTTAAAAAGAAACTTGCCTCAATACTATCTAGTATTGTCTTTTTACTTTGTTTTCAGTTAGTTGATCTAGTCATTTTGTTTTTGAAAACTCTTTCTTGAATCAATGTTAATAATTTATATTTTTCTATACAATTGTTAATTGTATCCATATTTTCAAATTTATTACATATAACTGAATATGATCATTTAAATTTTTTCTAGCTTTGCTTCATTGGTAAACTATTATTTTTTTTTACTATTCAGTGTTTTATTTTCCCAATTAAAAGTATAGTAGCATCTTTTGTAGTTTTATCTATCTATTCAAAGAACTAGCTCTTGGATTGAGTATCAAGTCTTCTCTTTGTTCTGGTGAAAAATCATTAATAATAAAATATTTAATTTGCTTAATTAAATTAATTTGCCTTTAAATTTATTATTTTATGTTCCCAGGTCTTGTAGGATAATGATCAATAGGATGAATTGTCTTTTATTGCACTGATGCATTCTGCCAATACATAGATTTAAAGGTTCTTTCAAACTGCAAAATCCTTGCCATTCACCATTTGATTTTCCATTGATCAAAAACTTATCAGTATCTTGGTGTTCCATTTCTTACCTCCATTCTTTTCTCACTGTAGTTTTTACCTCCTTAAAAAATTATTTTCATCATTTATTTTATGAGGAAGAAGAGATAAAACTGTCTTTACAGTTTGTAATCCTGTACTGGAGTTTTATATAAACATCACTCCATTTTTTCCTACATTTTATGATTATTTTTTCTTAATCATCTTCTTTCAAACTGAAATTAAAAGTGATTTTTGATGTCTTATCTACCATTTACAACATTTTGTTCAAAGTTTTATCCTTTTGATATTAATTTAAATTTTAGACATTTCCTGTGATTAATGTTTCTTTTTCACCTTATATTTATTTTTATTCTCTTTTTACATTTGAGCCTTTCATAGTGCTCACTGTTTAAATAAATGAATAATGAAGAACAGGCCCATTACTGGCTATCTTTGTTTGACTTATTCATATTTGGTGTGTTTCTTTTTTTTTTCTTTTTTTTTTATTTATTTATTTTTGGTTGCGTTGGGTCTTTGTTTCTGTGCGAGGGCTTTCTCTAGTTGTGGCAAGCGAGGGCCACTCTTCATCACGGTGCACGGGCCTCTCACTGTCGCGGCCTCTCTTGCTGCGGAGCACAGGCTCCAGACGTGCAGGCTCAGTAGTTGTGGCTCACGGGCCCAGTTGCTCCGCAGCATGTGGGATCTTCCCGGACCAGGGCTCGAACCCGTGTCCGCTGCATTGGCAGGCAGACTCTCAACCACTGCGCCACCAGGGAAGCCCTGGTGTGTTTCTTTTAACTCAAGTTCTTTTAGATATAATTTACACTAGATTAAAGGCACACATTTGAAAAGTAGAAACCAAATATAACAAAATTTCTGGGATGCAGCAAAAACAGTATTAAGAAGGAAATTTATAGTCATAAACGACTACCTTAGGAAAAAAGAAGGGTCTCAAATAAACCACCTAAATTTACACCTCTAGGAACAAAAGAAAAAACTAACTAAGCCTAAAGTTAGCAGAAGGAAGGAAACAGTAAAGATTAGGGCAAAAATGAATGAAATAGAGACTAGTAAACACAATAGAAAAAGTCAATGAAACTAAGAGGTTTTTTTTTTAATAAGCAAAATTGACAAAACCTTTGGCTAGACTAAGTTTGATGAATTTTGTCAAATATATATCAACATATGACCACCCCCATTCAAGATACAGAACCTTTCCACATTTCCATCAACGAAAAATGTTCCAAATATGACTTTCAACCTATTCCCAATCCCCTCAGCCACCCAAATTCACTACTGGCTCCAGGCAACAACTGATTACTTTCTATGACTGTTTACTAGTTTACCTTGCTGTAGGACATAATATAAATAGAATAATATACTCTTTTGTAACAATTATTTTCACTTATTTTAGTGTTTTTGAGTTCCACCTCTGTTGCTCTATGTATCTGTAATTTGTTACTTCATTGTGGAATAATCTATTGTCTGGCTACACGACAAATTGTTTATCCATTCACTTATAAATAGACATTTGTTTTTGTTACTAGGTTTGATATTATGAATAAATTTACTAAGAAAATTTACAAACAAGTCTTTTTGGTGGACAAATATTTTCATTTGGGGGTAAATATGTAGGAGAAGAATTGCCGACTTATGTGGTAAATGCATGTTTAACTCCATATGAAACTGCCAAACTGTTTTCTAAATTGGTTAATTTTACAATTTTATAAATACAGGAATATATAAAAATTCTAGTTGCTCCAATTTCTCACCGACATTTGTCATGCCAAGCTTTTTTTTTTAATGTTAGCCACTATAATGGTGTTTCATTGCACTTTAATTTGAAATAACCAAATGAGTAATGATATAAAGCACTTAGTCATGATTTCCATATGTCTCATTTGTTAAGTATCCCTCCAATATTTCAGCCCATTTTTTAAATTGGTTGTTCATTTTCTCATTATTGAGTTCTCAATATACTTATATATCCTGGTTTCAAGTATTTTGACAGATATATGTATTATGAATATTTTTCTACTCTGTGACATGTATTTATATTTATAACAGTGTGTTTTAATGAGCAAATTTTATTTTAATGAATTTCAACTTATCATTTCTTTTTGCTTTTGTTTTCTTCCAGCATTTTTTATATTTAGATCTATTATCCATTTTGAGTTAATATTTGTTTATGGTATGTGCTAAGGGTCAATTTTCATATTTTAATATGAATATTCAATTTCTTTTTTTAATGAATGTATTATTTTTCTGATTGAATTGTCATAATGCCATAGTTCAAGAACAAATGTAGAGTTTGGGTCAAACGGAGGAATAGGAGGACCTGGGGTTCACCTCTCCCCACAAGTACATCAAGAATACATCTACAAGTGGAACAATTTTTACACCACACCTTCTGACACTAGCAGAGGACCTCAGATACTTAAAAGGATAAGAAAAGATGCTTGCATAACTGGATAGGACAAAAGAGAGAAAAGGAAGAAAAAGAAAAGAGGAAACGAGATGGGACCCACAACCCTGGGGGGGAGCTGAAGGAAAGGAGAGGTTACTGCACCCAGGGAAGCCCACTTACTGGTGGCAAGATCAACAGGAATAGAAGGGGAACTCTGGGGGCTATCAGAGGAAAGTGCAGCAGCTGGTCTGTGGCAGGCAAGACAGAGTGAGATTTATACAGATGGTATGTGCCACAGCTCTGTGCACCCCAACCTGAGACGGGTGTCTACCAGTGATGGCAGGGGCAGGGTGCTGAAGCATGGGGTTTGGAGAGCAGACCCAAGGGGAGGAGTGCTATTGGCTGTACAGAGACAGCCTGAGGGAATGGGAGTGAGTAGCTCCATAGCCAGGAATGCTCCTGGAGAAAGCACAGACTACCATGGAAGTGAGGCATGATTGTTGAGTAGAATGTGAATGGTGGGGAGGACATTATGATCTCTCTCCCCACACACCAGTCCCTGCCTCTTCAGACACTGGGTGGGACTCCTGCCTGAGAAAGTGTGTGCATGCCCCAGTTGCTGCCTTGTCCCCCTCAGCTTGGATGAATATGTGTCCTCTTGTTGGTCACCACTTCCTGCCAGCCCCTGCCTCTGTGAGCTCTAGAGGGGGCTCCCACTGGAGAAAGTGTGTACTCCCCAGTCATTGCAACCTTATCTCTCTCCCACCTAACTAAGCAAGCATGGCCCACTCAGTTGCTGCCTTTGTCCCCTCTCACTTGGGTGGGGAGCAGATGCCTGAGGATGGCCCACATACATCATTGGGGCCAAAACCAAAGCTGAGCCCCAGGGACTGTGTGACTAAGGACAAAGAACTGAAATCTCTCCATGCAGCTGCACAAGCCACTGATTAAATCCCTGTGAAATTCAGCACCTGAGGAATATCTGAATGGACAATGATGCTCTCACAACCCAGAAGTGTCTAGCTTAAGCAGCTGTGGACTTTGTGGGCATGTACACATGGGATTTGGGCCAGGTCAGAATCTGAGCCACCCCCACAGTGGGTCCAGAGACCTACCTAGAAGTCTTGGAGGGCCTTCTGGGGAAACGGGGGTTGGGTGTGGCTCACCATGGGCTCAAAGACACTGATAGTGGAGACCCCAGAGAATTTTGTTGTTGTTCTTTTTGTCATTGTTCTATTTATTTATTTTATTTAGTTTTATTTTATTTTTTAATATATTTTTTACTTCTTTCTATGTAATTTTGTTTGTTTTGTCATTTGATCTCTTTTTTTTGTATTTTTATTGTCATTGTTTGTATTTCTTTGCTTTTTTTTTTTTGTTTTTTGTGGGGTTTTTTTTTTGGTTTTTGTTTTTTAGTTTTGTTTTTATTTTTGTGTTGGTTCTTGGGTTTTTTGTTTGTTTCCTTTATTTTTTTGGTTTTGTTTTTATTGTTTGTTTTAGTTTTGTTTGTTTGTTTTCTTATTTTTTTACTTTTTTTGGCCAGACCATCTGGCTTGCAGGCTTGTGAGGTCTTGGTTCCCTGGCCAGGGGTTGAACCTGAGGGCCCACAGTGGAAGTGTCACATTCTAGCCCTTGGGCTACCAGGGAATTGCAAGCCTCAGGGAATATTAATTGGCATGAGCCCTCCCTGAGGTCCCTAGCTCAGCACTAAGACCTGGCTCTACCCAACAGCCTGCAAGCTCCAGTGTTCAAACACCTCAGGACAAACAACTAGCAAGACATGAACACAGCCCCACCCATCAGCATACAGGCTGGCTAAAGTCATACTAAGCACACATAAACCAAAACACACTCATTGACACAGACCTGCCCACCAGAGGGACAAGACCCAGCTCCAGCCACCAGAGGGCAGAAACCAGTCCCTCCCATCAGAAAGCCTACACAAGTCCCTGGACCAAACTTACCCACCAGGGAGCAGAAAACAGAAGCATGAGGAACTACAACACTTCAGCCTGCAGAGAGGAGACCATAAACACAATAAGTTAGACAAAATGAGATAAAAGACAAATATGTGACAGAAGAAGGAGCAAGGTAAAAACCTACAAGAACAACTAAATGAAGAGGAAAATCTACCTGAAGAAAAATTCAGAGTAATGACAGTAAAGATGGTTCAAGCTCTCAAAAAAAGAATGGAGGCATGGATCAAGAAGATACAAGAAATGCTTAACAGGACCTAGAAGAACTAAAGAACAAACAGTGATGAACAATACAGTAACTGAAGTTTTAAAATACACTAGAAGAAATCAATAGCAAAATAACTGAGGCAGAAGAACAGATAAATGAGCTAGAAGATAGAATGGTGGAAATCTCTGTCACAGAAGAGAATAAAGAAAAAAAAATGAAAATAAATGATGACAGTCTCAGAGACCTATGGAACAACATTAAACACACCAACATTCCCATTATAGGGGTCCCAGAAGAAGAAGAGAAAGAGAAAGAGACAGGGAAAATCTTTGAAGAGATTTTAGTCAAAATTTTCCCTAACATGGTAAAGGAAATAGTCACCCAAGGCCAGGAAAAACAGAGATTCCCATGCAGGATATACCCAAGGAGAAACAAGCTGAGACACATATTAATCAAAATAACAAAAATTAAACACAAAGAAAAATATTATAAGCAGTAAGTAAAAAGCAACAATTAAAATACAAGGGAACTCGCAAAAGGTTATCAGTTGATTTTTCAGCAGAAACCCCACAGGCCAGAAAGGAGTGGCATGATATACACATGATATATTTTAAGTGATGAGAGGTAAAATCTTACAACCATGAATAATCTACACAGGAAGGCTCTCATTCAGATTTGACAAAGAAATCAAAAGATTTACAGACAAGTGAAAGCTAAGAGAAATCAGTACCACCAAACCAGCTTTACAATAAATGCTGAAGCAACTTCTCTAGGCAGGAAGCATAAGAGAAGAGAACAAAGAAGAAGGGAAGAAAAAAAACCAAAACACAAAATAATTAAGAAAATGGCAATAAGAACATACATATTGATAATTAAGTTAAATGTTCCAACAAAAAGACACAGCCTGCCTGAATGGATATAAACCCAAGACCCATATATATGCTATCTACAAGAGACCCACTTAAGACCTAGGGGCACATACAAACTGAAAGTGAGGAGATGGAAACCAAAAGACAGCTGGAGTAGGAATACTCATATCAGACAAAATAGACTTTAAAATAAATACTCTTACAAGAGACAAGGAAGGAAACTACATAATGATCAAGGGATCAACCCAAGAAGAAGATATAACAATTGTAAATATATGCACCTAACGTACGAGCACTTCAGTACGTAAGGCAAACGTTAACAGAAATAAAAGGGGAAATCAACAGCAACATAAGAATAGTGGGGGACTTTAACACCCCATTTACACCAATGGACAGATCATTCAGAGAGAAAATTAATAAGGAAACACAAGCCTTAAATGACACATTAGACCAGATGGACTTAACTGATATTAATAGGATATTACACCCGAAAGCAGCAGAATACACTTTCATCTCAAGTGCACAGGGAACATTCTCCTGGATAGATCACATCTTGGGTCACAAATCAAGTCCTGGTAAATTGAAGAAAATTGAAATCATGTCAAGCATCTTTTCTGATGACAACACTATGACATTAGAAATCAATTGTAGGGAAAATACTGTAAAAAACACAAACACATGAAGGCTAAACAATATGTTACTAAATAATAAATGGATCACTGAAGAAATCAAAGAGAAAATCAAAATATATCTAAAGACAAATGAAAACATGATAATCCAAAACCTATGGGATGCAGCAAAAGCAGTTCTAAATGGAAAGTTTATATAAATACTACCCCAAGTCCTACCCCAAGAAAAAAGAAAAAATCTCAAATACAAAACCTATCCTTACACCTAAAGCAGTAGAAAGAACAAACAAAACCCAAAGTTAGTAGAAGGAAAGAAATCATAAAGATCAGAGCAGAAATAAATGAAATAGAGACAAAGAAAACAATAGCAAAGATCAATGCAACTAAAAGCTGGCTCCTTGAAAAGATAAACAAAATTGATAAATCTTTAGCCAGACTTATCAAGAAAAAAAGGGAGAGGGCTCAAATCAATAAAATCAGAAATGAAAAAGAAGTTACAATGGGCACCACAGAAATGCAAATGACCATAAGAGATTACTACAAGCAACTATAAACCAATAAAATGGACAACCTAGAAGAAATGAACAAATTCTTGGAAAGATACAACTTTCCAAGACTGAACCAGGAAGAAATAGAAAATATGAACAGACTAATCACAAGTACTGAAATTAAAACTAATTATAAACCTTCCACAAACAAAAGCCCAGGACCAGATGGCTTCACAGGCGAATTCTATCAAACATTTACAGAAGAGTTAACACCCACCCTTTTCAAACTCTTCTAAAAAATTGCAGAGGGTGCTTCCTGGTGGTGCAGTGATTGAGAGTCTGCCTGCTGATACAGGGGACACAGGTTAGTGCCCCGGTCTGGGAAGATCCCACATGTGGTGGACCAGCTAGGCCCATGAGCCATGGCTGCTGAGCCTGTGTGTCCGCAGCCTGTGCTCCTCAATGGGAGAGGCCACAACAGTGAGGGGCCTGCATACCGCAAAAAAAAAAAAAAAAAAAAAATTGCAGAGGAAGGGAGACTCCTAAGTTCATTCTATGTGGCCATCATAACCCTGACACTAAAACCTGACAAAGATATCACTAAAAAAGAAAATTACTGACCAATATCACTGGTGAACAAAGATGCAAAAATTCTCAATAAAATATGAGCAAACCAAATCCAACAACACTTTAAAAGGTTCATACCTTATGATCAAGTAGGATTTATCCCAGGGATGCAAGGATTTTTCAACATATGCAAGTCAATCATATATTGGTCAATCATATATTGACTTATATATACTGTGTGAGATATATATATATATATATATGTATATATATATACACAGGCCAATATCACTGATGGATATAGATGCAAATATCCTCAACAAAATATTAGCAAACAGAATCCAACAGCACATTAAAAGGATCATACTCCATGATCAAGTGGGGTTTATTCCAGGAATGTAAGGATTCTTCAATATACGCAAATTAATCAACGTGATACACCATATTAAAAAATTGAAGGAGAAAAACCGTATGATCATCTCAAAAGATGCAGAGAAAGCTTTCGAAAAAATTCAACACCCATGGGCTTCCTTGTTGGTGCAGTGGTTGAGAGCCTGTATATATATATATCACACAGTATATATTGATATATATATCACACAGTATATTGACATATATTGTGTGATAAACCCCCATCAAGAAATTGAAGAATAAAAACCATATGATCATCTCAATAGATGCAGAAAAAGCTTTTGACAAAATCCAACACCAAGTTATTATAAAAACTCTCCAGAAAGTGGGTATAGAGGGAACTTAACTTACCTCAACATAACAAAGTCCATACATGACAAACCCACAGCAAACTTCATTCCCAGTGGTGAAAAACTGAAAGAATTTCCTCTAAGATCAGGAACAAGACAAGGATGTCCACTCTTACCACTTTTTTTGAACATAGATTTGGAAGGTCTAGCCATGGCAATCAGAGAAGAAAAAGAAATAAAAGGAATCCAAATGGGAAAAGAACTAAAACAGTCACTGTTTGCAGATGGCATGACACTATACATAGAATATCCTAAAGATGCTACCAGAAAAATGTTAGAGCTCAGTAATAAATTTGGTAAAGATGCAGGATAAAAAATTGATACACAGAAATATCTTGCATTCCAATACACTAACAACAAAATGTCAGAAAGAGAAATAGGGGAAACAATCCAATTTACCATTGCATCAAAAAAATAAAATACCTGGGAATAAACCTACCTAAGGAAGCAAAAGAGCTATACTCAGAAAACTATAAGATATGATGAAATAAATAAAAGATGACAGAAAATATGATGGAGAGATGTATCATGCTCTTGGATTGGAAGAATCAGTATTGTGAAAATGACTATACTACCCAAGACTCAATGCAATCCCTATCAAATTACAAATGGCAATTTTCACAGAATTAGAACAAAAATTTTACACTTTGTATGGAAACACAAAAGACTGTAAATAGCTAAAGCAATCTTGAGAAAGAAAAATGGAGATGGAGGAATCAGGCTCCCTGACTTCAGACTGTAGTACAAAGCTACAGTCTTCAAAACAGTATCATACTGGAACAAAAACAAAAATATAGAAGAATGGATCAGGATAGAAAGTTCCAAGGTAAACCCATGCACCTATGGTCACCTAATCTATGACAATGGATGCAAAAATATACAATGGAGAAAAGAAAGTCTCTTCAATAAGTGATGCTGGAAAAACTCTACTAATTTGGGTAGTAGAGCCATTTTCACAATGTTGATTCTTCCAATCCAAGAACATGGTATATCTCTCCATCTATTTGCTACTCTAGCTTTCTTTTGGTTTCCATTTGCATGGAATATCATTCTTCATCCCCTTACTTTCAGTCTGTATGGGTCTCTAGGTCCGAAGTAGGTCTCTTGTAGGCAACATATTTATGCATCTTATTTTTGTATCCATTCAGCCAGTCTGTGTATTTTGGTGGGAGCATTTAGTCCATTTATATTTAACGTAATTATTGATATGTATGTTCCTATTCCTATTTTCTTAATTGTTTTGGGTTTGCTTTTGTAGGTCTTTTCCTTCTCTTGTGCTTCGTGCCTAGAGAAGTTCTTTTAGCATTTGTTGTAAAGCTGGCTTGGTGGTGCTGAACTCTCTCAGCTTTTGCTTGTCTGTAAATGTTTTAATTTCTATATCAAATCTGAATGAGATGCTTGTTGGGTACATTAATCTTGGTTGAAGATTTTTCTGCTTCATCACTTTATTTTTTAACATCTTTATTGGCGTATAATTGCTTTACAATGGTGTGTTATTTTCTGCTTTATAACAAAGTGAATCAGGTAAACATATACATATGTTCCCATATCTCTTCCATCTTGCGTCTCCCTCCCTCCCACCCTCCCTATCCCACCCCTCCAGATGGTCACAAAGCACCGAGCTGATCTCCCTGTGCTATGCGGCTGCTTCCCACTAGCTATCTACCTTACATTTGGTAGTGTATATGTGTCCATGCCTCTCTCTCACTTTGTCACAGCTCACCCTTCCCCCTCCCCATATCCTCAAGTCTGTTCTCTAGTAGGTCTGTGTCTTTATTCCTGTCTTACCCCTAGGTTCTTCATGACACCTTTTTTCTTAAATTCCATATATATGTGCTAGCATACAGTATTTGTCTTTCTCTTTCTGACTTACTTCACTCTGTATGACAGACTCTAGGTCTATCCACCTCATTAAACATAGCTCAATTTTGTTTCTTTTTATGGCTGAGTTATTCCATTGTATATATGTGCCACATCTTCTTTATCCATTCATCCAATAATGGACACTTAGGTTTTTTCCATCTTGGGCTATTGTAAATAGAGCTGCAATGAATATTTTGGTACATGACCCTTTTTGAATTATGGTTTTCTCAGGATATATGCCCAGTAGTGTGATTGCTGCATCATATGGTAGTTATATTTGTACATTTTTAAGGAAATTCCATAGTGGCTGTACCAATTCACATTCCCACCAGCAGTGCAACAGTGTTCTCTTTTCTCCACACCCTCTCCAGCATTTATTGTTTCTAGATTTTTTGATGATGGCCATTCTGAGTGGTGTGAGATGACATCTCATTTTAGATTTGATTTACATTTCTCTAATGATTAATGATGTTGAGCATTCTTTTATGTGTTTGTTGGCAGTCTGTATATCTTCTTTGGAGAAACGTCTATTTAGATCTTCTGCCCATTTTGGGATTGGGTTGTTTGTTTTTTTCTTCTTGAGCTTCATGAGCTGCTTATAAATTTTGGAGATTAATTCTTTGCCAGTTTCTTCATTTGCAAATATTTTCTCCCATTCTGAGAGTTGTCTTTTGGTCTTGTTATTGTTTCCTTTGCTGTGCAAAGCTTTGAAGTTTCATTAGGTCCCATTTGTTTATTTTTGTTTTTATTTCCATTGCTCTAGGAGGTGGATCAAAAAGGATCTTGCTGTGATTTATGTCATAGAGTGTTCTGCTTATGTTTTCCTCTAAGAGTTTGATAGTTTCTGGCCTTACATTTAGCTCCTTAATGCATTTTGAGCTTATATTTGTGTATGGTGGTAGTGAGTGATCTAATCTCATACTTTTACATGTACCTGTCCAGTTTTCCCAGCACCACTTATTGAAGAGGCTGTCCTTTCTTCACTGTACATTCCTGTCTCCTTTATCAAAGATAAGGTGACCATATGTGTGTGGGTTTATCTCTGGGCTTTCTATCCTGTTCCATTGACCTATCTTTCTCTTTTAGTGCCAGTACCATACTGTCTTGATTACTGTAGCTTTGTAGTATAGTCTGAAGTCAGGAAGCCTGATTCCTCCAGCTCCATTTTTCGTTCTCACGATTGCTTTGGCTATTCGGGGTCTTTTGTGCTAACATACAAATTGTGAAATGTTTTGTTCTGGTTCTGTGAAAAATGCCAGTAGTAGTTTAATAGGGGTTGCATTGAATCTGTAGATTGCTTTGGGTAGTAGAGTCATTTTCACAATGTTGATTCTTCCAATCCAAGAACATGGTATATATCTCCATCTATTTGTATCATCTTTAATTTCTTTCATCAGTGTCTTATTATTTTCTGCATACAGGTCTTTTGTCTCCTTAGGTAGGTTTATTCCTAGATATTTTATTCTTTAAGTTGCAATGGTAAATGGGAGTGTTTTCTTGATTTCACTTTCAGATTTTTCATCATTAGTGTATAGGAATGCAGAGATTTCTGTGCATTAATTTTGTATCCTGCTACTTTACCAAATTCATTGATTAGCTCTAGTAGTTTTCTGGTAACACCTTTAGGATGCTCTATGTATAGTATCATGTCACCTGCAAACAGTGACAGCTTTACTCCTTTTCCGATTTTGATTCCTTTCATTTCCTTTTCGTCTCTCATTGCTGTGGCTAAAACTTCCAAAACTATGTTGAATAAGAGTGGTGAGAGTGGGTAGCCTTGTCTTATTCCTGATCTTAGTGGAAATGCTTTCAGTTTTTCACCATTGAGGTTGATGTTGGCTCTGGGTTTGCATATATGGCCTTTATTATGTTGAGAAGCATTCCCTCTATGCCTACTCTCTGCAGCGTTTTTATCATAAACGGGTGTTGAATTTTGTCGAAAGCTTTCTCTGCATCTATTGAGATGATCATATGGTTTTTCTACTTCAATTTGCTAATATGGTTTATCACATTGATTGATTTGCATATATTGACGAATCCTTGCATTCCTGGAATAAACCCCACTTGATCATTGTGTATGATCCTTTTAATGTGCTGTTGGATTCTGCTTGCTAGTATTTTGTTGAGGATTTTTGCACATGTGTTCATCAGTGATATTGGCCTGTAGTTTTCTTTCTTTGTGACATCCTTCTGTGGTTTTGGTATCAAGGTGATGGTGGCTTCGTAGAATGAATTTGGGAGTATTCCTCCCTCTGATATATTTGGAAGAGTTTGAGAAGGATAGGTGTTAGCTCTTCTCTAAATGTTTCATACAATTCGCCTGTGAAGCCATCTGGGCCTGGGTTTTTGTTTGTTGGAAGATTTTTAATCACAGTTTCAATTTCAGTGCTTGTGATTGGTCTGTTCATATTTTCTATTTCTTTCTGATTCAGTCTTGGCAGGTTGTGCATTTTTAAGAATTTGTCCATTTCTTCCAGGTTGTTCATTTTATTGTCATAGAGTTGCTTGTAGTAATCTCTCATTATCTTTTATATTTCTGCAACATCTGTTGTTACTTCTCCTTTTTCATTTCTAATTCTATTGATTTGAGTCTTCTCCCTTTTTTTCTTGGTGTGTCTGCCTAATAGTTTATCAATTTTGTTTATGTTCTCAAAGAACCAGCTTTTAGTTTTATTGATCTTTGCTATTGTTTCCTTCTTTTCTTTTTCATTTATTTCTGATCTGATCTTTATTATTTCTCTCCTTCTGCTAGCCTTGGGTTTTTTTTTTTTTTTGTTCTTCTTTCTCTGATGCTTTAGGTGCAAGGTTAGGTTGTTTATTCGAGATGTTTCCTGTTTCTTAAGGTGGGCTTGTATTGCTATAAATTTTCCTCTTAGAACTGCTTTTGCTGCATCCCATAGGTTGTGGGTCGTTGTGTCTCCATTGTCATTTGTTTCTAGGTATTTTTTTATTTCCTCTTTGATTTCTTCAGTGATCATTTCGTTATTAGGTAGTGTATTGTATAGCCTCCATGTGTTTGTATTTTTTACAGATCTTTCCTGTAATTGATATCTAGTCTCGTAGCATTGTTGTTGGAAAAGATATTTGATACAATTTCAAGATTCTTAAATTTACCGAGGCTTGATTAGTGACCCAAGATATGATACATCCTGGAGAATGATCCATGAGCACTTGAGAAAAATGTGTATTCCTTTGTTTTTGGATGGAGTGTCCTATAAATATCAATTAAGTCCATCTTGTTTAATGTATCATTTAAGGCTTGTGTTTCCTTATTTATTTTCATTTTGGATGATGTGTCCATTGGGGAAAGTGCAGTGTTAAAGTCCCCTACATTGGTTTTCCCCTTTTATGTCTGTTAGTATTTGCCTTATGTATTGAGGTGCTCCTATGTTGGGTGCATAATTATTTACAATTGTTATATCATTTTCTTGGATCAATCCCTTGATCATTATGTAGTGTCCTTCTTTGGCTCTTCTAATAGTCTTTATTTTAAAGTCTATTTTGTCTTATATGAGAATTGCTACTCCAACATTCTTCTGAGATCCATTTGCATGGAATATCTTTTTCCATCCCCTCACTTTCAGTCTGTATGTGTTGCCAGGTCTGAAATGGGTCTTTTGTAGACAGCATATATATGGGTCTTGCTTTTGTATCCATTCAACCACTCTGTGTCTTTTGGTGGGAGCAGTTAATCCATTTACATTTAAGGTAATTATCAATATGTATGTTCCTATTCCCATTTTCTTAATTGTTTTGGGTTTGTTATTGTAGTTCTTTTCCTTCACTTGTATTTCTTGCCTAGAGAAGTTCCTTTAGCATTTGTTGTAAATCTGGTTTGGTGGTGCTGAACTCTTAGCTTTTGCTTGTCTGTAAATGTTTTAGTTTCTCCATCATATCTGAATGAGGTCCTTCCTGGGTAGAGTAATCTTGGTTGCAGGACTTTCTCCTTCATCACTTTAAATATGTCCTGCCACTCCCTTATGTCTTGCAGAGTTTCTGTTGAAAGATCAGTGGTTAACCTTATGGGGGTTCCCTGTGTGTTACTTGTTGTTTTTCCCTTGCTGCTTTTAATATGTTTTCTCTGTATTTAATTTTTGACAGTTGGATTAATTTGTGTCTTGGCATATTTCTCCTTGGATTTATCCTGTATGGGACTCTCTGTGCTTCCTGGACTTGACTAACTATTTCCTTTCCCATATTAGGGAAGTTTTTAACTATAATATCTTCAAATATTTTCTCAGTCCCTTTATTTTTCTCTCCTTCTTCTGGAACCCCTATAATTCGAATGTTGGTGCATTTAATGTTGTCCCAGAGGTCTCTGAGACTGTCCTCAGTTCTTTTCATTCTTGTTTCTTTATTCTGCTCTGCTGTAGCTATTTCCAGTATTTTATCTTACAGGTCACTTATCCATTTTTCTGCCTCAGTTATTCTGCTATTGATCCATCTACAGTATTTTTAATTTCATTTATTGTGTTGTTCATCATTGATTGTTTCATCTTTAGTTCTTCTAGGTCCTTGTTAAGTGTTTCTTGCATTTTCTCTATTCTATTTCCAAGATTTTGGATAATCTTTACTATCATTATTCTGAATTCTTTTTCAGGTAGACTGCCTATTTCCTCTTTATTTGTTAGGTCTGGTGGGTTTTTACCTTGCTCCTTCATTTGCTGTGTGTTTTTCTGTCTTCTCATTTTGCTTCTCTTACTGTGTTTTTCGAGATCTCCTTTTTGCAGGCTGCAGGTTCATAGTTCCCGTTGTTTTTGGGGTCTGTGCTCAGTGGCTAACGTTGGTTCAGTGGGTTGTGTAGGCTTCCTGGTGGAGGGGAAGAGTGCCTGTGTTCTGGTGGATGAGGCTGCATCTTGTTTTTCTGGTGGGCAGGTCCACATCTTGTGGTGTGTTTTGGGGTGTCTGTTGACCTATTATGATTTTTAAGCAGCCTCTCTGCTAATGGGTGGGGTTGTGTTCTTGTCTTGCTAGTTTTTTGGCATAGTGTGTCCATCAGTGTAGCTTGCTGGTCCTTAAGTGAAGCTGGATGCTGGTGTTGAGATGGAGATCTCTGGGAGATTTTTGCCATTTGATATTATGTGGAGCTGGGAGGTCTCTTGTGGACCAGTGTCCTGAAGTTGGCTCTCCCACCTCAGAGGCAGAGCACTGACTCCTGGCTGCAGCACCAAGAGCCTTTCATCCACACAGCTCAGAAAAAAAGGGAGAAAATGTAGAAAGAAAGAAAGAAAGAAAGAAAGAAAGAAAGAAAGAAAGAAAGAAAGAAAGAAAGAAAGAAAGAAAGAAAGAAAGAAAGAAAGGGAGGGAGGGAGGAGGGAGAGAGGGAGGAAGGAAGGAAGGAAGGAAGGAAGGAAGGAAGGAAGGAAGGAAGGAGAAAGGAAAGAAAGAAAGAAGGAAGGAAGTTAGGAGGGAAAGAAGGAATGAAAGAATGAAAGAAAGAATATAAAATAAAATAAAAAAGTAAGACAAAATAAAATATAGTTATTAAAATAAAAAATAATTATTAAGAAAAAAATTTTTTTAAAGAAAACAAACAAAAAAACAGACAGATAAGTCCCTAGGACAAATGGTGGAAGCAAAGCTATACAGACAAAATCTCACACAGAAGCATACACATACACACTCACAAAAGGAGGACAAAATAATAAATCTTGCTCTCAAAGTCCACCTCCTCAATTTGGGATGATTCGTTGTCTACTCATGTATTTCACAGATGCAGGGTACATCAAGTTTATTGTGGAGCTTTAATCTGCTGCTTCTGAGGCTGCTGGGAGAAATTTCCCTTTCTCTTTTTTTGTTCTCACAGCTCCCGGGGCCCAGCTTTGGATTTGGCCCTGCCTCTGCCTGTAGGTCGTCGGAGGGTGTCTGTTCTTTGCTCAGGCAGGACGGGGTTAAAGGCGCAGCTGCTTCGGGGACTCTGGCTCACTCAGGCCAGGGGAAGGGAGGGTTGCTGTTGCAGGACGAGCCTGCAGCGGCAGAGGGCAGCGGGACATTGCACTAGCCTGAGGCATGCTGTGCGTTCTCCCAGGGGAGTTGTGCCTGGATCCCAGGACCCTGGCAGTGGCGGGCTGCACAACCTCCCTGGAAGGGAGGTGTGGATAGTGACGTGTGCTCACACAGGCTTCTTGGTGGTGGCAGCAGCAGCCTTAGCATCTCATGCCCATCTCTGGTGTCCGCGCTTTTAGCCGTGGTTTGCGCCTGTCTCTGGAGCTCCTGTAAGCAGTGCTCTTAATCCCCTCTCCTCGTGCACCAGGAAACAAAGAGGGAAGAAAAAGTCTCTTGCCCCTTTGGCAGGTACAGACTTTTCCCCGGACTCCCTCCCGGCTAGCCGTGGTGCACTAATTCCCTGCAGGTTGTGTTTACCCCGCCAACCCCGGTCCTCTCCCTGTGCTCCGACCGAAGCCCGAGCCTCAGCTCCCAGTCCCGCCCACCCCGACGGGTGAGCAGCCTAGCCTCTCAGGCTGGTGAGTCCCTATAGGCACCGATCCTCTGTGCGAGAATCTCTCCACTTTGCCCTCCACACCCCTGTTGCTGTGCTCTCCTCCGCCACCCGCAGTCTCCGCCCATGAAGGGGCTTCCTAGTGTGTGGAAACCTTTCCTCCTTTACAGCTCCCTCCCACTGGTGCAGGTCCCGTCCCTATTGTTTTGTCTCTGTTTATTCTTTTTTCTTTTGCCTTACCCAGGTATGTGGGGAGTTTCTTGCCTTTTGGGAGGTCTGAGGTCTTCTGCCAGCGTTCAGTAGGTGTTCTGTAGGAGTTGTTCCACGTGTAGATGTATTTCTGGTGTATCTGTGGGGAGGAAGGTGATCTCTGCTTCTTACTCTTCCGCCATCTTCCTGAGAAAGTCTCTTTTTATCTTTGCCATTTTAATTATAATATGTAGCGTGTCTTGGTGTGGTCCTGTTTGGGTTGTTCCTTTTTGGGATCCTCTGGACCTGCAGGTCTGTTTCCTCTCCCAGGTTAGTTAAGTTTACATCTTTTATGTCTTCAAATATGGTTTTTGCCCCTTTTCTCTCTCTTCTTCTGAGAACCCTATACTGTAAATGTTAGTATACTTGAAGTTGTCCCAGAGATCTTTAAACGTCTCATTTTCCTTTGTCCTTTTTTTTTTCCTGTTCAGATTGAGTGATTTCCACCACTCTGTCTTCCAGTGATCCATTCCTGTATATCATCTAATCTACTGTTTATTTCTTCTAGAGTATTTTTTACATCAGTTATTGTATACTTCATCTCTGCTTAGTTCTACTTTATATTTTCTTACTCCTTGTTAAATTTTCTAATTTCTTACTCTGTTCATCCAGTCTTCTCCCAAGTATTTTCAACAACTTTATGATCATTACCTTCAACTCATTAACTGCTAGTGTGCTTATATCCACTTCACATAGTTTTTCTTGGGTTTTATTTTTTTCTTTATTTGGAATATATTTCTCTGTCACTTCACTTTTCCTAATTTTCTTTTTTTATTCTATGTGTTTTGTAGGTTGGTTACTTTTCCTGATCTTGAAGAAGTGGCCTTATGTAGGAAATGTCCTATGGGACCCAGCAGCACACTCCCCACTGGTCAACAGAGCTATATGCTTTAAGGGTGCCCTCTATGTAGCTATGTGGGTCCTTCCAGTGTGGCAGACTGACTACTGTGGGCATGCTGGTAGGCTGTGAGGCTGCTGGTATGGTTGGTTGCCAGGCCTTGCTTTTTGTGGATGTTTCTGGCTATTGGTGGGTGAGACCAAGTCATGTATGGCTGGTTTCATGGAAGGGGAGTCCTGGTCCTGGTGCTTGCCCACAGGTGGCAGGACCAGGTTATGAGGCAACTGGTTATATGCCCCAAGTGGTCCTAAGGCTGGTGTTAGTGTCCTGGTAGGTAAGACCAATTCTTGACACATCTGGCTACTATGTCTGGGGTAACCTAGATCTGATGACAGCCTGCTTGTTTGTGAGACTGGATCCTGACATGGCTATCTGAGGGGCCAAGTATTTTCTGGAGCTGATGTAGGCCCACTTTTGGGAAAGGCCAGGATACAGTGCATCCCCAAGGCCTTGCCGACCTGCTGGTGAATGGGTCAGGTGTTTACAGAGCTGGCTGTGGGGTCCTGTTTGTCCTGGGACTGTTGCTGCCTCATTGGTGGGCAAGGCTGGTACCCTGTGGGTACAAGGTCTAGTACTAGCCTTCTGGTTGACAGACCCTGATCCTGGGGTCTCTGGCTGCATGGCCCTAGGGTTCCCACAATTAATGTCTGCCCAAATGTGGGTAGGACTAGGACCTAATGGATCCCAAGAAGGATGCCCACCTAATGGTGGGTGAGGTTAAGTCCCAGGGCTAGTGTCAGTCTGTTGGCAGGTAGGGCTGTATCTGGCAGCTAGTTGCAGGATCCCTGTGGGTACTGGAGCTGGTGCTGGTGCACTGCTGGGCAGGGCCAAGTCCTACACCTGCTGATGGGTGAGACTGTGTCCCAGGGCAGTCAGGGGCTCTGTGGGTCCAAGGCAGATGGCCTGCTTGTGGCTAGAGCTAGGTCCTGACACTATAGAGAGGATGAAAATGGTACTTACCACTACCAGTGTCTTTGTGTTGGGTCATGTTCCCCCAAATACTGATGCCAGTGCCAATGTCCCCAGGTTGTGTCTCAATTGCCTCCTGCTTCTCCCAAAGGCTCTCAAAGATCAGCAAGTGGGTCTGGCCCAGGCTTAATTCAAATTACTGCTTCTGCCCTCTGTCTCAGAGTGTTGATATATTGTGTTTGCCCTTTAAGAGTGAGTCTCTATTTTCCACAGCCCTCTTGCTATCCTAAAAGTAAGACCTGCTGGTGTTCAAAGCCAAACATTCTGGAGATTTGTCTTCCTGGTATAGGACCCCTGAGCTGGGGAAACCAACTTGGGACCTGGATCCCTTGCTTGTTTGGGTGGACTCTGCAATTGTAATCATCCTCTCATTTGTGGGCCACCTACCTGGGGCTAGGGTTAGGGGTCTCCTAACCCTAATACCACATCTCCACCTCTCCTCTCTGTCTTGTTGTGATTACTTCTTTATATCTTAGCTGTAGATTTCTCTGCTAGTCTTCAAGTATCTTTCATGGGCAGTTGCTCTGTAAATAATTACATTTTGGTATGCCCACAGGGGAGGTGAGCTCATGTCTTCCTACTCTACCATTTTGGTCACTCCCCCCTCAACTTCATTCCTTTTATCAACATCTAACAGTTTTTTCAGTACAGGTCTTTTACCTCCTTACATATATTGATTCATTTTAGATAAAATTTTAGCTGGGATTATTTTCTTAATTTATCTTTATAATAGTTCATTGTTGGTGTATACAAATGCAACTGATTTCTGTATATATTATTTTATATTTTTATTTTATTTATTTATTTCCTTTCTTTCTTTCTTTTTCTTGGCTGCATTGGGTCTTAGTTACAGCACACAGGATCTTTGTTGAAGCTTGAGGTATCTTTCGTTGTGGTGTGTGGGCTTCTATTTGTGGCGCACAGGCTCCAGGGTGCATGGGCTATGTAGTTTGCGGCACATGGGCTCTCTTGTTGAGGTGTGCAAGCTCAGTATTTGCAGTGTGTGAGTTTAGCTGCCCTACAGCATGTAGGATCTTAGTTCCCTGACCAGGGATCGAACCCGTGTCCCCTGCATTGGAATGGATTCTTTACCACAGGACCACCAGGGAAGTCCCCCTGTGTATTAATTTTGTATTCTGCAAATTAACAGTTTGTCAGCTCATAATCTTGTTGGAATTCCCTTGAACATATCTAGTGGCTGTTATCCTGCTGCTCTTAATATCCTCTATTTTAATTTTTGCTATTTGAATTATATGCGTTGGTGTTTAACTCTTTGGGTTCATCTTGTTTACTACTCTATGTGCTTTGTGGACCAAGTATCTGCTTCCTTTCCCAGGTTAGGGATGTTTTCAGCTATTATTTCTCTTTTTTTCCTATGTAATTTTTTTAACTTTTATTTTATATTGGAGTATAGTTGATTTATAATGTTGTGTTAGTTTCAGGTGTACAGCAAAGTGGTTTAGTTATACATATATCTATTCTTTTTTAGATTATTTTCCCATATAGATTATTACAGAGTATTGAGTAGAGTTCCCTGTGCTATACAGTAGGTTCTTGTTAGCTATCTATTTTATATATAGTCGTGTGTATATGTCAATCCCAATCTCCCAATTTATCTCTCCCCCTCACCTTTCTCCTTTGGAACCATATATTTGTTTTCTAAGTCTGTAAGTCTGCTTCTGTTTTGTAAATAACTTCATTTGTATCATTTTTTAGATTCCATATATAAGTGATATCATATGATATTTGTCTTTCTTTGTCTGACTTAGTATGATAATCTCCAGGTCCATCCATGTCACTGGAAATGACATTATTTCATTCTTTTTAATGGCTGAGTAATATTCCACTGTATATATATATACACCACATCTTCTTTATGCATTAATCTATCTAGGGACATTTAGGTTGTTTCCATGGCTTGGCTTGCAAATAGGGCTGCAATAAATATTGGGGTGCATGTATCTTTTCAATGTATGGTTTTCTCTGGATATATGACCAGGAGTCGGATTGCTGAATCATATGGTAGCTCTATTTTTCTCTATTTTTTGATTTTTAAGGAAACTCCATACTTTTCTCAATAGTGGCTGTACCAATTTATAGTTCAACCAATAGTGTACAGTGTTGGTTTTCACTTTATACTCTCCAGCATTTATTGTTTGTAGTTTTTTGTGGGTTTTTTTTTGTTTTTGTTTTTGATGATGGCCATTCTGACTGGGGTGAGGTGACACCTCATTGTAGTTTTCATTTCTCTAATAATTAGTAATATTAAGCATCTTTTATATGCCTCTTCGTTATCTGGATGTCTTCTTTGGAGAGTATCAACTTAGATCTCTTATCCATTTTTTGACTGGGTTGTTTGATTTTTGATATTGAGCTGCATGAACTGTTTGTATATTTTGGAGATTAAACTCTTGTTGGTTTATTAAAAGTTAAGTTGTTTATTTGAGATTTGTCTTCTTTCCTGAAGTAAGATGGTATCACTATAACCTTTCCTCTTAGAACTGTTTTTTCTGCATCCTATAGGTTTTGGATCATTGTATTTTTGTTTTTATTTGCCTCTAGGTATTTTTGGATTTCTTCTTTGATTTCTTTAGTGATCCATTGATTATCTAGTAGCATTGTGTTTAGTCTCCATGTTCTTTACAGTTATTATTTTTATTGTATTTGATTTCTAATCTTATAAAATTTTAGTCAGAAAAGATACTTGATATGATTTCAATTTTCTTAAATTTATCAAGGCTTGTTTTATGTCCCTGCACATGATCTATCTTGGAGAACGTTCCATAGGTACTTGAAAAGAATGTGTATTCTACTGCTTTTGATTGGAATGCTCTATAATTATACATTAAGTCTATCTGGTCTAATGTGTCATTTAAGGCCTGTGTTTCCTTATTGATTTTCTGTCTGGATGATCTGTCCATTGATGAAAGTGGGGTGGTAAAGGTCCCCCACTATTATTGTGTTACTGTGAATTTCTCCTTTTATAGCTGTTAACATTTGTCTTATATATCGAGGTGCTACTATGTTGGGTGCATATATATTTACAATTCTTATAACTACTTCTTGGATTGATCCCTTGATCTTTATATAGTGTCCTTCCTTGTAACAGTCTTTATTTTAAAGTCTATTTTCTCTGATATGAGTATTGCTACTACAGCTTTCTTTTGATTTCCATTTGCATGGAATATCTTTTTGCATTCCCTCACTTTCAGTCTGTGTGTGTTCCTAGGTCTGAAGCGGGTCTCTTTTCGACAGCACATATATGGGTCTTCTTTTTGTATCTATTCAGTGAGCCTGTGTCTTTTGGTTGGAGCATTTAATCCATTCATGTTTAAGGTCATCATCACTATGTATGTTCCTATTACCATTTTCTTAATTGTTTTGGGTTTGTGTTTGTATGTCCTTTTCTTCTCTTGTTTTTCCCACTTAAGGAAGTTCCTTTAGCATTTGTTGTCGAGCTGGTTTGGTGGTGCTGAATTCTTTGAGATTTTGCTTGTCTATAAAGCTTTTGATTTCTCCATCGAATCTGAATAAGATCCTTGCCAGGTAGAGTAATCTTGGTTGTAGATTCTTCCCTTTCATCACTTTAAATATGTCCTGCCTCTCCCTTCTGGCTCTTAACCTCATGGGAGTTCCCTTGTATGTTATTTTTCATTTTTCCCTTGCTGCTTTCAATAATTTTTCTTTGTCTTTAATTTTTGCCAAGTTGATTACTCTAAATCTCAGTGTGTTTCTCCTTGGGTTTATCCTGTATAGACTCGCTGTGCTTCCTGGACTTGGGTGGTTATTTCCTTTCCCATGTTAGGAAAGTTTTTGACTATAATCTCTTCAAATACTTTCTTGGGTCTTTTATCTCTCTCTTCTTCTTCTGGGACCCCTATAATGTGAATGTTCTTGTGTTTAATGTTGTCCCAGAGATCTCTTAGACTGTCTTCATTCCTTTTCATTCTTTTCTCTTTATTTTGTTCTGCAGCAGTGAATTCCACCATTCTGTCTTCCAGGTCACTTATCCATTCTTCTGCCTCAGTTATTCAGCTATTGATTCCTTCTAGTGTAGATTTCATGTCAGTTACTGTATTGTTCATCTCTGTTTGTTTGTTCTTTAATTCTTCTAGATCTTTGTTAAACATTTCTTTCATCTTCTCGATCTTTGCCTCCATTCTTTTTCCTAGATCCTGGATCATCTTCACTATCATTATTCTGAATTCTTTTTCTGGAAGATTGCCTATCTCCACTTCACTTAGCTGTTTAATGAAGCTGTTTAATATTCCTTCATCTGGTACATAGCCCTCTGCCTTTTCATCTTGTCTGTCTTTCTGTGAATGTGGTTTTTGCACCATAGGCTGCAGGATTGTAATTCTTCTTGCTTCTGCTGACTGTCCTCTGATGGTTGAGGCTATCTAAGAGGCTTGTTCAAGTTTCCTGTTGGGAGGGACTGATGGTGGGTAGAGCTGGCTGTTGCTCTTGAGGGAAGAGTTCAGTAAAACTTTATTTCACTTGTCTGCTGATAGGTGGGGCTGGGTCCCCTTTCTTTTGGTTGTATGGCCTGAGGTGACCCAACACTGGAGCCTACCTGGGCTCTTTGGTGGAGTTAGTGGCAGACTCTGGGAGGGCTCATGCCAAGGGGTACTTCCAAGAATTTCTTCTGCCAGTGTCCTTGTCCTCACAGTGAGACACAGCCACCCCCTGCCTCTGCAGGAGACCCTCCAACACTAGCAGGTAGGTCTGGTTCAGTCTCCTATGGGGTCACTGTTCCTTCCCCTGGGTCCCGATGCACACACTATTTTGTGTGTGCCCTAAAAGAGTGGAGTCTCTGTTTCCCCCAGTCCTGTTGAAGTCCTGCAATCAAATCTCACTAGTCTTCAAAGTCTGATCTCTAGGAATTTCTTCTCCAGTTGCTGGACCCCCAGGTTGGGAAGCCTGACGTGGGGCTCAGAACCTTCACTCCAGTGGGTGGACTTCTTTGGTATAAGTGTTCTCCCGTTTGTGAGTCACCCACCCAGCTGTTATGGGCTTTGATTTTATTGTGATTGCACCCCTCCTACCATCTCATTGTGGCTTCTCATTTGTCTTTGTATGTGGAATATGTTTTTTGGTGAGTTTCAGTGTCTTTCTGTCAATGATTGTTCAGCAGTTAGTTGTGATTCCAGTGCTCTCACAAGAGGGAATGAGAGCCTGTCCTTCTATTCCGCCATCTTGAACCAATCTGTTTCATTGTTAATTCTGTTTTGGGTGTGCTAAATTTGAGATGCCACTTTAACATACAAGGGGAGTTCCTTTGTAACATGGACAGAAAGAAATGCCAAATGAAAAAAAAAAAGAAAAAAACAAAAACCTTTAATCTTCAGAAAACAAAAAGAATATTCTTCACATCTCAAAAGAATATACTTTAAAATATATTTTCTATAGCATGCTATTGAGGAATGAATATGAAATTTAAAAATAAAAGACAGGCTCAAATCTTTGAACAAGTTATATGATATCTCTGATCCTCAGTGTCCTTATCTGTAAAATGGACTCAAAAATAACTTTCTTAAATAATTCACATGGCCTTCCTGAAGATTTGATGAGTTAAAGTATGTCAAAGTACTTTATAAACTCTAAATCAATGTTGACTAAAAGTTGCTGACAATAAGAACTGCCTGCTGAAGTTTCATTTTGATTTGGGTTTGTTGTTTATTTGTATGTTTGTTTTTGAAACATAGTATGGTCTTTCCAGAAGTGTACTGAGACAGAAACTTCAGGAGTAGAGTTTGTTCATCTATCTTTCCAAAAACTCAAGGTCCCCAGTTTCTACTTTAAGATGTTCTATCTTAAGACTTCTTGCTCCAAATCTGTCAAATAAGTATTGCACATTTTAAAATTTTTATTCCTTTATATAAACAGCTCTGTGAATTCAAGTCAGTATCAAATATAACTTGATGCACAAAACTTTGTTTTGTTCAAAATTTTCCAATTGGTAGTTCTATTGGTGTAGTGTAAGCCCTGGCAGTTGGCTTTTTCTTTGGTAATGTAAATGCTGAGTCATCCACTTCAATAAACACATTGCCAGCCACACAACTAGATAAAGAGCTAGGCTACCCAATACCACCTCCTCCTTGTTTTAGAGATCTTGTTTGATTTTGATAACTGACATTTTGGGCCACTTCTTTTTCCTCCTCCTGTTCTTTAAATACCTGCTCTTATGTTTTTTGTTTTTTATTAATTGAATATAGTTGATTTACAATATAATGTTAGTTTCAGATGTATAGTACAGTAATTCAGTATTTTTACAAATTATATTCCATTAAAAGTTATTACAAGAGGGCTTCCCTGGTGGTGCAGTGGTTAAGAGTCCGCCTGCCGATGCAGGGGATATGGGTTCATGCTCCGGTCTGGGAAGATCCCACATGCTGCGGAGCGGCTGGGCCCGTGAGCCATGGCCACTGAGCCTGCACGTCTGGAGCCTGTGCTCCGCAAAGGGAGAGGCCACAACAGTGAGAGGCCCACGTACCGCAAAAAAAAAAAAAAAAAAAAGTTATTACAAGATAATGACTATAATTCCCTGTGCTATACAGCATATCTTTGTTGGTTATCTATTTTATACATAGTAGTTTGTATCTCTTAATACTACAGGGCTGGTCCAGCCACAACATTTGTTATCCATAGGCTGAGAGTGGCACAAAACAATGAAATAACACAACTCTATAACTACTCTAATGCTAAACCTACAGGGTAATTTTGAAGAATATCAAGTTTATCTTTAGAATCAACCATTCTCTGGAGGACTCTTCTTTTTTATTTGCCATCTTACACTCACATATAGGAACCACGGTTGTCTTGTCCAAGTTACAAGATTGGTTTACACTCATTCACCTCAGTTCTTAACAGATTAATGTAGTATGCCTCTTAAACATCTTAAGTAATGTTAAGTAATATCTCAGCATATTCCAAAGTGGACATTTCAAAGAGGTAATATTGAGACCTAAAGAATGAATAGTACAGACAGAAGAATTTACAGCTGGATGGCTCTTTAATGAAAGGCACTATTTCTGTAGAACTTGTTATGCCAATGTGTTTAGAAAGTATCTCTTTTACCTGCAGGGAAGATAGATCTCAATCAGTTTGCAAGAAGCTACTGAGGGAATGTGGCAGCCACAGAGACCCCAAGTCAGTCTCTGAAGAAGTCAACTGATTTTTCTACTTCTCATCTGACATGTGTGAGGGTGATGATTAAGCATGTGGGAAAGAACTAGTACTGAAGGAAAAAAAAAAAGATACATATTGACCAAATTATGTCTTTGTTTTAACATTGTTGCTTGAAATTTCTCTACTTTCTTTTAGATCCAGATAGTCCTTCCTGAAAAATGTGGATAAATTGAATTGACCAGAGTTGGTAAATGACTAAATGAGATCACAATAAAACTAAGTTATCTTGGGTTGTACAGAATTATAGAACCTTAAAATATTAGAAGAAAGTTGATTTCTCCATGTTAAGAGTAAAGCGTAGATTGGAACCTTGATATCCTAACTGCCAGCCCTATCACAATGCAGCTCTGTTTCACACTGCCTGTTTATAATTTTTTCAGTGCACATATTTCTATGATAATTAACATGAACAAATTATGAACATGATTTTTTCATATTTTATAGCAAATTCATTATCACTTTCAAGCAAAAATCTGGTCTATAGTTCTTGGAATATCTTGTTATTTCAGTAGTGAAAAAGCCAACTAGCATGATATATGCATTTTCTTTTTCTTTTACTAAAATTTTTATTATATATACCGATAATAGTGAAATATTTCTTACTAGTTTCATCCCACTAAATATATTTTCAGAAAGAGATTATGATGTTTACAACTTTCTCTCTCTGGACAAACATGACTGTAGCTGTGTCTGGCTTTGGGAGTAACTAAACAAACACTGTTGCCCACATACATCAAAGGGAGAAACAGATAGAGTAAGAAATGTCTTGATATTAATGTGGTATCTGAAAGTTCTGTATTGAATATAAAATATCTTTTCAGTAAGCATTTCGGGAAATAAATTTCTTTCTCTCTCACTTTCTCTCCACCTATTATGACTAAATTGTGCCTCCCCTCCCCAAAATGCATATGCTGAAGCCCTAATCCCCAGTACCTCAGAATATGACCATATTTGGAGATAAGACCTTTAGAGAGATGATTAAGGTAAGTGAGCTTATATGGTTATATAATTCAATATGACTAATGTCCTTGCAAGAAGAGATGAGGAAGCAGAATGCACACAATGAAGACCAAGTGAGGACACTGGAAGAAGACAGCCATTCACAGGCCAAGGAGAGAGGCCTTAGAAGAAACCAACTCTGAACACACCTTCATCTTGGACCTCTAGCCTCCAAAATTATGGGAAAACTAAATATTTCTTGTTTAAGGCACCCAAGCTGTGAGATGTATTACAGCAGTCTTAACAAACTAATATACCATCCATCTTTTTAAATATATTCCTCAGAGTGCAAATCTATGTATTGTCACGTATAATTCTTTAAGTTGCATTGTTTGTTTCATTTATAATTATTTTAATAAAATTATATGTTAAAATAATGAGTTGCATTGTTTGTTTCATTTATAATTATTTTAATAAAATTATATGTTAAAATAATGATACTAAGTAATGTTCATCTTTATAAATATTTTAGCCTTAGTATAATTCCTTTTATGGCTTTTGAAACCTAATAAAGTTGAAAATTTTACTTTTGCCCTTAATAACATGTTTTATGCTTAGGTGTATGCAAAGCACCCAGGATTTTGCATGTATATATTAATATGCATGAATGAAGGCAGAGCTGCATAGCATAGCAATAAAATAGGTTAACCAAATACAATTGTAGTTTCAATTGCTCCTAAACAAAATGTTTTTCTAATTTTATTTTTTAATTAATTTCATCTTTTATTTTTATTTTTTTTAAGATTGATTGATTGATTGATTTTTGACTGTGTTGGGTCTTCGTTGCTGTGCACGGACTTTCTCTAGTTGTAGCGAGGGGGGTTACTCTTTGTTGTGGTGCATGAGCTTCTCATTGCAGTGGCTTCTCTTGTTTCAGAGCATGGGCTCTAAGCACGTGGGCTTCAGTAGTTGTGGCACATGAGCTCAGTAGTTGTGGCTCATAGGCTCTAGAGCACAGGCTTAGTAGTTGTGAAGCATGGGCTTAGTTGCTCTGCAGCATGTTATATCTTCCTGGACCAGGGCTCGAATCCGTGTCCCCAGCATTGGCAGGTGGATCCTTAACCACTGCACCACCAGGAAGTCCCTAATTTTATTTTATTTTTAAATAAAGCATTTTTCATACAGTTGGTATTGTCTACTTGTCCCCTGTACCCAATCTAATCTTCTCATCATTCATGCCATGTCCCCATCATGAATGGTTTGGAATTTTCCTGATTCAAAATACTTTTTCTCTGTTTTCTAGAAACAGTTAAATTAGTAAGAGATATCAATACCTATTTTTAAAACCTTGAAGTTTAAATTACTGAAATTTTATTTTTTTGCTTTTTTGGATTCAAAAAAATTCAATACACATTTTCTGAAAAAACATAACCACACAAAATTGATCACTCTCCCCACTATCCTTCTATGCAATCTGGACATTTCGTTATGGAGGAATTATTACCAGCCCTTTTTTTAGAGAAAGAAATTGATACAGAAATATTTAATAACAAACAATCCTCATACATCAAAACAAGTTAGGGTTAGGGTTAGGGTTAGGTAAGAGATGAAGTCAAAATTCAAACTAGGGAGACAATATAAAACTCATGTTTTTTAAATCCATTAACACAGAGGGATAATGAAAATATCATCTTATGTGAGAGAGAAGTTGACTTAATAAAGCAATTTAATCAATTCACATTTTACCAACACAAAATCAAGAAGTATGGAATTTTACTTACCAGAGACTAAATAGAAATATTTCCCTTAAGCTAGGGAATATAGTTCCCAGTGCATAGATAATCAAGTCCATCAGTTTTCTCATAAGCCATGATTTACCCTCATAAACCACCTCAACATGATTTTCCATATAGTCATGACCACTGGATTGGTATTCAAGATGACATCAAGTTGGCATTTCTGTATCAAACTCTCAAACATGAAGGTTCAGAGAAGTAGGCAGTAGTTCTTAAAAACTTTTAGTGGAAAACTTACACATATTCAGTTCCAGGTTCTAACATTATTAAATAAAAGTCAATCTGATGACTGTTAAAAATAGCAAGAAAGACTTTATTCAAAACTATTACAATAGGGGAGAGGGATAGAAAGAAAATCACGATATGGCAAAGACAACTGGAGATTTATAATCAATCAGAAGACGGAAGGGTCAGTGGATGGAATATTACTAAAATGAACTTCATTAGATATCAAGAGTAGAGAGATTCTTGGTTAACTGGCTTAACAGAATTTTTTTTAAAGGCAGGTCAAGGACTTAGATATCAAGGGTGGGTTGGGGGATAAGAAACTTGATCAGATATCAAAAGTGGGGGAGGATTCTTGATAAATCAGCTTAGCAGGGTTCTTTGCTAAAACTGGCCTTGGCAGGCCAAGGTTGTAGCCTAGAAAAAGAAGAGGGCTCATAGGAGCCTAATTAAAGTTTGGTCAAGGAGGAAATTTTTGTTACCATTCACTTGTTATATGATTTGTGTTAAAAAAAAAAAAACTAAAACAAACCTGAGGAGTTAATTCAACCATAATTTCCTAGTATTTTCAGTATTTGTCAGAGGTCTGACTTATTATAAGAACTGGGAGTGAAAGAAGAAAAACACATGGTTCTCTGCCAGCTTAAATCAGGTCAGTGTGATGCTATACACACAGTAGGGACTTTATATTCAGAAGGCCCTAAATTCCATTCCATCTTTAATTGTGTGGTTTTAAGTGAGATAAAAATCTGAAATTTATCTTTATCATCCATAGAACTAGAGGAATATTTCTTATAATTTGGGTTGTGCTGCACATTAAATGAGATGATATCAATTAGAAAATGCATTATATTATTAAATTTTAAATTTCAATCCAATAAATGTTTGAGTTACCTTCTACCATGAACAGACACTGGGGATACAGCAATGCCTATTACAGGAGGTTTCCCCATCAAGAGGGAATATAAACTTTAGGCAAGTAATTCCAAGGTGATGATTGTTAGTACTAAAGGTAATAGAACACTAGCATCACTAGCATCGTCACTATTATCAGCAACCTAAGCCAGGGGATCAATTTGAGGTTGAGAACTTATTTCATTTGTCTTTATGGATTTTCCGCTGAAATTATAAGTGACCTATGAATGTAACAGAGACTGAAGCAACACTTTCATTGTGCTCTTGCCTTCTCTTCCTGAGCCATGTGGACATTTGAGGTGTAGGCCTGGACATCTACTTGCTTGCTGTGATTTCCCAATTGCTCTCTACATGACTTTGTGCCAGCCATCTAAATAGATCCCTTGGTAATTCTATGTTCTTAAAAATCTTTTGCTTAGATGAACTTCAGCATTTCAGTGGGTCATATTTCATGTGTGCTATATGACCTCAGTGTTAAATTTAAAGTCATCCACAGTAAATTTTCAAGTCAAATTCATATCTTAGTTGCTTTTATTTTTATTTTTTTTACTTTTTATTTTATATTGGAGTATAGTTGATTAACAATGTTGCATTAATTTAAGGTGTACAACAAAGTGATTCAGTTATACATATACATGTATCTATTTTTTTTCAAATTATTTTCCTATTTAGGTTGTCACATATTATTGAGCAGAGTTCCCTCTGCTATACAGTAAGTCCTTGTTGGTTATTTATTTTAAATATAGCAGTGTGTACATGTCAATCCCCAAATCCCTAACTATTCGCATCCCCCCACCAACCCCCTGGTAACCATAAGTTGATTCTCTAAGTTGGTGAGTGTGTTTCTATTTTGTAAATAAACTTCATTTGTATCATTTCTTTTTAGATTTCACATACAAGTGATATCATACGATATTTCTTTCTCAATACACAGAAATCTGTTGCATTTCTATACTTTAACATTGAAAGGTCAGAAAGAGAAATTCAAGAAACAATCTCATTTACCATCACATCAAAAAGAATAAAACACCTACCTAAGGAGAAAAAAGACCTGCACTGCAAAAACTATGAGATGATGATGAAAGAAATGGAAGATGACACAAACAGATGGAAAGATATACCATGATCTTGGATTGGAAGAATGAGTATTGTCAAAATGACTATATTACCCAAGGCAATCTACAGATTTAGTGCTATCCCTATCAAATTACCAGTGGCATTTATCACAAAATTAGAACAAAAAATTTTTAAATTTGTTTGGAGACACAAAAAGACCCTGAATAGCCAAAGTAATCTTGAGGAGGAAAAACAGAGCTGGAGGAATCATACTCCCTGACTTCAGACTATACTACAAAGCTGTAGTCATCGAAACAATGAGATACTGGCACAAAAATAGACACATAGATCAATGGCACAGGATAGAAAGCCCAGAAATAAACCCACACACCTATGGTCAAGTAATCTATGACAAATGAGGCAATACTATACAGTGGTGGAAAGAGAGTTTCTTCAAATAGTGGTGCTGGGAAAACTGGACAGCTACATGTAAAAAAATGAATTAGAACATTCTTTAACACCATGCACAAAAATAAGCTCAAAATGGATTAAAGACCTAAATGTAAGACCAGATATTATAAAACTCCTAGAGGAAAACATAAGCAGAACACTCTCTGACAGAAATCGCAGCAAGATCTTTTTCAATCCATCTTCCAGACTAATGGAACTAAAGACAGAAACAAAAAAACAAATGGGACCTAATTAAACCCAGAAGTTTTTGCACAGCAAAGGAAATCATAAACAAAACAAAAAGACAACCCACAGAATGTGAGAAGATATTCCCAAATGATGTGACCAACAAGGGATTAGTCTCCAAAATTTACAAACAGCTCATTCAGCTGAATAATGTCAAAACAAACAACCCAATCCAAAAATGGACAGAAGACCTAAATAGGCATTTCTCTTAGTTGTTTTTAAATGATCTTTCCTTAACCTCAGATGACATCCTGTCAAGGAACACAGAATCACTTTAGTACTAGCTTAATGCTAAAAGCTGGAGTATAAATCCAATTTTAAGAAACAAACAGTGAAACACAGTTCACACCAAAACTAATTTGAAAAAGTTTGGGATGTCTATTATATGTATAGCACATTGGACTTCTATAGTTTCTAATATAGTATGAATTACAATAGCGCCCCCTTATCTGCAGTTTCACTTTCCTTGGTTTCAGTTACCCTCAGTCAACCACAGTCGGAAAATATTAAATGGAAAATTAAAGAAATAAACAATTTATAAGTTTTAAATTGTGCCCTGTTCTGAGTAATGTGATGAAACCTCACACCATCAAGCTCCATCCTGCCCAGCATTCCCAACTTTTGACATCATCTGTTCCTGACATCCAATCATTGACATTGTCATAGCTCAGTGATCCAGGATCACTCAAAGCATGTGATCCTCCTTCTGACATAACATCAGAAGGTCAATAATAGCTGTCATTCATCTCACTTCATCTTATCATGTAGGTATTTTATCACATCTTCACAAGAATAAGGGTGAGTATGGTAAAATAAGATCATTCAAGTGAGAGAGAGACCACATTCAGATAAATTTTATTACAATTATTGTTATAATTGTTTTATTTTATTATTAATTATTGTTATTAATCTTGTACTATGCCTAATTTATAAGTTAAACTTTATCATAGGTAGGTATGTATAGGAAAAAAACATAGTATATATATGATTTTTCATCCACTGAGTGTCTTGGAAATTATTCCCTGGGGAAGGGGGACTACTATACATCAATATAACAACAACAAAAAAAAATTATTTTATATATTTGGAACAAATTTTTCTACTGCTATTCTTGAACAATTGTGGTTTTCACAATGCTTTCCCATCTAATCATCAATTAAGTTTGATTTAGTTAAAAAAATATTTATTGAGTTTACTATGTACAACCTAGCTACTAGTGAAAATGATCAATAAAACACACATTTCTTATATATAAGGGCATTAACTTACAATGGGAGAGTAAATACTTCTTCCTGAATAACATTTTAAAAGTAATGCTGCAAAGGAGTACTATAGAGCTGTAAAACTCAATAAGGCCTATATATGCAGCTGGAGAATGATATCCATGATGTATTGTATAGCATGTTTTGTTCATCTGATACACAGAAAAATGTGAATATATCTACATATGTTTATATTAAAAATGAGAAGAATTAACCCAAAACTTAAATGTCATTATATATGGGAGAGGAGGGAATAGTTGAGTGTAGAAATAGATGGGCTTCTGTTAATATATTTTGTTTTGTAAATTTATTTTTATAAAATATAATATTTCATATAACTATAAATCAAAATTAAATTCAAAAATCAATTTCTTAAAAATAGAAGCAATCAAAAAATTTACTTGAATGAGTTGGTGGTATAATTACACAGAAACCATCACAAAAGACTTTAAAAAGCAGTCATCCAACTATACATTCATGGGGAAAGGTACATTAAGAAAAAAAGAACTGCTCCCAACACATGTAAATTTTTTTTTTAATTTTCAGAAAAATATTTCTGGTAATAATGTTAGTATTGTTATTTCTTTTTCTTAAAAAAAGTTATAAATAGTTTCTATCTTATACATTTTTTTCTTAACAGCTTTATTGAGGTATAATTTGCATATAATAAACTGTACACACTTAAAGTGCACAATTTGAAAAATTTTGATACATGAATATACCCGTGGAAACATCATCACAATCAAGAAAATGAACACATCCATCCCCTGCACCTCCAATTTCCTACAATTCCCTTTTAATCTCGCTCACTCACACATGTCCACTCACCCTACTCTAATCACAAGCAAACACTGATCTGCTTACTATCACTACAGACAAGTTTGCATTTTCAAACATTTCTGATAAATTAAATCATACATTATACACTCTACATTTTGGGGGTTCCAGGGGAAAATAACTAGCTTCCTTCACTCAGTATAATTATTGTAAGTATATATGTTGTTGCATGTATCAATTGTTTATTCATTTTTTATTGTTAAGTAGTATTCTATTCTGTGTATACAACACAATTTATTTATCCATTCACCTGTTGTTGAACATTTAGGTTGAATCCAGTGTTTAGCTACTACGAAAAAAGCTTCTATGAAAATTAATGCATGAGTCTTTGTGCAAATGCATGCTTTCTTTTCTCTTAAGTAAATACCTAGAGGTGGAATGACTGGATCATTTGGTAGTTGTATATTTAACTTTTTAAGAAACTGACTACTTGTTTCTCAAAGCAGTTATACATTTTATATTCCCACCAGTAGTGTAGATCAGTGTAGGAATATTCCTCCAAATCACCAACACTTGTCATGTTCAAACTTTTTGATTTTAGCCATTGTAATAAGGTGTGCAGTGGTATCTCACTGTGGTTTTAATTAGCATTTCCCTAATGACTAATTCCCTTAGAATATCTCTTCAGTGTCTCTGGTTACTTTTGACAGGGAGGTCTAAAATATATTTAAGCACTTAAATGTGATGACCAACTCTTTTAACATACCTGTGCACAGTCTTAATACAATTAATATGGTTTAAAACAAAAATACAATGGCAGCAGATTTTGATTGCAACCATTTGCAAGGTTGTTTTGCCAAGTGTGATAATACAGAACACATCCATATAGATTAGTGCTGTAAAAAATGGCTGATCCTCCTGGTGGTGGATCCCATAGTTCCCATTTACCTTAACTGGTGTCTGATGGAAACATTGCAGATGTTCTGGGTTTGTTTTTCCTACATCTTTAAGAAGAAATAAAGACTTCCATTTCAACTCCATTTTACTAAATAAATATATCCAATGCAAGGATATAGGAAAAATGAAAAAGAAAAGACAGTAATATAAAATAGGTAATGAAAGAGACTAAAGTGAGAAAGAAGATCATGAAAGACAATAAAAGGAAGAATAAATTAAAAGTTGTGATGAAAAATGGTGAAAATGGTAAACTAACACACCATTGTAAAGCAATTATACTCCAATAAAGATGTTTTTTTAAAAATGGTAAATAAAATATGGAAAAGTGACCACAATATAGAAAGGAGAAGTCCAAGAATGTGGGCATGAAACATTTTAAGAATCTAGCAGAGCCAATTGATTAGGATCCCTGGAGGAGAGTGGCCTGGCATAGAGAGAAGAGTGAGGTATGCAATGAAATCTATTCACATATCATCCGTGTGTACTTGAGTCAATTGCCAAAGCTCCTTGAGTCTCAGGTTTGCTTCTGAATAGGGATAATATCTTTCCTGGATGAGTGTTATGAGGATTAAGCAAACTACAACAAGATATATGGAAGATCTTGGTGTTGAATCTTTATGTTTCTTAATATATGCCAGATGATCTATTAAGGAAACTCGAGAGTTTAGAAAGAAATAAGAGAATCCATTAATCCATTAAAAAAAATTTTGAGTTGAAATGGGTTGGTCAAAAGCAGCCATTTATTCATGTCATATAACATGATCTTACAAACATCATACAAAGCTGGCACGAAAGAACAGACACCATCTCATATACCATGCTTCCTCCCAAATCACTTCTATTAAGTTACAACATCAGAAAAAATCAGTTACTGAGTTACACAGTTCTTCAAATATGGATACCTCTCCATTAGGGTGGTTAGATTCGCTAATCAGACAAACAATTAATTTACATGTTTAATACAGGGCAGAATGTGTAACAGAATTCAAGATAATCACACAGATACTGTAATACAATATAAAACAGTACAATTTTCAGAAAATGATGAGATCACTATGCCCCTGCCTGTTTCAATTCCTTTCTAGTTTTTCTTCTTTCTTTTCTTAACAGCAGTTGCAAATAGTTTTACTCAACTTTTCACACCGAGAAACACTTTAAATTTTAAGAACTAAAAACTATTTACAAATTAGTTATTGTAATTTTGTAATTATTTGTTCTTGGTTTCATTGTTCCCCTAAAAAAACAAGTTCACCCTCCTCCAACAACAATACTTTTCTTGGTACCGTCATTAACTTCTGGCAGCTCTGAAGGATACTTAGGGTTGACTTCTTACAATGTTTCAGAGCTCCAAAATATATTATATTCCTTGACCCATGATACCAAATATACAAATATTAAAAGGCCATATGACTCCCCCAAACCATATACTGACTAAAATTCATTTCACATTGCTTTCACAGAAATACTGAGTGGACCAAGATGCTATGAGTTGACTTTGTGATGGCATGAAGATGATGATTGGACAATATTCTTGTTTAATCCCCAAATCATCTTAAAGCACAAGAAGAGAGGTTGATTTCAATCTTTGTATATAGAGTGTAAAGCATTTTCTTTACATTAGGAATAGTCATAAAAAGCATGTATAAGTTGTTTTGAAAATGCTTTATCATAGATTTTACAAACACTGTGATATCAAACACATTCTCAAAAACTGCTAAAGCACTGACACAAAACCTGACTCAAAATGTAAATTTTTCAGTAGACTTCATTTCTAACTTGCATATTTAAAATTCAACTGTACCTGAGTTTCACTCATACTTTTCTAAAAACTCAAATACAGTAACATTACCTCAAGTAAATTCTTTCCAAATAATCACAGGGTTTAATGGATTTTTAATGAATTTCAGAGCTCTGGCACTGGAAAGATGTATAAGATACAGGTTTATAAACTGGTCAACAGGCAACAGCTCAAGACAAATTAGCCTAGAAAAGATAGTGAAACATACTTGTGCTAATTTGACAGCTAAATATATTATGTATGAACATATATAAAGTATATTAGACTTGCCATGTAACTATTTTTTATTAGTTTTTTGGGTTAAGTAACACTTTCTACCCAGCGATGATTACAACTTCACAACTTTTTTGTCTTCATTTCTTTTCAAATAGTAGCTTAGTCCTCTCTGGGGGAGAACAAGCTGAATGAAGACTTGGTTACCAATGCCCTTTCTGTGTTCAAGGGATAACCTTGAATGTACACTTGCATACTATATATATTTCCTATAAGAAAACAGCATTTCTAACTGGATTTCTCACTGAAGTTTATTTCTTTACCCACTAGCTAACTCAGCAACTTCACAAAAGTATATTGGGCTTTCTTAGGCCACACTGACATTTGTCACAAGCAGTGAATAACTCAAGCCCATGGTTCTTATGTGAGATTATATTTTATTTTTGACTCACATGTAAACTTAGGGAGGGGAAAGCATATTTCGGCTATAGTATTCTAAACTCAGCCCTTTGATAAAATGATTTCTCATTTTGTTCACTTTTTTTTTTCAACAAACCTAAGTTACCCTTCTTATGATAAAATTGTGTCAAATAATTACAGACCAAAAAGAAATAATCATATACTTTTATATGCAGGACAACCATTTGCACATGACATAATTAATAAAATAATCTAGAGAACATTTCTTTAATATCTTTGGGTTTAAAGAAAAATTGATTTCCCCAGTTGATGAACAATGGATGAATTTTCATAAGAGAAGATATGCTTTTCATTTCTAAATCCTAAAAACCACATTGACTTCCAGTGACATGTTCCAATGAGATCATCACCACAGCCATAACTCGGGCCTGCAGAGCAGTATTCCTAAAATGTTTGGCTACTCTTATTTATATAACTGGTAACCTTCAGGGGAAATTGAATATCTTATGAAAATTTATCCAACTTCTCTAATAAAGAGTAAATTATCATGATACACATTTACAGTTACTTTCTGGTCTGATAATTCAATACATTTCTAACAACAACAACAAAAAAGCTTTCACAAGCTTGCAATCATGTATCAGAAAAAAAAAAGAAAGAAAATTTCTTCTTGCCTAGTAAAAATCATTAAGTTCCAACTCATCTTGGCTAGGATGCTAACCATCACAGAGCACATGCCACTTGGCAATTTGTCTCCTGGGATAGTCACAAATCTCCTTCCAGTGCTCTCCACTGGCTCCTTCTGCTGCTGCTCCCAGGACCAACCGCCCAATTACCTCATTTTGGGATTCCCTTTCAGAATCCAAAACCAGAAATTCAACACTTATCTCTTCAAGACCCTCACAGGGAATGTCAAAGACAAACAGTTCATTGAACACTGCATTGGGGGTGCATTTCTTCACATGAGTCTTCTTTTTGGAGATTCTCTTTTTGGCATGGTACAGGTTCACTTTGACATAGGGATCTGCAATGGGAAACAACACAGATTGTACTGACAAGACTTGGCTGGAAAGCTGATCTCAAGATAATGGTGCCTTAGAGATGCTAATAAAATGTGATTATAATGAATATGAGTCAGAACAAAGTGAAAACATGGATAAAGCTTGGCTTCTGTATTGTCAATAAATTGAAAATAAGTAAGAATGTACAACACAAGAGATAGTGGAGGACGGGAAAGAACTGTAATGGAAGGATGAAGAGATAACATAAAGTGGAAGAAAATAGAATGTTCTAATGACACATTCTGATTACTAATAATTCATTCCAGAGAATGGAATAGAAGGAAAAAATATTACACATCTATCTTTACTGAGTTGTATGACTTTGGATAAATCTCACTAATTCTCTGAGCATGGGCTTTCTCTTTTGAATGGGGCAATGGGCATTTAGAATTCACAATGGCAGTGCCATTTTTGGCTTTAATTTTTTTGTGGTTCTTTATCCACTTGCTGTGTTTGTTTCCTGTTACCCAGTATTGATATTTCCTGTGTCACCTGTATCCTGTGAATTTTAAGATCATGCTACTTTATCACACATTTAATTATATTATTTTGCCCTTTTCTGGTTGCATGAGTCATTTTAACTTCCTAACCTAAATCTTTGAGACCATGTTTTTAATCTCCATTATCTAATAATAAAACTACAACTAATAATAGCACTGGATGATATTTAATGAAATATATATTTCCAGACCTCATAATCTCCTTCAAGGTAAGTACTATTATATCCAGTTTGTGTAGAGTTTAAGAAACATACCCAATGTTACGATGCTAAGAAATGGAAGGGTTAGGATTTGAACTCAGATCATTTTAAACCATAGGTCTTATGCTCTTTCTCATTGTACTATACAGCAATTTTTTTTTTTGGTAAAAATTAGTCACAAAACTAAAAGCTAATTCTTAAAGCAGACAACAGACACATAAGGAATTAAAGGAAAGATAATAAAAATAATAGAAATGTAAGGGTAGGCAGGCTCATTTAAAATAGTAAAATTAAGAACTTTTCCTAAACCTTAATTTTATTTCCATCACTGTGTTTTTGGCAATGGCCTCACTTCTGCATTTATCACTGCTTTCTGCTTCAACTCCATTCAGTCAGACATCTATGACATACTAACTTTGTACTGGATCTTAGAACTATGCAGTTTTCTTCTTCTTGATAATGGCCTCGGCTCACACATTTATTCCATAAAATGAGAAACAAAAACAATCACATAATTTGTGATTGTGAATAAAGGGTGAATCTAAATCATAGTCCAATGTTAGTTGTTAACTATTTTGCCCAATATATTGCTCATTTCTACACTGAGCCTGAGTTTTTCAGAAACATTCTTACCTGAAAGTCCAGACACATCAGATTTAGGCAGGTGCCGAGCTTTTAAAACAACCACAGTGAGAGTGTTTGTGATGGACTGATAGCAGAGAGAGATCAGTAACTCACCACGTCCTGAAGACTTCTAAACAAAGAGAGAGATGAGATAAATATGTTTTTATTATTCTTTAGTTTTGAAATTTATACTTATATTAATTTTTAAAGCACTATAATAGCATTGTTATTTAACTGTAATTTTCCTACTTATTTTACTTTAATATGCTAAAGAATCAAAGAGTAACTAAAAGCTTTTGTGCAGTACCATCATCTTCTAAAACAACTACTGCCATCTTGTGGTCTTTTTAGGTACTACAGAATGTTAAAATTCGTAATGAGTTAGCCACACCCATTACTAGAAATGTTTTAAAGGGTGATATTTAAAATATATCTTACACAGAGGTATTTTTAGTTTTTACTTTTTAATTAACTCTCCACTTTTTGAAGTTATTAATGGTAATGAAAATTATCTAATTATTTGAATGGATCTGTATATGGTAAAGTGACTCAAGTTTGATTTGATTTCAAATTCTTTAGCACAGACATTATTAGAATTTGAATTCAGAAAACCTGAAATTTAGTCTGACACCCACCACTCTCTTAGCCCAGAGGACTGATGGAGTTAAAATTCTCTTCTCCCACCACACCCAGAGTCCTCCTTTAATCCAAGGAATGAATTAAATATTGGAGAGAATTGATTCAGAATATTTAAAGCTTTGTCTCTGAACAGTATCATAGGGTTTTTCTTTGCATAATACTTAGATCTTATTTTTACTTTAACATTAGATAAGATGACCAAGAACTCAAAGTACAAGTTCTAACTGAAAGTAACAAAAAGTAAACTTGGTATAACTAAGAATGATGGTTGCCCAGAGCTCCTAAAACTTCAATATGTATTTATATAAAAGCTGACATGGGGTAACTGTATGAATAAGCACTCCAAGAAGAATAAGAGTAGGGAACAAATCTTTATTCCCACTGTGCCACTAAACAGTTAGGTGACTCAAACTACTTAATATTTCTTGATCTTGACTTCCATTAATTTCAACAGAAAAGGTGAGGATGTGGTCAAAACAAACTTTATGCTATTCTATAGAATTATGCCTTATAAACACCAGTTATTCTGAAATACCACAACTGGAATCAAATGAGCTCCATATTTAAAGGGAAAATACATTTAGATTTGATTAATTGATGTCTTATCATTTTCTAATAATTCCAGAACTACCAAAGTAGCATAACTGCAAAGGCCGAGTAACTCACTTCCTGTTATACAACATAAAGGTGAATATTTGTAATTCAATATAATGAGATATCTCTTCCTTAAAAAGCAATTCTATGAAGTCATTAGAACTTCAAATACTCAAAATGAACTGACTTAATTTTCAATTTCAAATTCAGTTATGTTGACATTGAAATATATTTTTAACTTTCTTATGAGTAAGAAATATTTGTCTGCATTTTAGTGACAATCTTAGTCAAAATACTTGTGACATAAATTAATAAAAATATTTATATAAATGATATTTAAATAAATCCATAAAGGATTCCTTTTTATTTTATATCATTAAGATACTTTATGCATTTCAGTTGTGGGTTAAAATTTCTTTCATCTACTCTATCCCCCTGCTCCTCATTTGATTATGATTAATAATAGTTAAACATGGTAAAGATGATATGTATAAGACATCATTTTAATAAAACTCCCCTAGATACAAAAAAGCTACAGAAAAGATTGTTTATAAATATGTTAAGCACTAAAAATGAATTACCCTAACATTTCTCTTGATAATCTCTCTGTTCATTAACTTTTTTCCATCAGTTAATTCAATTCCTGTGAGAGGAATAAGGACTTCTCCAATTATATCATCTCTTGAAAACCTATCAAAACTCAAGATTGTGAAGTGCAAGGCCAACTCTTGGATCTGAGTGTAGGGTATTCCATAGAATGTAAAGGTCTCATCAAAAGCTGGGTCCAAGGTCTTTCTCAGAACTCTGGTTTTCACTTTATGCTTCTTCTCTGGGAGAATCATCATTTTGATGTATGGATCAGAGGTCATCGACTGCTCATCCATGGCTGGCAAGCCACGGGCTTCTTTAATATTTACCACAAATGTTTTCTTCTCAAAGTTATACTCTAAGGAGAAGAAGAGGGTTCCCAGCTTCTCTTGTTTCTCATCTGAAGTAAGAGAAGTACTGGACTTTAAGCTATCAGGGGAAACTGCCTCTTTTTCCCCTTCTGAGAAAAGCTTTGGGGTCACATTCTCCAGGTCAGGACTGCCAGCTTTGAGGTTTGTTTTGGGAAAATTGCCATTTAGATCTCTCTTCTCAAGATCAAGACGCAAAGAATTCTTTGGCCCAGCTGGTTTATTCTTTACTTCATTTTTCTCATCTGCTCCAAACTTCTTTTTGCTGTTTAGGTTTTCAGGATAAATATCAACTCCCTTTAGCACATGCACAAACTTATATGGAGGAGTCTTGTTAGATTTGGATGATTTTCTCTGACAGCAGATCCATGCAAACAGAGAGACTGTGAAGACCAGGCCAAATGCACTGAAGATCCCCACCACTGTGGGGATTTCATCTGAAAAATCAAATGACCAATAACATGCATTAATTGGGCAGAGTTGGAGATACCCTATTTGAAAAGCATCCTAAAGCTGGCAGTTGCTGTAGGTTGCACAGATTGAATTGCTTTCCAACTGTTCTGGGTGAATTATGTACCTATTTCATGTCACTTTCAGGAATAAACACATTTGTAACACATAAAGAATAAATACAGTATGACAGAAAATCCTTCATTGTAGTAATTTTTCACAAATAAAATGAAAAGATGAAACTGGGGCTGGGCCAGGGATGGGAGAATGCTAAATGACCCTGACCTACCTTCGTTTTCTCAGATAACATGAGTCAACTACAGCATGATGAGTCAGTACTAATTTCATTATGTTTTCATTGACATTTTGAGGGTTTCCAGAAGCATCAAGTCTTACTATGTAGCTCTAAGTTCATATTCTTCAAATACTGACAGAAATTATGGAAAATTATCTTCAGTTGTCACAAAGTCATTAATAATTTCCACCCAAATTATAGAACAGTGGTAAAAGAAATGTACACATATTAGGGAAAAAAGAACAAAAATATGAACAGTTTATTAATAGTATACAACTTATAAGACTACAAACTCATATGCTGACCCAAAATTCTTCAAACACTGAATCATCTAAAGTACAAATTAATTACCTAAAAAGGATAAAACCCAAACAATTGTTATAAATGAATTATCATTCTTTAACATGTAATGAGAAGAGTGTGTAGAGATAATTTAGAGTTCAGTTTTATCCATAACTGATTTTTTTCCTAGCACATTTCCACATGGCAAATGGCAATCAAATTGAAACTGGCATTTGTTCCTTGAATGAGGACACATTAAATTACTGACATTAGGTAACCCTGATTATGCATGAAGCTCACCATGTTCCATATGTAAGTATATTCTCCAACAAATAATATGTTCATCATGTTACATATGTAAGTATATTCTCCAACAAATAATAAGTAACACTGTGTAAGTAAAACCAGTATTACTATATCTGGACACAGTGTATCAGTTGAGTCAACGTTTAATATAATCAAAACTAATATAATTAACATTATAATATCTGCCTTTAGCTCCATTCCAGTCTATTTTTAAATCCCAAATAGTGAATAATAAAGTTAAAAGTTCCAGTCAAGAAAGGGTTAAGGCTTGTTTAACTAACCTTGAAAGAACAATCTTTTGTTTCTCCCCTCCCTAATCCCCTAAACTTCTGCCTATCTACTTCATAATCACAAAACTGAACTCAAATAATATAAGATTAAGAAATGACAAGAGCAAAAATGCCTAAGAAAATAAAAAAGCAAATACAACAATAAAAAATTCTGTAGTTTAATTATATCAAAGAACTGAATTGTATAAAGGTGAACTTTGAATTTTCCAGATAGAAAAAGCAGGGAATGCTACAGAAGAAGAATGAGGTGAGAGCTAAAAATCATCAGCTAAACTTAGTACCAGCTTTTCAATTTTTCCTTCTATTTAAGTCTTTGTGGAGAGAAGAAAAAAAAAACACTCCTGGACTACCTAATAATCCAAGGCCAGGGAGCAAAAGCAAAGTCATGAACTATTCTTGATTCTTTAGTCAATGCAGGAAGAATAATTTTTAAAAAAGGAATATAAAAAAATTTTTTTCCTAAATAAACAATGCCAACACTAGAACATATTTTTAACTAGCATAGCCTCTGAAAATTCCTCAGTATTCAAATATTTTTCTGATTTTCAAATCAGAAATTGGGAATACATATCATATCACAACAATATAAACTCAATCACTCAAACAGACAGCTGTGAAAGAAATTCATTTCTGAATATAATATCACAAATTTTCTGTGTTTAATATTCATGTCAAATGGCAAAATATTCAATATAATATAGAAGGGCTCATCTACTCCCTGTGTATTCTCTACTGTTAAGGTCCTAAGCTTTTGAGAGCAAAGATCTCAGTCATTTCACTCAGTTTCATAACAAACTTCTATAAATTCCCTGATATTTCCAAATACATGTAAAGTAAAACTCAAATCTCTTGCCTTTGGAATATAATGGGACCTAAAAATACTACTTTTCTATTTGAAGAAGTACATCTGATTTTTTTCCTTTTCTTTTTTTACTGTAAAAGAGGAGAGTAATGGTGCTAAAAATCTGTTATAGGAAAAGGGAAATTGAACAGGAAAATATAAGTCCTAAGTATAGTTTCCAGTAGCTTTTAGCTAACTGACTTGCAAAATTTCCCTTATCTCTCTGGGCTCCAGTTACCTCTCCTGTGAAATGGAATGGGCTCAGCTAGTTAATTTTGAATATCCCTTTAACCCTAGTATCATAGGATTCTGTGTCTTTCGTTAGCAAAATATTTCAAGGATACAACAAAAACATAGCAGAGAAAAAAATACCTTATGGTACACTCTGCAATAAAATATACATTCTAAATGCCCAATGTTCAAGTTATTTTATACCAAGATCAAACCTTTATATAATCACAGAAACATCTGGCTTCCTCCAATAAGATAAACACAGGTTTATGTACAAATAGAAATCACCTGCAGAATTAATGACACCAACAAGAAAACAGACCTCTTTACTTAGCGCGTGCTGCAATTTACAGCGTTACCTGAATGATTAGGAACTTCTTGGATGTAAAATCGCCCTGGCAGAAAGCAATTTTAAGGAGAAAGATATCAAGGAAGGGAGAAACCACAGAGATAAGCCACTATTGCCCTTTTACAGTTCTCATTTTTCTACCTATGTTCAACATCCCGCGAACACACACATACACAAACACACACACGCGCGCGCGCGCGCACACACACACACACACACACACAACACATCACCCCAGAGTATTTAAGGAACAACCACAGTTATAAGCGGAGTAACTTGCTTACCAAATTCTTCCCGGCTGGTAGCGATCGGAGCCATTTTTTGCTGCGTATTCTGTCCGAGGTGCTGAACGGAAACTCCCTATCTTGGTTCACTTGCCTGGATGTGAAGCGACAGGGCTTTTCCTAATGCTGAAAACAACGGCGCAAAGCTCAGGGGACCTAAGCCTGGAATAGGGAGGAGGCAAAGAGGGAGATCCACTCGCCCTCGCACAGTGATTTGCCACCCCTCTTCCTGTTTTGGCTCTTCAGAGACGCTTGTCTCTGAGACTCTAGAGGTGGCTGAAACCCGAATTGACGCAATCCTGACGCTACAGGGTTGAAATCAGCACCTCCCTCCTCCAAGCCTCTCCTCTACTCTTCATTCTTTCTTCTTCCCTTCCCTCCTGAGAATTCAACACACATTCATCAATTATCTTAACTGTTGGACTACATTTTCTATTCTGTGAGGGCTCAGAGGTACATAGAGATGTCTCGAAACTCATCGATGTCAATTCCTGATATAAAATCTGATCATCTAGATCAGTAAAAATGTGTCTGTGTTATCAGAATAATATAATTTACAGAGGCGATTTGAGGACAGAGTAAAAAGAGAGAAATTTCTGCATCAGTGATCCACTGTAAAATGCAAATCTATATTTTCTTGCTATTTACATTTTTGTTTGACATATTATACCTATATTAGAAAAAAACCTCACTGCACATTGATCCATTTGAAATAAGATAACAGTTTTCCTATCATTATCACTTATTTTCTAATAAATTATTAGTCTAAACATTTTGTTGATTCTGTTGCTCAATCTGTCTCTTAGCTCTCTTCCTTTAATATTTGACATTGGACCACTTAAAGTACTTAGGGACAGATGGGAATAATCCCTTCTGTATTCCAACTCACAGTTTTGACTTTTACATATAATGAGATTGTTTTTGGAATGTCATTTCTGGTTAAAAGTCTAATATGTTTGTGGAAAATAGTTACAAGAATCATACCAAAATCTAAAATGACATTGATAATTATTGGTTATCTTCAAAGGAAAACATATTTTTTCTGAACTGATGATATTCCCAGGGTTGAGGAACTCAGAAAATACGGTGTCAGATTCTGATTAATTTTAGTCTGAAGAGTGTGACTTTTTAAAACAAGCATTAGCAATTTTCCAGAAGAGAACTGAGGCTGTAACTTCAACTTTCAATTATTGGTCCGCAAAGAATTCCTCTTCTCTGGGGCTCAGTGAGCAAATGACATTCAGTGTGTGCTGGGATGGGGGAAGAATGGGTATGGGGTGAGTCCATAAAGCTATTGTACAAGTGACAGTTTCCTGCATACTGGAAAGCAGCTGCTCTGAATGTCAGGACTGTGTCTGGGGAGAAATTGGCTTCAGTGTTTTACATCATGGAAAATTTTATAAACCTATGTCCCTCTTCTTTCCCTTTCTACTCACTCCCACATACTTGGCATTTTAGCATTCTTCTAACAGATTTTTTTCTTTAGCTTATATCTTCCTGCTATGAAAACATACAAACTAACTTACTGTATTCAATTTTTCCATAGGCAAAATCTGTGTTTTCTGTCTTCATCTTTCCATTTCATTCAGATTACTTGCTTTCTTGATTTTGCATGCACTGGTGAGATTGTCCCTATGAATAAATATCCATTAGACAGATGAAAGAGAGAGTGGCATTTTTTTGTGATATGTATCGCAGGTAAACAAAATATATGGTGTGACGTTTACTAAAATATGTTTTCTAGCTAAGCTATTTCTACATACGGTTATACTCACTTGTAAACATAAGTACCTTATATATGTGTTCTATATAAATTAATATCTCATTAATTTTACCTTCAGGTGGTAAAATGCTATCATCCAAAACCTGTCTAGATTGGTTAAACTCTGTTTCTACAGAACCCCACCTTACCCTGGGCTGTCTCATTTCTGAGGACACATTGTGATAAAATTACCTCTTGCCCAGAGCTCATGCTATTATGGATATAGTAACCCTTTCATTGTTTGCTTTAAAAGCAAACTGAAAATAAATATTATTAATTAAAATGTCAGATGTTTCCCTCATTTTCATATGATGCATAGCATATTACTCATTATCTAATCTCTTTAGACAAACTTCCAGCAGCACCAGATGAGGAGTGGGAAGTTGACCCAACGTAGAGGAAAAACCTGTAAGTTTCTTGTGATTGAGATTCACACCCTACCACTGTATTACATTCTCTTTAGATCCAGCAAACAAGTAATCAATTCGCTGACGTAAACAATACCACTCTTGCAGCATTGATTTGGGAGGAGGGGTAGTTGCTAGGTAACCACCTTATTGCCACCCAAAACACACAGTCTCAAGCAAGTTCCTGCCCTGGGAAACAAACGCATCTGTACAAGTGGCATTGTTTACTTCAAAGTGATTCTTTGACTGTTGAAGTGCTTCAGCGTTTACCCTATTTTATTTCTGATTGCAAATATGTATAGATATTTTGAGAAACAATGAGCAGAACACTTGAATTCAATTTGGCCTTAAGAAATCCAGTTGATTTTAAAGATTATTGTTAAATAATTACATGATCATTTTTATTAATTTTACTTATTTTTCTTATTTCTATTTAATATACAGTTTAATTTTTAAACTTTATTTTTATGGCTTATTAATTATATAATTTAGTCTATATTTTCTCTATTTCTTTCCTTAAAAATATTATTGGTGGATGTGTTTAGAACTTCCTGCTAAGCAAAATAAAATTTCAAAAAGTTTTGAAAATGTTTCAATGATCTTCAGTATTCAGTAATCTTTAGTAATACCCAGATTAGTAATACAAAGGCATTTTACTGGTCTACAGGTAGAGTAGAATGAAGTATATGATAATGGATAATGGGTTTAATGTTCCATATCATTCTATTAAGAATGCTAGCTCTAATGTTAAAGGAATAGATTTGTATTACAAGCATACCCAAGTCAAAATTCTACAAGACAAATCCTTTCCCAATTGGTATTACAGAAATCCCTTCACATGCACAAGTTCTATATTTGTTTTTCTTCAAACTATTCAGCACTTATATGTACCAAGCTAAATTGGGCTCTGATGGCTCATGAGTGAAAAACTCATTAGCTTAAACCAAAAAAAAAAAAAAAAAGCCAATAAACTTTCTTCCTTTCTTCTTTTCTTCTTTCAACACATCCTTATGAAATATGTAATACCTCCTAGGTTTTACCTAAGTAGGGGATTTATGCTGGTCAAGATGATAAAAATGATCCTTGCTGTCATGGAGCTTAAAGACCATAGAGAAAATAGCCCTTCCTTTAGAACTGGGCAGAAACTTTTCAGATCATAATTGTAATCATATTTCTTTTTCTTTTACTTGGTACTTCCTACCAAACTTGGTCAGCACTATTCCACAGCCATCATTCTCTATCCCGTTCTTGTTCTTCATAACTGTAGATTCATTATGATACACTCAGATTGCATTCTTCCTTCTCCTATGAACTGTCCACATCTTTTTTCCCATTTAAGAGAGTTTCATTTATACTATGAAGTTTCTGACTTACCAGCACTCATGGATCTATTCTAATTAAAATTTTTATAACACTATCTCTAGTGAAGTCCTTTAATTCAGCTTGACATATCCTTGGTTACATGCCAAGAATTTCCAAAAAGGTAAACCAGAGGCCTCCACTAATTCTCCCCTCAAATATTCCACAAGTTTCACATTTGTTCATGATCTTGGCATCAATTTTTTCATATCTCTTGGCTTCATTTTATTTTTACATTCCAGGCCTGTTTTTAGGTTGTGGTCTTTGAAGCAACTTCTCTAGTTGTTGGATATTGGTTCTTCAACAAGAATTTGACCTGGAGCCATTCTAGAAGTCTGCCCTGTTTACATTTACTTTGAAGGTATTTCTTACTAGCTCCTCACAACACACCCATCATCCCTATTCCAATCTATTCCTAAGTGAGACTTCTCTTATCCTTCTTCCAACAATAAACATATATATTACCTTAAAAAGGAGCAGTAACATTCATCTGACATCTCAATAGATGTGAAAGAAGTCTGAAGACAATTGAATAACTCTAAAATGATAAAAGAAAACAACCATCTATCTAGAAATTTATCCTAGCAAAAATCAAGATGAAAGAAAGACATTTCTAGAAAAGCAGAAGACGAGAGTATTTATTGTCAGCAAATGTTAACTAAGTGAAGGAAAATGATCACAGACCAAAACACTGAAATGCAGAGTAAAACAAAGAACACAGAAAGGGTTAATATGTGTCTAAGTATAAATGAATATTAACTGTTTAAAAGAATAAAAATGTATTGTGATATACAAAATATATGTAGAATTGTAATGTATGGCTAACAATGTTTCAAAGACTAAGAGGGAATAAGTTGAGTTCTCATGTTTTAAATCTTGGAAATGGTAATAGTAATAATTTATATTTAACTTTTAATCTCCAGGGTAACTCCAAATGAGTATCAGGGGAAAAAATGTACGTAAGAAGTTAGTAAGTGCAAAAGAGCTAATAAAAAGTAAAAGAAAAAAAAAGGTAGAAAAAAGAAAGAAACATGTGGCCCAGTGAATACAAATGAAAATTTGGAGGATAATAACACAAAAATTAACTGAAATCGACTAAATTTTCCTATTAAAAGATGGGGGATTAAATTGTCATAATATGAGAAATAGACAAATCCACATCATAGAGGAAATTTTTTCAAAACTTTTTCATAACTGATAGCAGCAGACAAAAATCAGTACAGATACACAGTACCTAAACAAATTAATAAATTTGAGCTAATTAAAAATACCTAGTAATTTTTACAAGTAAATATGGAACATTTAGTAAAATTGATCATGAGGTAGCCATTAAATGTTTCAAAACACCTCAAAAGACTGAAATAATTCAGTTTGTTAACAGAGATATTAAGCAGGAAATAGTACAGTAAGCTATCTATAAAACCACTTATTGTTTTAAACTAAGCATGAAACATGTAAATAACCCATGGGTCACAAAGAAATCTCAGTAGAAATTAGGGGAAAAGTTTCAAATGAATGATAATTACAACATATATTAAATTATGTGAAATAGAGCTTAAAAAATGATGAGAGAGTATGTGGTGTTTTTTTAAACATCTTTATTGGGGTATAATTTCTTTACAATGGTGTGTTAGTTTCTGATTTATAACAAAGTGAATCATTTATACATATACATATGTTCCCATATCTCTTCCCTCTTGCATCTCCCTCTCTCCCACCCTCCCTATCCCATCCCTCCAGGTGGTCACAAAGCACGGAGCTGATATCCCTGTGCTATGCAGCTGCTTCCCACTAGCTATCTACCTTAGGTTTGGAATGGGAGAAAATATTTGCAAATGAAGCAACTGACAAAGGATTAATTTCCAAAATTTACAGGCAGCTCATGCAGCTCAATAACAAAAAAAAAACAACCCAATCCAAAAATGGGCAGAAGACCTAAATAGACATTTATCCAAAGAAGATATACAGACTGCCAACAAACACATGAAAGAATGCTCAACATCATTAATCATTAGGGAAATGCAAATCAAAACTACAATGAGATATCATCTCACACCAGTCAGAATGGCCATCAACAAAAAATCTAGAAACAATAAATCTGGAGAGGGTGTGGAGAAAAGGGAACACTCCTGCACTGCTAGTGGGAATGTGAACTGGTACAGCCACTATGGAGAACAGTATGGAGGTTCCTTAAAAAACTACAAGTAGAACTACCATATGACCCAGGAATCCCACTACTGGGCATATCCCTGAGAAAACAATAATTCAAAAAGAGTCATGTACCAAAATATTCATTGCAGCTCTATTTACAATAGCCCAGCGATGGAAACAACCTAAGTGTCCATCATCGGATGAATGGATAAAGAAGATGTGGCACATATATATAATGGAATATTACTCAGACATAAAAAGAAATGAAATTGAGCTATTTGTAATGAGGTGGATAGACCTAGAGTCTGTCATACAGAGTGAAGTAAGTCAGAAAGAGAAAGACAAATACTGTATGCTAAAACATATATATGGAATTTAAGAAAAAAATGTCATGAAGAACCTAGGGTTAAGACAGGAATAAAGACACAGACCTACTGGAGAACAGACTTGAGGATATGGGGAGGTGGAAGGGTGAGCTGTGACAAAGCGAGAGAGAGGCATGGACATATATACACTACCGAGAGTATGTGGTCTTAAATGCACATATTAGAATAGAAAAGATTCTGGAAAACAATAATTTAACTATTTATTGGGAAAAATAGAAACAAAAGCAATTCTATGCAAGAAATGTTGAGAAGGAAAAAATGATATAAAATAAATTAATACAATTTTTAAAATACTACATAAAGAGAGCTCAAAAATCTAAAATAATTTGAGAATATTAATCTTATTGATAATTCCTGGCAATATTTACAAGAAAGAAAAGAGGGAAAAGTAAAAATTACAAATGAAAAACACAGCAAAAAAGACAAGCCATAGAGCAGGACTTAGAGAATATATTTGCAATGAATATTTCTGACATAGGTATTGTATACAGAAATATGTAAAGAAAACTCAGTTTTAAAAGACAAACATTCCAATTAAAAATGGACAAAAGCCCTATTATAGGCACTTCACTAAGAAAGATATGTCTTAATGGCTAATGATCAATGAAAAGAGCTTTGCAGCAGCAGTCATCAGAAAAATACAAATTAAAACCTCCCACAAGAGATAGTACTACACACCCACCAAAAGGCCTAAAAGTGTAGGGGAAGATGATACAAAGTGTTGATAAGAATGTGAGGTAATATGAAATCTTATTCACTGATTTTTTGGCTTTTATATTGTTACAAATATTTTGAAAACTGTTTGACAATATTTACTAAAGCAGAACACAGACATGTGCTATGGCCCTGTAATTCCACCTGTGGTTAAATTCTAAACTGAAATTACTACACCCAAGTACAAAAAATATTCATAACAGCATTATTTGCAGTAGCCAAAAATTGGCAACATCTTACCTTTCCTATCCACACTAAATTGAATAAACACTTTATACACTATAATACTATACAGAAATGAAAAGGAACAAAATGCTACTATATATAACAAGGGTGAATCTCATAAACATTATGTTGAATGAAAGAAACCAGATAGAAAAGTATAAACACTATAAGATCCACTTATTTAAATTTCAAAAAAATAAAAACTCAGTGTTAATAGAAGTTATATGGTGATTATCTATGAAGGAGGCAATAACTGAGATGGAGCACAGACAGATTTCTTTGGCATTAATATTCTATGTCTTGATCTGGTCAGTAGATGGTGAATCTTTTTTTTAACTCATTGAGTTACTCAGTTACAACCTGTGTTCTATTTTTTAAAATTTTTATTATAGTTGATTTACAAAATTGTTTTAATTTCTGCTGCACAGCAAAGTTATTCAGTTATACATATATATACATTCTTTTATATATATATTCTTTTCCATTATGACCTATCATAGGATATTGAATATAGTTCTCTGTGCTATACAGTAGGACCTTGTTGTTTATCCATTCTATATATAATACCTCATATCAACTAACCACAAACTCCCACCCCATCCTTCCCCCAAGCCCTTCCACCTTGGCAACCACAAGTCTGTTCTCTGTGTGAGTCTGTTTCTATTTCATAGGTTCATTTGTGTCATATTTTAGATTTCACATATAAGTGATACCATATGCTATTTTTCTTTCTCTTTCTGACTTTCTTCAAATAGTATGATCATCTCTAGTTGCATCCATGCTGCTGCAAATGGCATTATTTTGTACTTTTTATGGCTGAGTAATATTCCATTGTATATATGTATCATGTTTTCTTTATCTGTTCATCTGCTGATGGACATTTATGTTGTTCCCACGTCTTGGATATTGTGAATAGTGCTGCTATGAACATGGAGGTGCATGTATTTTTTTGAATTAGAGTTTTGTCTGGATGTATGCCCAGGAATGGGATTGCCTGATCATAATTCTATTTTTAGTTTTCTGAGGAAACTTCATACTGTTTTCCATAGTGACTGTACCAAATTACATCCCCCAAAACAGTGTAGGAGTGTTCCCTTTTCTCCACATCCTCTCCAGCATTTTATTTGTAGACGTTTTAATATGGCCATTCTGATCAGTGTGAGGTGGTACTTCATTGTAGTTTTGATTTGCATTTCTCTAATAATTAACAATGTTGAGCATCTTTTCATGTGCTATTAGCCATTTGTATTTCTTCTTTGGAGAAATGCCTATGTAGGTCTTCTGCTGATTTTTCAATTAGGTTGCTTCTTTCTTTGTTGTTGAGTTGTATGAGCTGTTTGTATATTTTGGAAATTAATCCCTTGTCAGTCACATTGTTTGCAATATTTTCCCCCTTTTTGTATGTTGTCTTTTTGTCTTATTTATGGTTTCCTTTGCTGTGCAAAAGCATGTCAGTTTGATTAGGTCCCATTTGTTTAATTTTGTTTTATTTCTATTGCCTTGGGAGACTGACCTAAGAAAACATTGGTATGATATATTTTAGACAATGTTTTGCCTATGTTTTCTTCTAGGAGTTTTATGGTGTCATGTCTTTTGTTTAAGTCTTTATATGTTACGTGTCAAAAAAAAGTTTACCCAAAACTCTGGGTGTGTGTGCACTTAACATTGCTGCATATTTTACAAGGACAATTATATTTTCAAGGACATATACACAAACAAATTAGTGTAGATATTAAAGTAGATTCACGTAAGGAAGGAAACTATGACTGGCAATTGGACATAAAGCAGAAAAGTATATTAAATTGGAGATAGACTGTGTATAATTTATTATGCATCTATGTTTTAAATTGTTTTCCAAAAATTGAGTATTCCTTTGACCTTTAACTTTTCAAATATCTAGTCAGTTTCACTTCTATCTCATAGTCAAAGAGTTGCACTTCCACCTTGGATTTACAGTAAGCCACCAGTTCTGAACTATTTCTTTACTCAGGTACAGATACTATAAAAATAGATGATTATTATTAGAATTGAAAGTACTAGGAATTGGCTCTGCATAAAGATTATAAAAGGAAAATGTATGTGAAATGTGAACTTCTTGAACTTCATATATATATATATATATATATATATATATATATATATATATATATATACTTATATAATACAGTTAGGGTGAAGTGAAGTTCAGGGGGCTGGAACCATTATTTAACATCAGATTGGAAGGGTAAGGTTGGGAACGTTTAGAACTCCATGACCTTTAAGCTTCCTTCCAATTATTCCATGCTAAGGAACAATTCACTACTACAGCAGAAATAGCTCTAATCTCCATTTTATTGAACTCATTCTGCATAGAGTACCATTTCCACTGCCAAAAGTCAAGTATAGCAATACAAATGTGCAAAATAAAAAAATTGATGGTGAAATGTGTCTTTGACATACTTATTCTTGCCTTATGCAAACCTTTTTTACCTTTCAGTACTCAGTTCTTCACAAACTTAGTATTCATCTGCTTATCTGTTTTCCCCTCTCCCTTTCACAAACACATACTTTCTCTCAGGTGAAAAGCTAATAACAATTTCTCATAGCATACTTTTAAATAAAATCCTTTTGTGACTTCTCTTGAGGAGATAGCTTTTTAAAATACTTATATGTGTGAATATAACCAAAGATCCTTATCTACTACAGGAAATTAATAAAAGAGTGAAAAATCATCTGTTTGCCTACCTTAGCCTCTAAAATCATGTAATGACTATGCTGTTTTGTCTCTCTTCTCAGTATCTCACCTTGGAAAGCAGGACACATACTGATGAGCAATATTGGGGAAATTAAGATCAGATTTTGATGGTATTGATTTAATAGTGGCAAGGAAGAAAAAAAAGAGAAGAAATTATAAAGTTTAACTTAATAACTACCATTTGATACCTGAGAAGGTATCCATAATCTGGAGAAAGAAAAAGTCAATGGTAGTTTATTACATCAAATCATCACTATTAAAATGTTATCTTTTTAGGTAACAGTTCACAATAACACAGATTAGTTAGAAATTAATTTAGTCTGGTTTGCATATTTTCCTTCTCCCCATCTTTCACAGAAATCATTTTTTTTTAATTTAAGTATCAATATAACCTACTAATTAACTTTGGGCACCAAACCACATTTAGTCCATTTGATGTATAGTCATGGCTCCCAGAATTGCTGATGAGCCCAACTGATGTTCTAGAAAATTATGAACTTTATCAAAATATTTGTTTAATGTCCAAAGAGCCAAAGTATAAGAGAAGAAAAAAAGAAAGCAACACAGATGAAAAAACAGAGTGAAGAGGTGAAAAATTGGGAAAAGAATAACAAGACTATAGAGAAAGGAATAAGTTAGGAAGAGATGAGTGAGAAAGGAGGGAAAGAAGAGAGGTGACAGAGAACAGGAGAAAGCAAAAATAAATTCTTTTGAATAGAAAAATTTTAAAACATAATTTAGTAGTCTATTAGCAAATTGCAGGTTAGTAGTCACAGAAATTTGCTTCCTTTTGACTCTTTTTGCTGTTATTACTATTATATTATCCCTCTATCTCCTCCTTTTGTCTGTGAACTTTTCTTATCCTGGGCCTTGTTTTCTTTTTTCTTTTCCTTTTTTTTTTTAGCATCTTTATTGGAGTATAATTGCTTTACAATGGTGCATTAATTTCTGCTTTATAAGAAAGTGAATCCCCTATACATATACATATATCTCCATATCTCCTCCCTCTTGCATCTTCCTCCCACCCTCCCTAACCCACCCCTCTAGGTGGTCACAAAGCACTGAGCTGATCTCCCTGTGCTATGCAGCTGCTTCCCAGTAACTATCTATTTTACATTTGATAATATATATAAGTCCATGACACTCTCTCACTTCATCCCACCTCACCCTTCCCCCTCCCCTTGTCCTCAAGTCAATTCTCTACGTCTGCATCTTTATTTGTGTCCTTCCCCTAGGTTCTTCAGAACCTTGTTTTTTTTTCAGATTCCATATATATGTGTTAGCATACAGTATTTTTTTTTCTCTTTCTGACTTACTTCACTCTGTATGACAGACTCTAGGTCCATCCACCTCACTACAAATAACTCAGTTTCCTTTCTTTTTATGGCTAATATTCCATTGTATATATGTGCCACATATTCTTTATCCATTCATGTGATGATGGACATTTAGGTTACTTCCAAGTCCTGGCTATTGTAAATAGAGCTGCAATGAGGGCTCTGTTTTCATTTCACTCTCTCTCTCTTTATGTTGAAGTATAGTTAACATACAATTTTAGGTTAGGTTCAGATATACAACATAGCAATTCAACATTTAAATACTTTACAAAATGATTACTATGGTATATCTAGTAACATATACAATGTTATTAAAGTATTATTGACCATATTATATATGCTGTATAACCATGAATTATTTATTTTATAACTAGAGGTTTGTACCACTTAATCCCTTTCACCTATTTTCCCCAATCCTCCACATAACTCCCTTCTGGAAACCATCAGTCAGCTCTCCATGTCTACGAGTCTGTTTTTGCTTTGCTTTGTTGTTTATTTTGGGTTTTGTATTCCACATATAAGTAAGATCATAGGATATTTTTCTTTCCCTGTCTGACTTATTTCAATTAGCATAATACCATCTAGATCCGTCTATGTTGTATCAAATGACAAGTTCATTTTTGTATGGCTGAGTCATAATCTTTTGTATATATACATCTTCTTTATTCATTCATCTATCTTTGGACACATACAGGGACCAAATTTTGGCTACTGTAAATAATGCTGCAATGAACAAAAGGTTGATATATCTTTGAATTAATACTTTTATTTTCATAGGGTAAACACCCAGAAGTGGAATTTCTGGATCAAATGACAGTTCTATTTTTAATTTCTTGAAGCAGTGGCATACTGTTTTCCATAGTGGCTGCACCAATTTACAATCTGCCCAACAGGGCAGGAAAGTTCCTTTTTCTCTGCATCTTCACCAACACTTGTTATTTTTGTCCTTTGATGATAAGCCACTCTGACAGGTGTGAGGTATTATCTCACTGAGGTTTTGATTTGCATTTCCCTGATGATTAGTGATGTTGATCATCTTTTCATGCATCTTTTGTCCATCTGTATGTTTTTTTTTTGGAAAAATGGCTGTTCAGGTTCTCTGCTCATTTTTTTAATCAGGTTATTTTTTCGGATATTGAATTCTATAAGTTCTTCATAAATTTTGGATATTAATCCTTTATTAGATATATAATTTGCTAACATCTTCTTGTATTTAGTAGATTACTTTATATTTTGTTGATGGTTTCTTTCTCTGTGCAAACGTTTTTTAATTTGATGTAGTCTCATTTGTCTAGTTTTGTTTTTGTTGCTATTGCCTGAGGAGACAGATCTCCCAAATTATTGCTAAGATCAATGTAAATGTGCATACTGAATATGTTTCCTTTTAAGATATTTATGGTTTCAAGTCTTACATTTAAGTCTTTAATCCATTTTGACTTTATTTTTATATATGGTGTAAGAAAGTAGTCCAGTTTGATTCTTTTGCATGTAACTGTCCAGTTTTCCCAATACCATTTATTGAAGAGTCTGTCTTTTCCCCCACTGAATATTCTTACCCATCCTCTTGTAAATTAAATGACCATATATGTATAGCTTTATTCCCAGGCATTCTATGTTCAGGATCTTATGTGTCATTGATCTATGTGTCTGCTTTTGTGCCAGACTGATTTGAATATTATAGCTTTTTAGTGTGGTTTGAAATCAGGTAGAGTGGTACCTCTAGGTTTCTTCTTTTTTATCAAGATAGCTTTCATTTTGGGGGGTCTTCTGTGATTCCATACAATTTTGGGGATTATTTGTTTCAATTCTATGAAAAATGTCATTGGTATTTTGATAATATTGAAACTGTAGATTACCTTGAGTAGTATGAATATTATAGCAGTATTAAATCTTGCAAATTATGAAGACAGGGTATCTTTCCACTTATTTTTGTCACTTACAATTTCTTTCATCAATGTCTTATAGTTTCCAGAGTACAGAGATTTCACTTCCTTAATTAAATTTATACCTAGGTACTTTATTTTCTTTGATGCAATTGTAAATAGGATTTTCTTAATTTCTGTTATGTATAGAAATGCAGATTCTTATACACAGATTTTCCAGACAGGAAAGAACAGATTTCTGTATGTTAATTTTGTATCCTGCAACTTTACCAGATTCATTTATTAATTCTGATAATATTTTTATTGGAATATGTATATTTTCTATATATAGTATTATGTCATTGGCAAAGAGTGACAGTTTAACTTCTTTCTTTCCAATTTGGATTTTTTCTATTTCCTTTTACTGTCTGATTGCTATGGCTAGGACTTCCTATACAATGTTAAATAAATGAGGCAAGAGTGTGTATCGTTGTCATGTTTCTGATCTTGGAGGAAATGCTTTCAGCTTTTCACTCTTGATATGTGGTTGGCTGTGGGTTTGTCATATATCGCTTTATTAAGTTCAGGTGTTTACCTTCTACACCAAGTTTCTGGAGAGTTTTTATCATAAATTGATGTTGAATTTTGTTAATAACTTTATTTTCTGTACCTATTGAGATGATCTTATGATTTTTATTCTTCAGCTCCTTGATGCACTCTATTACATTGTTTAATTTAGTGTTTCTGAGCCATCCTTGCATCCCTGAGGTGTTTACACTTGATCATGGTATATGATCCTTTTAATGTATTATTAGATTTGGTTTGCTAATATTTTGTTGAGGATTTTTGCATCTATGCTCATTAGGGATACCAGCCTGTAATTTTTTGGGGGAGAGAGTGTCTTTGTCTGGTTTTTGTATCAGGGTGATGGCCCCAAAGAATGAATTCAGAAGCACTTTTCCCTATTCAACTTTTTGGAATAGTTTAATAAGGATAAACATTAACTCTTTAAATATTTACTATAATTCCCCTGTGAAGCCATCTGGACTTTAGTTTTTAGGGAGATTTTTTTCTTTTCTTTTCTTTTCTTTTTTTTGTGGTATGCAGGCCTCTCACTGTTGTGTCCTCTCCCGTTGTGGAGCACAGGCTCCAGACACGCAGGCTCAGCAGCCATGGCTCACAGGCCTAGCTGCTCCATGGCATGTGGGATCTTCCTGCACCAAGGCACGAACCCGTGTCCCCTGCATCGGCAGGCGGACTCTCAACAACTGTGCAACTGGGGAAGCCCCTAGGAGATTTTTAAAATTACTAATTCAATTTTTACTGGTAATCAGTCTATTCATATATTCTATTTCTACCTGATTTAGTCTTGAGAGATTGTATGTTTCTAGATATGCATCCATTTCTTCTTGTCTGTCCATTTTATTGGCATATAATTGCTCATAGTAATCTCTTATGATTCCTTGTATTTCTGTGTGTTTGTTGTAATTTCTCCTCTTTCATTTCTGATTTTATTGATTTGAGCCCTCCCTCCTTTTTTTTCTTGATGAGTTTGTGTAAAGGTTAATTAATTTAATTTATCTTTTGAAAGAACCAGCTCTTAGTTTTATTGATTATTTCTATCATCTTTTTGTCACTATTCCATTTGTTTCTGCCCTGATCATTTATTATTTCTTTTCTTCTCTTAACTTTGTGTTTTGTTTGTGCTTGTTTTACTAGTTCTTTTAGGTGTAAGTTTAGATTGTTTATTTGAGATTTTTCTTGTTTCCCAAGGTACACCTGCATAGCCATAAACCTTCCTCTGGAACTGTTTATGCTGCTTCCCATAAATTATGTTTTTTTTTTTAATTATTGTACTTTTATTTTATATATAGTGCATTTTTGCATGACATTTATTTTGAAGAGCATGTTTCAATTTGTGAAAAATAAAGACCTATTTAATGTAAATTTTATGTGCTCATTTAGTATGAATCCACTGATACTGTAAGTCTGTTAAGGGCAGAGGTTATATTGTACTCAGTTTTGCTTCCTATTCCTCCCCAAACATCAAACACAGTGCTGATGGAGTAAAATAATGGAGTGCTAAATTCATCTGGCTATTTTTCTGTGGGTATGTCTAGAAGAAAAAACATATTTCTGAGTATGGATCATAAGCCATCTGGGAGAGCTGAATTGAATTGAAAGACCTTTGTAATTCACAGAGAGAGTTCAACATAGCAGTGGATAGAGCATGGTCTCCAGAGACACTCTGGTTTTATATCCTGCCTGCCACTTACTTGCTAAGTATTCATGGAAATTTTATGGTACCTCTCTTTCTCAGTTTCCTCAACTGGAAAAAAATGGAGCATTAAAAATGTATCTAATTTACATAGTTGATGCAAAAATTGAGTTAAAATACATAAAGCTCTTGGAAGAGTGTCTTGTTCTGAACATGGTGAGAAGTTTATATGGCAATTATTATCATTTAAGTATATAATTATATTTATATAAATATTCTATATACTGGACCTAGATGTCTGTTTCCTTTCCCAGTTTAGGGAGCTTTTCAGATATCTTGTCTTCAAATGTGTCCCCTTCTCCTTTCTCTAGTTCTTCTCCTTCTGAACCCCTTTAATGTGACTACTATTATGCTTGATGTTGTCACCAAGTTCTCTTAAACAGTCCTCACTTTTTAAATTATTTTTTTCTTTTTCTTTTCAGTTTCAGTGATTTCCACTATTCTGTTTTCCAGCCTGCTGAACCATCCCTCTGTATCATCTAATCTACTTTTGATTCCATCTAGTGCATTTTTAATTTTAGTTACTGTATTCTTCCTGTTTGGTTCTTCTTCATGTTTTCTAACTCTTTGTTAAAACTTTTAACTTCTAACTGTTCATCCAATTTTTCTGGTCCTTTGAGTATCTTTATGATTATTACCTCTATCTCTTGACCATGATCACATAGATTGCTTATCTCCAGTTCACTTAGTTCTTCTTCTGGAGTTTTATCTTTTTGCTTCTTTTGGAACATATTTCTCTGTCACCTCATTTTGCCTAATTTGTTGTTTTTATTTATATGCATTTCATAGATTGGCTACTTTTCCCAAACTTATACTTACATTTTTGTAGATGTCCTATGCATACCAACAGTACACTCCTCTCTGGTCACCAAAGCTATATTCTTATGTGGGCTGTGGAGGTTCTTCTATTTTGCAGGCTGACTACTGTAAGCAGTCAGGTAGTAGTGGTTGTCTACTGATTCAGTTGTTACCAGGCCATACCTTGTACAGAAGCCACCATCCACTGGTGAGTAGGACAGGGTCAGGAGGCAATTGGCTGCAGAATCCCTGGAGGTTCCAAGACTAGTGCTGGCCCACTGGTAGGCAGAGCGGAGTCCTAGGGTGGGTGGTTGTTGCCTGGGCCCTTGGATCTGGTGTCAGCCTGTTGATGCATGGGACTGCTGCTGACACAGCTGGCTGCAGTGTCTTGGGTTCCCAAAGCCCACTGGTGAGTGGAACTGGATCCCAGGGTGGTTGGCTTTGTGGTTCTTGGAGCTGGTGTTTGCCTGCTGGTTGGCATTGCCAGGGCTCAGGATTTCCCTGGGCTAGTGCCAGCATACTGATGTGTGGAACCAGATCCTGGAGTCTCTGGCTGCAGGTCCCTGGAGGTCCTGAAGCTGTTGTCAGCTTGCTGGTGGGTGGGACTTAATCCTGAAGTGGCTGGCTGAGGTTTACAATGTGTCCTAGAATGGCATTGACCTGCTAGCTGGCAGGGCCAGGATCCAGGGCATTTCAGGCCTGGTGCCAGCCTGTTGGTGAGTCAGCTGGGTCCTGACATGTCATACTGCTGTGGTCTTGTATCTGGTTTCCAACTGCTGGTAGTCAGGCCAAGGATTCCATGGGCTGGTGCCTGTCCACTAGTGAGTGGAGTTAGGTTCAGGGGTCCCAAAACCTTTCTACTAGCTGTGTAAGTGATTGATTTACTCCCTTTACTATAGTTTCCTTTAGCAGTGAGATATTTTTTCTTTTATAATTTTCATATTTCAATTGTGACTATTTTTTTCCATTTAGATAATTTCCTTTAACATTTCTTGTAAACTTGATTTAGTGATGCTCAACTTTTAGCTTTTTCTTGTCTGTAAAACTTTTTATCTCTCCTTAAATTCTGAATAATAACCTTGCCAGGTGGTGTATTCTTGGTTGTATTTTTTCCTCTCAACACTTTGAATATATCATCTATTCATCCATTTGTCAATCCTTTCTGGCTTGCAAAATTTCTGCTAAAAGGTCAACTTATGTGTGTTTCCTTGTATATAACAAGGTAATTGTTGCTTTACTCTTGCTACTTTTAAGATTTTCTCTTTATAATTAATTTTTGACATTTTATTTATGTGTCTTGGTGCAGACCTCTACGAGGATCTGTTCAGGACTCTGTGTACTTCTTGGACCTGGATAAAAAATTTTCTATTTTTTTCCTTTCTTAGCTTAGAGAAGTTTTCAGCAAGTTTTTTTTTTTTTTTCAAATAATTTCAATGCTCCTTTCTCTCTCCTCCCTCTGGGACCCCTATAATGTGAATGTTAGTACCCTTGATGTTGTGCCAGAGGTTCATAAAATTACCCTCAAATTTTTAAATTCTTTTTTTTTTCTTTTTTCTCTTCAGCTTGGGTGATTTCCACTACTTTGCCATCCCAAATCACTGATCCATTCTTCTACATCATCTAACCTATGGTGAATTTCTTCTGTGTTTTTCATTTTAGATATATTCTTAAGCTCTGATTTTTTTCTAAATCTTTGTTGAAACTCTCAGTTGTTTCACCCATCCTCCTCCCTAGGTCCATGAACTTCTTTATAATCATTGCCTTGGGTAGATTGTTTATCTCCGTTTTGTTTAGTTTTTTCCTAAGGTTTTGTTAAAACAAAAGAATTCTTTGTTTGGAACACATTCCTCTCTCTTCTCATTTTGCTTAATTCTCTGTGATTATTTCCATTTATTAGGTAGGTCTGTTATCTCTCCTAATTTTGGAGAAGTGGCTTTAGGTAAGTCATTCTATGGCCTAGCAGCATGCTTCTCTTTGGCCACAGGAACTATATTCTCCAGAGCTGTCCCCTATATGTGGTGCGTACACTCTATTTTTGTGGGGGGAAGTAAAGTTTTGATGGACTGGTAGGCAAGGCTGATGCTGACCAGCTTGTTGCAAGACCCAACAGCACATGACTCCTGCAGGTGGGCAGGTGAACAAAGCAGTTTTCCTGCACAGCTGTGTTGTGGGGCCTAGCAGCATCTAAGTGCTGCAAGCATGCTGGTGGGCAGGGCAGGCTCCTAGTGGTAATAGGCTAGAAGAAGGATTCCAAATAGTTCTTGCCAGCACTGGTGTCAGTATAGTAGAACAAAATTACAAAAATTGCCACTTCCATTGTCTCATTCCCCAGGGGAGCCCCAGTTTCCCCCTTCCTCTCATGGAGACTCTCTAAGTTCAGAAAGGAGATCTGACCCAGGCAAAGTTTACACTGATGCTTCTGTGCTGGGATTCACAAGCATGAGAGATTTTGCTCACACCATTTAAGAGTGGAATGTCAGTTTTCTACAGCTCTCCAGTTCTCCCAAACATAAGTCCTGCTGTTTTTTTTTTTTTTTTTTTTTTTTTTTGTGGTACATGGGCCTCTCACTGTTGTGGCCTCTCCTGTTGCGGAGCACAGACTCCAGATGTGCAGGCTCAGCAGCCATGGCTCATGGGCCCAGCCACTCCATGGCATGTGGGATCTTCCCGGACCAGGGCACGAACCCGTGCCCCCTGTATCGGCAGGTGGACTCTCAACCACTGTGCCACGAGGGAAGCCCAGTCCTGATGTTTTGGAAAGCCAGCCTTTTGGGGATATCAACTTCCTGGTGCAGGACCCTAGGCTGGGAGCCTGATGTGGGGCTCAGACCCCTCACTTCTCAGGGATGACCTCTGCAGTTGTGATATTCTTCCTGCTGTGAATTACCAACCCAGGGTGTGGTCCTTACTAGAAAGTGTCTCCACCTCTCTTACCCATCTTATGGTGGCTCTTTCTTTGTATGTTTACTTATGGAAAATATTTTCTGCTGAACTTCATGTAATTCTCAGAGTTAGTTGCTCTGTAAATAGTTGTAATTTTTGTGTGCCCATGGGAGGAGGTGAACTCAGGGTCTTTCTACTCTGTCATCTTGATCCACCTGCTGAGCTTTGTTTTCTTTATGGCTATTTTTTAATTCAACATTTTAAATTGTAATACAAGAAATTGATTCTTTCCTATGGTTCTATGAATTTTAATACATGTATAGATTCGTATAACCACTACAAAAACTAAGGTACTGTTCCATTACCCCTCAAAACTTCCTTGTGGCATATCTTTATTTTTCTACCACCTATCAAGTATAAACTCTAGCAACTAATATATTCTACATCACTATAGTTTTGTCTTTTTGAGAATATCATATAAATGTAATCATACCATATGTATTGATACTTTGTAACCATGTAAATGGAATAATACAGTATGAATGATGACTTTCTTGTACTCAGCATAACTTCTTTTCAGAATTATTCAAGCTGTTGCATGTATTATTAGTTTCATTTTTTTATTGCTAAGTGGTATTAAATTTTGTGAATAAACCACCGTTTATCATTAACCCAATGAAGGAAATTTGGGCTGTTTCCAGTTTTTATCTATTATGAAGAACACTGCTAGAAACAATCATGTTCAGAATTTTGTGTACATATGTTATTATTTTTCTAGAGTAAATACCCATTTGCTTGAATGGGTCTAGTGGCACATTTATGTTTCATTTAATAAGAAACTGCATGGAACCTCCCTGGTAGTTCAGTGGTTAAGAGTCCATGCTCCCAATGCAGAGGGCCCAGGTTCGATCCCTGGTCAGATCCTGCATGCCTCAACTAAGAGTCTGCATGCTGCAACTAAAGGCATGCTGCAATGAAGATTCTGCATACTGCAACTGAAGATCCCACATACCACAACTAAAAGTCCTGTGTGCCACAATGAAGATCTCACCTGTGACAACAAAGATCCTGTGTGCCACAAATAAGACCCAGCAAACCAAATAAATAAATAAACATTAAAGAAAACCTCACCCAGTTATTAAAAATAAAAAGCAACAACTGCAAAACCATTTTCCAAAGGGGTCTTGCATTTCTGTCAGTAATTCATGAGTGTTCTAATTGCTCTATATCTTCACCAACAGTTGGTATTGTCAGCATTTTCTATTTTAGTCTTTCTACCAGGTGTGCAAGGTGTGTATAGAGATAATACATTTTGGTTTTAATTTGCATTTCTTTAGTGGCTAATAAATAACACTGAATATTTTTTCATGTGCTTACATCTGTATATCCTTTTTGGTAGAATGTCTGTTGTTAAAAGATAGACTGCAGAACAATAAAATTTTTTAAGCTTATTTGACATACATTATTTCTAATTGGGCATCACTGAAATGAAAGTAGTTAGGAGTGCTGCACGAACAGGAACTGTGGCAAGTTTTTTATAGAAAAGACTTGGAAGCAAAGCAGAGAAATTTTTTTGATTAGTTATAACAAAAGTGGTTGCCTTATAGCTCAATAGCTGAGTTGGCTATTTGATTGGTTGTTCTTAAGTTTTACTTTCTCCAATTCTAGTGCATTTGCTCTGCCTTAGGTTTCAGTTTGCTTATGTAGGCTACCAATAATTTGAGCCCCAGTCTTGCCTCCTTATTTAATTACATTAACACTGTCCAAGTACTTTACAGTTTTTAAAAACTGTGTTGTTCATTTTGTTACTCCTGAGTTTTGAGGTTTCTTTGTATACTCTGGTGGAATATCCTGTGTGATTTACAAATATTTTCTACCAATCTGCAGCTTGTCTTTGGATTTCTCTAACCAGTGCCTCTGGTAAAGCATTTTTTTTTATTTTGAAAAACAATGATTTATCATTTGTTTCTTTAATGGATCATGTTATTGGTGTTAGTTCTAAGAACTCTTGTTCCAAACCCAGTCAGGAAATGTTTCTTTTAAAAGCTTTTTATAATTTTATGCTTTCATTGAGATCTATAATCCACTTATAGTTAATTTTTGAATAAGATATGAAGTTTAGTTTGAATTTCACATTTGTTTACATACAGTTTATGAACACCATTTGTTAAAAAAAAAAAAAGACTTCATTTTTCCCTTGAATTGCTTTGCGATTTTTGTCAAGATAAAATGATCATATTTGCATGGGTCTATTGCTGGATTGTATTCTGTTCCATTGAAATATATATATATATATGTCTATATTTGGCAATATCACATTATTACTGTAAATTTATATTAAATTTTAAATTCTAGTAGTGTAGTTCTCCCAACACTGTTCTTTTTTCCAAATTACTTTACCTGTTGTAGTTTCTTTACCCTTTCATATAAATTTTAGAATCAGCTTGTGTATATCTATAAAGCTCTAGCTGGGATTTGGGCTGACATTATATCAGACTCATAGATCACTTTGAGAAGAACTGATATATTTACTATGTTGCGTCTTGCAAACCATGATCTTTGTAAGTCTCTCCATTTACTTAAGTCATCTTTGACATCCTTTATCAACATATTAGTGTTCAGCATACAGATCCTGTGTATATTTTTTTAGATTCATGTATAGGTATTTCATTTTTTGGAGCTATTGTAAATGATGTTGTGGTTTTAAATCTTGTTTTCCAATTGTCCATCATTTGTATGTACAAATATACAATTACATTTTCTGTGTTGACCCTGTATCCTACAACCTTACAAACCTCACTTATTAGTTCTAGGAGGGTTTTATATTATTATTCTCTGGGATTTTCTGCATAAAATTTTATGTCATCTGTATTATATTTTCAACCTGCATATAAATCTAAAGTTATTCCAAAATAAAAGTTTATTAATTATTTTTTCATAAGAGGTACATAAACCAATACAAGACACCAATTTATGGGTCATCTTATAGGAAAAAAAAGGTCATTTTAGAATATTAGTACCAAATGTAAATTTTCATCACTGTTCTGGTTTAGCCATGATAAAGCAAAAGAAAAGTATAAGTACAGATCATATATATATGTATGTATGTATGTATATATATATATATATATATAATCTGTATCAACAAATACTTTCCCTAAAGAAAGGATTTAAATAGGTTCATTGAGTACAGAAGTTAGAGTTTATTACTGTTTGTATAGGATAGTAATGGTTAAAACGTTGGAAATTTTGTGGTACAACTTAAACACCAACAGGATATTTTTACTTGTTTGAGTTGTACATTCAATAAGGATTTACTGAGTATCTCTACCAATGGGCCATTGTAGGGACTGTAGGATGAATTAGAATATCTTAGTTATACTACAGAAGTGTACATTCCAGTGAGGAAGATAAGCTTATAAACACCGTCAAAGAATCACAATAATGTGTGATAAGTGCTATAAAAGGACATGCTCATTTACTCAGTCTATCCTATTGATTATTTGAAAATATTTTATGCTGTGAAAGAGTAAGAAGTCTAAAATAGCTTTATATTACTCTAAATCCTTCACAAGAGTACATGAATTTTATTTCAGGCTATTCCCAACACTCTTCCAAACCCAGTCATTCATGAATTATGCCTTCCCTGCCCAGAGATTATGAAACTACACTAACTGGTCTTCAGGATTTTAGTAGCAGCAATTGGGGCTATCTCTAGTTTGGGTTAGGTTATTTGCCAGACTATTCATCCCATATGAATTTATCATCCAAGTTCATCTCTAAAATTGTAAACCCTTGTTAGACTCCTCTTTTCTCTGTTTATGGAGTTAACAAACATAATCAACAGTGTCTATTGAGCATATACATAGACATAGGTATATTTTAGAAAACAGAAGCATAATGATGGTCCTTGTCCTTGAAAAACTCATACTCTATTGGATAAACAAGTTTTATTATCCTGTTCTAGACTAAAAGTGCTATCTGGACTCAGAGAAGGAAGGGATCTAATTCTGTAAGCTTCTCCTACTGGTTTTGCATTTTGATACTTTAATAATATTATTTTCTACTAAACCTTTTCTTAAAATTTCCCCTTTTATTTCTTTAAAAATGAAGGACAAAGAGAAGAAGGGTGTTGGGGATAATTCTAACTCTGGTCCCTGTTTTTGTAGCAACATCTCTCTGCCAGATAACCAGTGTAAGACAGCAATTGTACTCAAGAGTTGTCTTTGGTATAAAAACTTTTAAAAACAAAATTGTCTTCAATATATGTCTATTTACTTTCTACATTTTCTCTTTTTTTCTTCTTCTTCATCTTTCAAGCATTCAGAGCTCTCAATATTTGCCATACAGCATCCTACATTGAGTACAGAATTTATGCACAACCCAAACTTTACTTTCCCTTCACTTTTCTCACCTTTATTTTAACTTTCTTGGGATTTTTCCTGATCTTGCTTATCTGATTGATTAGATTCAATTCAGTACTGTGTCATATTGACTTTCTTTACTTACTCCCTGCAGGAACTATAAATAATTTAATAGCTACACTATTTGCAAAACCATCTAAAGAAGTAAGCAACATGAGCTTTGTAAGGAAAAGATGGAAAAACTTTTAAGTGTCGTAGTGGGTACACTACATATAACAAAGCTTTTGTAGGAATTTACCCTGTCTTAATAATTCCCTGAATGAATTTTTCACATAATTTTTTTCTGTTATTAGAGCATATACTTTTTCTCTATGTCAGGATATTTTGAAGTCATCAAGCAACTAGAAAAACCTCAGATGAATCTTAAAGACAAGAGATCATTCAAGAAAACAAGGATGAAAGTAATTTTCCTTATTTCTTTTGCATGATCTTCAATAACTCTGTAGTTAAAACTAAAATCTGAGAAAGATAAATGATAATAGATTCCAAGACACAAATTGGGCACATTAACCCAAGGTGAAGGTAAAAGAAAAACTCATGCTGCTTGAAATGTACAATTTATTTCTTAATTTTCTACATGCAATGGAAAATACTTGGGTCTAACTAAATAAATGCACCAGGTTTGTTTTTGAGGCACAATGTACAATAAATGAAGTACCCTTTACTGTTGGGAAGACAATTTGTTCAGTCCTTTCAGAATTAGATTATTAAATTATTTTTAGAGGGCAAATTGTGAGGAGGCAATGTTCAAATCCTTTGAACCATACTTCCTTGTGATTTCTCCTAGTGATGTTTCAGGAAAAATAGGCAAAGTACTCCCTTGCTGTGGATTCCTTATCAGTATTAGGGCTTATTACTAACTTTTAGTAGAGTTAATGACCTCCTTATGTAGATACTCAAAAGTTAATAACGTTCTCACCCATATATATGATTATTACAAGAGAAATATTCAGATTTAAAGACACACAGGTAGAAAGTGAAGGGATGGAAAAGATATCCCATGCAAATGGAAATGAAAGGTAAGCTGGGGTAGCAATACTTATATCAGACAATCTATACTTTAAAACAAGGATTGTAATAAGAGACAAAGAAAGACACACAGAACATTTCAAGGAGGTGGTCAAGATGGCAAAGTAGGAAGACCCTGAACTCACCTTCTCTCATGGGTACACCAAAATTACAATTATTTACAAAGCAACTATTGATGAGAATGATCTGAAAACTAACAGAAAATATTTTCCAAACTAAAGATATAAAGAAGTAACCATGATGAGATGGGTAGGAGGGGTGGAGAAGTAGTATAGTCAAGACCTACACCCTTGGGTAGGTGAACTACAAATGGGAGAATAACCACAAATGTAGAGGTTCTCTGTGAGGAGCAAGGGATACAAGCCCCACATTGAGCTCTCAATCCTGGGGGTTATGTGCCAGGAAGACGAGCCCCCAGAAAATCTACCTTTGAAAGCCAGCAGGGCTTTTGTACAGGAGAGTGAAAGGGCTGTAGAAAACAGAGACTCCTCTCTTAAAGGGCTAAACAAAATTTCATGTACTCTGACTCCCAATGCAGGGACAATAATTTGAAAGGAGCCTAGGTCAATTCCATTTGCTGATTTTTGAGAATATCCCTGAGAGGCAGGAGGCAACTGGAACTTCCCCTGGGGATATAGATGCTGGCAGTGGCCATTTTTTGCAGCTTATTTTACCAGGAGAACACTAGTGTTGGCAAGAACCATTTTATGGTCCTCCCTCTAGCCTATTAGTGCCTGGGACTTACCTCCAAACAGCCCAGCAGCACCAGACCCAGGACTCTCCAGGCTAAGCAGCCAGCCAAGTGGGGATTAGCCCCAAACACAGTGGGCCAACACCAGCTCTGAGATTTGTCAGGACATAAAGCCAGCTTCCCTGTTGCCCAGACACACCACTAGAAAGCTGGCAGCCCCTACATGAGGAAAGACCTGCCAGGCAACAAGGCCAGACGCTATCTCTGCTTACCAGCTCAGGCACAGTAGTTGGCCCCAACACAAGAGGCCCACACAGCCCACATAGGGGGTGCCTATAGTTCTAGTGACCAAAGAGATTATGCTGCTGGACCCCATAGATGTAAGGCCATTCTCCCAAGATTAGGAAGCATAACAAACCTACATAGTGCATAGACATAATAACAGGGAATTAGGCAAAATGAGGAGTCAGAGGAGTATATTCAAAATGCAAGAAAAAGATAAAACTCCAGTAGAAGAACTAAGCAAACTAGAGATAAGCAATCTATTGGATGAAGAGTTCAAGGTAATGATCATAAAGATGCTCATCAAACTTGGGAGAAGAATGGATGAACAGAGTGAGAAGTTTAAAGAAGAGTTAGAAAATATAAAGAACCAAAGAGGGCTGAAAATATAATAACTAAAATATTTAAAAGACACTAAAAGGAATTAAAAGTAGATTAAAAGATTCAGAGGAACAGATCAATAAACAGGAAAAGAGAGTTGTGGAAATTTTTCTTTCAAGCAAGGTAAAAGAAAAAGCTTTTTTTTTTTTTAATGAGGATCCTTTGAGACCTCTGAGACAATGTAAGTGTACTAACATTCACATAATAGGGATCTTAGAAGGAAAAGAGGGAGAAAATGGAGCAGAGAACTTATCTGAGGAGATAATAGCTGAAAATTTCCCTAACCTGAGAGAGAAAACAGACATTAATGTCCAGGAAGCACGAAGAGTTCCAAACAAAATGGACTCAAAGGGATCCACACCAAGACCCCTTACAATTTAAGTGGCAAAATAAAAGAAGAGAATCTTACAAGCAACAAAGGAAAAGCAAATAGTTACATGATTACATGATACTATATATAGAAAACCTTAAAGATGCTACCAAAATACTATTCTAACTAATAAATGAATTTAGCAATGTTGCAAGATACAAAATAAATATAAAGAAATTGGTTGCATTTTTATACACTAACAGCAAACAATCAGAAAGAGAAATTAAGAAAACTATCTCATTTACAATTGCATCAAAAAGAATAAAATAGCTAGGAAACAATCTAACCAAGATGTTAGAAGGCTTGTACTTGAGAATGTATTTCAATAATGAAAGAAATTGGAAATGAAATGACACAAACAAATGGAAGGATAACCCATGCTCCTGGATTTGAAAAATGAATATTGTTTAAATGACCATACTGTACAAGGTAGTATACAGAAATCCCTATCAAAATAACAAGGCATCTTTCACAGAACCAGAACAGATAACTCTAAAATTTGTATGGAATCACAAAAGACTTTGAGTAGCAAAAAAATCTTGGGAAAGAAAACAAAGTTGGAAGCATCACATTTCCTGATTTCAAACTATTCTACAACTCAGTCATCAAAAAAAATTTGTGTGGTACTGGCACAAAAACAGACACATAGATGAAAGGAACAAAATAGACAGCCCAGAAATAAACCCATGCTTATATGGTCAATTAATCTATGACAAAGGAGGCAGAAATATGCAGTTGGGAAGAGATAGCTTCTTCAATAAATTGTGTTAGGAAAATTGGACATGTACATGCAAAAGAATCAAATGGGACTAATTTCTGACACCATACTCTTAAATGTGAGACTAAAACATGAGACTTAGATGTGAGACCTGAATCTGTAAATCTAGAAGAAAACATAGGCAGTATGCCCTTTGACATCAGTCTTAGCAATAATTTTTTTGATATGCCTCTTCAGGCAGTGGCAACAAAAGGAAAAATAAGCAAATGGAACTAAATCAAACTAAAAAACTTTTATTTTGTGATGGAAACAATCAACAAAATAAAAGGCAAATTCTCCTACTAAATGGGAGAAGATATTTACAAATGATATATCTGATATGGGTTTAATATTCAGAATTTACAAAAAAGTCATGCAACTGAAAATTAAGAAAAAACAAAAACAACTCAATAAGTGAGCAGAAGGCCTTAATAGACACTCCTTCAAAGATGGCCAAAAGACACATGAAAATTTGCTCAACATCATAAATCATCAGAGAAATACAAATCAAAACCATGATGAGATACCACCTCACACTTGTCAGAATGACTATCAGCAAAATACAACAGATAACAAGTGTTGGCATAATGTGGAGGAAAGAAAACCTCTTGAACTATTGGTGGCTTTGTAAATTGGTATAGCTACTGTGAAATAAAAATATTGAGATTCCACAAAAAATTAATGATAGAACTGCCATATGATCCAATAATTTCACTTCTGGATATTTACTAGATGAAATCAAAAATTTGAAATGATATATGCACCCCAATGTTCATTGAAGCATTAATTACAATAGCCAAGATATGGAAGCAACCAAAGTGTCCATCAACAGATGAATGGATAAAGAAGTGGCACACATATATATATATATATATATATGTGTATATATATATATATACACATATATATATATATATAATGAAATATTACTCAGCCATAAGAAAAATGAAATCTTGCCATTTGGGACAACATGGATGGATTTAGAAAGTATTATGCTAAATGAAGTAAGTCAGACAGAGAAAGACAAATACTGTATGATCTCACTTATATGTGAAATCTAAAGAGGAAAACCAAAAAGACTCATAGATACAGAGAACAAACATGTAGTTAGTTGCCAGGAAAAAAGTTGTGGGGGGGTGAGCAAAATAGGTGAAAGGGATTAAGAGGTACAATCTGCCAATCATATAATAAATGTCATGGGGATGTAATATACACCATAAGAAATATGCTCAATATTATTGTAATAGCTTTGATGAGGAACAATGGTTACTAGACTTATCATGGTGGTCATTTCATACTGATGCAAATGTCAAATAATTATATAATACACCTAAAACTAACATAATACTGTACATCAACTATATTTCAATTTAACAAGTCAACATTTTCATCCACTTAAAAATATATTCTGAACCGGGTAAGCCAGTTGAGAATTCTATTTCCAAAGCACATCTTCACATATATATCTGCATCACTGCATGCCTGCTACATGTAGTCTTGCATTTTGACTAATTCTATATTTCAAATGGCCTTTGTGAACTTATGAATAATGTTTCTTTATCTGCATGAGCAGCAACTTACATGTGTAATATGGTATCTGTACATGTACCATGAATTGCATTTTCTCTTTTCAGGTCTCTGTAGATTTAGCCACAGTCATCCAATCTTTGTATAATTTTACATCCAATTGTGATGTTATGACACTTGCTTTAGTTTACTTTGTGTCATTATTTATTGGGGTTTGACCCTGAGCCACAGTGTTAGAAAAATAAAATATATTCTCTTTTTATTTTTCTACATCACTAAATGGTACAGATGTCTCTTGCACACCATATTTCTGTAACATGTAGAACATATTGTGTTTCTGTCCTATTCCTGTTATTTTGATTTTATTTTTTATTTTATTAGACAATGTGTCTTTTTATAATTCAAAAAATACATAATAGATTAATATATTAAAAATCTTACACTATTATTGTCTTGGTTACTTCAAAACCCTGAACAAGTAATCTAAAATGATATGCTTATTTATGATGATTTTATCAACCTAAAATGACAACATTCTTTCATGTACAGCAATGAATATTTCCAAAACACAAAACCCAAGCATAATCATTATATTTGTTTGGGAGGAAAAGTTTGCGAGGGTCATTGAGAACAGTGGGCACAATATTTATCTCTAAATAAAGCAGAATGGGGAGGAAACCATGATGGCAGAGGAGTAGGGAGACATGGAGTTCATCTCTCTCCACAAATGCATCAGGAATACATCTACAGATGGAACAATTCTCACAGAACACTGGCCGAACACTAGCAGAAGACCTTGGACACTGGAAAGGACAGGGGAGATCCCTGCATAACCAGGTAGGGTGAAAGAAAGAAGGGAAAAAGAAGAAGAGAGGAAGCAGGATGGGATATGCCTCCCTGGGAGGGAGCTGAGGCAGAGGAGACGTTCACACATCTGGGGAAGCCCCCTCACCAATGGGGAAATTAGTTAGGACAGAAAGGGAGCAACTGAGGCTGTCAGAGGAGGGTGAAATGGCCAGTCTGTGGCAGACAGGACAGAGAGAGACCTACATAGATGGTCTGTACCACAGCCCTGCATGGTGCATACCAGGACGTGTGTCTGCTGGTGCACAGGGGTCTGAGAGCTGGAATGTGGGGATTGGAGAGCAATCCCAGGGGGAAGACTGCTGTTGTCTGTGAGGAGACAGGCTGAGGGAGGTAATCCCCAACTGGGAATGCTTGTGCAGGAAACTGAGACTGCCACAGAAGCAAGGTGACAGGGTTGAGTAACGTGCAGTGGGTGGAGCCACCATTGAAACCTCTTTCTCCCCACGTGTCAGCCCCCTTCCCTGCCAGGCACTAGAAAAAGACCCCACCAGGGCTGGCCTTCTCACACCTGCCACCAGACACTAATAAAAGCCCCCACCAGGGCTGACCTTCTTGCACTGGGCTCCAGGCACTAGGAAAGGCTCCCACTAGTGCTGGATCTCTCACACCTGTGGCCACTGGCTTTCCCATGACCCAGTCAGTTGTGCCACCTGAGCACCCTGTCATCATCAGGGAAGGCTCGAGTGCTCCAGGGCAGCCTCAGGAGCAGACTGCTGTGAGTGGCCAACAGGAAGAGGTGGGACTAAAACCACAGATGAGCCCCAGGGATATGGTGACTAAGGAAGAGGAACAAAAATCTTTCTGTACAGCTACACAAACTGCAGATTAAATCACTGCAATCAGCTTGGTAAACCCTGCATCTATGGAATATCTGAATGGACAATGAGTGTTCCCACAACTGAAACCACTCTAGCCTTAGCAACCATGGACTTTGGGGACTAGAACATGTTGGATTTTGGCCAGCTCAGAGTCTGAGCTTCCTCCACAGTGCCCACGGGGGGACCAGAGACCAACCTAGAGGTTTTGGAGGGCATTCTGGGGAGGCAGAGTTTGGCTGTGACTAACAGTGGGAGTAAGGACACTGACAGCAGAGACCCAGAAAAATATAATTATTACTTTTTTTTTTATGATTTCTTTTGTTGTGGGGATTTTTATTTGTTTTTATATTTATTTAGTTCTTTTTAATTAAAAAAAACTTTTTTTATATTTCTATTTCTATGTTACTTTTTTGTTGTTCTGTGTTTTTTCCTTAGTTTTTTTCCTTTCTTTTGTTCTACTTTGTTTTTATCTCTTTTTCCTTTGTTCTATTTGTTCTTATCTTTTTATCATCTTTTTTCTATCACTTTTGTGTTTGTTTTGTTTTGTTCATTTTTTTCCTTCAGTTTGCATTCTGTTTTTGTTTCTTTTATTATTTTTTATTTTTGTGAGTTTTGTTTTTTAATTGTTTCATTTTTTTTGGGGATTCTTTTATTTGCCTGGTTGGTCTCTTGTTTTCTGTTTTCTCTGTTTTTGTTTTTGTTTCTTATTTTGTATGTGTTTGGGTTTGATTTTTTGTTTTTGTTTGTTTAGTTTTGCTTCTACCATTTGTCTGGGGTTTTGTTTGTCTGTTTGTTTGTTTTTAATCGTTGATTTAGCTATTTGTTTTGTCTTTGCTATTTGTCTTGGGTTTTGTTTGTTTGCTTTCATTTGTGTTCTTCTGGCCCTTCTTTATATTTTTCATGTTTCTTTTCTTTTTTTCCCCTTTTCTACTAACATGTGTGGCTTGTGTGGTCTTAGTTCCCAGATCAGTGGTTGGGCCTGAGACCCTGGAGTGGGAGCTCTGAGTCCAGAATGCTGGAACGTCAGAGAATTCCTGGCCACAGGGAATATCAATTAGTGACAACTCTCCCAGAGGTCTCAATCTCAACTACAAGACCCAGCTCCACCCAACTGCCTGCAGGCTCCAGTGCAAAAGGCCCCACACAAAATAACAAGCAACAAAGGAACACAAAACCACTCATAAGCATATAGACTGGCTAAACCCACAGACACCAAAAACACACTGCCTGATGTGGCCCTGCCCATTAGAGGGAAAAGATCCAGCTCCACCCCCCAGAACTCAGGCATCAGTCCCTCAACCAGGAAACCTACACAAGCCACTGGACCAACTTCACCCACTGGGGACAGACACCAGAGGAAAGAGGAACTATAACCTACAGCCTTCAAAAACAGAGGCTTCAAACACAGTAAGTCAGACAAAATGAGACAAGAGACAATTATGTCACAGACGAAGGAGCAATGTAAAAACCCACAAGACCAAATAAAGGAAGAAGAAATAGGCAATCTACCTGAAAAAGAATTCAGAGTAATGGTAGTAAATATGATCCAAAATCTTGGAAATAGAATGGAGAAAATATAAGAAACGTTTGACAAGGACTTAGATGAACTACAGAACAAGTAAACAGTGATGAACACAATAACTAAAACTAAAAATACACTAGAAGGAATCAGTAGCAGAATAACTGAGGCAGAAGAACAGATAAGTGACCTGGAAGATAGAAAGGTGGAAATAACTGCCACAGAGGAGAATAAAAAAAAAAAGAATTAAAAGAATTGAGGACAGTCTCAGAGACCTCTGGGACAACATTAAATGCACCAATAATCTAATTATAGGGGTCACAGAAGAAGAAGAGAAAGAGAAAGGGTCTGAGAAAATATTTGAAAAGATTATAGTTGAAAAATTCCCTAACATAGGAAAGGAAATAGTCAATCAAGTCCAGGAAGCACAGAGAGTCCCAACAGGATACATCCAAAGAAACATGCTGAGACACATATTAATCAAGCTAACAAAAATTAAATACAAAGAAAATTATCATAAACAGCAAGGGAAAAGCATCAAATAACATACAAGGGAATCCCCATAAGGTTATCAGCTGATCTTTCAGCAGAAACTCTGCAAGTCAGAAGAGAGTGGCATGATATATTTACAGTGATGAAAGGGAAAAACTTACAACCAAGATTACTCTACCCAGCAAGGTTGTCATTCAGATTTGATGGGGAAATCAAAAGCTTTACAGACAAGCAAAAGTTAAGAGAATTCAGCACCACAGACCAACTTGGTAACAAATGATAAAAGAACTTCTCTAGGCAGAAAACAAAAGAGAAGAAAAAGACCTACAAAAAGAAACCCCAAATAATTAAGAAAATGGCAAGAGGAATATTCATGGCAATAATTAATTTAAATGTAAATGAATTAAATGCAGAAACCAAAAGACACAAACTTCCTGAATGGATACAAAAACATGACCCATGTATATACTGTCTACAAGAGACCCACTTCAGACCTAGGGACACATATAGACTGAAAGTGAGGGAATGGAAAAAGGTATTCCATGCAAATAGAAATCAAAAAAATCTGGAGTAGCAATACTCATATCAGAAAAAAATAGACTTTAAAATAAAGACTGTCACAGAGACGAGGAAGGACACTACATAAGGATCAAGGGATCAATCCAAGAAGAAGATATAACAATTGTAAATATTTATGTACCTAACATAGGAGCACCTCAATACATAAGGCAAATACTAACACCCATAAATGGGGAAATTTTCCACTTACACCAATAGATAGATCATCCAGACAAAAAATTAATAAGGAATCATAGCCTTAAATGACACATTACACTTGATAGACTTAATTGATATTTATACGACATTCCATCCAAAAGCAGTGGAATACACATTCTTCTCAAGTGCACATGGAACATTTTCCAGGATAGATCACATCTTGGGTCACAAATCAAGCCTCAGTAAATTTAAGAAAATTGAAATCCCATCAAACATCTTTTCTAACCACAAAGCAATAAGGTTATAAATCAATTAAAAGAAAAAAATCGTAAAAATTACAAACACATGAAAGCCAAACAACATGCTATGAAATAACCAAGAGATCACTGAAGAAATCAAAGAGGAAATCAAAAAATACCTAGAAACATATGACAATGAAAACTTGATGACCTAAAACCTATGGGATGCAGCAAAAGCATTTCTAAGAAGGAAGTTTATAGCCACACAATCCTACCTCAAAAACAAGAAAAATCTCAAATAAATTATTTAATCTTACACCTAAAGCAACTAGAGAAAGAAGAACAAACAAACCCGAAGTTAGTAGAAGGAAAGAAATCATGAAGATCAGAACAGAAATTTAAAAAATAAAAAGAGCAAAGATCAATAAAACTAAAAGCTGGTTCCTTGAGATGAAAAACAAAATTGATATACTTTTAACAAGACTCATCCAAAAAGAGGGAGAGGACTCAAATCAGTAAAACTAGAAACAAAGGAGAAGTTACAACTGACACTGCAGAAATACACAAGATCATATGAGACTACTACAGGTAGTAGACTACTACTCACCCCTATTATTCAACATAGTTTTGGAAGTCCTAGCCACAGCAATCAGAGAAGAAAAATGAAGCCAAATTGGAAAAGAAATAAAACTGTCACTGTTTGCAAATGACATGATACTACACATAGAAAATACTAAATGTAGTAACAGAAAGCTATTAGAGCTAATCGATGAATTTAGCAAAGTTGCAGGATACAAAATTAACACTCAAAAATCTTTTGCACTCCTGTATACTAACAACAAAAGATCAGAAAGAGAAATTAAAGAAACAATCCCATTTACCATTGTAACAAAAATAATAAAATACCTAGGAATAAACCTACCTAAGGAGTCAAAAAAACTTTATGCAAAAAATTATAAGATGGTGATGAAAGAAATCAGAGAAAACACAAAAAGATGGAGACATACACCATGTTCTTAGATTGAAAGAATCGATATTGTGAAAATGACTACTACCCAAAGCAATCTACAGACTCAATGCAATCCCTATCAAATTACCAATGACATTTTTCACAGAACTAGAACAAAAAAATTCACAATTTGTATGACAACACAAAAGACCTTGAATAGCAAAAGCAATCTTGAGGAAAAAAAAAAAACTGAGTTGGAGGAATAAGGTTCCCTGACTTCAGACTCTACTACAGTGCTACAGTAATGAAGACAGTATGATACTGGAACAAAGACAGAAATATAGATCAATGGAACAAGATAGAAAACCCAGAGATAAACACACACACCTATGGTTACCTAATCTATGACAAAGGAGGCAAGAACATACAATGGAGTAAAGAGAGCCTTTTCAATAATTGGTGCTGGGAAAACTGGATAGCTACATGTAAAATAATGAAATTAGCACACTCTCTAACACCATACACAAAAATAAATTCAAAATGGATTAAAGACCTAAATGTAAGGCCAGACACTATAAAACTCTTAGAGGAAAACATAAGCAGAACACTCTTTGACATAAATCGCAACAAGATCTTTTTTGACCCACCTTCTTGAGTAATGAGAATAAAAACAAAAATGAACAAATGAGACCTAATTAAACTTAAACGGTTTTGCATAGCAAAGGAAACCATATACAAGATTAAAAGACAACACTCAGAATGGGAGAAAATATTTGCAAACAAAGCAATGGACAAAGGACTAATCTCCAAAATATACAAACAGCTCATGCAGCTCAATATCAAAAAAAAAAAAAAGGAGAGAAAAAAACAATCAAAAAACGGGCAGAAGGCCTAAATAGATATTTTTCTAAAGAAGAAATATAGATGGCCAACAAACACATGAAAAGATGCTCAACATAAGTAATTATTAGAGAAATACAAATCAAAACTACAATGAGATGTCACCTCACACTGGCCAGAATGGCCATGATCACACAATCTAAAAACAATAAATGCTGGGGAGGGTGTGGAGAAAAGGGAACCATCTTACACTGTTGGTGGGGATGTAAATTGCTACAGCCACTATGGAGAACAGTATGGAGGTTCCTTAAAACACTAAAAATAGAACTACCATGTGACCCAACAATACACCTCCTGGGCATATACCCAGAGAAGACCATAATTCAAAAAGACACATGCACCCCAATGTTCATTGCAGCATTATTTTCAATAACCAGGACATGGAAATAACTTAAATATCCATCAACAGAGGAATGCATATGGAAGATGTGCTATATATATACAATTAAATTTTACTCAGCCATATAAAGGAATGAAATTGTTTAATCTGTAGAGTCGTGGATGAACCTAGAAACTGTCATACAGAGTGACGTAAGTGAGAGAAAAACAAATATCATATATTAACTCATATATGAGGAATCTGAAAAAATTGGTATATATGAATTTTTTACAAACAGAAATACAGACATAGAGAACAAACATATGGATACCAAGGAGGAAAGGTGGGTGGGATGAATTGGGGGATTGGGATTGGCATATATATACTATTGATACTATGTATAAAACAGATAACTAATGAGGACCTACACTATAGCACAGGCCACTCTACTCAATGCTTTGTGGTGACATAAATGGGAAGGAAATCCAAAAAAGAGGGGATATATGTATACATAGAGCTGATTCACTTTGCTGTACAGTAGAAACACAACATTGTAAAGCAACTGTATTCCAATAAAAGATTTAAAAAATTAACGTGGAAAAATATATTGAACTTACTATTTTGAAACTGGAAAAGTTGGTATTGAAATTCTATAAAAGGAATGATATGCTTACCGTATGCTAATTTTACTTCTTAAAATTGTGGTAAAATGTATAACACAGGAATTGCAATTATAATGTTTTTAAAGTGTGAAATTTTTGTGGTATGTTTACATTCACATTGTTGTGCAGTCATCACCACATTCTGCTTCCACCTATTTTTCGTCACCTCAAACTCTCCCTCTGACTCAGTCCCTGGCAATCTCTATTCTTTTTTCTGTCTCTTTAAATGTTTCTAGTCCAAAAATTTCATATAAGTAGAATCATACAATATGTCCTTTTTTCTTTTCAACCTTTGATTTTTTTAATTTTCAAAAATACAGAAAAATTGAAAGAATGATACAATGAAATCCCATTTACCTACTACCTATATTCAACAGTTAATATTTTGCAATATTTGTTTTATCGATCTACATATACTAATTTTCTTCTTTGTTATGGTGTTAAAGTATGCATCATACAAAATTTATCATCTTAACCATTTTTAAGCTCACAGTTTAGAAGTGTTAAGTATAAGAACTTTTTTATCTTGCAAATCTGAAACTCAACTTCCTTAAACAGTAACTCTCCTTTACCTCATCTTCCCAGCCCCTCATAACCACTATTTTACTTTCCTTTTCTATGAATTTCAGTACTTTAGATACTTCGTATAAGTGAAATTTGTCTTTTTGTGACCGAGGTGTTTCTCTTAGCTTAATTTTGTCAAGTTTCATCCATGTTGCAGCATGTAGCAAGAAATCCTCCTTCCTTGCAAAGGCTGAAAGTAGTCCATCATATGTATGTAACCCATTTTGTTTATCAATTCACCCACCGATGGACACTTGGGAAACTCCCATTCTGGGCTAAATAGTTCTGTTGTGAATAAAGGTGTGTAAATATCTCTTTAAAAAAAATAAAGCAGAATGAGAATAAAATGCAATGCTCACAGTAAACTACAATATGAAATTGATATAATTCCAATAGTTTAGTCTTACTATTCGACATATTTAATATTTTCATGGGAATATCAATAGATCTATTTTATAGATGAGGATATTAAAGCACAGCATGAAGAGTAGTAGAGGTTTCTCCTTTGTTGTTTACCTACTTTTATAAATGTATCCCTAAAATGAGTCCTACAGTTGATGGAATTGATAAGTCCCTAAGGCCACACTGAAAGAAACCTGATAATACTGAGTAAATTGGGCTATATTTACAGTGAATACAGTTTTGTTAATTCTTTGACCTTGTTGAGGCCATGTACTTTGTTGGTCACCTCTCTAACCTGGCACAGGCAACTCTGGTAGCAAATTAAACTGATAGAGAAGAAAGGAGAATGAATCAATTGTGACATTTAAAATCTTCTAAAAGTTTTTGAAACTTCTTGAAGACAAAAGCTCTATGAAGTTATCTGAGGCTCTAAGAAAGGATTATATATTCTTTATGCATCTCATACACTATAATTTCCCAATGATTTCTAATCAACTTAGTAACACCAGTGCACAATATTTTTCAGAGAAGTTAACAATTTGACAATAAGAATACTTCATTTATCTATTCTTGTAAAGAAAAGTGCCCTTCCTCACATAGTACAAATGTTTTCATTATTTATTGTCTCCTCAAGCTCAGTTGAACACTTAACTCATAATTGAGAGAGAGGTCTTTATATATGTTGCACCATCTGATGGCTTTGAGAATATATAAAGTATCTACATCAGTCAGTGGATCTGCAGATGAAATGACTGGAAATGAGTGAATCATCAAATGCAGCTTTGGCTTCCATGAGCAATCTCATTTCCCATTTGTATAATGCAGCTTCCTCTCAAACAGCTGTGCAATTTAATAAGGTAATAGTATCATATAATTTTTAGAGCTATAAGAAACTTCAGAAAATTTTATACCCTCTTCTTTGAAATCTTGGTGAGGATACAAATACTCAGTCTAGTTAAGAGTTTGGGTACAAAGTCACATAGCATGGTAGTAAGCATTCTGAACCACAGTGCTTTTTTTTCAATCCAATGTATGTCCTTTTCAAAAATAACATTTTATAGTTTTTGTATTTGATGAAGTCAGTACAGTTCATCTGTCTCTTTTATTGAATGGTAAACATTCAAGGAAGTAGAAACAATTTTAAGTTTTATTAGTTACTAGGTTTACAGTTCTAAGAAAATATTGAGAAAATAAATTTTTTCTTCTTTTTATTTTCAAGATACTTGAATACAATTTTGCTGGCTATGTACTTCAGAATATTAGACATAGTCTATAATTAATGTCTAATAGTCTGAAAGGAAAAAGGGAATCCATTTCCTACATGATGAAAGTGAACTGGGAGAATTCAAATTTCTGCCTGATGTTCCACTAAAAACTGTCCCCATTATCCTTTAAAATTAAAATGCTTTTAAATGATACATTAAACAAGATGGGCTTAATTGATATTTATAGGACACTCCATCCAAAAACAACAGAATACATATTTTTCTCAAGTGCTCATGGAACATTCTCCAGGATAGATCATGTCTTGGGTCACAAATCAAGCCTTGGTAAATTTAAGAAAATTGAAATCATATCAAGTGTTTTTTCCGACCACAACGCCATGAGACTAGATATCAATTACAGGAAAAGATCTGTAAAAAATACAAACACATGGAGGCTAAACAATACACTACTTAATAATGAAGTGATCACTGAAGAAATCAAAGAGGAAATAAAAAAATACCTAGAAACAAATGACAATGGAGACACAACGACCCAAAACCTATGGGATGCAGCAAAAGCAGTTCTAAGGGGGAAGTTTATAGCAATACAAGCCCACCTTAAGAAGCAGGAAACATCTTGAATAAACAACCTAACCTTACACCTCAAGCAATTAGAGAAAGAAGAACAAAAAAACCCCAAAGCTAGCAGAAGGAAAGGAATCATAAAAATCTGATCAGAAATAAATGAAAAAGAAATGAAGGAAACAATAGCAAAGATCAATAAAACTAAAAGTTGGTTCTTTGAGAAGATAAACAAAATAGATAAACCACTAGCCAGACACATCAAGAAAAAAAGGGAGAAGACTCAAATCAATAGAATTAGAAATGAAAAAGGAGAGGTAACAACTGACACTGCAGAAATAAAAAAGATCATGAGAGATTACCACAAGCAACTCTATGCCAATAAAATGGACAATCTGGAAGAAATGGACAAATTCTTAGAAATGCACAACCTGCCAAGACTGAATCAGGAAGAAATAGAAAATATGAACAGACCAATCACAAGCACTGAAATTGAAACTGTGATTAAAAATCTTCCAACAAACAAAAGCCTAGGACCAGATGGCTTCACAGGCGAATTCTATCAAACATTTAGAGAAGAGCTAACACCTATTCTTCTCAAACTCTTCCAAAATATAGCATAAGGAGGAACACTCCCAAACTCCTTCTACGAGGCCACCATCACCTTCATACCAAAACCAGAAAAGGATGTCACAAAGAAAGAAAACTATAGGCCAATATCATTGATGAACATAGATGCAAAAATCCTCAACAAAATACTACCAAACAGAATCCAACAGCACATTAAAAGGATCCTACATCATGATCAAGTGGGGTTATTCCAGGAATGCAAGGATTCTTCAATATACACAAATCTATCAATGTGATAAACCATATTAACAAATTGAAGGAGAAAAACCATATGATCATCTCAATAGATGCAGAGAAAGTTTTTGACAAAATTCAACACCCATTTATGATAAAAACCCTGCAGAAAGTAGGCATAGAGGGAACTTTCCTCAACATAATAAAGGTCATATATGACAAGCCCACAGCAAACATCATCCTCAATGGTGAAAAACTGAAAGCATTTCCACTAAGATCAGGAATAAGACAAGGTTGCCCACTCTCACCACTTTTATTCAACATAGTTTTGGAAGTTTTAGCCACAGCAATCAGAGAAGAAAAAGAAATAAAAGGAATCCAATTTGGAAAAGAAGAAGTAAAGCTGTGACTGTTTGCAGATGACATGATTCTATACATAGAGAATCCTAAAGATGCTACCAGAAAACTACTAGAACTAATCAATGAATTTCGTAAAGTGGCAGGATACAAAATTAATGCACAGAAATCTCTGGCATTCCTCTATACTAATGATGAAAAATCTGAAAGTGAAATCAAGAAAACACTCCCATTTACCATTGCAACAAAAAGAATAAAATATCTAGGAATAAACCTACCTAAGGAGACAAAAGACCTGTATGCAGAAAATTATAAGACACTGATGAAAGAAACTAAAGATGATACAAATAGATGGAGAGATATACCATGTTCTTGGATTGGGAGAATCAACATTGTGAAAATGACTCTACTACCCAAAGCAATCTACAGCTTCAATGCAATCCCTATCAAACTACCACTGGCATTTTTCACAGAACTAGAACAAAAAATTTCGCAATATGTATGGAAACACAAAAGACCCCGAATAGCCAAAGCAATCTTGAGAACGAAAAAAGGAGCTGGAGGAATCAGGCTCCCTGAGTTCAGACTATACTACAAAGCTACAGTAATCAAGAGAGTATGGTACTGGCACAAAAACAGAAATACAGATCAATGGAACAGGATAGAAAGCCCAGAGATAAACCCACGCACATATGGACACCTTATCTTTGATAAAGGTGGCAGGAATGTACAGTGGAGAAAGGACAGCCTCTTCAATAAGTGGTGCTGGGAAAACTGGACAGGTACATGTAAAAGTATGTGATTAGATCACTCCCTAACACCATACACAAAAGTAAGCTCAAAATGGATTAAAGACCTAAATGTAAGGCCAGAAATTATCAAACTCTTAGAGAAAAACATAGGCAGAACACTCTATGACATAAATCACAGCAAGATCCTTTCTGACCCACCTCCTAGAGTAATGGAAATAAAAACAAAAATAAACAATGGGACCTAATGAAACTTCAAAGCTTTTGCACAGCAAATGAAACCATAAATAGACCAAAAGACAACCCTCAGAATGGGAGAAAATATTTGCAAATGAAGCAACCGACAAAGGATTAATCTCCAAAATTTACAAGCAGCTCATGCAGCTCAATAACAAAAAAACAAACAACCCAATCCAAAAATGGGCAGAAGACCTAAATAGACATTTCTCCAAAGAAGATATACAGACTGCCAACAAACACCTGAAAGAATGCTCAACATCATTAATCATTAGAGAAATGCAAATCAAAACTACAATGAGATATCATCTCACACCAGTCAGAATGGCCATCATCAAAAACTCTAGAAACAATAAATGCTGGAAAGGGTGTGGAGAAAAGGGAACACTCTTGCACTGCTGGTGGGAATGTGAATTGGTTCAGCCACTATGGAGAGCAGTATGGAGGTTCCTTAAAAAACTACAAGTAGAACTACCATATGACCCAGCAATCCCACTACTGGGCATATACCCTGAGAAAACCAAAATTCAAAACGAGTCATGTACCAAAATGTTCATTGCAGCTCTATTTACAATAGCCTGGAGATGGAAACAACCTAAGTGCCCATCATCGGATGAATGGATAAAGAAGATGTGGCACATATATACAATGGAATATTACTCAGCCATAAAAAGAAATGAAATTGAGCTATTTCTAATGAGGTGGATAGACCTAGAGTCTGTCATACAGAGTGAAGTAAGTCAGAAAGAAAAAGACAAATACCATATGCTAACACATATATATGGAATTTAAGGGGAAAAAATGTCATGAAGAACCTAGGGGTAAGGCAGGAATAAAGACGCAGACCTACTAGAGAACGGACTTGAGGATATGGGGAGGGGGAAGGGTGAGCTGTGACAGGGCGAGAGAGAGTCATGGACATATACACACTAACAAACGTAGTAAGGTAGATAGCTAGTGGGAAGCAGCCACATGGCACAGGGATATTGACTCAGTGCTTTGTGACAGCCTGGAGGGGTGGGATAGGGAGGGTGGGAGGGAGGGAGATGCAAGAGGGAAGACATATGGGAACATATGTATATGTATAACTGATTCACTTTGTTATAAAGCAGAAACTAACACACCATTGTAAAGAAATTATACCCCAATAAAGATGTTAAAAAAAAAAGAGAGAGAGAGAGAGAGAGATTAGCAAAGACATAGCTTAGGTGGTCAGTGCCTTGCCCACACCCCCAGCTTACCCCAGAGGTCACCATACAGTTTTTTCCACGTGGATGGCTTTCTGCATTGTCTCTCTGCTTCAAAGCATTTTCTGGCCTCCAGGCTGCTCTGGGAGTTGGTGCCACAGGAGCAACCTTTACCTAGAGAGGCCTGAGAGCTGGTGGATAAATATGCAGACTTCCTCAGCCTTCAGGAACAACTCTGAGGCACGCTGCACACAGGGTCTGGGAACAGAGCCCTAGGTTCCACAGCAGTGACTTACTCATTACCCCACACTTGGCTGGCTTGGTTCCCTTCTCTCTACTGCTTTCTCACTCCCTTACTGGTACTTCCTGATGCTGCCCCCCCAAATAAATAACTTGAGTCCATAAAAAAAAAATTAAAATGCTTCTTCTAGTTACAAACATTCTTCTCACTGCTTCTCTGCATGCATTGATATTTGTAAGATCAATATGAAATTTAGTATCATCATGTTTAATCATAATTAGCCAGAGTCCTATGTTTAGCTGAACCTATAAAATGTGTTATAATGATTCTAAAATGTTTAAGAATCACTGCCTTTGTGCATACAGAGACCTGTGTTAACTTATTGATTGCAACTAGTACACAGAAGCAGACAAACACCATCTGGTGGCAAAAATGGTTCTATAACTATCCCCCTTCCAATCTTGGTTCTAAAGTAATGCATCATTGATTGTGTTTCTCCAGATATAAAAATTGATTTTCTTTCTACACCTCAACAATGAAAATTTTTGTCCCTTTAAACCCCACAGTATCAGTAACTATCATTCTTCAAGCTAAGACAAAACTTTCAGGACTATGGAGTGGTCAAATGAGTTTGATTGTTATAATCAGACCTCAATGAAAATTTTCAGTAAAAACTCCTCACCCTGTATGCATCTCATGAATAATAATGAGTGATGTTAAAGTGGTTGAACCTCAAGTTCACACATTCAGAATGAAAATCAATGCCTAGCATATAAGTATAGAAAATGCCAAATATTAACTAATATTTTATTTGTATAAGAACATGTGCACATGTGCACACATGTGTGAGCCTGTTGTGTATGTGTATGTGTGTATGTTTATATAGGGCTTAGGTAGAAAGCCTCCTTCAATATAATACAATTTAAGAAGGTATCTGAGGGCTTCCCTGGTGCCGCAGTGGTTGACAGTCGGCCTGCCGCTGCAGGGGACACGGGTTCGTGCCCTGGTCCGGGAAGATCCCACATGCCGCAGAGCGGCTGGGCCCATGAGCCATGGCTGCTGAGCCTGCACGTCCGGAGCCTGTGCTCCGCAACGGGAGAGGCCACAACAGTGAAGAGGCCCGCGTACCGCAAGTAAAAAAGAAAAAGGTATCTGAAATAAGGGTAGAGGAAACTACCATGTCCACTCTTAAAGGGATCAAACATTGTTATATCGCATTTGTATACCTTTTATTCCTTTAGCACATCTACTTAAACCCCATATTGAAATATGCCACCAGGGTACCAGAGCCTTCTCCTCTTTCCTCATTGTTCTCCTTGTTGTTTAACCCAACTTGTGAAATTCCTAGTGCAAATGGAAAGAATTGAGCTATATGTGTATGAAGATCTTACTTCTTTCAGTACTCAGGGTAGCTGTGCTGGACATAAGGCAGACCAATGTCCTGGGCAGTCACCTCCACCATTAAGTAGCCTCATTGAGGACTCCTCAGACCAGGGTTTCATGGTTCAACATAAGTTCTCCATTTCAATAGACATACTGGATAAAATCAGGCTTGCTATTGCATCTCACGGAACAGAGTGCAGCTAAGAGAGGGTTCTGTCATGCAAACACCTATTTCAGCATCCAGTGACAATATGTTTAACACTCTCATGGACAGGGACCCTAAGGAACTTCTAGAAGAACTTGTGGTCCAGGTGTAAAGAACATAACATCCAGGCCAAATTGCAACTAGTGTGGAGGATGAAGGATTGAGGGAGATCTCAGTTTGAGGTCTGACTATGCCTAATTTGGACATATCTGTTTTCACATATACTGGCTACTTCTCTACACTTGAAGTTGATATGTACTTAGGTAGAATCCAAGCTGGAGCATTGAATCACTGAAAGCAAATAACAGCAATCACCTTCATGGCCTATTAAGGCAGGGAAGAATGTGGAAGCAGGAAGTTTCAAGTTGCATCATAGTTCTGGGAAATTTGTCCATTCACAATGGTGCCTACTCTCATAGTAAGAGGGGCATGAAGGAGACCCAAAAGCCTCATCCAAGTTACTGGGGATCAGTATAAACACTAGTCTGAAAAGAGGTGTGGGACAGGAGAAAGAATGCCTATAAATTTCCAGAGAATGGGAGGAAATCAAGGTCCAAACCCATGTCTCTGGATTAATACAGTGGATTTAGACCCCATAACACAATGCCTTGGGAGCATATGGTGATATCTTTTGGAGCCATTTACAAGGGTAGTAGCTAAGCAGTGGAAGTCTGGGCAACACAACCCAACTTTATCTTTTTTGCATGGTAGATATCTTCCTATTTATTTTGTATAGTATACTTCCATGAAAATTTTCATTTTAAGAGTTTAATCATTTAAAAAGCTCCTAAAAATACTTGATTAGTCTAGAAAGTTGATGAGAATGCAGCATCTCAGTAACCAGACATGGGTTCTGTTCAGGTGAGCAGCATGATTTACCCCCAAAAATGAATGGTGGTACGTGGGCTACTGCTGCTTTTGTGACAGGTTTAGGATCTTAGGTAGCCTCTGCAGAGGTGGCTGTCTAGGAAAGAGAAGAACAAGGGAACAAGCAGAGGCTGCTGAGAAGATACCCAGAATACTCCTAGAGGAAGTACAGAATGATGAGTGGGTTGGGTACATGGGCTGGTGTAGGCTGTGCTCTCAAGAACTAAGGTTGGAGAGCAGACTCCTATATGTGACCTCTGCCAGTTGCAGGGAATTTGATCAGACTCTGATTTTACAAGAAACATTACATGGGTTCTTTATCTAATCCACTGACAGTCCAATTTCCATGAAGAGGTTAAAAGCATCATACAACACTTTACTATTTTCTCTATATATCATCCCTGAATTACAGATAGTTATAGCTGTAGCAGTTCATGGAATATTCATTTATTCAAGCATACCTTAAGAAAGTCAAGATGAATGATATAATTGCAGTGGGGTAAACTTTTTCAAAAGATCATATCCTTGTGTGATATAGCATGTCATTGCATTTTCCTCTTGTCTCACCTTACTGCTCAGTATTGGAACTCAGGTTCTGACATATAAAATATGGTTAATAAAATAGACAATGTTATTAAACACAACATCATGAAGAAACTTCTTCCATTTTCAGACATCTTACATTAACTAACTTATTAATGTTATCTATAAAACATCTATAAAACACCTATAAAACTGGTGTGTGTATGATATTGTGATATATTGATAATTTGAAATATATATTTAGTCTCTGTCTATGGTTCCTGGCAAAAAAAGCTTCTAAAACCTTTGAAATTTCCTGAGTGACAGGGATGATAAGAGCACCTTTTGTTGTAAAAATCTTATCTTTGCCTCTGGTTTCTGAAAAAGAGCTCCTAAAATCCTTGGAATGAGTGATGAGTACCTTGGTAAATTAATGAGATAACTCTTGGCTGAGTGACTACTAGATAACTTCAAGTTGGGGGCTGGTCACCAGAAAGTCCAACCATGTGATTAGAGGGTTGGAACTTTCAGCCCTATCCCCAGACTTCCAGGGAGGACAATGAATTCCATTACCAATGAAAAATGATTGAATTGATCATGACTATGAAATGGAACTTCTGTAAAAACCCTAAACAACAGAGTTTGGAAAGCTTCTGGAGTGGTGACCACATCCAGGTGCTAGGAAGGTGACCCACCTGAAGAGGACATGGAGGCCTACATCCATTTCACCATACTTCATCCTATGCATCTCTTAGTAGTTAGTGGCAGAATTGAGTTGAATCATAGGTCACCCAGTTTGTATTTAGAGTTGGAGAATTGATTAGTGTGAAAAAATACCACACACATTTGGTGTCAGAATGTTGTGAGTAGAAACGATATGCTTATCTATAGCTGTATTCAGGTGGCCATTACAATGTTAACCATGGTAGGGTTGACATAAAAGCCCTGTCTCCTTATTGGAGAACCCCCTTTAGATATGTGTCAACAAAAACATTGATAACATGTATTGAACATGTTCACTGGGCCTATTAGAGATTCTAACAGGAAATAAACTTATCAGTCTTCAGAGTTTCATGAATTTGGGGGGGGGGAATGGATATAAATTAACCTGTGTCATAACTTGGAATAGTGAAAAGAGTGCTTGGCTTGTATGGCAAAAATAGACTACCTGCTCACTAAACTTGTGAACAGTTTCTTCTTTCTGGGGACACAACTAGATGATATTTCCCAGACTTTTCTTGGCATTAAACTGAGTTCTACAAATGTAATGTGAGTGGAAGTGATGCATGCCACTTCTGGGCCTGGCTTGTATAAAGCTTCCATATTATTTACTCTTACACTTGCTTGATGCAGATAAAGACAATGAATTTGGAAGCTACTGGTAAAGTCTGTGTCCCTAATTCACACTTGGAGAAAATTGCCTGCCAATTAGGAGCACCTACTTTGGACTTTATCCAAGTGAGGAACTTCTATCATATGTTAGCTATTATGAATTTTGATATTTGTTGCAACAAGCATTAATTTAATTAATATAGCTAGGATTTTGAAGACTTGAATTCTAGTATAATCTCTATCATCATCAGATGATGAGGTTTATACTCATATGAGTTATTTAATCTTGTCATATCTCAGCATCCTCATCTGTAGAATGGCACTAATTATGCTTTTTCAACTATCATACAAGATCACAGGGTAGCCCTAATAAGATGATGGATCTGAGAAGACACTGAAAAGCATGATATATGATATGTGTACAAGGTGCTATAAAATAATTTAGGGTGCCCAGACCTCTTAAGTGACCAGTAAATTGAATTGATATCTCCATTCTGAACAAAATATCTTGATTCTTATATATATGAATGATTTCCTGCTCAGTTTCTGAAATACTTATTAGCATAGATGAATATGTTCAGATGTTGTGAAGAGAGAGTTAACACATGGTCCCATTTAGTCCTGCCTCTCACACCAGAGTATAGAGATACTCTCCTGTGCATGATTGTTCAAAGGAAAAACACTAAATTGAAAACCAAAGTCAATCATAATCTTATCTATAAATTCACTCAGGCCAAAATCAGATTAATATCACTGAGAAAACCACCAAAGTGCAATGGGAAAACTCAGCAAGATGATGTTGTATGGCCTGACTCTGAAAACCCAGATCAGTGCTTTCAAATTCACTAATCTACCTTTCCATTTATTTTCTTATAATTGTTTTCACATGTAGAGTTACATATGTAAAGTTTAATATATGTACTTTTTAACCTAAAGGGAAGCAATATTGACTTAAATTTCCTATGGGATGTATAAAATTTTCCATATCACAAAAAATGATCAGCTTTAAAAATCCATACTGTTAAAAATTATGTGATGAATAAGACAAAGTAAGCTATACCTGATGCATCACTGCAGGTGTTCCAAAATTTCACCTCCCTCATTCCAGTCCCTATTCCCCATCCACCTCTTCTTGCAATACCACTAGAGTGCCCCACACTCCAATTTCTATAATGCTTCATTGTTTATTAAGTATATACATTTTTAAAGGTTTTTTTCTTTCTTTATAAGAAGGATGGCATGTTATATATAATCTTTTGAGGATAATTGTTTCCATTTAATATTTTATTGCTAGGATTCTTTCCTATGAGGTTACACCACTGTAGTTTATTTCTTTTGATGGTTGTATACTGTGGTAGGCAGAATAATGGCGACCAAAGACATCCCTGTCCTAATATTCATAACCTAGGAATATGTGTGGTTTCTGTTTACTTGTTTGTTGTTGTTTTTAACAGTAGGTCCTTATTTGTCATCTAATTTATACACAGTAGCATGTATATGTTAATACAAAACTCCTAATTTATCCCTTTCCCCCTTTCCTCTTTGGTAACCATAAGTTTGTTTTCTATGTCTGTAAGTCTCTTTCTTTTTGTAAATAAGTTCATAAATATCTCTTTTTTATATTCCACATATAAGTGATATCATATGATATTTGTCTTTCTCTGTCTGACTTACTTCATTTAGTATGATAATCTCTAGGTCCATCCTTATTGCTGCAAATGGCATTATTTCATTCTTTTTTATGGCTGAGTAATATTCCATTTCATATGTACACTGCATCTTTTTTATACATTCATCTGTCAATGGACACTTAGGTTGCTTCCATGTCTTGGCTACTGTAAATAGTGCTGTAATGAACAGTAGGGTGTATATGTCTTTCTGAATTACAGTTTTCTCCAGATATATGCCCAGGAGTGGGATTACAGGATCATATGGTAACTCTATTTTTAGTTTTTTAGGGACCCTCCATACTATTCACCATAGTGGCTCTACCAATTTACATTTCCACCAATAGTGTAACAGGGTTTATTTTTCTCCACACTTTCTCCAGCATTTATCATTTGTAGAATTTTTGATGATGGCTATTCTGACTGCTGTGAGGTGATACTTTGTTATAGTTTTTAATTGCATTTCTCTAATAATGATTTGCACATCTTTTCATGTGTCTGTTGGCCATCCATATGTCTTCTTTGGAGAAATGTTTGTTCAGAACTTCTGCCCATTTTTTGATTGTGTTGTTTGTTTTTTTGATATTGAGCTGTATGAGCTATTTGTATATTTTGGAGATTAATCCCTTGTTGGTCGCATTATTTGCAAATATTTTCTCCCTTTCCTTAGGTTGCATTTTCATTTTGCTTATGGTTTCCTTTGTTGTGCAAAAGATTTTAAGTTTGGGGGAATATATTAATTACATGGCAAAGGATAATTAAGGTTATATATGGAAAGATTGCTAAGGGTCTTGAGATGTAGAGATTAGACAGGTAGAGATAGTGATATTAGAATGTAATAGGAAATGCCTGTGAGAGAAAAATGAGGAGGAATCCATGTAAGCCTGGCAGAGCTGTCAGATCTTGATGCAAGTCTGACTTTGAGTGAAGGAAAGAAGGAAGGAAGTTTGGGTATAAGCATCCTAGACCACCATGCAATCTAAAGAATGTTTGACAATCCCTTCAAGGAATCCTCAAGCCAAAGCAAGCATCTGAGGAACATACATTTTGTAGGAAAAAGTCTGCCTTAGAATAGATGCTGAACTCAGTCACTGGCTAGAAGAGCCCATGGGAACCATGGCCTCAGTGCAAAATCAGCCATAGATATTAGCTCAGCAGTTTAGGCTCTCAGTAAATTATGGTCCCTGTGTTTGGAGATCTGTGAAGTCTTTTCTCATAGCTGCCACCAGCTGGGAAGTGTTTGACTTTCAGATTTCTGGCCCATCAGTGATGGGAATTTTCAAAGCAGAGAATAATGTGGTCAAAATGGAATTTTGGAAGATGACATAGCATCTTAGTTCTTGTGGATAAAGAACAAACAGTAGATATAAGCTCTGCCTATAATAAATGTTAACCAAGTATTTTTTTTAATAAAACTTATTCACTTATATGAAGTTGATGAAGTAAAAACAAAACAACAACAACAAAACAAAAGAACACCTCTTATAACGCTTGACTTCTAAAATCCTGCTTTGAATCAAGTTTCCTTATTATTTATGACAAAAATTTAGACCTGAGTAAGGGAAGCTTTTTCTATATATGGCCTGAAAGTATTATAGGTTTGAGGGATCAGCTAGTGTCTATCACAGTTATTCAACTTTGCCTTATAGTGTGAAGTCATACATAGATTATATGTAAAAGAAGAAGTATGGCTCTATTCCAATAAAATTTTACTTACAAAAGCACATGCTAGCCACAGGCTGTAGTTTGCTGACCATAGATTTAGAGATTTCAAGTAATCAAATATGTATACATGATCAGTTATAACAGATCATTCTAAAATTCAAGCCAGCATGGTATATTAGGAGTTTCATATTTAGGGAATTGTGATATGGAAAGCTCAATAAGTAGTCAAGGACCAAATCTTGCTTATTCCAAACATGTTCAATTCCAAAGAATTTGATTTTATCCATGGGAAGCCATTATTACATTTTATGCAAGGAAATGACATAAAGAATTAGAGGGGTAAAGCAGAGGGAGGTGAGCCTGGAGGATAAACAAGTATGAAATTGTGCAGCCAAGAGATTAACAAAATATGAAAGCTTAATTCAAAAGGGAGTGACTGGTTAATTAATAGAAAGGATTGGATAAAAAGCTCTAAAAAGTACAAAATTCCCAGAATGCAGGAAACTTACATGTGGAAAATATGGAAGAGAAGTATGCTAGAATGAACCAGAGCTTTATATAGACTTGAGTCACTGGGTGAAAAATGGTGTCTTTCACTAAAAAAAGAGGCAAAAAATAAGTATCTGATTTAATGGGGTCAGATGAAAGGCTCCTTTGAGGAGTTTGAATTGCCTGTGGAATATTGAAATAAAACTGTCTAGTAAGCAGTTGGTTGCTTATGCTACACAGTCCTGTGTAACATAAGTTTAACAGAAACTGTTTGGGGCCTATTTGAAAAACCATGTTGCCTGCCATTGTAAGGGAGTTGAACAATAATTAAGACAAAAGTTGACAGAGATAGGGAGAAAGAAAGAGCCTTTCACAAAGATTTAATCATGTTAATTTCCCAAACCTTCTTCCTTAAATGTCATTCTCCTCTTAGTATATATTATAATTCCTGCACTTATTTGATAGGAGGAAATATAAAGAATTTCTCAGGAGAAATTGCTACTGTAAGGTCACATTTTCTTGTCCATTCTAAATCTCAGTCAATTCTAGATTTTATATACCAGTCACATTTCTTTCCAAAATTTTTATTTAACAAGATTTATGTTTGGTCACAATTTGACTAGAAGAAAAGCGGCAAAGATTAAATACAATGAACATATCTGATAGTTATTCAAAGTCATTTTCTTTAAGGTGAAATTTTGCTTTTCCACATGCCTCTCTGCCCCCAGGTATGGAGCTCACTGTTAACTCTATTTTAATATTATGCCTCAATAATAATAATTATTATAAACTGCTTCAATATACCTGGCATTGTCATAAGTGCTTTATATTTATTAATCCATTAATTCCTCAAACCACCCAAAGAGGTACTTACTATTATTGTCTTTGTTTAGAGGTGAGGAAACTAAGAAATTGTAAAGCTTGCTAAAGTTCATGCAGTTTATAGGCAGTAGAAGTGGGTATGTACCCACACAATATAATTACAAAGTCCATATTCTTATCCACTACCCAACACTGCATCTCATAACAAGGTACTATAATGAAAATCATACAATTAACAGTATAAACTGATATTATTTCTGCCAGTACTATTATTTCTTAAATAAAGTTCAAATTCAGCAGCTTGAAATATAAATGAGGCCCAAGTACTTCTGCATCATGTTTTCTTTCAAATCTCCCAAGGGTTCTCCTCACTGGACCTTGCTGTTCTTTTGGCCCTAGAGAATCTCCACATGATTAGACTCACATCATAATGATAACTGGGATCACAACCAGACACATGAAATTTCTCTGCATCTGTGTCTTCTAAAAGACATGGATGACTCAATTTTAGGGTAGTGCCTAAATTTTCATTTTGATAACTAGTAGACACTTGAAATTCACAAGTTAGAAAAGAACAAGGAGCACATTGTCATCTCTAATTATTTAAAACCTTAGTTTTTAATTGGAGAATATCTGATTTGTGTTGTTAATTTATAAATGTTTAATTAAAGAAAATACCACACATTTGGTCTTGTGCATGTCTCATGATCCCTAACTGTGGAACAACATGTCACTTTTGATTATATTATGTAAATATTTATTTTAATTCTACCTTGTTCCACACACACTCACATACACACACACAAACAAGCACACACACATGAATATCATAGTCCTTTTGACTGCATGAGGAGCACACGGAAGCCACATTACTCTGCATTTTACTATGAGCATTTAGTGTAATAATCCCTGAGGCAATCTTTAAAAAAAGGCTGCTTTTAGAGAAAACCTCCTTAGGGAATCCCTTCTCCTGTTAACTCCTTCTGCACATTCAGTTCCATTTCAGGAAAAAAAAAATTGTGAGGTGTTTAAAATATGTATTTTTTGTGAATTTATATTCTTCACATACAGGATAGCAAAATAGAATGGGGGAAAAATAGCTGGGTCAGTTCTAGCACTGGTTTATTCCATGCATTCCTCAGTTATACGTGTATGGAACACCTCTGTATTGAATCTGTCTTCAGGAATCTTACAATTTAATGGAAGGTATAGAATACATAGTCATTCATTCAATAGTGTATCCAATCCACAAGTATTTATTGTGTGTCTACAATATAATTTCTATTTTCTTACCCTTATAAACAATGGACTGTAATGAATTTTATTAGTCTTCTGAGGAGGTCATATATTATGAGAGAGGATAAGTTTGATATGGTGCATTGTAATCGTAGAGTGGTGAAACATCCTCCTGTTGTAGGAGTTTGAGTAGTAGGACAAGAAACAACCTTAAAAAGGAATTAGAATTTAAAGGGTGAATCCTTATTTACATGACCTTAGAGAACTATCTGGAAAGGGATAAGATTTTATGAAAGACCACACAAGTTCTCTTATGTACTTAAAATATCAACTCTATACATTTATACAAAGAAAATGAATAACTAATGGAAATCAAGAATAATATTTTCCCTTAGACTTAAGATTTTAAAAAAGAGACTAGAGCTAGACTGTAGAGAACCTCAAATGCCAAACTAGGGAGTCATACATTTTATATATACCACTAGCCACCAAACAGTTTCAACATCCCTTCATTAGAAAAGTATAGCACAGTCCTCACTATGTGAATATTTATTCATTTATGAATTATATACACATAGAAAAAATACATTCAATCTTAATGTAATTCTGCAGGGTCTAGATAAATAAGGAATATTTTCCAACTCATTTTATAATCTCTATAACTAAACATCTCAAGGAAAATATTAGAAAGGAAAATTATAAGACCAATCTTGATCAAGAAAATAAATGACAAAAATTTAAACAAAAGGTTAATGAATTGAATTTAGCAATATATTTTAAATAATGGTAAAGTTGAATAAACCCCAGAAATGTAAATTTGGTTTAACATTAGAAAAATCAAGTAATATAATTAACCACATTAAAGGATTAAAAGAGAAAAGCTGTATCTGTAAGTCAATAGATGTAGAAAAATTATCAGATAAAATTCAACAACCACTGATGATTTTTTAAAAAGCTAAACTCCTTTTTAGCAGGAATGGAAGAGAAATTTTTTTTAATATGATAAAAAGTATCTACAAAATTGCCAAGCAAACCTCATACTAAATGGTATTTTCCTCATAATTAAGAACAAGACCAGAGTGTACACTGTACTCTGATTTATTCAATAATATACTAGTGGTCCTGGCTATGGCAAGAAGAACCTATAGAAATATGATTATTTAACAGAAAGACAATTAAGTTGTTACTGTTCTTGAGACAAATTTATATGTAAAACTTCAGTAGGATTATATTAATTAAAATGGGCTGGATTATTTTCTGATAACAAAGACCTACAAAATTTCAGAAGCTTAAAAATCAAAAACATATTTTATTCACACTTCATGTCTAACAAGACTGAGCAGAGAAGTGCTCTTGACATTTCATCAGGAACCCCAGTTGATGGTTACCCAATTATGATGAAAGCTTTCATACATGATTTTCACAATAACACTTGCAGTGGGAGTGGAAACGAAAATTGAAATTGATCCCCAGCAATTGCATTTTTCCACCCAGAAATGACGTGTCATTTCCACTCACATTTTATTTATTTCATTGGCCAAGGCAAGTCAGGAATATGCCTAACTTCAAATGGGCACAAGAGTGCAATCCTATTGTGTTCCCAGATTGAAGAGACTGGAATATTTGTGAGCAATCATAACGGATAAAATTAGAATCTACAAGTCAAATAAGATAACTAATAGGAGTGTTCAACAGAATTGCAATAAAAAATATATAGATACATAGCAATTGCATATGCACTAGCAACAAATAGTGAGGAAATGTAACTTTAAAACTCTCATTTAATAATGTATAAGTTATATAAATTTCCACAAATAAATCTAACAAAAGACACAAAACTGAAATGGACAAAATTATAACACTTTATTAAAAAATTTAAAGCAGATTTAAATAAATAGAGAGGTATAAGATTCTACCAAAAATTTATGAATCTGTGGATTTAATGTTCTATCAGTTCACCTAAGTTGGTTCTTGTGTGTGTTTGTTTTCATAAAATCTAACAAACAGATTCTGAAATTTATAAGAAGGAGCAAATAACAAAGAATCATTGAGAAAATCAGCCAAATAGTATGACTTTTCTTATCAAATAAGATAAAGTGTTTGTAGAGCATGAGATTAGTATTTAGACTACAGCTATGGAATAAAAGTCAAAAAGACCCATACATGTAGAGAAACTTCATTGATAAGCTGGCTGAACTGGTATTGGAGATCATTGGAAAAAGTATGGCTCTTATAGTAAGTAAAGCTTAAATAATATTATACATTTAATAAATAAAAAATAAAATTTGATTCCATCCTTACACCATACACTCCTGTTCAGGTCAGGACCTACCATTACAAGCTTCACTAACCTTTATCAAACATTCATCCTCTCTTCTTCAACAATCCCTTCTCCCATGTCATAGAATCATAATTTTTTTAACATCTTTATTGGAGTATAATTGCTTTACAATGGTGTGTTAGTTTCTGCTTTATAACAAAGTGAATCAGTCATACATATACACATGTTCCCATATCTCCTCCCTCTTGCGTCTCCCTCCCTCCCACCCTCCATATCCCACCCCTCTAGGTGGTCACAAACCACATAGCTGATCTCCCTGTGCTATGCGACTGCTTCCCACTAAGTATCTATTTTACGTTTCATAGTGTATATATGTCCACGCCACTCTCCCACTCCGTCACAGCTTACCCCTTCCCCTCCCCATATCCTCAAGTCCACTCTCTAGTAGGTCAGTGTCTTTATTCCTGTCTTACCCCTAGGTTCTTCATGACCTTTTTTTTTTTCTTAGATTCCAAATATATGTGTTAGCATACAGTATTTGTTTCTCTCTTTCTGCCTTACTTCACTCTGTATGACAGACTCTAGGTCCATCCAACTCAATTTCTTTTCTCTTTATGGCTGAGTAATATTCCATTGTATATATGTGCCACATCTTTTTTATCCATTCACCTGTTGATGGACACTTAGGTTGCTTGCATGTCCTGGCTATTGTAAATAGAGCTGCAATGAACATTTTGGTACATGACTCTTTTTGAATTATGGTTTTGTCAGGGTATATGCCCGTAGTTGGATTGCTGGGTCGTATGGTAGTTGTATTTGTAGATTTTTAAGGAACCTCCATACTGTTCTCCATAGTGGATGGATCAATTTACATTCCCACAAACAGTGCAAGACAGTTCTCTTTTCTCCACACCCTATCCAACGTTTATTGTTTCTAGATTTTTTAATGATGGCCATTCTGACCGCTGTGAGATGATATCCTACTGTAGTTTTGATTTGTATTTCTCTAACGATTAATGATGTTGAGCATGCTTTCATGTGTTTCTTGGCAATCTGTATATCTTCTTTGGAGAAAAGTCTATTTAGGTCTTCTGACCATTTTTGGATTGGGTTTCTTGCTTTTTGATTATTGAGCTGCATGAGCTGCTTGTAAATTTTGGAGATTACTCCTTTGTCACTTGCTTCATTTGCAAATATTTTCTCCCTTTCTGAGGGTTGTGTTTTCGTCTTGTTTATGGTTTCCTTTGCTGTGCAAAAGCTTTGAAGTTTCATTAGGTTCCATTTGTTTATTTTTGTTTTTATTTCCATTTCTCTAGGAGGTGGGTCAAGAAGGATCTTGCTATGATTTATGTCATGGAGTGCTCTGCCTATGTTTTCCTCTAAGAGATTGATAGTGTCTGGCCTTACATTTAGGTCTTTAATCCGTTTTTTGTTTGTTTGTTTGTTTTTGTTTTGCAGTATGTGGGCCTCTCACTGTTGTGGCCTCTCCCACTGTGGAGCACAGGCTCCAGATGCACAGGCTCAGTGGCCATGGCTCACAGGCCTAGCTGCTCCGTGGCATGTGGGATCTTCCTGGACCAGGGCACAACCCCATGTCCCCAGCATCGGCAGGTGAACTGTCAACCACTGAGCCACCAGGGAAGCCCTTTAATCCGTTTTCAGTTTATTTTTGTGTATGGTGTTAGGGAGTGTTCTAATTTCCTACTTTTACCTGTAGCTGTCCAGCTTTCCCAGCACCACTTATTGAATAGGCTGCCTTTTCTCCACTGTATATTCTTGCCTTCTTTATCAAAGATAAGGTGACTATATGTGCGTGGGTTTATCTCTGGGCTTTTTATCCTGTTCCATTGATCTATATTTCTGTTTTTGTGCCAGTACCATACTGTCTTGATTACTGTGGCTTTGTAGTATAGTCTGAATCAGGCTTAGGGAGCCTGATTCCTGCAGCTCCGGTTTTCCTTCTCAAGATTGCTTTTTGTATTCAGGTTCTTTTGTGTTTCCATACAAATTGTGAAATTTTTAGTTCTACTTCTGTGAAAAATGTCAGTGGTAGTTTGATAGGGATTGCATTGAAGCTGTAGATTGCTTTGGGTAGTAGAGTCATTTTCACAATATTGATTCTTCCAATCCAAGAACATGGTACATTTCTCCATTTATTTGTATCATCTTTAATTTCTTTAATCAGTGTCTAATAATTTTCTGCATACAGGTCTTTTGTCTCCTTAGGTAGGTTTATTCCTAGATATTTTATTCTTTTTGTTGCAATGGTAAATGGGAGTGTTTTCTTAATTTCACTTTCAGATTTTTCATCATTAGTGTATAAGAATGTCAGAGATTTCTGTGCATTAATTTTGTATCCTGGTACTTTCCCAAATTCATTGATTAGCTCTAGTAGTTTTCTGATAGCATCTTTAGGATTCTCTATGTGTAGTAACATGTCATCTGCAAACAGTGACAGCTTACTTCTTCTTTTCCAATTTGGATTCCTTTTAATTCTTTTTCTTCTCTGATTGCTGTGGCTAAAACTTCCAATACTATGTTGAATATGAGTGGTGAGAGTGGGCAACCTTGTCTTATTCCTGATCTTAGTGGAAATGCTTTCAGTTTTGCACCATTGAGGACGATATTGGCTGTGGGTTTGCCATATATGGCCTTTATTATGTTGAGGAAAGCTCCCTCTATGCCTACGTTCTGGAGGGTTTTTATCATAAATGGGTGTTGAATTTTGTCAAAAACTTTCTCTGCATCTATTGAGATGATCATATGGTTTTCCCTCTTCGATTTGTTAATATGGTGTATCATGTTGATTGATTTGCGTATATTGAAGAATCCTTGCATTCTGGAATAAACCCCACTTGATCATGGTGTAGGATCCTTTTAAGTTCTGTTGGATCCTGTTTGCTAGTATTTTGTGGAGGATTTTTGCATCTATGTTCATCAGTGATATTAGCCTGTAGTTTTTTTCTTTGTGACATCTTTGTCTGGTTTTGGTATCAGGGTGATGGTGGCCTCGTAGAATGAGTTTGGGTGTGTTCCTCCCTCTGCTATATTTTGGAAGAGTTTGAGAAGGATAGGTGTTAGCTCTTCTCTAAATGTTTGATAGAATTCGCCTGTGAGACCATCTGGTCCTGGGCTTTTGTTTGTTGGAAGATATTTAATCACAGTTTCAAGTTCAGTGCTTGTGATGGTCTGTTCATATTTTCTATTTCTTCCTGGTTCAATCTCGGCAGGTTGTGCATTTCTAAGAATTTGTCCATTTCTTCCAGATTGTCCATTTTATTGGCATAGAGTTGTTGTTGCAATCTCTCATGATCCTCTGTATGTCTGCCGTTTAAGTTGTTACTTCTTTTTCATTTCTAATTCTATTGATTTGAGTCTTCTCCCTTTTATTCTTGGTGTGTCTAATGGTTTATCAATTTTGTTTATCTTCTCAAAGAACCAGCTTTTAGTTTTATTGATCTTTGCTATCATTTCATTCACTTCTTTTTCATTTATTTCTGATCTGATCTTTATGATTTCTTTCCTTCTGCTAACTTTGGGTTTTTTCTGTTCTTCTTTCTCTAATTGCTTTAGGTGCAAGGTTAGGTTGATTATTTGAGATGTTTCCTGTTTTTTAAGGTAGGATATTATTGCTATAATCTTCCCTCTTAGAACTGCTTTTGCTTCATCCCATAGGTTTTGGGTCATCGTGTTCTCATCGTCATTTGTTTCTAGATATCTTTTTATTTCCCCTTTGATTTCTTCAGTGATCTCTTGTGTATTAAGTAGTGTATTGTTTAGCCTCCATGTGTTTGTAATTTTTACAGATCTTTTCCTGTAATTGATATCTAGTCTCAGAGTGTTGTGATCGGAAAAGATACTTGGTATGATTTCAATTTTCTTAAATTTACCAAGGCTTGATTTTTGACCCAAGATATGATCTATCCCTCAGAATGTTCCATGAACACTGTAGAAAAATGTGTATTCTGTTGTTTATGGATGGAATGTCCAATAAATATCAGTTAAGTCCACCTTGTTTAATGTATCATTTAAAGCTTGTGTTTCCTTATTTATTTTCATTTTGGATGATCTGTCCACTGGTGAATGTGGGGTGTTAAAGTCCCCTACTATGATTGTGTTTCTGTCGATTTCCCCTTTTATGGCTGTTAGTATTTGCCTTATGTATTGAGGTGCTCCTATGTTGGGTGCATAAATATTTACAATTGTTATATCTTCTTCTTGGATCGATCCCTTGATCATTATGTAGTGTCCTTCTTTGTCTCTTGTAATAGTCTTTATTTTAAAGTCTATTTTGTCTGATATGGCAGTTGCTACTCCAGCTTTCTTTGGATTTCCATTTGCATGGAATATATTTTTCCATCCCTCACTTTCAGTCTGTATGTGTTCCTAGGTCTGAAGTGGGTCTCTTGTAGACAGCATATATTCAGGTCTTGTTTTTGTATCAATTCAGCCATTCTGTGTCTTTGGTGGGAGCATTAAACCATTTACATTTAAGGTAATTATTGATATGTATGTTCCTATTCCCATTTTCTTAATTGTTTTGGGTTTGTTATTGTAGGTCTTTTCCTTCTCTTGTGTTTCTTGCCTAGACAAGTTCCTTTAGCATTTGTTGTAAAGCTGGTTTGGTGGTGATGAACTCTTTCAGCTTTTGCTTGTCTCTAAAGATGTTAATTTCTCCATCAAATCTGAATGAGATCCTTGCTGGGTAGAGTAATCTTGGTTGTAGATTTTTCTCCTTCATCACTTTAAATATGTTCTGCCAGTCCCTTCTGGCTTGCAGAGTTTCTCTGAAAGATCAGCTGTTAACCTTATGGGGATTCCCTTGTGTGTTATTTCTTATTTTTCCTTTGCTGCTTTTAATATTTTGTTTTTAATTTTTGATAGTTTGATTAATATATGTTTTGGCATGTTTCTCCTTGGATTTATCCTGTATGGGACTCTCTGTGCTTCCTGGACATGATTAATTATTTCCTTTCCCATATTAGGGAAGTTTTCAACTATAATCTCTTCAAATATTTTCTCAGCCCCTTTCTTTTTCTCTTCTTCTTCTGGGACTCCTATAATTCGAATGTAGCTGCATTTAGTGTTGTCCCAGAGGTCTCTGAGACTGTCCTCAGTTATTTGCATTATTTTTTCTTTATTCTGCTCTGCAGTAGTTATTTCCACTATTTTATCTTCCAGGTCACTTATCTGTTGTTTTGCCTCAGTTATTCTGCTATTGATCCCTTCCAGAGTATTTTTAGTTTCATTTATTGTGTTGTCATCACAGTTTGTTTCCTCTTTAGTTCTTCTACATCCTTGTTAAATGTCTCTTTCATTTTCTCTTTTCTATTTGCAAGACTTTGTTTCTTCTTTACTATCATTATTCTGAATTATTTTTCAGGTAGACTGCCTATTTCCTCTTAATTTTTTAGGTCTGGTGGGTTTTTACCTTACTCCTTCAACTGCTGTGTGTTTTTCTGTCTTCTCATTTTGCTTATCTTACTGTGTTTGTGGTCTCCTTTTCACAGGCTGCTGGTTTATAGTTCCCATTGTTTTTGATGTCTGTCCCCAGTGGCTAAATTTGGTTCAGTTGTGTAGGCTTCCTGGTGGAGGCGACTAGTGCCTGTGTTGTGGTGAATGTGGCTGGATCTTGTCTTTCTGGTGGGCTGGTCCACATCTTGTGGTGTGTTTTGGGGTGTCTGTGGCCTTATTATGATTTTAGGCAGCCACTCTGCTAATGGAGGATTTGTTTCTGTCTTGCTAGTTGTTTGTCATAAGGTGTCCAGCACTGTAACTTCCTGGTTGTTGAGAAAAGCTGGGTGTTGGTGTTGAGATAGAGATCTCTGGGAGATTTTTGCCATTTGATGTTATGTGGAGCTCGAGGTCTCTTGTGGATCAGTGTACTGAAGTTGGCTCTCCCACCTCAGTGGCACAGCCCTGACACCTGGCTGTAGCACCAAACAGACTTTCATCCACACAGCTCAGAATAAAATGGAGAAAAGTAGAAAGAAAGGCAAAAAGAGGATAAAATCAAATAAAGTTATATAAAATAAAGTTATAAAAATTAAAAAATAATTATTATGAAAAATTTTAAAAAATTAAAAAGAAAAATAATGGATGGACAGAATCCTAGGACAAGTGGTGAAAGCAAAGTTATACAGATAAAATCTCACACAGAAGCATACACATACACAGTCACAAAAAGAGGAAAAGGGGAAAAAATAATATATCTTGCTCCCAAAGTCCACCTCCTCAATTTGCGATGATTCATTGTCTATTCAGGTATTCCACAGATTCAGGGTACATCAATTTGATTGTGGAGCTTTAATCTGCTTATCCTGAGGCTGCTAGGAGAGATTTTCCTTTCTCTTCTTTGTTCCCACAGTTCCCGGGGTTCAGCTTTGGATTTGGCCCCACCTCTTCATGTAGGTCTTCTAAGGGCAGCTGTTCTTTGTTCAGACAGGACGTGGTAATAGAGCTGCTGATTTGGAGGCTCTGGCTCACTCAGGCCGGGGTGAGGGAGGTGTACAGGTGCAGGTTGAGTATGCAGTGGCAGAGGTTGGCGTGAAGTTGTACCAGCCTGATGCGCACCATGGGTACTCCCGGGGAAGTTGTCCCTGGATCACAGGACCTTGGCGGTGGCAGGCTGCACAGGCTCCCAGGGTGGAAGTGTGGATAGTGACCTGTGCTTGCACACAGGTTCTTTGTGGTGACAGCAGCATCTTAGCGTCTCATGCTGACTCTGGGGCCTGTGCTGATAGCTGCAGCTGGCGCCTGTCTCTGCAGCTCCTTTAAGCAGTGCTCTTAATCCCCTCTCCTGGCGCACCAGGGAGCAAAGAGAGAAGAAAAAATATCTTGCCTCTTCGGCAGGTCCAGGCTTTTTCCCGGACTCCCTCCCGGCTTGCCGTGGCGCACTAGCCCCCTTCAGGCTGTGTTCATGCCGCCAACCGCAGTCCTCTCCCTGCGATCTGACCAAAGCCTTAGCCTCAGCTCCCAGCCCCCACCCACCCCGGCAGGTGAGCAGACAAGCCTCTCGAGCTGGTGAGTGTTGGTCAGCACCGATCCTCTATGCGGAAATCTCTCCACTTTGCCCTCCGCACCCCTGTTGCTGTGCTCTCCTCCGTGGCTCTGAAGCTTCCCCCTCCGCCATCCACAATTTCCGCCTGCAAAGAGGTTTCCTAGTGTGTGGCAACCTTCCCTTCTTCACGGCTCCCTTCCACTGGTGCAGGTCCCGTCCCTATTCTTTTGTCTCTGTTTTTTCATTTGCCCTACCCAGGTACCTGGGGAGTTTCTCGCCTTTTGGGAGGTCTGAGGTCTTTTGCCAGCATTCAGTAGGTGTTCTATAGAAGCAGTTCCAGCAGTAGATGTATTTCTGATGTATCTGTGGGGAAGAAGGTTTTCTCTGCGTCTTACTCTTCCGCCATCTCTTCATAATTATTCTGAGGGACGGGCTAGCCTTTCTTGTGGAACTGACAAATCAAGAGCTTTTACAATTCTACTGCCTCTGCCATTAATTTAAAATTCTATTTGAAAAAATATTATCTTCATTCTTCTTTGGTCCTGTTGTGACATTATTCCTAGAAGTAGGAGAAAGAAAACCATGCAGTAGTCCATACTGAGAGCATGGGGTAAGCTACAGTATTAAAAAATATTAAAAATCCTAGAAATAAAAATGCATTGGCTATTATACTACCACAAACCACTGAAGACAGAAGTATACTTTGAAATCTATTGTAATTTCCCATTTGTGAGACATGAGTTTCTTGCCCCAAGGTGGAGGCAGTGATAACAGGCAAGAACATACACATTCAAGTAATATTATAAAGCAAAAATTGCATCAATGTCATGTAGGTGACAGAAAAAGATGGGAAAATCAACAATATTTAAAATGTTTGTTGCTAGTAGTTTACCCCAATAGTGACAGAAATGGGATCAAGGGTAGTCATAAAAGGAAGTAGGTTTAGTGATAAAGGTGATGCTAAGTGTTAGAGAGCAGTAGTAAATGCAAAAAGGAATACCCAAAAATCTTTTATAGGAGTGAAACCCAGTGTTGAAGTTAAGGTTCAAGAAAAAAATCCATGAAGAAGTAGTGATTCACTTGACTCAGTATGTTCAGTAAATACTGGTCAATTCCAGGAATATACATGGGCCAGGACTACTGACTGAAATTGTTGAAGTAAAAAATTCTTGCCTTTTTATGAAATCTTTTCTTACCAACAGTAGGGGTTATTTACACAGATTAAATCTGATAGCAGTAACTCCATTTTTTTTTTTTTTTTAAGAATCAAAAGAAAAATGAAACTTGGTTGCCTCAGAGGTTATATCAAACCAGGCAGGGAGATTTTTTTCAAGTTTACTCATTGTGAAGGTCTGAAAAAAATGGTGGTTGTGATGAATAGTACTTATGACATTTAAACATTATGATTATTAATACAGAATAAGAACTACATCTTTATTCATTAGAATTCCATCAACACTCACCTTTTAATAACTTATGTTAGTGCTTAAAGAAAATCTAAATAATAGACCTTTTCTTTATAAGACTCCAGCAAAAATCACAGAGGATCGGTGAGAGTAAGACCTGGAGGAGTGGGACCATGGAGAGAATACTATTGTGAAAGAGGATCATAGCACAGGGAATTGGAAAATGCAGTAAGAAAGAGAATTATGAAATTCCTTGTAAGTTACATAGGTATGGATGTAGGTTTGAATTATGCCATTATATTCACAGATTTGTACTTATGTGAGTTTAAATCACAAGTGGAAACAATTGTTTTAATTGAGCTATTTAGAAGCACCTCCAGCAAAATCAAAAGTAAATTGTGTGGACTTCCCTGGTGGTGCAGTTGTTAAGAATCTGCCTGCCAATGCAGGAGACATGGGTTTGAGCCCTGGTCCAGGAAGATCCCACATGCCATGGAGCCAATAAGCCCATGAGCCACAACTACTGAGCCCATGTGCCACAACTACTGAATCCCATGTGCCTAGAGCCCGTGCTCCACAACAGGAGAAGCCACTGCAATGAGAAGCCTGTACACTGCAATGAAAAGTAGCCCCTGCTCGCCGCAACTAAAGAAAACACACACGTAGCAACGAAGACCCAACACAGCCAAAAATAAAAATAACTAAATAACTAAATAATAAATAAATAAATTTATATATAAAAAAAGTAAACTGTGTGGTACATTATGCTTTCCAGGGCACTCTACTTTAGGGAACATATTTTACCTTTATGAAATTATCAAATACTTATACTTTATGGATAAAGTCCTACAGCATAATGCTTAGTCTACTTTGCATAATTGTGATGATCTGTTCTCTTTCATAATACAGCAAAATGTTTTCATTCTCGTGTAATTGATCTTGTACTCCTTGGTGGCTGGTTCAAAATATAGGGTCTGCATCCAAGGTATTGTTGCAGAATATGAGTCAACTAATAATAATAATAATGTTCATTTTCTTCATTTTCTTTGATTCTGTTTTTCCTACTATCTAGCTTCAATACCTGAAAATTCCTTTAGCTAGCTGCCAGTTAATTAAAAATGCTGCAGCAGAGTAATGAATGTGCCTACCAGAAAACCTCAAGCAGTGCAGATGGCCCCACCTCTGCACTGAGAAGCAGAAAAGTAGTTCTCTAAAGCAACTGTGAGCAGGAAGGCTCTGGGTGGACTCTGCCTTCTGACATGCAAATAAGGAGAGTGTATGTGATTTGAATTTCCAGTGCTCAAATCAACTAATTCAATGATAAAATGCTTTTCAGCTGCAGGAGTGTACAAAATTTACTCTCTTGCAGCCATATATATATATATATATATATATATATATATATATATAGCTGCAATTATATATATAATATGTATTATAATATATTATATATAATTATTTTTATAATATATATAATAATTATGTAATTTATTTTTTTCTGAAGTTTTGTACTACGTGGAATGATGTATGTGCTACATATTGCCTAGAAAGCTGTGGTTATATGTGGGTATAGAGGATGTAGAAATTGAAGGGTGAAAAGGCAATAGTACCCCAGGTGGTTTTCAAGAGCTCCCATTTGATTTCTATAAAAGAACCCCTAAGTTTGTACCTTTGGGCTGTACCTTTACTCATTTTTCCTCCAGTTACATATATACCATAATTTAGGAAGATTCTAGCATCTTATAGCTTAAATTGCAACCAGATTTTACCTTATTGCTTATTGTGTAAGCAATAAATATTGATTGGATGTAAATGCATTCCAATGTATTCCCCTGCCCTCAATTCCAAACACAAAGAAAAAAATTACTGTGGGTCAGAGTTCAATTCACAAAAAGTGAGCATAAGGAATCTTGCTGTAAAAGCAAAATGCAAAACAATGACCCCATGATATCCTCAAGGGCCTGTTAGAGGAAAAGGTGTTCTAACCCATAGTCAAGGAATACATAAAAGTTTGAGACAGAGTCTCCACACACTTGTGATTAAATTACCTGTTTGGATATTACTTTTAAATTTGTGACTATTTATACTATAATTCAGCAGAGAGTGTTCTTATGATTATTTCCTCTCTGTATAAGCAAGCTACCATTCCACCCTACAAATCAGGCAGTGAGCAATCAGTACACTAACAAAGAACAAGATGAGATGAGATGGTCAAAGAAAGGGACCAACAGCCGTTCCCAATCAGTTATCTCCTATGCTTGTCTTTAACACTCTAACTGACTAGATTTCTGTTATCCTAGTTATTATACTTTGGTAGAAATGGAGAATTCTTTGGGACCAAAAGATGCAGGGCAATGTGAAACCCTTATCTCATAAAGTATGGTTTAAATATACTCTGTATAACAAATAATTAATAATAGTGAAAAATTTTTGTTTTTATAGGAAAAATGTATTCATATCTAAAAGAGAACCATCTTTTGCTGATAGTACTTATTAAACTTTATTTAGAAGCCAACAATGTATAGGGTTGGCCAGAAAGTTTGTACGGGTTTTTCCATAACATCTTAGAGAAAAACCCAAATGAACTTTTTGGCCAACCCAACTGTTATAATGTTGATCTATCACTATAGTAAGAAAACCACAGCAGTATTTGTCCCTAATTACAGTTTATATTGTAAACTGTAATTATAGTGCTTTTTATTTAAGAACAAAACCCAGATTTTTGTTTTTAAAATGCCTTAATTTTTAACACTTAAATTAGGAATACATTGAGATACGTTACTGTGTCACAACACAGGGTGGGAGTGCAATCAGGATTTAGATAAAGAAATGAGCAAAAATGCATAATCATTCCAGTTAGTAGAAAACACTTTGCTAAGGTCCTTATTCTCATTTTATTTATGTGCTATATTACAATTTTGCATTGAAGAGATTTAAATAAGTGGTGAAAAATCCATGAACCACTTTAGATAAAAGCAAGTTAAGTAACTACTGTCCAGGAAATAGTCTTTATATGTGAGTATAATGAAACTACCTAGGAAATGTCATTATGAAAGTAATCACTTATCTTGATTCAAACAAAAATTTGTCTAGGAAGAAGATCATACTATAATTCTCTTTTTGAATGAACAACTAGGTGTTTTATTTAACATTTTATTTTATATTGGAGTAGAGCTGATTAATATTGTATTATTAGTTTCAGGTGCACAGCAAAGTGGCTCTGCCATACATAAACATGTATCCATTCTCCCCCAAACTCCCTTCCCATCCAGGCTTCCACATAACATTGAGCAGAGTTTCCTGTGCTATGCAGTAGGTCCTTGTTGGTTATCAGTTTTAAATATATCAGTGTGTACATGTCAATCCCAAGCTCCCAAACTATTCCTTCCCTTCCTCCCTGGTAAGTTAGTTGTCTAAGTCTGTGAGCCTGTTTCTGTTTTGGAAATAAGTTCATTTGTACCATTTCTATTTAGATTCTGCATATAAGTTATATCAACTAGATTTAAAAAGATATTGCATACAATTCCAATGGGCTTTTAAGCAATAATTGTCTTAGTGATATATTTTACCATTTGGAGCAGATTTTTTCAATGAAGTTCTGTAGCAAATATCCTTATTTTCCTTTTAGATCAAAAGTAGGATTCTTGCCTAGGTGTACTTCTAACCAATTATTAGGTCAGCAAGGCAAGTTTTAAGATCATAAGTTCAGCTCATAAATGTATTCTGATATTTAAATTTTTTGTTATGGGCTTCCCTGGTGGCACAGTGGTTGAGAGTCTGCCTGCTGATGCAGGGGACACGGGTTCGCGCCCCGGTCTGGGAAGATCCCACATGCTGTGGAGCAGCTGGGCCTGTGAGCCATGGCCACCGAGCCTGTGTGTCTGGAGCCTCTGCTTCACAACAGGAGATGTCACAACAGTGAGAGGCCCCCATACTGCAAAAATAATAATAATAAAATAAAATAAATTTTTTGTTATAATTTTATTAATTTAGATTCCTAGTAATAAAATCAGGATGTTCAATCCTAAGAGGTAATGCATTCATGAATAGACTTTCAAATACCAAAATTTTCTACTAGATTTAAAACTAAAATTAAAATTATGTGTATACCCTCCATTTTATAATTAATGAATCTCACTGGGTTATCTATGTTTGGAACTATCTGTCAGAATAGTGCTATCATGACTATGCCTTTTCAGACCAAAAGAGAGGCTCCTTAAAAATTAACAATGCTCTCTAGAAGATTTAAACAAACAGAGATGAACAATACAATAACTGAAATGAAAAATATGTTAGAAGGAACCAATAGCAGAATAAATGAGGCAGAAGAACAGATAAGTGAGCTGGAAGATGGAGTGGTGGAAATCACTGTCCTTGAACAGAATTAAAAAAAATGGAAAGAAAGGAGGACATTTCCAGAGACCATTGGGACAATATCAAATGCACCAACATTCATATTATAGTGATCCCAGAAGGAGAAGAGAGAGAGAAAGGACCCGAGAAAATATTTGAAGAGATTATAGCTGAAAACTTCCCTAACATGAGAAAAGAAATACTCACTCAAGTCCAGGAGGTGCATACAGTCCCATACAAGATAAATCTAAGGAGGAACACACAGATACCCATACTAATCAAACTGACAAAAATTAAAGACAAAGAAAAAATATTAAAAGCAACAAGGGAAAGGCAAGCAAATAACATACAAGGGAATCTTCATAAAGTTATTAGCTGATTATTCAACAGAAACTCTGCAGGCCAGAAGGAAGTGGCACAATATATTTAAAGGGATAAAAGAGGGAAACATACACACAAGAATACCCAGTAAAAATATTATTCAGTTTTGATGGAGAAATCAAAAGACTTACAGACAAGCCAAAACTGAGAGATATCAGCACCAGCAAACCAGCTTTACAACAAATCCTAAAGAAACTTCTCTAGGTGGAAAAGAAAAGGCTACAACTCGAAACAAGAAAATTATGAATGGGAAAGCTCACTGGTAAGGCAAATAAAAAGTAAAGGTAGGAAATCATCCACACACAAATATGATATTGAAACCAGCAATCATGAGAAGAGGAGAGTATAAATGCAGGATAATGGAAATGCATTGGCAATTAAGAGACCAGCAACTTGTATATATACAGACTGCTATATCAAAACCTCATGGGAAGCACAAACAAAAAGTCTACAATAGATACAAATACAAAAAAGAATAAACAATCCAAACACAGCACTAAGATAGTCATCAAGTCACAAGAGAGGTGAACAAAAGGGGAAAGGAAGAAAAAAGATCTACAAAAACAAATCCAAAACAATTAACAAAATGGCAGTAAGAACATACATATTAATAATTACCTTAAATGTATATAGATTAATTGCTCCAACCAAAAGACAAAGACGGCTGAATGGATACAAAAACAAGACCCATATATGGGCAGTCTACAACAGACCTACTTCAGATCTAGGGTCACACACAGACAGAAAGTGAAGGGATGAAAAAGGTTATTCCATGCAAATTAAAATCAAAAGAAAGCTGGAGTAACAATACTCATATCGGGAAAGATAGACTTTAAAATAAAGACTGTTACAAGATACAGGGAAGGACACTACATAATGATCAAGTGATCAATCCAAGAAGAATACATAACAATTGTAAGTATATATGCACCCAACATAGGAGCACCTAAACATATAAAACAAATGCTAACATCTATAAAAGGAGAAATTGACAGTAGCACAATAATAGTGGGGGACTTTAATACCTCACTTTCATCAATGGACAGATTATTCAAACAGAAAATCAACAAGGAAACACAGGTCTTAAATGACACAATAAACCAGATAGACTTAATTGATATTTATAGGACATTCCATCCAAAAGTAGCAGAGTACACTTTCTTCTCAACTGCACATGGAACATTCTCCAGGATAGAGCACACCTTGGGTCACAAATCAAGCTTTGGTGAATTTAAGAACATTGATATTTTATCAGACATATTTTCTGACCAGTATGTTATGAGATTAGAAATCAATTACAGGAAAAAAAATTTAAAAATAAAAAAACGTGGATGTTAAGCTATATGTTGTTAAATAACAAATGGATCACTGAAGAAATTAAAGAGGAAATCAAAAATTACCTAGAGACAAAAGAAAATGAAAACACGATGACCCAAAACTTAGGGAACACAGCAAAGGCAGTTCTAAGGGGTAAGTTTATAGCAATACAACCTTACCTCAGGAAATAAGAAAAATCTCAAATAAGCAACCTAACCTTACACCTAAAGCAACCAGAGAAAGAAGAAAAAACAAAACCCAAAGTTAATAGAAGGAAATAAATCATAAAGATTAGAGCAGACACAAATCAAATAGAGAGAAAGAAAAAAATCAATGAAACTAAAATCTAGTTATTTGAAAAGATAAACAAAATTGATAAACCTTTAGTCAGACTCACCACAAAAAAAATGGGGGTAGAGGGATCAAATCAATAAAATTAGAAATAAAAAAGGAGAAGTTACAACAGACACCATAGAAATACAAAGGATCATAAGAGATTACTACAAACAACTATATGCCAATAAAATGGACAACCTAGAAGAAATGGACACATTCCTAGAAAGGTACAACCTTCCAAGACTGACCCAGGAAGAAATATAAAATATGAACAGACAGGTCACAAGTACTGAAATTGAAAGAGTGATTCAAAAACTCCCAACAAACAAAAGTCCAGGACCAGAAGATTTCTCAGGTGAATTCTAGCAGATATTTAGAAAGAGTTAACACCTATCTTTCTGAAACTCATCCAAAAAATTGTAGAGGAAGGAAGACCCCTCAAGCTTTTTCTATGAGTCCACAATCACTTTGATACCAAAACCAGCTAAAGATACCACAAAAAAAGAAAATTACAGGCTAATCTCACAGATGACCATAGATACAAAAGTCCTCAATAAAAACACTATCAATCTGAATCCAACAATATATTAAAAGGATCATACACCATGAAAAATTGGGATTTATCCCAGGGATGCAAGGATTCTTCAATATCTAAAAATCAATCAATGTAATACACCACGTTAAAATGCTGAAGAATAAAAACCAAATGATCACCTCAATAGATGAAGAAAAAGCTTTTGACAAAATTCAACACATATTTCTGATAACATATCTCCAGAAAATGGAGATACAGGGAACATACCTCTACATAATAAAGGCCATATATGACAAAACTACAGCAAACATCATTCTCAAAGGTGAAAAGCTGAAAGCATTGCCTCTAAGTTCAGAAAAAAAGACATAGATATCCACTGTCACCTCTTTCATTCAACCTAATTTTGGAAGTCCTACTCATTACAATCAGAGAAGAAAAAGAAATAAAAGGAATCCAAATTGGAAAAGAAGAAGTAAAGCTGTCACTGTTTGCAGATGACATGATACTACACATAGAAAATCCTAAAGATGCTACCAGAAAACTACTGGAGCTCATCAATGAATTTGGTAAAGTTGCAGGATACAAAATTAATACACAGAAATCTCTTGGATTACTATAGAATAACAACAAAAGATCAGAAAGAGAAATTAAGGAAACAATCCCATTTACCATTGCAACAAAAAGATTAAAATACCTAGGAAGAAAAGATCTGTGCTCAGAAAATTATAAGATGCTGATAAAAGAAACTGAAGATTTCACAAACAGATGGAAAGATATGCCATGTTCTTGGATTGGAAGAATCAATATTGTCAAAATGACTATACTACCCAAGGCAATCTACAGATTCAATGCAATCCTTATCAAATTACCAATGGTATTTTTCACAGAGTTAGAAAAAAAGAAAATTAGAATTTGTATGGAAACACAAAAGACCCTGAATAGCCAAAACAAACCTGAGAAAGAAAAACGGAACTGGAGGAATCAGGCCAGGAAGCTACAGTCATCAAAACAGTATAGTACTGTCCAAAAACAGAAATATAGATCAACAGAACAGGATAGATAGCCCAGAAATAAACACACACACCTAGGGCCAATTAACACATGACAAAGGAGGCAAGAATATACAATGCAGAAAAGACAGCTTCTTCAATAAATGGTGCTGGGAAAACTGTACAGCTACATGCAAAAGAATGAAATTAGAACATTCTCTAACACCTTGCACACACACAAAAAAACGTAAAATGGATCAAAGACTTAAATGTAAGGCCAGACCCTATTAAAACACTTAGAGTAAGGCATAGGCAGAACACTCTTTGACGTAAATCACAGCAATAAATTTTGGGGTCTACCCCCTAGAGTAATGAAAATAAAAACAAAAATAAACAAATGGGACCTCATTAAACTTAAAAACTTTTGCATAACAAAGGAAACCATAAACAAAAAAAGAAGACAACCCACAGAATGGGAGAAAATATTTGCAGATGAAGAGACCGACAAGGGATTAATCTCCAAAATATACAAAAACTCATGCAGCTCTATGTCAAAAAAAAATTTTAATGTGCTGATTATCAGAGAAATGCAAATCAAAACTACAATGAGTTATCACCCCTACTGGTCAGAATGGCCATCATCAAAAAAATCTGCAAACAATAAATGCTGGAGAGGGTGTGGAGAAAACGGTGCCCTCTTACGCTGTTGATGGGAATGTAAGTTGGTGCAATCACTATGGACATCAGTATGGAGATTCCTTATAAAAGTTAAAAATAGAACTACCTTATGATCCAGCAATCCCACTCTTAGCTGTATATCCAGAAAAAACTATAATTCAAAGAAATGCATACATCCCATTATTCATTGTAGCATTATTTGTAATAGCCAAGACATGGAAGTAACCTAAATGACAGATGAATGGATAAAGGAGATGTGGTACATATATAAATGGAATATTACTTAACCATAAAAAGAATGAAATAATTGCAGCAATGTTTATGGACCTAGAGATTATCATACTAAGTGCAGTAAGTCAGACAGAGAATGACAAATATCATATGATATCACCCATGTGTGGAATCTAATTTATAAAAATGATATGAATGAACTTATGTACAAACAGAAACAGACTCACAGATTTTTAAAAAGCATTTATTAGAGTATAGTTGATTTACAATGTTGTGTTAGTTTCAGGTGTACAGCAAAGTGAATCAGTTATACATATACATATATCCACTCTTTTTTAGATTCTTTTCCCATATAGGCCATTACAGAGTATTGAGTAGAGTTCCCTGTTCTATACAGTAGGTTCGTATTAGTTATCTATTTAGATGTCCACTCTCACCACTCTTATTCAACATAGTTTTGGAAGTCCTAGCCATGGTAATCAGAAAGGAAAAAGAAATAAAAGGAATATAAATAGGAAAATAAGAAGTAAAACTGTCACTGTTTGCAGATGACATGATACTATACATAGAAAATCCTAAAGATGCCAACAGAAAGCTACTAGAGCTAATCAATGAATTTCATACTGTTGCAGGATACAAAGTTAACACAAAGAAATCTCTGGCATTCCTATACACTAAAAACTAAAAATCAGAAAGAGAAATTAAAGAAACAATCCTATTTACCATCACAACAGAAAGAATAAAATACCTAGGAATAAACCTACCTCAGGAGGCAAAAGACCTATATTCAGAAAACTATAAAATACTGATTAAAGAAATCAAAGATGATACAAACAGATGGAAAAATATTCCATGTTCTTGGATTGGAAGAATCAATATTGTCAAAATGACTATGCTACCCAAGGCAATCTACAGATTCAAAGCAATCCCTGTCAAACTACCAATAGTATTCTTCACAGAATTAGAACAAAAATTTTTACAGTTTGTATGGAAACACAAAAGTCCCTGAATAACCAAAGCAATCTTGAGGGGGAAAAAATGGAGCTGGAGGAATCAGGCTCCCGAACTTCAAACTATACTACAAAGCTATAGTAATTAAGACAGTATGGTATTGGCACAAAAGCAGAAATATAAATCAATGGTACAGAATAGAAAGCCCAGAGATAACCTCATGCACATTTGGTCACCTAATTTATGACAAAGGAGGCAAGAACACACAATGGAGAAAAGACAGCCTCTTCAATAGGTGGTGTTGGGAAAACTGGACAGCTACGTATAAAAGAATGTAAATAGAACACTACCTAACACCATACACAAAGATAAACTCCAAATGGATTAAAGACACATTTCACCAGACTAACAGATTTAGGAAACAAATTTAAGGTTACCAAAGGGGAAAGTTGTGGGGAAGAGAAAAATTAGGAGCTTGAGATTAACATACTACTACATATAAAATCGATAATCAAGAAAACCTACTCTATAGCACAGGCAACTCTACTCAATATTCTGTAATAATCTATATGGGAAAAGAATCTGAAAAATAATGAATATGTGTATATGTCTAACTGAATCAATATACTGTACATGTGAAACTAACATAATATTGTAAATCAACTATACACCAATATATTTTATTAAATTATCAATGCTCTGATAAAATCTGTCCTTGAAAAATGTACTTTTCAGTGCTTATTGTGGGAGTGTATGAGTACCAGTTGTTGCCCAGGGGACAAGGGTGGTATAGAACAGTATAATAGTGACCATAAGGCTTCTGTAGCTGGTGAGAAAAATTAAAGTTACTTTTACAGTTTACATAAACAATCAAGTACACATGTTTATTAGAATTGGGAGGTGTTCTAATGCAATTTCCTAATTAGCTCACAGCAGACAAGAGTAATGAATATATAGGAATAATGACTAAAATAAAGATTCTTAATCTTTGCTTCAGGTCTTCTTTTGAACCTTTAAAAATTGTGTACAGTGTGTGTGTGTGTGTGTGTGTGTGTGTGTGTGTGTGTCCAGAGACAGTTCCCAGCTCCAATTACTTTTTCAAAGAGTAATGCTTCCACTCTCACCGCCATATACCTCTGAACTGGGTATAGACCATTAGCTAAAAAGTGAACACTTCCCTTTTGATATAATGGGGAGAACATGGCTGGAGTCAGTCATAACTCATCATTTCCCCAGCTCCACAGTTCTTTAGTGCTAGAATACTGAGCTAATCACTTCATCTCAGAGTGATGTGAAGTGATTAGGGTGTCTGTGTGAGTATTATAAAAAGGAACATTTTTCTTCCTCAGGCTGAGGCAAACCTTTGCCAAGCACAGAACGGAATTCAGCTCCATGTGACTCTGTGACTTTGTGTAGGATAAAACTTGTCTGGTCATTATTAGTAACGAGAATAATTTATTCAAAACACTTTTATTAAGTGTTGGGCTTGGTCTTAAGCATTGAGGAGGCAGATGTCAACAAATCAGACAAAAAGCCTTGCTGTCTTGGTGCTTATATTCTGGGTAGTGGTAGTAGTTTGGGGGATGGGGTGGTAGAGAGGTAATGGTTAATGAGATATGACATGTAAAGAATGTCCTGAAAAACTTGATGGGGAGAGAGAGAGAGGTAGAGGGAGAGAGAGAGAGAGAGAGAGAGAGAGAGAGGGTGGGAAAATGAATGTAATCGATTAACGTTTTCTTTGGCATATAATAAGGACTTAGGGATGGTGTTTTATATTTTGAAATTGTAATATGGAATATTATTAGGGAAAAGGGTGTTTCAATTCTAAGAAACTCATAGTGTTCTCATATGCTACTACATTCAAGTTGTCTTCAAAACATTAAAAGGACACACTGCTTTAAATAACAGCCTATAAGCAATTCAAAATGACAGTTTTTACTCTTCATGTTTACTTCAGAGACCTCAAGAAATATTATGAGCCTCTGGAGTTAGCTAGCTCCACCATAAGAAATAGGATTCTGAATCTGTGTTCAGAATATAGACAAGGACTCAGATTCTAACAAGTTACCTTCCTCAGTCCTACAGAGAGCACATTCAGGCTGGTAGACAAAGGTGTAATGTCTGCTGGGATAAGCAATCTCTGTGATAAACTGTTAGTCTCCCTGGTTAGGCAAGGAGATATTTAATAGAGCTGTCACTAATTTTTGGAAGAGAAGAGGAAAAAAAGAGAAGTGGATGAGGGAAAGAACTTGTTCACTTTGCCCTGAAAATATTATTTTATTTTTAAGACTATGAAATTCGAGCCCTATTTTATGAAACAGATTGGCCTGCTAGCAGCTTTACAGGAAGAGGTGACTATTCTTCACAACAAAATAGTGTGTAAGTCAGTCATTACTTCCATTTCTATTTCTTATGGAGGCTCTGGAAAAAGAAAGAGACTCACATAGGGTTAATTATCACAAAATTTGCTATATTGCTGAGGCACAGGTTGGAAAAGAAGAAAAGAAGCAGATCTGTCCCATTACATTGTTAGTTTCTGTCTTGGAGCTCTAAGCACAATTCGACCCCTTTCTGGGAAGGAAATGGCCATAACTGCACCATTCTGGTTCATTTCAGGAGGAGGTATTTTGTTCGCAAAATGAGGCTTCATAAATATCTCCATTTGTTGTCCAAATCCCAGAACAACAATAAAATTATGATTATAGATAGACATGGGTCAGTCTGCTGACACTCTGACTTCCCAGCACAGGTGACTGTGTATTTTTCCTCCATAGTGACTCCCCACCTCCATCTACCATTGCAAATATAAACTTTTGTAACTCAGAAATTTTTATTTATTATTTATTCATTTAATTTATTATTACTTTATAATGTATTTTTAAACTTTTTTTAATTGAAGTATAGTTGATTTCCAATGCTGTGTTACTTTCAGGTATATAGCACAGTGATTCAGATATATATATATATATATATATATATATATATATATATATATATATATATATATAGGGTGAACATTGGGGTGCCTGTATATTTTTGAATTACAGTTTTCTGTGGATATGTGCTCAGGAGTGTGATTGTTGGATTATATAATAGCTTTATTTTTAGTTTTTTAAGGAACATCCATACTGTTCTCCATACTGCCTGTATCAATTTACATTCCCACCAACAGGGTTCCTTTTCCTCCACACCCTCTCCAGCATTTATTTGTAGACTTTTTGATGACGACCATTCTGACTGGTGTGAGGTGATACCTCATAGTAGTTTTGATTTGCATTTCTCTAATAATTAGCAATGTTGAGCATTTTTTCATGTGCCTGTTGGCCATCTGTATGTCTTCTTTGGAGAAATGTCTATTCAGATCATCCTCCCATTTTTGATTGTGCTGTTTGCTTTTTTTGATATTGAGCTGCATGAGATCTTTGTATATTTTGGAAATTAATCTCTTGTCAGTTGCACCATTTGTGAACATTTTCTCCCATTCTGTAGGTTGTCTTTTTGTTTTGTTTATGGTTTCCTTTGCTGTGCAAAAGCTTTTAAGTTTAATGAGGTCCCATTCATTTTTGGTTTTATTTTCATTACTCTAGGAGATGGATCCAAATAGATATTGCTGTGATTTATGTCGAAGGGTGCTCTGCCTTTGTTTTCCTCTAAGAGTTTTATAATATCCAGTCTTACATTTAGGTCTTTAATCCATTTTGAGTTTATTTTTTGTGTGTGGTGTTAGAGAATTTCTAATTTCATTCTTTTACATGTAGCTGTCCAGTTTTCCCAGCACTACTTATTGAAAAGACTGTCTTTTCTCCATTGTATATTCTTGCCTCCTTTCTCAGATTAATTGGCCATAGGTTCATGGGTTTATTTCTGGGCTTTCTATCCTGTTCCATTGATCTATGTGTCTATTTTTGTGCAAATACCATACTGTTTTCATTATTGTAGCTTTGTAGTATAGTCTGAAATCAGGGAACCTGATTCCTCCAGCTCTGTTTTTCTTTCTCAGGATTGTTTTGGCTATTCATGGTCTCTTAGAATGTCTTTAAAACCTCCTAGAATCTGGCTGTCCCAAGCTTTTCTCTGGGTGGTTAGTTAATTAAAGGAAACATTTATTTATTGATCACATATTATGTGCAAGACACTGTGAGAGATACATTGATGAATAAGTGCTCAATAAATATTTCCTGATGGAGTCAATGATACAAAGTGCAATCGAAGAGGGACTTATCAAACTTTTGGGTGCATAAGAATCACCTGAAGAGACTTAAAACAAGGATTGCTGGGGTCCACACAAGAGATTGAAATTTAGTAGGTCTGGGGTAGCCTACAACAATGGTGATTGTGCAGGTCTACAAGCTAATGAGTAACACCCCTGACACACACCTAGAGAGACACCCAATATTTGAGGGTGGGGTTAGCTTCACAACATTTTTCTTCAAGAGAAGGGTATAGGCTATAGTCTAAAACTAGCTCCATCTATGCAAGAGATTATATTGGGAATAATAACAGTATAAACAAAGGCTTTGTGGTGGAAGAAATAAAACATTGGCTTTATTGTATGTAATATGGTGTCCTCTGGGAAGTGTATAGGAGGATATAATATTTTTCTCTATATACATGTAGGGGAGGCAAAATTTAGGGTTTTGCCGCTGGCCTGAGAATTAAATTGATGTGAGACAGATTTACAGGAGAAAAAAATTATATAATTTTCATGTGACATGGGAGCCCTCATAAGGAAATGATTCAATGACATAGCAAAACTTAGATTCTTTTATATTAGGTTGAACAAAGAGAAGCAATGTGGAAAAGTAACTTAACTACGTGGTGAAGCTAAAAGAAAGTAAGAATTATTTTAACAACATGTTTGTACAGAATCCTGTCAGCTGTGACTCGTCATAGAAGAATAATACTTTTATCTTTCACATGGGAGTTTTAAACTAATGCTTTTTAGGAAGAAAAGGGAATATCCTTAGAATACTCTTGGTGCATCCAATGTTTTTAAAGTATTTTTAGCTCAAAATAATCCTGATGCCAAAATGATATATTTTGGTGGCATATCCTGCCACCCTTCATACACTTTTGTTACTGTAGCAATTCTTCACCATTGCCATGAATTCTCCTTGCCATTCTGAACCTGCCCAAAGTATATTAATACAGTATATTAATTACCAAGGATACAAGAAACAGCAAGTGAGAAATTATCATATATTGTCATATAACAGAAAATGAATTTAAAATTTTAGGAAAAAAATAATGTCACATATACCAAAATACATTAAATTATTGAAAAGACATATATCCAGTTCTCACATAAATTCTCAGAAAGTTGATCTTCATGGCAAGTGGGCTGAAATTGTTGATATATTTTATGATTAAAGGAGCAAGGAGGGCTGATATCAGAGTAATAGAAAGTAACTTAAGGATCAAATGGATTTCCCAAGTTCATAATAGTCATTGTCTAATTATTAGTTGAAGTTAGGAAGGAAAAAAACAGGAAGTTCTCACAAAGATGCCACTGACATTGAAACATGATGAAGAGGTAGTGGGTGAAAAAGGAAATGACCTAGGAGACCAATATACTGTTGATGAGTGCTGTGTGTGCATGCACTCCAGCAGCCTTTTAGCATTTCATTGACAGTCTTTATTAAAAAATGGGATGCTATTTACTCTACCAAGTGGAGAGGCTGTGATATTGTTCCCCATGACTGGAAAATAATTCATATGCATTACAAGGTTCATTGCATTTATATGTTCAATAGCTTGTTATAATTGAAATATTATACATTTTCATCTGGTAAGCAATATCTTGATTGCTGTTTCATTCTATCTTTGATAATTAATATAGTTCATTAATATCTTTTAGACAGTTTTGGGATAGAAATTCCCATTTCTAAAAGGTAATTCTGGGTATTGGTTACTTAGTAATTAATGCTGCTGCCATCCAGTCTTGGTTTTATACTTGTCAGAAGTAAACAGAAACTCCTTGCTCCTTAATGGAGTAAAATTCAAGAGTGTATCACAAAGGAACAAGTTTAGTCCTTTATATTATAGTGGCAATTCTCTGTGGCATGGCCACTTTGTATAAGGCAATACAAACTGGAGGCAAAAGCATGTTTACCCTTGTTCTTATTGGTCTTGGCATGTGGTCAGGGCTGGTTTCACATTCCCACATAGATTATGAAAGGAAACACAAGGATAGAGCTGCTAGGGAGCATAGGCCTTGATCAAAGAAAAAGGAAGAGTGGCAGAATTGGCCATTCTGGGAGTAGTGTAATGTAAAACTTGGGCTATTGTGTAGCAGAAAGCCCTTGAAATCCTGTTAAGAATTTACTTGGGTGGTAGTAGGGATTTAGTACATTAAAAATTATAACAATTAAAGGAAACCTTAAAATCTCTATAACTTTATAGGACAAGGCAATACTGCTTTATAGGACAATGAAAGACTATGTGATACAATGGAGAAGACCTTTTATTCTATTTGGCAAAATTATCAGCTTGCCTTGGAAAAAGCATGAAGATGGAACATTTTCCACTAGGATTAGGTGAGAAATGAGAAATTATTTCATGCTGGTGCTTTCATCATTGCCATCAGTAGGCAATGGATGTTATACTAGGTACATGCTCAATTTATTTTAAAAACTGCCAAAATTTCCAGAGTGATGTGTAATTTTATGTTCCCAAGTAAATGTGATTCACTTTCACAGCATCCTCATTGGCATTCAGTGGTGTTATGATTAGTCATTTTAGTCATTCTGATAGGAGTGTAGTGATATCTTATTGTTTTGTTAATTTTCATCATTTGGCTAATGATGTTGAAAATATTTTGCCATTTGAACAGAATACCTTTTTCCATCCCCTCACTTTCAGTTTTTTATATCTGAAGTGAGTCTCCTTCATAATTTTTATATTCCTAGTTGTGGCCTTTTCCTTTTTACTTGGAGAAGTCCCTTTAACATATCTTGTAAAAGCTGATTTGGTGATGCTGAACTCTTTTAGCTTTGCTTGTCTATAAAACTCTTTATCTGTCCTTTACTTCTGAATGATAACCTTGCTGGGTAGGTATTCTCCATTGTAGGTTTTTTTCCTTTCAACACTTTGAATATATAATTCCACTCTCTTCCAGCCTGTAAGTTTCTGTTAAAACATTAGCCGAAAGTCTTATGGGGCTTCCCTTGAATGTAACTAATTGCTTTTCTTTTGCTGTTTTTAAAATTTTGTTTTTCTTTAATTTTTGCCATTTTAGTTATAATAGATCTTGGTGTGGACCCCTTTGAGTTTATTTTGTTTGGGACCTTCTGTGCTTCCTGGACCTGGATGTTGTTTCCTTTCCCAGGTTAGGGAAGTTTTCAGCTATTATCCTTTCAAATAAGTTCTCTGCCTCTTTCTTTCTCTCTTCTTCTACTGGGATCCCTATAATGCAAATGTTAGTACTATTGATATTGTCTCAGAGGTCTCTTAAATTGTCCTCATTTTTAAGAATTCTTTATTCTGTTTTCTGTTCAGCTTGAGTGATTTCCACTGCTTTGTCTTCCACTTTACTTATCCATTCCTCTGTATAATCTAATCTACTGTTGTTTCCTTATAGTGTATTCTTAAATGTTCAGTTCTTGTATTTTTCAGGTTCTGTGTGGTTCTTCTTTATATTTTTAGCTCTTGTTAAACTTCTTACTGTGTTCTTCTCCCAAATACATTGAACATCTTTATGATTATTGTGTTGAACTCTTTATTGAGTAGACTGCTTATTTCCACCTCGAATAGTCCTTCTTATGGCATTTTTATCCTTTTCCTTCATTTGAAACATATTCCTTTGTCACCTCATTTTGTCTAATTCTCTGTGTTTATTTGTATGTGTTAGGTTGGTTGGTTACATTTACAGATCTTGGAGAAGTGATCTTAAGTAGAAGACTTCCTGTGGGGCCCAGCAGCACACTCCCCTCTGACAACCATAGCTGTATGCTTAAGGGTGCACCCTAAGTGGACTGAGTGGGACCTTCTGTTTTACTGAGGTCAACTACTGTGGGAATGCTGGTAGGAAGGGCTGGCCTTAGCTCTGTTGGCTGCCAGGTCCTGCCTTTTCAGAGGCTGCTGGCTGCAGGTGAGAAAGGTCTGGTCCTGACATGGCTGGCTGCATGGCCCATGGAGTCTCCAGGCTGATACCATCCTGGTATTAGGTAGTGCTCTTTCCTGGCATGGCTGGCAGTTTGACCTGGATATCCTGGGGCTGGTGCCTGCCTGCTTATAGGTGGAGCCAGGTCTCAGGGCAGCTTGTTGTGGGTCCTGTGCCTGGGGGGTTCTGGGGGCTGGTGCCAGCCTGCTGGTCACTGGAGCCTTGTTCCAGCATGACTGGCTGAGGGGTCCAGGATCCCAGGTTTGTGCTGGCCCACTGGTAGATGGGGCTTTGTCCCCATGAAGTTGGCTACTCAGCCTGAGGGAAACCTAGAACTGGTGCCTACTGGCTTTTGGGCAGGACGAGGTCTCAACCACTAACAGTTTAAAGGGAGGACTCCAGTATGGCACTTGTTAGTACCAGTGTCCTTGTGGTAGAATAAGATCACAAAAATTCCCTGGAGGAATGTCAATTGCCTCCTGCCTCTGTTTGAGGAGTCTCCAAGATCAGCAAGTGGGTCTGACCCAGACTCCTTTCATATTGCTGCCTTTGCACTGAGTGTGTAAGATTTTGTGTTTGCCCTTTAAGAGCAGATGTTCTGTTTCCTACAGTCATCCAGGCCTCCCATACACAAACACTGCTGGCCTTCAAAACCAATTATTTTGGTGGCTTGGCTTCCCTGTGCAAGACTCCTGGCCTGTGGATCACAATGTGGGGCTTGGACCCCTTACTATTTGGGGAAAACCTCTGCAATTGTGATTATTCTCCCATTTGTGGGTTGCCTACCAAGGGATGTGGGTCTTGATGCTACTGCATCTCCTCCCCTCCTACCCATGTCATTGTTCCTTCTTTATATCTTTAGTTGTGGAAAATCTTTTCTGCTAGTCTTCAGTTTTTTCTCTTGATAGTACTCTGTACACCATTGTAATTTTGGTGCACCCATGGGAGAAGGTGAGCACAGGTTCCTCCTACTTTGCCATCTTGCCCCAAATCAGGAATATTGTTCTTTAGTTTTCATTTTTTGTACATCCTCACCTGGGTTTGGTATCAGTGTAATCCTAGTTTCATAAACTAAATTGAGAGGTGTCCCATCCACTTCTATTTACATATTTGATGTTAATGCTTCTTATGGTATTTTAAATGTTTGGTTGAATTCTTCATTGAAACCATTTCAGTCTAGATATTTCTCTTTGGGGGGGGAGTTTTTAAACTGTAAAACCAAGTTCCTTAGTATTTATATGACTATTCAAATTGCCTATTGGTAGTTGTGGTAGATTATTTTCTTTGTCAGACTTACTAGAAGTTTATCAATTGTATTCATCATTTCATGAAATAGCCTTTGTTTTATTGATTTTTCTGTTGTTTTATTTTTTAATTTCATTGATATTTATTACCTTTCTTTTGGTCTTATTTTTCTAAGTTCTTGAGGTGGGAGGTTAGATTATCCATTTGGGACATTCCTTTTTTCTAATGATTCATTTAGTGTTGTAATTTTCCTCTCAGTATTGTTTTAGCTATCTCTCACAAATTATAATATGTTCAATTTTCATTTTCAATTCAGTTCAATGTATTTTTTTTTAATTTCCCTTGAAGTTTCCTCTTTGGCTCATGATTATTTAGAAGTTTGTTGTTTATTTTTCAAGTATTAAAATATTTTTTATTATTTTTCTGTTACTGATATTTGTTTGATATCAGTATAGTTTTAGGACACAATCTATATAATTTCAATTCTTTTAATTTTATTGAGATTTATTTTATAACCCTATATATGGTCAAACTTGGTATATATAATTCCATAGGCACTTGAAAAAAATGTATAGTCTGCTCTTGTTGGATGAAGTGTTCTATAAATGTCAATGAAATACTGTTGATTGATGGTGTTGTTGAGTTCTTCAAATCCTTGTGGATTTTCGGTCTCATTTTATCAATTGATGAGAAAGGGGTATTGATGTTTCCAACTATAATTGTTGATCTTTCTATATCTCCTTTCAGTTCTATCAGTTTTTGCTCACATATTTTGCAGTTCTATTTGGGGGTACATACATTCAAAATTGTAAAGTCTTCTTAGTATATTAACACATATCATTGTATAACATACATCTCTGTCTGTAGTAATTTTCTTTGCTCTGAAGTCTACTCTATCTGATACTAATATAAACATTCTGGCTTTTTAAATTAAAATTTACTTGAGATACATATTTTACTTTTGATCTGCTTATAGATTGCATTGGTATGTTTCTTATAAACAGAATATATGTGGGTGATATTTTTAATACACTCTGTCAATCTCTATCTTTTGTATATTGAGGTGTAGTTTATTTACAATATTATGTAAGTTTCAGGTGTACAACATAGTGATTCACAATTTTAAACATTATACTCCATTTATAGTTATTATAAAATATCTGTATTCCCTGTGCTGTACAATATACCATTGCACAATAATTGTACAATATACCATTATTTATATTATCTATAGTAGTTTATACCTCCTTTAATTGGTGTATTTATTTTTAATATAAGTAAATTTGCCATTTTATTTTTTGTTTTCAGTTTTTTTCTGTCTGCTTTCTATCTCTATTTCTTCCCATCTTCTTGTGGCTTACCTGATTTATATATATATATATATATATATATATATATATATATATATATATATATATATATATATATATAATTTAGACTTTTTTTGCATTCAGTTTGAGATCTTCCTGTTTTTTAGCAAAATAAAGGCTTTTCATTTAAAAGATGGACACTTTGGGTATTATGTGAGGAGATCCTGGTTCTTATTAAAACTTCTGTTTTAGTTGGCTTTTCATAGCATTGCCCCAGCAAAGGTTTTCCATTCCAACACCTTTTATGACACACAGCTGAGGAAGCACCCTCATCACTCTTTGATGGCTGTGGGAGTTCTAGATCCCACTAGGCTTCCAGTGGTACTTCCCTGGCTATGAGGAGTAGGAAGGCTGCCTTATTGCTCTCCACTTGACCTCCTCTGACACCATGGAAGACATGACCTTTTACCATTGGGAAGTAGAAAGTCCTGACCCTCCACTAGGCCTCCTTTTGTACCTCCCCAGTGGGGTGGGTGAGGGATGGCACCACTCCAGTGTGGTGGAAGAGGGCCACCTTGTTACTGATGGATGGGAATCAAAGCCTAGATACTTGACATGGTCTCCACTGGAATTGCTCAAGGGGGGGACCCATTACTGGCTAATGAGAATGAAAGCCCAGGTGCCTGAGTTGACCTTCTCTGATACTGTTCCAACAGGGATCTAGGTATTTGGTATAGGGTGACAAGAATGGAAGACTTAGTTCCCCACTCAGCTTTTGCTAGAGTTAGGGTCACAATTTGGGGGGTTGAGTTTGTCTGAAGTAATATCATTATTTACCTAAAATAAACTTGTATCCAAATTTTTATCTAAAAGTTTTCTGTCTTGCTAAGCTGCTGCTTTCCTCATTCTTTCTCTAAAGAGAGCTGGATTTTTAAGGGGCTTTATTTGTCTATGTCTATTTCTGTTTCCAGGTTGCTGGCTCCTTCAGTTCCAAGTAGAGTATATATGCAACAAAAAGAAAACCAAGGGAACTCATCACCATGTCAACTGCTCTCCACCTTTCAGCATCTTCTTGTGTTTGTTTTGTATTGAATGTCCAGAATTTTTGGTTGTACTTAACATGAGGAATATGGAAATACCCCATCTTCTCAGAAGAGTTTCTTATTTTTAACCAGTCTGATGTGACATGAGAAAACAGGAATTAAATAACAATTGTGTAGTCAATTAATCACTAACTTCATTTACCTGACATTTATTGGAGAACTACCCTAAGCCAATTACTGTGGATTATGCTGGCAATCCAGAGAATGGACAATTGTTCTTTTCAAGAAGTCACATTTTTGTAGGAGAAGCAAAAAAGAAAAGCAAAAATTGAACATAATGTATGTAAAAAAACTGTTAAGTAGAGATTTGTATGAGATACTATAGGAATCAATAAATCTAATAAAAAAGAGGGAGGCAAAATGAAGGAGACATTTTAGCTGAGGATTATGGAACAAATACAAGTTAGCTAGAAAGCCTAGGATAGGGGTGACCAGGATAAGGTAGGGCCACTCCTCCATATAAAGTTAAAAGACCTACAAATGCACACAGTCATAAAATAATACAGTTGGGAAATGCAAGTGGTCATTATGACATGGGGGAATGGTATGAACAATAACATAATGGAGGAGAAATTAGAGTGCTCATCAAAAAGAGCCATTTCTATATATCATGTTATGTGCTTTGGGTTTTAAATGACAACAGTAAAAAATGTCTGGAAAATTTTAACCACTGTATCAACTTGTTATTTCTGAAACATATCATATACAAGTAAATAAAGTATACAAAATATGCATGCTAATTTAAGAGCACATAGTTATATAAGAACAACAAAGTATATAATCTACTCTCCACACTTAAAGCAGACCTTGTCAGAAAAAGTCTTTTCTGACCACAATCTCTGAATTAGTTTTCACTGTTATCACTGTTTATACCTGTTTGTTTCCTATTTATTACTGTTGCAACTTGTAAAATTCATTTGCTTGGTAACTTATGAACTGTTTACCTATATTTACTGTAGTATCTTTACTGCACTACTGTTCATGACTCTTAATACATGCCCAACACATATCAGTGTGCTGGCATGCAATGAGTTGCTGGCAATAATGATCAGAGGAATAAAAGGCAGAGATTCTCTGTTAATTTGTTCAGATTTGGGTCATCATTGTCTTTATGCTAGCACCTGGAAATTACTCTTTTCTCACCTAAGCAAAATGGCATAAACCTCTTTACATTATGGCATGGAAGATCAATGTTAATTATCCAAATTGTACATAAATTCCCTGCCTTTTCATTGTACTCAGAGATCCCTGAAGGAAATACCACCAGTTTATTGTTTTGTTGATTTAAGAATATGCAACGTCAATGTAAAAAAAAAAAAGTAGTTTAATGAATGAAGAATTAAATTGTGTAATTGAAACCACTTGAAGTAACCAAATAAAATGGTATAAGCAAATGTGATCTTGTACCTTTTATTTTACTCTTCCCATGTCTTCTTTATTTCTACCTACTTGTCTTCCACAGTTAATTCTTACCAAGGAGCAAGCAGACTTTCCAGCTCCAACTGTTTTTCTACAACCAAAGAATATTCAAATTGGTATCTTTATCTCCAAACTCCTGATTTCTCCTTATAAAAGGAGTCTCACATGGCTGTAGAACAGAAGCAGCCATCCTAGCAATGGAGATGGTGGCTAGTATTTGTAAGGAACAAGTCAGCCCCTGAAAAGCAATGCAGGACCCCTTCAGAACAGTTGTAGCTTGAGCTAATATTTTTAACATTAGTTAGCACTGCCTTTAGGAGTTGGATCACTTTATAATGTATACAGATGTCTAAATATAATGTTGTACACCTGAAACTTACATACTAATTTTACGTTACCTCAAAAAAGAGAAATTGGTCATTTTAAAATAGTTTTTAAAATGTCACTATTCTTCAAGAGAACTAACCTATTAAATCTGCAGTTCTCAAGGTTTGGCATGAATAAATCTCTGGAGCTTATTAAATTACAGATTCACAATATCTACTTCTAGAAATTGTATAGGTCTGGGTTTTTATAAGCCCAGTGCTTAGAATTTTGCTTATAAAATAAAGACCCTAGTGATTATGAAGAAGTGGCCCAGTGTTTCACTGGGGAAACAATACAAGACTAATTTTACATTGTTTTAAGTTTCCAAACTAAGATTTTAGGACAATGAGTCATGGCAGATAAGTTTCAATGTGGAAGATGGGGGTGGGGATTTGCAGAACAATACAAAAATGGTAAATAGTTATTAATCAATGAAATCATTTCCCTAAGGAACATAACATTTTTGCTGATTATAATCCAATAGGAAATTTTGGCTTTTATGGCCATAATAATTTTTTTAAAAGATAAAGTATTATTTTGCCAAAATATTTTTTAATATAAAGACTTGTTCATACATAGGTGACAGACAAGAAACTAAAAATATTTGAATATAAAAGTTAGAACACTTAGTTTTACAGTAAAAATCCTTCTGAGGAAATTTGATCAGTACTTCCCCAAACATCTTACATTTACCAACTCATTTTTGGAAGTGAATGAAATGAAGTATTGGCAGGTAGAATCACTGTTAAATTTGTCTTTCTGGGAAAGGAATATTTTAGCATATTGTGAAGGCCTTATAACAGCTTTCTACAACAGTCCAAGGAAGTTAAACTTTTGGGTATATTTCCCTGAAATATAAATCTGATTTCCCTCTCACTTCTCTTTCTGCCAGACTAGGACCCTTCAGAGTGGTCATTATATAGAGAATATGGAAAAAGTTGTTAATATTTGGGTACACATATTTGTAAATATAGAACTAAAACAGAATTTTTCCCCCTAAAGTCAGAATTTTAGTTTTGGGTGATAAGTTTTAAATTACCTTTCCTGAGACCACAATTTCAAAAGAATGATCTTTCAATTGTGACAAGAAAATGTCAGGAAAAGGATTACTGTTTAGTTTAATAAGGGAACCCACTAAGGATCTCCAAGAGGCTACAGGTTTTACTCCTTAATTAAACAGGTATTTATTGAGCACTTACTATGTGGAAGTATATATTAGGCAATATTGGTGATACTGAGACCATATGAATTTAAGGGGCATTCAGTTCAATAAAGAGAAATACAGAAATCGTTATGCCACAGCATATAAAATATAAGAGTTATGAATAATACCACCAAGTTCTATGACCATCAAAAAGGGGGACAGATGAACTCCAGTTAGGATACTTTAGGAAAGTTTCCCTAAATGCAAAGGCATTTTTCTCAGGACTTTTTTTTTTTTTTTTTTTTTTTTTTTGCGGTACGCAGGCCTCTCACTGCTGTGGCCTCTCCCGTTGCGGAGCACAGGCTCCGGACGCGCAGGCTCAGCGGCCATGGCTCATGGGCCCAGTCGCTCCGCGGCATGTGGGATCCTCCAGGAACGGGACACGAGCCCGAGTCCCCTGCATCGGCAGGCGGAGTCTCAACCACTGCGCCACCAGGAAAGCCCTCTCAGGACTCTTGATCGTGGTAAGTATAGAGAGAATATGGACAACTAAAGATAGAAACGAGAGCATTTTCTGAGCACCTTCTCTGGGCCAGCTTGTGCAAAGCACTTTGCTTTATGTACACAGATGCAGATGAGGGGATGTATGGGAAAAGATGAATAGTTCATTTCAGACCGAGTATACAGTTCATTAGAGAGATTTAGGAGTAATTAATTTGAAAGCATTTAAGGAGGTAATTCATAGAGTCATTTGAAATCTAAGCTAGAAATTCATCGTTTAATAAGTTTAATATGGCATCAATGTGATTGAAAAGGAGAAAAAACGGAGTGTTGAGGGTGGGGAGTGGCTAGTAAGGAGGCTATAATTATTGTCCTCAACCAAGAGAAGTAGGGCAATGGAAGTGGAGAAATGGAAGCACAGGTATGAAAAGATAGATGAGTATGGAAATTAAAAAGAATACTGTCATAAATACATTACCATCTTTACAAACATGCCTTATTGACCCTAATTTAGAAATAAGAGTCAGAAAGAAGTTTAAAATATATCTACAGAATACTCTAGAGTCCTGCCAATTCATGGAGCTAATTATCAGCTATTAATAGTTCTTTGATATCTTTTAAACATAGCTTGACCAAAAAGTAATAAATCTAAGGTTAATAAATTAATAAATTAATGGACACTTAATATGTGTCTCTTTTAATAATAGGGCCATAGATATAGCTGCAAAAAAGTTCTGCCATTCTTTCTTTCTGGAAGAAAGTTATACTTTGACCACCAAAACCAAAAATCTTCCAAAATTTCTATACTAACAATTTCAGTAAAAGTAAAATTACAGTGTCATGCTCAATAATCTTCATCATCAAGATATTGTTAATAACAGACTTTCCTTTAAAAATGTTACAGAGGGGGACCTTGAAGATGGCGGAAGAGTAAGACGCGGAGATCAACTTCCTCCCCACAGATACACCAGAAATACATCTACACGTGGAACAACTCCTACAGAACACCCACTGAACGCTGGCAGAAGACCTCAGACCTCCCAAAAGGCAAGAAACTCCCCCACGTACCTGGGTAGGGCAAAAGAAAAAAAAGAGACAAAAGAATAGGGACGGCACCTGCACCAGTGGGAGGGAGCTGTGAAGGAGGAAGTTTCCACACACTAGGAAGCCCCTTCGCGGGCGGAGACTGCAGGAGGCGGAAGGGGGAGCTTCGGAGCTGCGGAGGAGAGCACAGCAACGGGTGCGGAGGGCAAAGCGGGGAGATTCCCGCACAGAGGATCGGTGCCGACCGGCACTCACCAGCCCGAGAGGCTTGTCTGCTCACCCACCGGGGCGGGCGGTGCTGCGAGCTGAGGCTCGGGTTTCGGTCGGAGCGCAGGGAGAGGACTGGGGTTGGCGGCTAGAACATAACCTGAAGGGGTTAGTGCACCACGGCTAGCCGGGAGGGAGTCCGGGGAAAAGTCTGAACCTGCCAAAGAGGCAAGAGACTTTTTCTTCCCTCTGTTTCCTGGTGCGCAAGGAGAGGGGTTTAAGAGCGCTACTTAAAGGAACTCCAGAGACGGGCGCGAGAGGCGGCTAAAAGCGCGAAACCCAGAGATGGGTGCGAGCCGCGGCTAAAAGCACGGACCCCAGGAGCAGGCGGGAGATGCTAAGGCTGCTGCTGCCGCCACCGAGGGGCCTGTGTGCGAGCACAGGTCACTATCCCCACCCCTCTTCCGGGAAGCCTGTGCAGCCCGCCACTGCCAGGTTCCCAGGATCCAAGGACAACTTGCCTGGGAGAACGCACGGCAGGCCTCAAGCTGGTGCAATGTCACACCGGCCTCTGCCGCCGCAGGCCCGCCCCGCACGCAGTGCCCCTCCCTCCCCCCGCCCCCCCCCCCCCCCCCCCGGCCTGAGTGCGCCAGAGCCCCCGAATCAGCGGCTCCTTTAACCCCGTCTTGTCTGAGCAAAAAACAGACGCCCTCCAGCGACCTACACGCAGAGGCAGGGCCAAATCCAAAGCTGAGCCCCTGTGAGCTGTGAGAACAAAGAAGAGAAAGGGAACTCTCTCCCAGCAGCCTCAGAAACAGCGGATTAAAGCTCCACAATCAACTTGATGTACCCTGCATCTGTGGAATAGCTGAATAGACAATGAATCATCCCAAATTGAGGAGCCCTGTAGATGAAAGGCTCTTGGTGCTCCAGCCAGGAGTCAGGGCTCTGCCTCTGAGGTGGGAGAGCCAACTTCAGGACACTGGTCAACAAGAGACCTCCCAGCTCCACATAATATCAAATGGCGAAAATCTCCCAGAGACCTCCATCTTAACACCAGCACCCAGCTTCACTCAATGACCAGCAAGCTACAGTGCTGGACAACCTATGCCAAACAACTAGCAAAACAGGAACACAACCCCACCCATTAGCAGAGAGGCTGCCTAAAATCATAATAAGTCCACAGACACCACAAAACACACCACCAGACGTGAACCTGCCCACTAGAGAGACAAGATCCAGCCTCATCCACCAGAACACAGGCACTAGTCCCCTCCACCAGGAAGCCTACACAACCCACTGAACCAAACTTAGCCACTGGAGACAGACATCAAAAACAGCGGGAACTACGAACCCGCAGCCTGCAAAAAGGAGAACCCAAACAGAGTAAGATAAGCAAAATGAGAAGACAGAAAATCACACAGCAGATAAAGGAGTAAGATAAAAATGCACCAGACCTAACAAATGAAGAGGAAAGAGGCAGTCTACCTGAAAAATAATTCAGAATAATGATAGTAAGGATGATCCAAAATCTTGGAAATAGAATGGACAAAATGCAAGAAACAGTTAACAAGGACCTAGAAGAAATAAAGATGAAACAAGCAACGATGAACAACACAATAAATAAAATTAAAAGTACTCTAGATGGGATCAATAGCAGAATAACTGAGGCAGAAGAATGGATAAGTGACCTGGAAGATAAAATAGTGGAAATAACTACTGCAGAGTAGTATAAAGAAAAAAGAATGAAAAGAACTGAGGACAGTCTCAGAGACCTCTGGGACAACATTAAACGCACCAACATTCAAACTATAGGGCTTCCAGAAGAAGAAGAGAAAAAGAAAGGGACTGAGAAAATATTTGAAGAAATTATAGTTGAAAACTTCCCTAATATGGGAAAGGAAATAGTTAATCAAGTCCAGGAAGCACAGAGAGTCCCATACAGGATAAATCCAAGGAGAAATAGGCCAAGACACATATTAATCAAACTGTCAAAAATTAAATACAGAGAAAACATATTAAAAGCAGCAAGGGAAAAACAACTAATAACACACAAGGGAATCCCCATAAGGTTAACAACTGATCTCTCAGCAGAAACCCTGCAAGCCAGAAGGGAGTGGCAGGACATACTGAAAGTGATGAAGAAGAAAAACCTGCAACCAAGACTACTCTAACCAGCAAGGATCTCATTCAGATTTGATGGAGAAATTAAAACCTTTACAGACAAGCAAAAGCTGAGAGAGTTCAGCACCACCAAACCAGCTTTACAACAAATGCTAAAGGAACTTCTCTAGACAAGAAACACAAGAGAAGGAAAAGACCTATAAAAACGAACCCAAAACAATTTAGAAAATGGGAATAGGAATATACATATCGAAAAATGTTACAAATGCAACATGTGCAACATGTATTCACTACATTATACCTATCAAATACAGACAGGTAAAATGAAGTGGAAGAAAAAATCATTCTGTTACCCAGAAAAATAAACAAAACCACAACAAAACCACTGTTAACATTTTACGTACATCATTTTGGAGTTTTCCTACACAAATGAATCATATTTAGTTCTTTGTCCACTGTGACCCAGAGATCTATCTCATCACAATTTCCCAAAGACTTTCCACACTTTAAATTATGTTAGTTCTTGATATCAATCTATTCATACATTCATACTTGTTAAATTTTTGGCTCTTGACAAATAGAAAAGGAAGTTTTTAAATATAAAATAAATTCTTCTGGGCCTACAACCTCTCAATTGGTATACTATGTTATAAGTAAAAATGTAATTATTTAATATGCATAGCATACATGTCAAGTTGGATAATCCTAATTTTATAATTCACCACTTTAAATCTCTAAACTGTGAATTATTTACAAGAAAAAACTAAAAGCTTGCCCAAATTTCCTGTCTGTGTTAGTAATGTGTTCTTTGACAATGCTGTTTTGTTAAAGAACACACTTTTGTTATAAACTGAGATTTACATATTACTCTCTCTGCATAATAAGCAAATGTGAATCTCATCTTACTAGTGAGGGATAAGTTTAAATTTATCCTAGATCAGCTAATAAAACCAAACAAATAAGGGAAAAGACTTTCTCTGTCAAAAAGAAGTTTAGATGGAACAAGTAAGAAATAATCTATTTCAGGAAAAATATATTTGGTTGTTTATGCAGGTGTATGCTGTAAATTTTTTAGTATTTTCAGAAAGGAGAGTCTGAAGGCAAAGGAAGTAAACAGTACTATATTTCTTCAGGAGTAGGCTATGAAAGTATATAGTCATTGTAATTTTACCCTAAGTTGATATATCCATAACTAAGTAGTGGTAAGTTTCAAGGGCTTGAGATGCTAACTTGAACTCAGTCTCTAGAGTCATGCAAGTGACAGGACATAAGATTTAACCAAGAGAAGTGGTGTCTTCCCCAAAAGAACATGCTATTTAAAGGTGAGTTGAAAAACAGAGTTATATTTACTTAAACATTAAATGAAGAGATTAGATTTCTGTTCTTCTCTTTGAAGGTGATTTTCGAAGACTGTGTCTGTGTGTGTGCATGCATGTGCGTGTGTGTGTGTGTGTGTGTGTGTGTGTGTGTGTGTTTTGTTAGTCACCTGGCTATCCTAGAATTTAAGTCCTTCTGTTATTTACCATAAGACAATGACCTAGGAATGCATTTCACAGAGTGCTGCCTATGGACAAATGTTTAGGAAAGGCAATGAAGAACTTCTTTAGTGATGAACTTGCAAATCCAAATGTAAAAATAAAAGAAAGAAAAGGAAAAAACAGGAAAAGACTATTCCCTTTTAAAATGTAGGAGGATAAAACATTAATATTTTATATCATCTTGAATGGAAAATTGTGGAAAATTTTATTTACTAAGTTCTTATTTCCCCAAACTGGCCTGAGTCAGTGTCTTGCAAAGCAGTTTTAGATGATCCTCAACCACTGCCACTTGCAGGAAGAGGGTGGATGAAGAGAGTGGTTACATGTAAAAAACCTATTCCACTCTTGGAAGGTAAATACACATAGATGAACAAAAACACCAAAGCCCAGCATGTTCATGGACAGCATCATGAGCTTCACATATAAAAAGTAACATGATACCTTAGAAACAGCATGAGTTTCCTCATAATTTTACCACCTTCTCTAAATTTGATCCATACTCCCTTATGTCAGTGGTTCTCAAAAGTGTGGTCCCTGGACAAGCAGGATCAGGATCACCTGTTCCTACTCTAGGCCCCACTCCAGACCCAGTGAATCTGACACACTGGTGGTGGGGTCCAATAATGTTTGTTTTCACAAGTCATCTCCAGGAGCTTCTGATGCATGCTCATGTTTGAGAACAACTGCCTTTACCTAGCTGAGATATTCTTTCCCTGTAGCACTAAAGATTTCTATAGTACACCTGCACTTAAAAGAAATTTTGATTTTATGGCAAATTTGAGGAGAGAAAATCAAACACAAAATACCTTAACAACAACAACAACAACAATTTGTATATACTGCATCTCAAAACAATTATAAAAGGACTAGGAAAAATATTTACTTATCCTGCTGAAAATTAGAGGAATTACTCATCTCAAACACCTGAAGTGGTAGAATGACGATAGTTATTAACAGGCACTGGATCTGAGTAGGGCTTACCTCGTTTGGAATGATCAAGTGCAGACTACTTGAACAGCAGAGTTTTCTGGCCTATCATAAGCTAACGTGACAAGCCCTGCTGTGAGCTATCATCCTGCTGTACCTCTAATCAGATGGTTGCTACCACTAGGATTTCCCTGTGGCTAGATGAAACTTTCCAACTCTGCCCCTGTATGAAATGTGCTAGTACATTTGGTGCATTATCTGCCTGTTCTGAAACCAAGACACATCACACCAAACTAAGAATCCAGATTGTTTTTTCTCCTCTTTAGAACATGCTTTAGCAGGCTTCTCCTCCTGGAGAATTCTGGATTCATTTCTCCTACGGTGGTGATAAGCCTATGGGCAACCAAACACTGGGAACAATGTGCACATTTAAAGGAAAAGAAATGTGTAACACAAACTTTTTAACTTTGGTATATTTTATGCTCTCTTTCCTTCATAATGGTGTCTATTGGTGGGGAAGACTGCGGTTCTCAAAACTCCAATTCAAAATTCTCTGTAAATTGTACTGTTTTATTGTTTCCATTTAGAAATATTAGCAATGGTAAGAAGTTATCCTGGATACCAATCATTGTCATAAAATTCACTTTTACCTATTCCAATGTTATGTTAACCCCCCAAATTGTGGAAACTTTAAGCTAACATCATTTTTCTTTTGCTTTATCAATTGAAGAATATTGAAAGAATTAGAAGAAGGTCACAAAAGTGCTAAAGATTAGGCATTAAGAATTGATTTGAAAGTAATTTCTCACACCCTTGTCTGACTTTATCTCCACAATTACCACCTATGCTATAACCCACTAGTAATATAACATTGATAAATCGGTGTCAAATGGAGCTGAACTTCAGCCATTAATACATCTGGGATATTACTTATTTTTGTTTCATCATTTTCATTGCAATAATACATGGTCTGTAAAAAGAATTCACTGATTCTTATGAACTAGGGGTGTAAAGGAAAATCATTTCCAAATGTGTCTTTTCTTTTTTTCTTTTCTTTCCTTTTTTTTTTTTTTTTACTAAAGCATAGCCCTTTCTAGGACAGATGAGATAATCTCACCTGTTTCAACAACTTACCTCCACTAAATGTATATGTCTCAGCCACATGGGTATTTCTCATTTACTTATTTAATCATGTAATCCATAAACTTATATTAAGTACCAGTTACCTCAAGGAACTGGATAAGGTGTTAGAGAGATGTAGAAAGGAAAATAAAAACTCTCATATTTCTTCTCACCCAGCAGAGTTCTTTATCTCCTTAGGAATTCTTACCCTTTTGATGATGAATTCCACTATGATTTTCATATGTCAATTGCTTGTTCCTGGAAAGAAATCTCCAGGTTTCCTGAACTTAGTATTTATTTAAAATATCCTTTATGATATTGCTCACTTGGCCTGGCTACCTCATTCTTGTACATGTATAGTCTAACCAGCTAAAGAGAGTTACATAATATATTATCCACATAATATAAATAAATGTCCACAATATTTTATGAACTAACTCAGTTTCCATTTGTTCCCAGATCATGCTTACACTTTAAGCCAAATTCCGAGGTCACTACAAAGATAACTAAGACTCAGACCTTATTGTCTAGGATAGTATAGTCTGAATGAAAATACAGTTAAGTAAATTATCTCATAGATCATTGGGTCGTACTCACTTTTGGGGTCATGGAATTAGTAAGATATTGATGAAAAATGTACAGTTGGGAAATGCATATACACACAAAATTGTAAATATAATTTAAATTCTACTAATGAACTTTTAAATCCCATCCATGGTCCTGTATTAAGAGAACCAGAGAAGTTCTAAAGAAACATGATAAATGGACACTAATTCCATTGGGGAGATTATGCAAAGATTTTTTGATGGAATAAATATAATCTGATCTTAAGGAAACTTTAGGATTTTCTCAGGCAAACACTGGAATTAGCAGAACATATTTGGGATATACTGAGGGAAGGATGACTGGGTCTCCAGAGACCATAAGTTACAAGGGGGTATATTATGGGAGCAAATACTGCAAATTTCACATAGAAGCCATATTTGACAGGAATTTGAATGCCAAGTATTAAATGCCAGGCATTAACATGTTTCTATGTGTATATGGAGCCATTGAAGTTCTTTCAATGGGAGACTAAGGTAAGAAAATCTGTAGGGAGCTACCTGTGAAGCAAAGTGGAAGAAAGATTAGAGAATGGAAAAGAAGCAAGTGATGAGGCAGAAAGTTACTGCAATAACCAAAGTGAGAAGCAATGATTTCCTGATGTCAATAGCTAGGAAGTGATTAATGATGCTGATGAGAAGGAGGATGTTGATGGGGATGGTATTAACAGTTATATCAATATGAGAACACTTCTGTGGTACCAAAAAGTAAAGTCCATTGCAATAAAAGATATAAAGCAAATCAGAATGAAATGTTCTCATCTGGTATTCTTGGGAATATGAATACTCTGATGCATGACAGCCATAGAGTTTTAGTTCATTATAATATTGTTTTTAATATAAGATATATATATAATATACATGGGTAATTACTTTAAGTGGTAAATTTCAATATGTGTGCATTGTTTTTCTTGAAAATGAAAGAATAAGCCAGAAAATATTATAAAAGATAATCTTAAAATATGGACTTATATTTGCATTCTGGTTTTGGTTAATGGATGTCTTTAGTTCCAATATAAAAATTTAATTGGGAAAAATGTTGGTAAAGATCAGCTGATTATGAATGAGGCAAGATTTTAAGTCTGTGGTTCTCAATTTTGGCTGCACATTAGAATCATCTGGGAGCTTTAATAAATACATACTCTTCTCTGGTCTCTTCCTCCAGAGATATTGACTTAATTGCCGTGGATGATAGAGAGGACATAGAGATTTTTAAAAATCTTACCAGGTGTTTTAAATTATAAAATAGTTGATATTTGAGGTAAAAACTTCATGGATATATAAAATCTTGACAGGCAGAGATAGAGGTGTAGATAGGAGATTTGCAAAGGACTGAAGGCAAGAATGTCTTATGTAGCAAGTAAGTAAGAGGTAAAATGAAAAATGTGATGCAGGGTCATATTCTGGAGTGCCTTATAGAACAGATAAATCATAACTAGGAAGAATGCCTAATTAGACACAGGATACCCAGATTCAAAGTCTGGATGCTCTGTACTGGTTGAGTGAATTTAGATCATTCACCTAACTTCTTAGTACTGGTTTCATCATTTGTAAAATTGACATAGTAGCTGTTTCTTAAGGTATATAGAGTCATTAATCATTGTTATGGGCTGAATTATGTCCTTCACAAAATTCATATGTTGGAGTCCTAAATCTGTGTACCTCAGAATACGCCCATATTTGAAGATAGTGTCTTTACTGAGGCAATAAAGTTAAAATTAGGTAATTATGTAGTTAAAGAAAAACAAAACAAAACTCAGAGACATACTATGTATAAAAGATGTAAATTATTGAGCAAAATTTTTTAGCTCATATGGTGGCTGAAAAGTATATACTGAGAGAAATTGTGTAAATGAGGAAACTGGGAACACATGATGTACTCTTCTGATTAAATATGGTACACAAAATAAAATAAAATAAAATTAGGTAATTATGGTGGGCCTTACCAATTTCACTAGTGTCTTTATAAAAAGAAACTTGGACACAGAGAGCTAAAAAGAAGAAGGTGATATGAAGACACAGCGAGAAGATGGTGACATCATATGTAGGAACTTGAATTTACTATTAGGTAAAGATTTCCTCTTAACTTTTAAAACTTTCATTCTTAATTTTTCTTTATTATTTTATCTTATTTTTTATAAATTTACATATTTTATTTTTGGCTGTGTTGCGTCTTCGTTGCTATGTGTGGGCTTTCTCTAGTTGCAGCAAACGGGGGCTATGCTTTGTTGCTGTGTGCAGGCTTCTCATTGCGGTGGCTTCTCTTCTTTTGGAGCACGGGCTCTAGGTGCGTGTGCTTCAGTAGTTGTGGTCCGAGGCTTAGTTGCTCCATGGCATGTGGGATCTTCCAGGACCAGGGCTCGAACTCGTGTCTCCTACATTGGCAGGTGGATCCTTAACCACTGCGCCACCAGGGAAGTCCCTCTTTATTATTTTAAATATATATTCTGTATAACACCAAAGTATAGAGGGCTTGAATTTCCATTGTTCCTATGTTCCTTCAGGTAGGAAAATCTCACTTTGAGCCTGTATAGTGGCAAATGCTGCACAAACCATTCTCTACAAATCTAATTCTTTTTTTTTTAACGTCTTTGTTGGAGTATAATTGCTTTACAATGATGTATTAGTTTCCGATTTATAACAAAGTGAATCAGCTATACATATACCTATATCCCCATATCTCCTCCCTCTGGCATCTCCCTCCCACCCTCTCTATCCCACCCCTCTAGGTGGTCACAAAGCACTGAGCTGATTTCCCTGTGCTATGTGACTTCTTCCCACTAGTTATCTATTTTACATTTGGTAATATATATATATATATATATATATATATATATATATATATATATATATATATATAAAAGCCCATGCCATTCTCTCACTTCTTCCCAGCTTACCCTTCCCCCTCCCCATGTGCTCAAGTCTACTCTCTACATCTGCGTCTTTATTCCTGTCATGCCCCTGGATTCTTCAGAACTTTTTTTTTTTTAGACCCCATATATGTGTGTTAGCATATGATATTTGTTTTTCTCTTTCAGACTTACTTCACTCTGTATGACAGTCTCTAGATCCTTCCAGCTCACTACAAATAACTCATATGACAGTCTCTAGATCCATCCACCTCACTACAAATAAATCAATTTCATTTCTTTCTTTAGCTGAGTAATATTACATTGTATATCTATGCCACATCTTCTTTATCCGTTCATCTGTCGACAGACACTTAGATTGCTTCCATGTCCTGGCTATTGTAAATAGAGATGACATGAACATTGTGGTACATGACTCCTTTTGAATTATAGTTTTCTCAGAGTATATGCCCAGTAGTGGGATTGCTGGGTCAAATGGTAGTTCCATTTTTAGTTTTTTAAGGAACCTCCATACTGTTCTCCATAGTGGCTGTATCAATTTACATTCCCACCAACAGTGCAAGAGGGTTCCCTTTTCTCCACATCCTCTCCAGAATTTATTGTTTGTAGATATTTTGATGTTGGCCATTCTGACTGGTGTGAGGTGATACCTCACTGTAATTTTGATTTGCATTTCTCTAATAATTACGGATGTTGAGCATCCGTTCATGTGTTTGTTAGCAATCTGTATATCTTCTTTGGAGAAATGTCTATTTAGGTCTTCTGCCCATTTATGGATTGGGTTGTTTGTTTTTCTGATATTGAGCTGTATGAGCTGCTTGTAAATTTTGGAGATTAATCCTTTGTCAGTTGCTTCATTTGCAAATATTTTCTCCCAATGTGAGGGTTGTCTTTTCATTTTGTTTATTTTTTCCTTTGCTGTGCAAAAGTTTTAAGTTTCATTAGGTCCCATTTCTTTATTTTTGTTTTTATTTCCATTTCTCTAGGAGGTGGTTCAAAAAGGATCTTGCTATGATTTATGTCATAGAGTGTTCTTTTTATGTTTTTCTCTAAGAGTTTTATATTGTCTGGCCTTACATTTACGTCTTTAATACATTTTGAGTTTATTTTTGTGTATGATGTTAGGGAGTGTTCTAATTTCATTCATTTACATGTAGCTGTCCAGTTTTCCCAGCACCACTTATTGAAGAGGCTGTCTTTTCTCCATTGTATAATCTTGTCTCCTTTATCAAAAATAAGGTGACAATATGTGCATGGGTTTATCTCTGGGTTTTCTATCCTGTTCCATTGATCTAGAAATTAAGGAAACACTCCCATTTGCCATTGTAATAAAAAGAATAAAATACCTAGGAATAAACCTCCCTAAGGATACAGAAGACCTGTATGAAGAAATCTATAAGACACTGATGAAAGAAATTAAAGATGATACAGGTGAAGAGATATACCATGTTTTTGGATTGGAATAATCAACATTGTGAAAATGACTCTACTACCCAAAGCAATCTACAGATTCAATGCAATCTCTATCAAACTACCAATGGCATTTTTCACAGAACTAGAAAAAAAAATTCACAATTTGTATGGAAACACAAAAGACACAGCAATCTTGAGAAAGAAAAATGGAGCTGGAAGAATCAGGCTCCCAGACTTCAGACTATATTATAAAGCTACAGTAATCAAGACAGTATGGTACTGGCACAAATCTAATTCTCGAAGCAGTATGGGACAATATAGAAAAGAGTTTCAGCAAATTTGTGCAAAATTTTGGATCTTCTGTGTTTCTTTTTATAACCTGATTTGTCAGAAAAAAATCCTTCAATATCAATATGTCAACTTAATAAATATTTGGATAAATGCAAATCCATAAGCAAGAGAATTGAACCACATCTGCTGAATATCAAAAATGAGTGTGAAGGCTATGTGATCTCCATGACAGGAGACCTCTCTATCACATGAAAATCTAGTAAATGGGGACAATACAGTATTCAAATTGGCAGCATTTATAGGATGCCATTACATCTAGAATGTATAAGATAAAGTGTAAAAATGTCAATTTTAAGGGATTTCCCATAAACAGAAATTACAGGGTTTTATAGTCTTATCTTTAAATATACTAACATATATAATTAAATACTTGTGTTTACACATTAGGTAAGAATTAATAATTTACAAATAAATTTTGACCAAAAAGATGCAACCTATTTAGTGAATATTCAAATATGGTGAATATTCAAATATTAAATATTCATTTAACCCTTAAGGAGAGGGTATTAGATTTTTTATCTTTGTAGCTCCAGCACCAGTAGAGGACCTGGAATGTGACAAACATTTCAGTGCTTATTTTTTAAATGGAGGAACTTGGCCCTGCTTAGCATTTTTCATAATCACTTACTTCTATCTTGTCATTTAAAATAGCAATATGTCTTTGCATAGCAAAGGAAACCATGGACAAAATAAAAAGAAAACCTACTGAATGAAAGAAAATATTTGCAAATGTTGTAACCAATAAGGGGTTAATATCCAAAATATAAACAGCTCACACAACTCAATATCAGAAAAAGAAAAAAACACAATTAACAGTCAAAAGACCTGCAGAGACATTTTTTCCAAAGAAGATATACAGATTGCCAACAGGCACACATAAAAATGCTCAACATCACTAATCATTAGTGAAATGCAAATCAAAAGCAGAATATTACCTCACACGTGTCAAAATTGTTATCAAAAAAAGGTCTACAAATGTTGGTAGGGATGTGGAGAATAGGGAATCCTTGTACACTGTGGAAGGGATTGTTATTCAGTACAGCCTGTATGGAAAACAGTATGCAGTTTCTTCAAGATACTAAAAATAGAACTACAATATAATCCAGCAATTCGACTGCTGGGTCTATGTATCCAACGAAAACAGAAACACTAATTCAAAATATACATGCATCCCAATGTTCATACCAGTCTTATGTGCAGTACCCAAGATATGGATGCAGCCTAAATGCCTATCAACAGATAAATGGATAAAGATATATACCACATCTTATTTATATTCATAATGGAATATTATTCACCCATAATAAGGAATGAAATTCTTCCATTTGCATCAATGTGAGTGGACCTAGAAAGTTTTATTTTTTACATCTTTATTGGAGTATAATTGCTTTACAATGGTGTGTTAGTTTCTGTTTTATAACAAAGTGAATCGGTTATACATATACATATGTTCCCATATCTCTTCCCTCTTGCATCTCCCTCCCTCCCACCCCCCCATCCCACCCCTCTAGGTGGTCGCAAATCACCGAGATGATCTCCCTGTGTTATGCGGCTGCTTCCCACTAACTATCTATTTTACGTTTGGTAGTGTATATATGTCCATGTCACTCTCTCACTTTGTCACAGCTTAACTTTCCCCCTCCCCATATCCTCAAGTCCATTATCTAGTAGGTCAGTGTCTTTATTCCTGTCTTACCCCTAGGTTCTTCATGACATTTTTTTTCTTAAATTCCATATATATGTGTTAGCATATGGTATTTGTCTTTCTCTTTCTGACTTACTTCACTCTGTATGACAGACTCTAGGTCCATCCACCTCATTACAAATAGCTCAATTTCTTTCCTTTTCATGGCTGAGTAATATTCCATTGTATATATGTGACACATCTTCTTTATCCATTCATCCGATGATGGACACTTAGGTTGTTTCCATCTCTTGGCTATTGTAAATAAAGCTACAGTGAACATTTTGGTACATGACCCTTTTTGAATTATGGTTTTCTAAGGGTATATGCCCAGTAGTGAGATTGCTGGGTTATATGGTAGTTCTATTTGTAGTTTTCTAAGCAAACTCCATACTGTTCTCCATAGTGACTGTACCAATTCACATTCCCACCAGCAATGCAAGAGGGTTCCCTTTTCTAGACACCCTCTCCAGCATTTACTGTTTCTAGATTTTTTGATGATGGTCATTCTGACTGGTGTGAGATGATATATCATTGTAGTTTTGATTTGCATTTCTCTAATGATTAATGATGTTGAGCATTCTTTCAGGTGTTTGTTGGCAGTCTGTATATCTTCTTTGGAGAAACGTCTACGTAGGTCTTCTGCCCATTTTTGAATTGGGTTGTTTGTATTTTTGTTATTGAGCTGCATGAGCTGCTTGTGAATTTTGGAGATTAATCCTTTGTCAGTTGCTTCATTTGCAAATATTTTCTCGCATTCTGAGGGCTGTCTTTTGGTCTTGTTTATGGTTTCCTTTGCTCTGCAAAAGCTTTTAAGTTTCATTAGGTCCCATTTGTTTATTTTTGTTTTTATTTCCATTTCTCTAGGAGGTGGGTCAAAAAGTATCTTGCTGTGATTTATGTCATAGAGTGTTCTGTCTATGTATTCCTCTAAGAGTTTGATAGTTTCTGACCTTATATTTAGGTCTTTAATCCATTTAGAGCTTATTTTTGTGTATGGTGATAGGGAGAGATCTAATCTCATACTTTTACATGTACCTGTCCAGTTTTCCCAGCACCACTTGTTAAAGAGGCTGTCCTTTCTCCACTGTACATTCCTGCCTCCTTTATCAAAGATAAGGTGACCATATGTGTATGGGTTTATCTCTGGACTTTCTATCCTGTTTCATTGATCTATACTGCTGTTTTTGTGCCAGTACCATACTGTCTTGATTACTGTAACTTTGTAGTAAAGTCTGAAGTCAGGGAGCCTGATTTCTCCAGCTCCATTTTTCGTTCTCATGATTGCTTTGGCTATTCAGGGTCTTTTGTGTTTCCATACAAATTGTGAAATTTTTTTGTTCTAGTTCTGTGAAAAATGCCAGTGGTAGTTTGATAGGGATTGCATTGAATCTGTAGATTGCTTTGGGTAGTAGAGTCATTTTCACAATGTTGAATCTTCCAATCCAAGAACATGGTATATCTCTCCATCTATTTGTATCATCTTTAATTTCTTTCATCAGTGTCTTATAATTTTCTGCTTACAGGTCTTTTATCTCGTTGGGAAGGTTTATTCCTAAATATTTTATTCTTTTTGTTGAACTGGTAAATGGGAGTGTTTTCTTGATTTCACTTTCAGATTTTTCATCATTAGTATATAGGAATGCCAGAGATTTCTGTACATTAATTTTGTATCCTGCTACTTTACTAAATTCATTGATTAGCTCTAGTAGTTTTCTGGTAGCATCTTTATGATTCTCTTTGTATAGTATCATGTCATCTGCAAACAGTGACAGCTTTACTTCTTCTTTTCCAATATGAATTCGTTTTATTTCCTTTTCTTCTCTGATTGCTGTGGCTAAAACTTCCAAAACTATGTTGAATAAGAGTACTGAGAGTAGGCAACCTTGTCTTGTTCCTGATCTTAGTGGAAATGCTTTCAGTTTTTCACCATTAAGGACGATGTTGGCTGTGGGTTTGTAATGTATGGCCTTTATTATATTGATGAAAGTTCCCTCTATTGCCTACTTTCTGGAAGGTATTTATCATAAATGGGTGTTGAATTTTGTCGAAAGCTTTCTCTGCATCTATTGAGATAACCGTATGGTTTTCTCCTGCAATTTGTTAATATGGTATATCACACTGATTCATTTGCCAATATTGAAGAATACTTGCATTGCTGGAATAAACCCCACTTGATCATGGTGTATGATCGCTTAAATGTGCTGTTGGATTCTGTTTGCTAGTATTTTGTTGAGGATTTTTACATGTATGTTCATCAGTGATATTGGCCTGTAGTTTTCTTTCTTTGTGACATCCTTCTCTTGTTTTGGTATCAGGGTGATGGTGGCCTCGTAGAATGAGTTTGGGAGTGTTCCTCCCTCTGCTATATTTTGGAAGAGTTTGAGAAGGATAGGTGTTAGCTCTTCTCTAAATGTTTGATAGAATTCGCCTGTGAAGCCATCTGGTCCTGGGCTTTTGTTTGTTGGAAGATATTTAATCACAGTTTCAATTTCAGTGCTTTTGATTGGTCTGTTCATATTTTCTATTTCTTCCTGATTCAGTCTTGGCATATTGTGCATTTCTAAGAATTTGCCCATTTCTTCCAGGTTGTCCATTTTATTGGCATAGAGTTGCTTATAGAAATCTGTCATGATCTTTTGTATTTCTGCAGTGTCAGTTGTTACTTCTCCTTTTTCATTTCTTTTGTTCTTTTTTTTTTTTCTGCGGTATATTGGCCTCCCACTGTTGTGGCCTCTACCGTTGCAAAGCGCAGGCTCCGGACACACAGGCTCAGTGGCCATGGCTCACATGCCTAGCTGCTCCGTGGCATGTGTGATCTTCCCAGACTAGGGCACTAACCCATGTCCCCTGCATCGGCAGGTGGACTCTCAACCACTGCGCCACCAGGTCAGCCCTCCTTTTTCATTTCTAATTCTATTGATTTGTGTCTTCTCCCTTTTTTTCTTTATGAGACTGGCTAATTGTTTAGCAATTTTGTTTATCTTCTCAAAGAACCAGCTTTTAGTTTTATTGATCTTTGCTATCATTTCCTTCATTTCTTTTTCATTTATTTCTGACCTGATCTTTATGATTTCTTTCCTTCTGCTAACTTTGGGTTTTTTTGTCCTTCTTTCTGTAATTGCTTTAGGTGCAAGGTTAGGTTGTTTATTCGAGATGCTTCCTGTTCCTTAAGGTAGGATTGTATTGCTATAAACTTCCCTCTTAGAACTTCCTTTGCTGCATCCCATACATTTTGGGTTGTCGTGTCCCCATTGTCATTTGTTTTAGGTGGTTTTTTATTTCCTCTTTGGTCTCTTCAATGATCAGTTTGTTATTAAGTAGTGTATTGTTTAGCATCCATGTCTTTGTATTTTTTTACAAATCTTTTCCTGTAATTGATATCTAGTCTCATAGCATTGTGGTTGGAAAAGATACTTGATACAATTTCAATTTTCTTAAATTTACCAAGGCCTGATTTGTGACCCAAGATATGATGTATCCTGGAGAATGTTCCATGACCCTTGAGAAAAATGTGTATTCCGTTGTTTAGAATGCAATGTCCTATAAATATCAATTAAGTCCATGTTGTTTAATGTATCATTTAAAGCTTGTGTTTCCTTATCTATTTTCATTTTGGATGATCTGTCCATTGGTGAAAGTGGGGTGTTTAAGTCCCCTAATATGAATGTGTTACTGTCGATTTCCCCATTTATGTCTGTTAGTATTTGCCTTATGTATTGAGGTGCTCCTATTTTGGGTGCATAAATATTTACAATTGTTATATCTTCTTCTTAGATCGATCCCTTGATCATTATGTAGTGTCCTTCTTTGTCTCTTCTAATAGGCTTTATTTTAAAGTCTATTTTTTTCTTATATGAGTATTGCTACTCCAGCTTTCTTTTGGTTTCCCTTTTCATGGAAAATCTTTTTCCATCCACTCACTTTCAGTCTGTATGTGTCTCTAGGTCTAAAGTGAGTCTCTTGTAGACACCATATATATGGATCTTGTTTTTGCATCCATTCAGCCAGTCTGCGTCTTTTGGTGGGAGCACTTAATCCTTTTACATTTAAGGTAATTATCTATATATATGTTCCTATTCCCATTTTCTTAATTGTTTTGGGTTTGTTATTGTAGTTCTTTTCCTTCTCTTGTGTTTCTTGCCTAGAGAAGTTTCTTTAGCATTTGTTGTAAAGCTGGTTTGATGGTGCTGAACTTTCTCAGCTTTTGCTTGTCTGTAAAAATTTTAATTTTTCCATCAAACCTGAAAGAGATCCTTGCTGAGTAGAGTAATCTTGGTTGCAGGTTTTTCTCCTTCATCACTTTAAATATGTCCTGCCAGTCCCTTCTGGCTTGCAGAGTTTCTGCTGAAAGATCAGCTGTTAACCTTATGGGGATTCCCTTGTGTGTTATTTGCTGTTTTTCCCTTGCTGCTTTTAATATGTTTTCTCTGTATTTAATTTTTGACAGTTTGATTAATATGTGTCTTGGCCTATTTCTCCTTGGATTTATCCTGTAGGGGACTCTCTGTGCTTCCTAGACATGATTAACTATTTCCTTTCCCATATTAGGGAAATTTTCAACTCTAATCTCTTCAAATATTTTCTCAGTCCCTTTCTTTTCCTCTTCTTCCTCTGGAACCCCTGTAATTAGAATATTGGTGTTTTTAATGTTGTCCCAGAGGTCTCTGAGACTGTCTTCAGTTCTTTTCATTCTTTTTTCTTTATTCTGCTCTGCAGTAGTTATTTCCACTATTTTATCATCCAGGTCACTTATCTGTCCTTCTGCCTCAGTTATTTTGCTATTGATCCCTTCTAGAGTATTTTTAATTTCACTTATTGTGCTGTTCATCGTTGCTTGTTTCATCTTTAGTTCTTCTATGTCCTTGTTAAATGTTTCTTGCATTTTCTCTATTGTTTTTCCAATATTTTGGATCATGCTTTACTATCATTTTTCTGAATTCTTTTTCAGGTAGACTGCCTCTTTCCTCTTCATTTGTTAGATGTGGTGGGTTTTTACCTTGCTCCTTCATCTGCTGTGTGTGTGTCTGTCTTTTCATTGTGCTTATCTTACTGTGTTTGGGGTATCCTTTGGGCAGGTTGCAGGTTAATAGTTCCCATTGTTTTTGGTGTCTGTCCCCAGTGGCTAAGCTTGGTTCAGTGGGTTGTGTAGGTTTCCTGGTGGAGTGGACTAGTGCCTGTGTTCTAGTGGATGAGGCTAGATCTTGTCTTTCTGGTGGGCAGGTCCCCGTCTTGTTGTGTGTTTGTGGTCTTACTATGATTTTAGGCAGCCGCTCTGCTAATGGATGGGTCTGTGTTTTTGTCTTGCTTGTTATTTGGCATAGGGTGTCCAGCACTGTAGCTTGCTGGTCGTTGAGTGAAGCTGGGTGTTGGTGTTGAGATGGAGATCTCTGGGAGATTTTCACCATTTTATATTACATGGAGTTGTGAGGTCTCTTGTGGACCAGTGTCCTGAAGTTGGCTCTCCCACCTCAGAGGCACAGCACTGACTCTTGGCTGGAGCACCAAGAGCCTTTCATCCACACGGCTCAGAATAAAAGGGAGAAAAAGTAGAAATAAAGAAAGAGAATAAAAGAAAATAAAATAAAGTAAGGTAAAATAAAATAAAGATATTAAAATAAAAAATATTTATTAGGAAAATTTTTTTTTAAAAACACAACAACAAAAACGGACGGATAGAACCCTAGGACAAATGGTGAAAGCAAAGCTATACAGACAAAGTCTCACACAAAAGCATACACACATACACTCACAAAAAGAGGAAAAGGGGAAAAACAATAATTCTTGCTCTCAAAGTCCACCTCCTCAATTTGGGATGATTCGTTGTCTATTCAGATATTCCACAGATGCAGGGTACATCAAGTTGATTGTGGAGATTTAATCCGTTGCTCCTGAGGCTGCTGGGAGGGATTTCCCTTTCTCTTCTTTGTTCGCACAGCTTCTGGGGTTCAACTTTGGATTTGGCCCCTCCTCTGCATGTAGGTCGCCGGGGGGCGTCTCTTCTTTGCTCAGACAGGATGGGGTTAAAGGAACCGCTGATTCCAGGGCTCTGGCTCACTCAGGCCAGGGGGAGGGAGTGGTACAGAGTGCGGGGCGAGTCTGCAGCAGCAGAGGCCAGCGTGACATTGCACCAGCCTGAGGCGCGCCGTGCATTCTCCCGGTAAGTTGTCCCTGGATCCCGGGACCCAGACAGTGGCGGGCTGCACAGGCTCCCAGGAGGGTAGTTGTGGAGAGTGACCTGTGCTCACACACAGGCTTCTTGGTGGCAGCAGCAGCAGCCTTAGCTTCTCATGCCAATCTCTGGGGTCCACGCTGTTAGCCGTGGCTCACGCCCATCTCTGGAGCTCCTTTAAGCAGCGCTCTTAATCCCCTCTCCTCCCGCACCAGGAAAGAAAGAGGGCAGAAAAAGTCTCTTGCCTCTTCGACAGCTCCAGACATTTTCCGGGACTCCCTCCCGACTAGTTGTGGTGCACTAACCTCTTCAGGCTCTGTTCACGCTTCCAGTCCTCTCCCTGCGCTCCAATCAATGCCCAAGCCTCAGCTCCCAGCCCTGCCCACCCCACTGGGTGAGCAGACAAGCCTCTCGGGCTGATGAGTGCAGGTCGGCACCGATTCTTTGTTTGCGAATCTCTCCGCTTTGCCCTCCGCACCCCTGTGGCTGTGCTCTCCTCCGCAGCTCCGAAGCTCCCCTCCTCCACCACCTGCAGTCTCCGCCCACGAAGGGCCTTCTAGTGTGTGGTAATCTTTCCTCCTTCTCATCTCCCTCCCACTGGTGCAGGTCCCATCCCTATTCTTTTGTCTCTGTTTATTCTCTTTTCTTTTGCCCTACCCAGGTACCTGGGGAGTTTCTTGCCTTTTAGGAGGTCTGAGGTCTTCTGCCAGCCTTCAGTAGGTGTTCTGTACGAGTTGTTCCATGTGTAGATGTATTTCTGATGTATCTGGGGGGAGGAAGGTGATCTCCGCATCTTACTCTTCCTCCATCTTCCCTCTCTCCCCTAGAGAGTATTATGCTTAGTGAAATAAATCAGAGAAAGACAAATACTGTATGTTATCACTTCTTATTTGTGGAATCTAAAAAAATAAAAAAAAACAAATGTATATAATAAAACAGAAACATACTCACAGACATAGAAAACAAACTAGTGGTTACCAGTGTGGAGAGGGAAGGGAGGAAAGTCAAGTTAAGGATAGGAGATTAAGAGGTACAAACTTATATGTATAAAATAAATAAGAGGAAGTGGAGAAGAGAGAGATAGAGGTATGGGATGAAGAAAAACAAACTACTGCATATAAAATAAATAAGCAACAATGATATATTATACAGTACAGGGAAATATATATTATTTTGAAATAACATTAAATGGAGTTAATATATATTAATAAAATATTTTATTTAAAATATTTTAATTTATAAAAGTATCAAATCAATATGTTGTACATCTGAAACTAATATAATATTGTAAATCAATTATACTTCATTTAAAAATAAATACAAAGAAATAAGAAATAATATAGTACTGTGTCTTGGAATATCCAGAAGTAAACTTATTCTTAACTTGTATCCATTATCTTTTAATAAACACCTGTCACCTTAGCACAGTTAAGAAATCTATATGTCTTCCCCCACACACATATATCTATATCATGTGACCTCTGTACATGTGACTAATTCTGATCTATTTTATTCTATTCTATTCCATTCTGTTCTATTCTTTGTGTTATCTTCTATTTCATTCCATCCTATTCTATTACTTTGCAGTAGAAAAGCAAAATAATTCACAAAACTGATTTCATGTTCCTCTAATGGGTCATGGGTCACTAAATGGGTCACTGAATCTCAATCTAATGAGTCATTCCAACCTGCAGTTTGATAAACATTGCTATAAAAATCTCAATGTGCCCTTTGGTAGGAAACATCCATACCTTGAGAAGCTTTGGTTCTTTACCTCAGAAATGCGTGTTTACCAAACAGAAAGTAGAGCTATAGTATTTCCTTTCCCCATTAAAATATTATCATAGTTATAAAAGTTGACAAAACTGGAGTATTTCTGGACTCTGAGCTTTGCTACGGGGCTTTACAACTGAATATTATGTTTATATGAAAGAGATGCTTGTATTTAACTATTTCACCCAGCAGTGAGGAGAGGACTTTGAATAAATCTAAATATGCTTTAAAATATCATCTTCTTGTCTTTGAAAACCTTGACTGATTCCTCTAAAATTAAATTTTTTTGCACCTGACTGGAGTAAAATGCAGAGTTACTGAAAAAAACATTAATATATCATATGCTGTACTTGTGAAAAGCCTCAAGCACTTTGCTCAGACTTCAAGAAAATAAATTTGCTTTGAAATACCAATCAATCATTTTATAAAAAGATTCCACATTACCACCTTAGAAATATCATAGAGTTGAATCCTACACTCTTGCAATGGTTATTTTAGACTGAGACAGATCTTGCTTGTATCTGCTTTCACTTGGGATAACTACAGTGAAGTATTCCCAGCCAGCCTATTATTATAGACTCTTCAGATTGTACTGATTTAGTAAAATATTGCCATAGCATAACAAAATGGCATCATTTTATTTAAACTTGAAATTTCATCTTTGGTTCAAAAGAGTTTTTGCTTTGGTTGAGGTTTTGTGTGTCATCGTTCCTGAACTAAACAGGTTGAGGCCAAAAAAGTATCTTCATCACTCATCTATCCACAAGCTTTAGAGTTTGGTTAACTGAAACTTAGTAATTATACCATTTGTAGATTACCATTTTTCAAGGAGTTAAAAAATGACTCAATATAACTATAATGAGCATCTATCATTATCTATAGTTAATGGTCTTTAAAAAGGAATAAGATAGCAATTTTCTATCTTTCTCCAACAAAATAACAGTCACCTCTCTCTTCTGATACCATACCTTAATTAAAATCTCCCTGTCTGGAAAAGTAAGAACCTTGTTTCAAACAATGCTGTTGTACTGTAGAGTCCTAACTTATTATTCTGTATCCTGCAAGGTATACCCCAGAGACGCCTGAAGTTGCTTAGCACTTTCCACTGCAGCCCCATCAGGGGACTTCAAAGTATTTTCTTGTGTGCATGTGCATGTGTATATATAACATAACATAAAGTACATAAAGTTGTTTACTTACTGAGCAAATAGTGTAGTTTAAACAGGTCCAGATCACTTTCAGAAGACAAGAACCTCTTAGAATTAACTTATATTTAATGTATTCTGTCTATTCCCCCGCTAAACTCTAAGTTCAATTTGTCTTTTTTATTCATTGTTGTATTTCACAGATGTAGAATAGTGCCTACATTTATTTTTTAAAGGTTTATAATATTTCTTTATATATAAAGGATACTGATGATTATTTTTCTTATAAATTTTTCTCAGCTCACAAATTGACTTTTTTTAATATAGAGTATTTTGATTAACAAAATAAGTCTATCAATCTTTTTCTTTATGGTCTCCTCAACTTTCTATCTGTGGTATCCCCAAAGAAGTGTGAAATCTTACCTCAGCATTTCCAGTTTCATTACTCCCTTGTGTCTAAGTCAATAATGTGTGAACCCAGCAAGCTGCACAAACTATTCAATCATCCCAGCACTTATTAGGTGTCTGATGTTACAGTAGGCATGATGAGACATACAATATGTTTATAATACATGGACACATTAAATGTTTCTAATACATATTAAATAAATAAATATGAAAAATATTAATATAAAATAGACATAAAACTGATGATCCTTATAGCAGGTTATGCACTGCCAAATATAGATATCAGTTTCTATGAGTTCAGCATACAAAACAGGATGACAGTGGGCTATAGTGAGATGAAAAATATAAACCTTAAAATCATCTGAGGAGTGTCATCTGCCAATAAAAAATAATTTCAGTGCATTAAAGCACTAAATTTATTTTTCTTAAACTCCTAGAAATTAAAAGCTAAAAGTTATTCTTTGGAAAGATAAACAAAATTGATAAACATTTATCAAGACTCATCAAGAAAACAAAAAGGAGAAGGCTCAATCAATAAAATTAGAAATGAAAAAGGAGAAAGTACAATAGTCACCACAGAAATGCAAAGGACCATCAGAGACTACTACAAGCAACTATATGCCAATAAAATGGACAACCTAGAAGAAATGAGTAAATTCTTAAAAATGTACAACCTCACAAGACCGAACCAGAAAGAAATAGAAAATATGAACAGATCATTTACCAGTAATGAAACTGAATCAGTAATTTAAACACTCCCAACAAATGAAAGTCAAGGACAAATGGCTTCTTGGTGAATTCTACCAAAGACTTAGAGAAGAATTAGCACCTATACTTCTGAAACTATTCCAAAAAATTGCAGAAGAAGGAACACTCCCAAGTTTATTCTATGAGGCCACTATCACCCTTATACCAAAACCAGACAAAGATAGTACAAAAAAATAAAATTATAGGCTAATATCACTGTTGAACATAGATACAAAAATCCTCAACAAAATACTAGCAAACTGAATCCAACAATACATTAAAAGAACCATAAATCAATAAATGCAGAAAAAGCTTTTGACAAAATCTAACACCCATTGGTGATAAATACTCTCCAGAAAGTGAGCATAGAGGGAACCTACCTCAACATGATAAAGTCCATATATGACAAACGCACAGCTAACATCGTTCTCAATGGTGAAAAACTAAAGGTATTTCCTCCAAGATCAGGAACAAGACAAAGATGTCCACTCTTGCCACTTTTATTCAACACAGATTTGGAAGTTCTAGCCATGGCAATCAGAGAAGAAAAATAAATAAAAGGAATTCAAATTTGAAAGAAGAAGTAAAACTGTCACTGTTTGCCGATGACATGATACTATACACAGAAAATTCTAAAGACACTAACAGAAAACTACAAGAGCTCATTGATGAATTTGGTAAATTTGCAGGATAAAGAATTAATACACATATCTCTTACATTCCTATACCTTAAAAATGAAAGAGCAGAAAAAGAAATTAAGGTAACAATTCCATTTACCATTGTATCAAAAATAATAAAATACCTAGGAATAAACCTACCTAAGGAAGCAAAAGACAAGTACTCAAAAAAAATAAGATGCTGATGAAAGAAATAAAAAAATGACACAAACAGATGGAGGGATATACCATGTTCTTGGATTGGAAGAATCACTATTGTCAAAATGACTATATTACTCAAAACAATCTAGAGATTCAATGCAATACCTATCAAATCACAAATGGCATTTTTCTCAAAACCAGAACAAATTTTTTTACAATATGTATTGAAACAAAAAAGATACTGAGTAGCCAAAGCAATATTCAGAATGAAAAACTCAAGTTGGAGGAATCAGGCTCCCTGACTTCAGACTATACTACAAAGCTACAGTACAAAACTGTGTAGTACTGATACAAAAACAGATATATAGATCAATGGAGCAGGATAGAAAGCCCAGAAATAAACCCATGCACCTATGGCCAATTAATCTATAGCAAAGGAGGAAAGAGTATACAATGGAGAAAAGAGTCTCTTCAATAAGTGGTGCTGGGCAAACTGGACAGCTACATGTAGAAGAATGAAATTAGAACATCTCTAACACAATATACAAAAATAAACTCAAAATGGATCAAATACATAAAAGTAAGGCCAGATATTATAAAATTCTTAGAGTAAAACATAGACAGAACACTCTTTGACATAAATTGCAGCAATATGTATTTGGATCCGTCTCCTAGAGTATGAAAATAAAAACAAAAATAAACAAGTGGGACCTAATTAAACTTAAAAGTGTTTGCACAGCAAAGGAAACCATAAAAAAAATGAAAAGACAGCCCATGGAATAGGAGAAAATATTTGCAAATGAAGAGACTGAAAAGGAATTAATCTCCAACATTTACAAACAGTTCATGCAGCTCAATATAAAAAAGAAACCAAATAACCCAATCAAAACATGGGCAGATGACCTAAATAGACATTTCTGCAAAGAAGACATACAGATGGCCAACAAGCACATGAAAAAATGCTCAACATTGCTAATTATTAGAGAAATGCTGATCAAAACTACAGTGAGGTATCACCTCACACTGGTCAGAATGGCATGGACTTGAGGATATGGGGAGGGGGAAGGGTAAGCTGTGACAAAGTGAGAGAGTGACATAGACATATATACACTACCAAACATAAAATAGATAGCTAGTGGGAAGTAGCTGCATAACACAGGGAGATAAGCTAGGTGGTTTGTGACCACCTAGAGGGGTGGGATAGGGAGGGTGGGAGGGAGGGAGATGCAAGAAGGAAGAGATATGGGAACATATGTATATGTATAACTGGTTCATTTTGTTATAAAGCAGAGACTAACACACCATTGTAAAGCAATTATACTCCAATAAAGATGTTAAAAGAAAAAAGTCTAAAAACAATAAATGTTGGAGATGGTGTGGAGGAAAGGAAACCCTCCTACACTGTTGGAGGGAATGTAAATTGGTAAAACCACTATGGAGATAAGTATGGAGATTCCTTAAAAAACTAAAAATAGAACTCCTTATGATCCAGCAATCCCACTCCCGGCTGTATATCCAGAGAAAACTAATTTGAAAAAATACAGGCACTCCAATGTTCATTGCAGCACTATTTACAATAGCCAAGATATGGAAGCAACTCAAATCTCTATCAACAGAAGAATGGATAAAGAAGTTGTCGTACATATATACAATGGAATATTACTCAGCCATAAAAAAGAATGAAATAATGCCATTTGTAGCAACATGAATGGACTTAGAGATTATCAAGAGAAGAACAAATATCATATGAGATGACTTATATGTAGAATCTAAAAAAAATGATACAAATAAACTTATTTACAAAACAGTTACCAAAGGGGATGGAAAGAGAGATAAATTAGGTATTTGGGTTTAACATATACACACTACTATATATAAAATAAGTAAACGACAAGGACCTACTGTATAGCACAGGGAACTATACTCAATAACTTGTAATAACCCATAATGGAGAAGAATCTCAAAAAGAATATATATATATGTATATATATATATATATGTGTGTGTGTGTGTGTGTGTATTTATACACACGTATATATGTGTGTGTGTGTGTATAACTGAATCACTTTTCTGTACACTTGAAACTAACACAACATTGTAAATTTAACTATAATTAAATTAAAAATAAATAAATATTCCAATTAAAATGCAAAGATTATCAGACAATAAAAATAAATAGGCCAAGTAATAGACAAAAAAGAAACAAACAATATTTGATCCTCTGTAGATTACATCTAAAATAAAATGACACAGAAAGATAAAATTCAAAATATCAAGGAGATATGATATACCATGCAAATAGTAACTGAAACTTGTGTATATAAATTCATTGACTAAATAGACTTTAAGGTAAGATTTATTACTAGAGAAAAAGATGAGCATTTAATAATAATAAAAGTGACTAATTCAGGGGATAGATATAACTAACATAAATTTGTATGCTACCAAAATATAAAATAAAAGCAGAAATAAAGGGATAAATAGAAAAGCCTAAGTCAGAACGAGAGACTGAAAAACAACTGTCTTAGTATGGTACTGGCACAAGAAAGATAGATCAATGGAACAGGATAAAAAGTCCAGAGATAAACCCACACACATATGGACACCTTATCTTTGATAAAGGTGGCAGGAATGTACAGTGGAAAAAGGACAGCCTCTTCAATAAGTAGTGCTGGGAAAACTGGACAGATACTTGTAAAAGTATGAGTTTAGATCACTCCCTAACACCACACACAAAAATAAGCTCAAAATGGATTAAAGACCTAAATGTAAGGCCAGAAACTATCAAACTCTTAGAGGAAAACATAGGCAGAACACTCTATGACATAAATCACAGCAAGATCCTTTCTGACCCACCTCCTAGAGTAATGGAAATAAAAACAAAAATAAACAAATGGGACCTAATGAAACTTCAAAGCTTTTGCACAGCAAAGGAAACCATAAACAAGACCAAAAGACAGCCCTCAGAATGGGAGAAAATATTTGCAAATGAAGCAACTGACAAAGGATTAATCTCCAAAATTTACAAGCAGCTCATGCAGCTCAATAACAAAAAAACAAACAACCCAATCCAAAAATGGGCAGAAGACCTAAATAGACATTTCTACAAAGAAGATATACAGACTGCCAACAAACACCTGAAAGAATGCTCAACATCATTAATCATTAGAGAAATGCAAATCAAAACTACAATGAGATATCATTTCACACCAGTCAGAATGGCCATCATCAAAAACTCTAGAAACAATAAATGCTGGAAAGGGTGTGGAGAAAAGGGAACACTCTTGCACTGCTGGTGGGAATGTGAATTGGTTCAGCCACTATGGAGAGCAGTATGGAGGTTCCTTAAAAAACTACAAGTAGAACTACCATATGACCCAGCAATCCCACTACTGGGCATATACCCTGAGAAAACCAAAATTCAAAACAAGTCATGTACCAAAATATTCATTGAAGCTCTATTTACAATAGCCCAGAGATGGAAACAACCTAAGTGCCCATCATCGGATGAATGGATAAAGAAGATGTGGCACATATATACAATGGAATATTACTCAGCCATAAAAAGGAACGAAATTGAGCTATTTGTAATGAGGTGGATAGACCTAGAGTCTGTCATACAGAGTGAAGTAAGTCAGAAAGAAAAAGACCAATACCATATGCTAACACATATATATGGAATTTAAGGGAAAAAAATGTCATGAAGAACCTAGGGGTAAGACAGGAATAAAGACACAGACCTACTGGAGAATGGACTTGAGGATATGGGGAGGGGGAAGGGTGAGCTGTGACAGGGCGAGAGAGAGTCATGGACATATACACACTAACAAACTTAAGGTAGATAGCTAGTGGGAAGCAGCCACATGACACAGGGATATCGGCTTGGTGCTTTGTTACCACCTGGAGAGGTGGGATAAGGAGGATGGGAGGGAGGGAGATGCAAGAGTGAAGAGATATGGGAACATATGTATATGTATAACTGATTCACTTTGTTATAAAGCAGAAACTAACACACCATTGTAAAGCAATTATACCTCAATAAAGATGTTAAAAAAAATAACTGTCTTTACAAACTGATAGACAAACTGACAATGAATCAGTAGATAGATAGAGAAATTGAAAAATACTGTTATCAAAATGATCTAGTTAGGTCACAAAAAATGTAGAACACATTTTTAATAACCATGCAAATTTTACAATAATGGATAATATGTTGGATCATAAATCAAATAAAATATAAAACAAATTAAAACATACAGAATATCTTCACTGATTGTAATGAATCAAAATAGAAACTAAAAACGAATGTTTGAAAATTAAAATCCCTAAATTTTCAAAAATTTTAAGAAAACATTTCTGAATACTCTAATGGTCAATAAAAAAGTAACATTAGAAAATATGTTAAATATTCACTAAAGAAAACAATATATCAAAATGATTCACTTTGTTATAAAGCAGAAACTAACACACCATTGTAAAGCAATTATACCCCAATAAAGATGTTAAAAAAAAAAAAAAAAAAAAAAATCTTCCAACAAACAAAAGTCCAGGACTAGATGGCTCAACAGGTGAATTCTATCAAACATTTAGAGAAGAGCTAACACCCATTCTTCTCAAACTCTCCCAAAATGTTGCAGTGGAAGGAACACTCCCAAGCTCATTCTATGTGACCACCATCACCCTGATACCAAAACCAGAAAGAGATACTACAAAAAAAAAGACAATTACAGACCAATATCACTGATGAATATAGATACAAAAATCTTCAACGAAATACTACCAAACAGAATCCAACAACACATTTAAAGGATCATACACCATGCTCAAGTGAGATTTAACCCAGGAATGCAAGGACTCTTCAATATGCACAAGTCAATCAATGTGATACACCATATTAACAAACTGAAGAATAAAAACCATATGAGGGCTTCCCTGGTAGTGCAGTGGTTGACAGTCTGCTTGTGGATGCAGGGGACACGGGTTCGTGCCCCGGTATGGGAAGATCCCACATGTTGCGGAGCAGCTGGGCCCATGAGCCATGGCCACTAAACCAGTGCATCCGGACCCTGTGCTCCGCAACAGGAGAGGCCACAGCAGTGAGAGGCCCATGTACCGCAAAATAAATAAATAAATAAATAAAAATTAAAAAAATAAAAAAATTATATTCTTAATAGATGCAGAGAAAGATTTTGACAAAATTAAACACCAATTTATGATAAAAACTCTCCAGAATGTGGGCATAGAGAGCACCTACCTCAACATAATAAAGGTCATATACGACAAAACCACAGCAAACATCATTCTCAAAGGTGAAACACTGAAAGCATTAGCACTGAGATCACGAACAAGGCAAGGATGTCCACTCTCACCACTGTTATTAAACATAGTTTTGGAAGTCCTAGCCATGGCAATCAGAGAGGAGAAAGAAATTAAAAGAATACAAATTGGAAAAGAAGTAAAACTGTCACTGCAGATGACATGATACTATACATAAAGAACCCTAAAGATGCCACAAGAAAACTACTAGAGCTAATCAATGAATTTGGTAAAGTTGCAGGATACAAAATTAATGCACAGAAATCTCTTGCATTCCTATAGACTAACAATGAAAGATCAGAAAATGAAATTAAGGAAGCAACCCTATTTACCATTACAACAAAAAATATCAAATACCTAGAATTAAACCTACCTAGGAAGGTAAAAAACCTGTACTCAGAAAACTAAAAGACTGATGAAAGAAATCAAAGATGACACAAACAGATGGAGAGATATACCACGTTCTTGGATTGGAAGAATCAATATTGTGAAAATGATTATACTACACAAATCAATCTACAGATTCAATGCAATCCCTATCAAATTACCAATGGTATTTTTCACAGAACTAGAACAAAAAATCTTAAAATTTGTATGGAGACACAGAAGAGCCTGAATAGCCAAAGCAGTATTGAGGGAAGAAAATGGAGCTGGAGGAATCAGGCTCCCTGAATTCAGACTATACTACAAAGCTACAGTAATCAAGACAATAAGGTACTGACACAAAACAGAAATATAGATCAATGCAACAGGATAGAAAGCCCAGAGATAAACACACACACTGATGGCCACCTAATCTATGACAAAAGAGACAAGGATACACAATGGAGAAAAGACAGTCTCTTCAGTAAGTTGTGCTGGGAAAACTGGACAGCTACATGTAAAAGAATGAAATTAGAACACTCCCTAACATCATATACAAAAGTAAACTCAAAATGGATTAAAGACCTAAATGTAAGACTACACACTATAAAACTCTTAGAGGAACACATGGGAAGTACACCAACTGACAAAAATCACAGCAAGATCTTTTTTGACCCACCTCCTAGAGTAATGGAAATAAAAACAAAAATAAAGAAATGGGACCTAATGAAACTTAAAAGCTTTTGCACAGCAAAGGAAACCATAAACATGACAAAAAGACAACCCTCAGAATGGAAGAAAATATTTGCAAATGAAGCAACTGACAAAGGATTAATCTCCAAAGTTTACAAGCAGCTCATGCAGGTCAATATCCAGACAACAAACAACCCAATCCAAAAATGGGCAGAAGACCTAAATAGACATTTCTCCGAAGAAAATATACAGATTGCCAGGAAACACATGAAAGGATGCTCAACATCACTAATTATTAGAAAAATGCAAATAAAAACTACAATGAATTATAACCTAACACCATTTTGTTAGAATGGGCATAATCAGAAAACCTATAAACAACAAATGCTGGAGAGTGTGTGGAGAAAGAGGAACCCTCTTGGACTGTTGGTGGGAATATAAATTGATACAGCCACTATGGAAAACAGTATGGAGGTTCCTTAAAAACTAAAAATAGAATTACCATACGACCTAGCAATTCCACTACTGGGGATATACCCAGAGAAAACCATAATTCAAAAAGACACATGCACCTTAATGTTCTTTGCAGCACTATTTACAATAGCCAGGTCATGGAAGCAACCTAAATGCCTACTGACAGATGAATGGATAATGAAGATGATGTGGTACATATATACACTGGAATATTACTCAGCCATGAAAAGGAATGAAACTATGTCATTTGTAGAGATGTGGATGGATCTAGAGACAGTCATACAGAGTGAAGTAAGTCAGAAAGAGAAAAGCAAATGTCTTATATTAATGCATATATATGGAATCTAGAAAAAATGGTAGAGATGATCCAGTTTGCAAGGCAGAATTAGAGACACAGATGTAGAGAACAAATGTATGGACAACAATGGGAGAAAGTGGAGGGGGTGGTGGTGGTGGGATGAATTGGGAGATTTAGATTGACAGATATACACTAATACGTATAAAATAGATAACTAATAAAAGCCTTCTGTATAAAAATAATAATAAAAAAAGAAAATGGGAGGGTGTAGTGAATCTTGGAGGCAATAAAATAGGGAGCTTTTCAGGCTCTGGAAATGCTCTGTCTCTTTATTTGGCTGGTGATTACATAGGTGGTTTAACTTTGTAAGAATGCACTGAATGCACACTGATGTTCATTGCAACACTATTTACAATAACCAGAAAAAGGAAGCAATCTAAATGTCCACTGACAAAGGAATGGATAAACAGGCTGTGATACATATATACAATGGAATATTACTCAGCCATAAAAAGTAACAAAATAGTGTCATTTGCAGAGATGTGGATGGACCTAGAGACTGTCATACAGAGTCAAGTAAGTCAGAAGGAGAAAAACAAATATCATATAATATTGAGTATAGGTGGAATGTAGAAAAATGGTACAGATGAACTTATTTGCAAAGCAGAAATAGAACCACAAATGTAGAAAACAAACTTATGGTTACCAAGGGGGAAAGAAGAGGGTGGGATGATTGAGAGATTGGGATTGACAGATATACACTAATATGTATAAAATAGATAACTAATGAGAACCTACTGTATAGCACAGGGAACTGTATTCAGTTCTCTGTGGTGACTTAAATGGGAAGGAAATCTATAAAAGAGAGGCTATATATATACATATAGCTGATTCACTTTGCTGCACAGCAGAAACTAACACATCATTGTAAAGCATCTATACTCCAATAAAAATTAATTTTAAAATAAATAAATAAATAAAATGTATTGAGTTGTATGCTTAGGTTTTGTGTCCTTAGTGAATGTATGATATACTTCATTAAAACATAGTTTAACGTCTCACACACACACACACACACACACACACACACACACCCCTC